>NC_134227.1:5405000-6005000 GCF_965140235.1 Caretta caretta | reverse complement strand
TTAATGAGAGTCTGCTATTAACAGGAGATTAAAATGGATCCTATTCAAGCTGTGAGGAATTAAAGAAACAGTGCCCTAAAATCCAGATGTACTAGGACAGTCAGGCATTTCACTTCTAATAACTTTAGCTTTCTTTATCCAGAAGGCTACATCTCCTTACCTTGCAAGACCGGAGGTCCTGGATAACAGCATGCAGAGCAGCAACATCAAGACACAGAGCAGCGCTAAAATAAATACTCCTGGCCCCACCCCAAGCACAGTGCCAGCCATTCTGGAGGAAAGAGAAAGCATCAGCAAACCTGCTTCAGCTGGCCTTCCTCAATCACACAGAGGATAGATTTTTCTGCAGGTTCCATTTTTAAAACATGTAACTATTCAAAAATAAAAACAAATACTTTAACACTAACAAACTAAGTGCAGAGAACAACCTGGGAAACTAACTATCATCTCCTCAGGCTAGTAATTTCATCTGGTAATTATTCTTCAGGTAATGCTATGTGAAGACACTGGAAGTATAAGAACAAGGAGATTTTTTTGTTTTAGGACTATTTGTTAACTATATTCTGTTTACCCAAATTCCTGCTCCAATTCCAGCTTCATATGGACTTTTTAAAAAATAAATTTATATTCTAAACTGTTATGTAGTGTTGTGTGTATTATGAAATGCATTCCACCCAAGAGGAGTATATCTTAGTGAAGTGATCCTGGTGTATAGTTTGCATACCATTTGTTAAATATGTACAACATTTTGGGAGCCAGCTAAATGAAAGGTGCTACATAAATAAAGAAAAGGAAAGAAAAGGAGTACTTGTGTACAAGTACTCCTTTTCTTTTTGCGAATACAGACTAACACGGCTGTTCCTCTGAAACCGTACATAAATAAAGGTTATTAGTACAAAAGAGTTGATGCACAGTACATCAGCCGAATACACTAAGGGAGTTTACATGCTGTGTATTATTTTATGTATGCTTTCAAATTTAGGTGAATTACCTTTCACTGATGACAGCTGGCAGTTAGAATGATTAATGTTTAAATATCTAGTAACCTCTTCTACTACAAGCTGAGACACCAACTTTTTCACCCACCAAGGAGAGCTACTAACGGGCTAGGATTCACCCACAGTCCATCTGCACGGTAGGAAAATAGTCCTGGTCATTTCCCCTTGCACAGAAATAGCTTGGAGTTTCCAGGCACCCAGAAGTGGTCCGACTGGCCCCCGCAGCCGGACCCAGCCCGTGGGACGATTCTGTCCGGACCGGGCGGCAGCATTTTGCTCTGCCATGGGGTCCCGCACACGGGCGGGGCTTCGCAGCTGCCGCAAGGTCGCAGCAGGCGGCTGCAGCATTTGCCTGGAGCAGCGCGGCCCAGGCCCCTGCGGGGGAGGCCAGGCCCCTGCCGGCTCTTGGGCCGCCGGAGCCCACCCGGGAGCCAGGGCTCCGCTGAGCCGTGGGACCCCCCCAGGCAGATTCCTGCGCGGAGCCCGGGCCGGGGCCGGGGCCGGGGCGGTGCGGGGAGCCGCGGACCCAGCCGTAACGCCTGGGGAGGATGGAGACCCAGCGAGCCGGGGGTGCAGTAGCCCCCCGCGGCCCGGTGCCCACGGGCCGCGCTCCGTACGGGCTGCGGGCTCCCACCGTCCACTGGCCTCAGCGCACCCCACGCTCGGGGCCGCCTCAGCCGCCCCGCGCCCCGCGCCCGCATCCGGATCCGGCGCCTCAGAGCCGGCCGCGCGCGGGGCCTCACGGACACTCGAGGGGCCGGAGAAGCCCCGGCCTGGCCCTGGGGTCGGTCTCGCGGGCGGGGCGGCACTGCCCGGGCCCGGGCCCGGGCCCAAGGCGTCGGCTCCTACCTGCGCCCGGGCCGGGCCCCGACACTTCGCTTTCCCCCGGCTGCTCGAGCTCACACGATGGGGCGCCAAAGAGAGCCAATGGCAGATAAGCTTCTATTCCGGGCTGTGGCTGTGCACCAGTCAGCATCCCCCTCTCAGCAGCGCCTCGCTCTCCGCTTGCCCGCTCTTCGCGGCCGGTTTCCCCGGGCAACCAGCCGCCTCGCGCGTGTTGAAATGTGCCATCTGATTGGTTAGTGCACAGCGCTGGGCGCCAATCACTGTGGCCCGCTCCGCTGCCCCGTATCGCTATTGGTTACAGCAACTCTCCCCCCCCACCACGTGACAGGCGGTCCGCGACTGAGGGCGGAACACGGCAGCTCGGCTCGCGGCGACGCCGGCCCCGCCTCCTCGTTCCGGGGCGGGAGAGTCGAGCTGGGCCCCGCCCCCGGCCGACGGTTCCTCGCGCCGGAGGGGCTCGTGCGGCGCCCCTGAGGAGCCCTGCGGGCTCGGGGGTGGCCGGGCACGTGGGCATCGGGTCCCGGCTCCGTCCTGGATCCTCTCGCCTCTGAGATCCGCCTTCCCGCTCCTTCGCCTGAGGGGGAGGCTCCCCCGGTGCTCGGCCGGCGGGGTCCCCGGGCTTTCACGGGCAGCCGACGCCCCAGGTCCCAGCCACCGCGCTCGCTGCCCCAGGCCTCCTGCGCCACGGGCCTGTGTCGTGGTTGGGTTTAGCCCGGTCTCGTGGCTCGCGGGCTGCGGGATCCGCTTGTCCTCTGTGCCCCAGCGAGGCTGAAGAAGCCCCGCCAATCCCTGTGTCTAGCCCTCAGACGGCGCCACAAAATGTGGGGGCCGCCCCCCTAGAGACGACCCCGCAGCCCGGGGCTGGCTCCCTGCGAATCTGTCCGCTCTCCTTTGTGTGCCCGAGCCCCTGACTGAAGGAACACCCCCCAACCAGCCAGCCCCCTCCAGGTGGGTGAATCCCCCAGATGAGGGAGCCCCCTCGCTTGTCTGATACCATACAGCGTGAGGAATCTTCCCCCCCTGGTGCCCTGTACCACCAGCCTGTTTGGAAAACTCTCCTGAGCAACAATCTTGACATGCTAAATCCCCATCCCACTGCACCTCCCCTCCCTCATTAGGCCCCACCTCTACATACCCCCAACTTCTTCTTTTCACCTCCTTGAAGACCACTCCCTCCACTCTCATCTTGTTCTTAAAAGGATACTGCTACTAACCAAATTACAAACACTAAAAATATAATAAAATAGTTACAAACACATCAAAACTCATTTAGAAATAAGAAAAGGAGGACTTGTGGCACCTTAAAGACTAACCAATTTATTTGAGCATAAGCTTTTGTGAGTTACAGCTCACTTCATCAGATGATGTATCCGATGAAGTGAGCTGTAGCTCAGGAAAGCTTATGCTTATGCTCATGCTCAAATAAATGTGCGAGTCTCTAAGGTGCCACAAGTACTCCTTTTCTTTTTGCGAATACAGACTAACACGGCTGCTATTCTGAAACCTGTCATTTAGAAATGTTTTACAATAAAGACATTTGAACAATTCCATTTTAACCTTTATTCTTACTGTTCTACAACTATTTTCATAGAGGTCATCATCATCAGGACTGAACTTGCAATTGTCAAAGCTATAATAGAGTGCTCAACCACCTCAGCCATAGGAACCACCAGTAAGGAGAAGGTACTGTGTAGTCTGCTATGTGGAGCAGCCCAACAGGGTGATGACAGAGAAAATCTGCATTTTTATTTTTCTAGTTCAAGTACTGAGGCTTGGTGGAGGCCCTAGGGTGGTGACTGGAGATGCCTGTGGGGTTGAGAATTCGAAGTTGTTGGATCTCCACTGATGGGGTAAGGGGAAAATCTTGAACATGTCTCTGCCTTGACATCAGTTCTGTCACTTTCATGCGGTAAAGGAAAGTTTAATCAGAATAAACATTAACTGGAGGCAAAAAGGTGACCAAAGGATGTTCTGATTAATAGAAACTGGATTTGACAAAAATAGCAAATTGCATCGTTTCTGTCTGTTGGGTAAGCAGCTTTTGAAGCCAAACAGGAAGATGCAAACAATTCTAGTGTGTGATATTGGAGGCTCCATTCTTGTTCCTTGTCATTTAATAAACGTCTTTCCGTAGTAAATTATTAAGTCAGGATTTTCTCTGGTCTGGGCCTGAGGAAGTGAGATGAGAGGACAGGAAATCAAACAAACAAGCCTTCCCTTGGCATCACTGTCTCATTGTGTTTCATGAAAGGTGCCACTCTTCATAATTTTTTTTAAAGTGGCCTCTCTTTGATAGCTGAGCTCAGCAACTCTGAAACAAGGGCTCTCTGCTGTTATTCACAGACATGATTAATTTGCTGTTTCCATCAATCAGAAGATCCGTGCACTGACAGAATGCAACTGAGTATTTGAAAAGATTCCTGCCTTAGGTTTGCTATGGTCATATCAAGGAAGGGCCTGAACCAGCCCAGCCCACTCAACTTCAGGGAAATTTGGATCACACTCTGAACTCTGTGGCTCGGGCCTCTCCCTGGTTACATTCAGGGATAAGTTTCAGAGTAGCAGCCGTGTTAGTCTGTATCCTCAAAAAGAAAAGGAGGACTTGTGGCACCTTAGAGACTAACACATTTATTTGAGCATAAGCTTTCATGAGCTACAGCTCACTTCATCAGATGCATCCAGTGGAAAATACAGTGGGGAGATTTATATACACAGAGAACATGAAACAATGAGTGTTACCATACACACTGTAACGAGAGTGATCAGGTAAGGTGAGCTATTACCAGCAGGAGAGTGTGTGTGTGTGTGGGGGGGGGGGGGGGAACCTTTTGTAGTGATAATCAAGGTGGGCCATTTCCAGCAGTTGACAAGAACGTCTGAGGAACAGTGGGGGGTGGGGGGGAGGAATCAACATGGGGAAACAGTTTTGCTTTGTGTAATGACCCATCCACTCCCAGTCTTTATTCAGGTCTAAGTTAATTGTATCCAGTTTGCAAATTAATTCCAATTCAGCAGTCTCTCATTGGAGTCTGTTTTTGAAGGTTTTTTGTTGAAGAATTGCAACTTTTAGGTCTGTAATCGAGTGACCAAAGAGATTGAAGTGTTCTCCGACTGGTTTTTGAATGTTATAATTCTTGACGTCCTTCTTGTGTCCATTGATTCTTTTACGTAGAGACTGTCCAATTTGGCCAATGTACATGGCAGAGGGGCATTGCTGGCACGGCTCATGATGGCATATATCACATTGGTAGATGTGCAGGTGAACGAGCCTCTGATAGTGTGGCTGATGTGATTAGGCCCTATGATGGTGTCCCCTGAATAGATATGTGGACACAGTTGGCAATGGGCTTTGTTGCAAGGATAGGTTCCTGGGTTAGTGGTTCTGTTGTGTGGTGTAAAAAGAAAAAAGAAAAAGCGTACTTGTGGCACCTTAGAGACTAGCCAATTTATTTGAGCATAAGCTTTCGTGAACTACAGCTCACTTCATCGGATGGTGTGTGGTTGCTGGTGAGTATTTGCTTCAGGTTGGGGGGCTGCCTGTAAGCAAGGACTGGCCTGTCTCCCAAGATCTGGGAGAGTGATGGGTCGTCCTTCAGGATAGGTTGTAGATCCTTGATGATGCATTGGAGAGGTTTTAGTTGGGGGCTGAAGGTGATGGCTAGTGGCTTTCTGTTATTTTCTTTGTTGGGCCTGTCCTGTAGTAGGTGACTTCTGGGTACTCCTCTGGCTCTGTCAATTTGTTTCTTCACTTCGGCAGGTGGGTATTGTAGTTGTAAGAATGCTTGATAGAGATCTTGTAGGAGTTTGTCTCTGTCTGAGGGGTTGGAGCAAATGCGGTTGTATCGTAGAGCTTGGCTGTAGACAATGGATCGTGTGGTGTGGTCTGGATGAAAGCTGGAGGCATGTAGGTAGGAATAGTGGTCAGTAGGTTTCCGGTATAGGGTGGTGTTTATGTGACCATCGCTTATTAGCACCGTAGTGTCCTGGAAGTGGATCTCTTGTGTGGACTGGTCCAGGCTGAGGTTGATGGTGGGACGGAAATTGTTGAAATCGTGGTGGAATTCCTCAAGGGCTTCTTTTCCATGGGTCCAGATGATGAAGATGTAATCAATGTAGTGCAAGTAGAGTAGGCGGCATTAGGGGATGAGAGCTGAGGAAGCGTTGTTCTAAATCAACCATAAAAATGTTGGCGTATTGTGGGGCCATGTGGGTACCCATAGCAGTGCCGCTGATTTGAAGGTATACATTGTCCCCAAATGTGAAATAGTTATGGGTGAGGACAAAGTCACAAAGTTCAGCCACCAGGTTTGCCGTGCCATTATCGGGGATACTGTTCCTGACGGCTTGTAGTCCATCTTTGTGTGGAATGTTGGTGTAGAGGGCTTCAGGGATAAAACTTGGTTCTTTCAGTATCTGTAACATTTTCTGAAAAGGCAATAGGAAAACTTGCTCTGAAAAGTCACTCTGCACAAATGGCTCCATGCAGCCCCCCGTTTAGGATTGCTCAAATAGGGCAAAAATGTTTAGTTTAAGTAACAGTTAAAAAGATGTTTTTTGTAACTGCTAGCCTTGCAGATTCCACTTGGAATATGAGAACCAGGTTGGGCTCTTCACCGTTACGTATTATCCTCATTAATAAAGATCCTGCAGACCCATATTGTGCCCCGAGTGATACCTGTGAAATCCCCATTGCCTACAATGGATCTGCACAGGTGTAACTGACTGAAACTGAGTAAACAATTCTGTTGCTGATGCAGAAGGAGTAGACTCCTGCTCCTTCATCTATAGCTGTGTTGGCTCTAATAGGAGGAAAGAGCAGAAAAATTTATCCCTGTCACTAAAGTCAGCAAGCAGGTCTGTGTCTGCATACACACAGAGAGTAGGTTTAATAAGTAAAAATGTCATTTTCACTTGGTCACTTTTCAGAGCAGAACTGCAATTTAAGCTTCCAAATCCTCCAACACCTTCTCTGTGCATGCTCTGCTCAGGTCACACCTAGGTAACAGCCTGTGTAATGGTGCCTAAAAAACCCATACTGAGTTTAAACAGAGGAGGGGAGAAAACCTCTCCTGTTTACAAGCAAGCAGCTTGGTTACACCCCCATGCAGCTGCTAGAGCTACTAATCATGGAGACAGGTACTCACAGCTGCAACCAATGGGGGAAACAATGCCTTCTATAAAGGAGGGAGTATAGAGATGGAAGGGGAGGCAGAAAGGCGTAGGACAAAGGGGTGACAGCCATGCACCAGGCTGCCTCCAAGAAAGTAACCAAGCAACTGAAGCGGACTGAAAGCTGTAAAATTAAAGGACTGCTAGCCTTAATTAGAGGTGAAGGTCCATGTATTGACCTGACTGAAGACAGGCTAAGGTCAGTCAGCCCAGAAAAGCTCGGGCCCCTCGAAAGACCACACCAAGAGACTGCGAGAGCCTGATATAGCTCTCACCAAGATAATAAGTGGGAGGCATTGACCTTCCCTTTGCTTCTTAGGGAGGAAAATCTCAAGATCTTGGAATGAAAGGCTACGTCTACACTGCCCAGTTAGCCTGGGTAATTCACACCTGGGTTAGTCTAGCCCAGCTGTGAGCAACCCCCAAATGGGTTACTAATTCTACTGGTGTTACTGTGTCATAACTGTTGCTGTTCTCACCCCTGTGCGTCTGGGGGGTGCATCCCATGGCTGTCTGTGCAGAAGACATTCTATGATTCTTTCCCAGTCAACTGTGTTAATTAAAAGGGAGAACCTTTCTGGGGGGGGAATTGTAGGAAGGCATCACAGGGCTATCAGCACTTGAGTGATTTTGCTTGTGGGTTTCAGCCTGCGGGCTTGTCTACACTTACAGTGCTACAGCTGTGCCATTGTAGCGCTTAGTGAAGATGCTACCTACACCAACATAAGGTGGAGGTGCCCCACCTCCCTGAGAGGCCATAGCTATGTCGATGGGAGAAGCCTTATGTGATGCGGTGGACCAGGCCCTGTGGCCCCCTGCTGGAGGCCTTGTGACCCTGCCATACCCTGCCCCAGAAAAGGGCAGTGGAGAGGGTCCTCCATAGGCCATGGCTATATGGGACATGGCCTATCAGAAAGGGGCTGCTGGGAGCAGCTGATCAGAGCCTAGCAGACTAGTATAAGAGCTGCAGGGCCAGAATGAGATCAGTTGCTGCCTGGAGCTGGAAGTGGGAGGACTGGGTGCATAGCTGACTGGCTGGAAGAGCAGCAGGACTGTGGACAGCTCACTGCAGGCAGGACTGAGCCTAGGGAAGGCTACCAAAGGCCAGGTGCCTGGCTGACTGGAAGAGCAGCAGGACCATGGACATGTCAGTGCGGGCAGGCTGACTTGAGGGGACTGAGCCCAGAACCTAGCCAGACCAGCCGAGAGTACTGTGATGTGCCCTCCTGGTCTGGTTGAAGACCGACCCCAAGCGAGCACTACCAAAAGGACAGCAACCAAGGGTACCGAAATGGGCCCCTGTTGGGCTGTTAAAGAAAGCATTTTCTCTGGGGAGGAAGCTTTGGTCCTACGGCCCCATACCAGGGCCATGAGAAAGAACTAGAGACAGTATACCCCAGAAGTGGGGACAGTGTGTGTGACTTGGCCAGAGGGCTGAGTCACAGAAGACCCGCCGAAAGAACGAGCGGCTGAGGAGAGCGGGGTACTCGCAAGAGGCAGATGCCACCCTGTTGTAAGAACTGAAAGAAATGCAGGCTCACACCTGCCCAGAAAGGAGGTGCCCATGAGAGGCGGGTGCTGACCCCGTTACACCCTTCCATCAATATAGTGCTATCTACACTGGGGGTTAGGTTGGCAATAATTACATCATTCAGGGGTGTGGTTTTGCCACATGCCTGAGCCATGCAGTTATACTGTCATAAGTTGGTAGTGTAGGTCAAGCTTGAGTTAAAGCAGAGCCCAAGCTGTAACCCACACCTCAAGCCAGCTAAACTAGCTTGGGCTTACAGCATCTTGTTTTCTGTGTGGACAGAAATGGGGTGGGGTAAGACTAAAATCCAGGTAAGAATCTGGGTTAACTCTGCGGTGTAAAAACAGCCTAAGTGAAGTGACTCCAGTTAAATTATATCTTATTTATTATGCACATAGTGCAGCTAACACTAGCTAACTACAGGCAACTGCTCTGGTACTTCCCCTCAGGCCCAGCAAGGGCATCCACTCGCAGCTTCCCGCTTCCCAGCCATTACCCGCGTCTCTCTCCCTTCTGACTAGTGTGTTTCCCAGCCACACTGTTCCCTGCCTTTGCTTTGTTATTCCCAGCATAGGCAGGCTGCCAAGCACACCTGCTCGCTTTCTCTTCAGTGACTGACAGAGTGATTGTCAACAGTTAAAAGGTGCCACACAGCTCTTTCTATGCAAGCTTATTTTATTCTTAAGGTAATAGCACTATGGAGAAAACATAAAAAATAAGAAAAAGACCCCACATGCATGCTAATAATCTTACCAAAATTCACCCCAACCATAACCACTTCTGATAGGGCAGTCCTTCAAATCCCCTCCCACGGTGATTCCTTGTGGTTACATGTTCATTGCAGCTCAGAACAAGCAACCAGTGTGACCCTAAGAGCCCCTCAATGCCCACTGGCAAAGGGTTCACTGCCATATAACAGCAACTCCTATCAAGCCTAACAAATTCACTACACCTAACACTCTGCTGTCATGATATTCATCTCTAAAGAATGTCATGTAAGAGATCAAAAGAAAGCTCGTGATACACTGGTAGTTAATATCATTGTGAAAATGTATTCACACTCTGGGGAGTTATGGATACTTACTGATATTATGCTTTAAAGTCTGTGTCCAAATAAAGGGGGAACAGGTTCTCTTCCAGACAAGCAGGAGCATTGTTATCTCCCTAGTTCTAATGTAAACCGAGCATGGTGATATTAGAGACAACAGGCAGTCCATCTGCAGTAAACTCTAATGACCAGGATGATGAGGAAACAGCACACTAGAGGACACACCAGAGTCTGAATGTCACAGGTTCATCCTGACACTGGTGACAAAGACAATCAACTTTGGGGAATATAAGGAGAAGCAAAAAGATATTTTGATTATCCATCAGTTAGGTAACAAAGAGGCCAGCACTCTCCCTATCTTTGAACAGTGGATCCCCTACCATGTGGGTGGGTGATGCTGAAAGGTTGCTTTAGGTAAGAAACTTACCTTGGACAAGAATTGTAGTGTGTTAAATTCTAGTCACTAGAAAGCATGCTTATGCTTTTGTTTTATTTTTGACCATTTTCTATGATTGCTTAATATCATTAAAATCTCTGTTCTTTATTAATAAATGTATTCTTGTTTTATTATAAATTCATCTCAGTGCTGTTATATTAAAGTGATGTGTTCACCTTCAGCTGAGTCAACAGGCTGGATCCTGCAGGGAGTCACTTCTGGAGAGCGTGGGAACTGAAGTACACCAAGGGTTAACCTGCAAGATAAAGTTAAGGCTGGTGAACTCTTGAGAACTCTATGTGGCTGGCTAACAAACTAGAGGGGAAAGGAGTTGTCACTCAGTTTAGCATCAGCAGACCCTTTTATGCTGAGATAGAGAGGTAACAGGGTGACTTACAGTTCTGGACTCCCTGAGAAAGCATCACACCCAGTCGTATGGGGCCTCAGTAGGCGCAGATGTTCCAATTCTAACCCAAGGATTTGGGCCCTCCCAATCCTAGGACAGGGGGGTGGCTTCAGAGGATTGATAACAGAGAAAGTATATTAGCATCCCCCTTACTAACAGAGAAGGTACATACAATGCAACAGTAACACATACACAATTGCATTTTTAATACAATGTACCCCAAAGGTATTAATTCAATACAGTTTAACTTAATTCAGTACACTTTATCTTCATTCCATAAGGTTTGTTCACAATATTGTCAGTCTGTCACAACATTAATTACCACCTATTTATATTACAGAAGCAAATGGATTACTAATGTTCTTTAAACTATTTACATGTAACCAAGAAATAAAATAATCTGGCTATTAAATAGGACTCCTCAACACTATAAAACAAAAATGCTGTAAAATCAACTATGAGATGAAGCCCAAGTAGAAATGTTAAGTCTTCTTACTTACCAGGAGATATTTTCAAAGGTGCAGAGGGCAGTTAGACAGCCAGGGTAAAATGTTTAAAAGCAGCTAAGTAATGTCGATGGAACTTAGCCTTCTACTTTCAATAGGACTCAGGCACTTCTGAAATTTTTCCCTCAACTTCCCAACAAAAGTCAATGGGAGTTGGGCACCTAACTCCCATTTATATACCATTGAAAATGAAGGAAAGAGGAAAGTGTGGCTACTTCATAGCATCCCCTGCAGGACCAAGGGTAGTACTGCAAGCACTCCCTGCTTCAGTCAAGTGGCAAGAGAGAATAGCTTTTCTCTGTATCTTTTTTTATGGCAGTTTTTCAAGTGTTTGAAAGACTATCATATCCCCCTCTCCCCTTACTCTCCTCTCTTCCAAACTAAACATACCCAGTTCCTTCAGCCTTTTCTCATATGGCTTGCATTCCATCCCTTTGATCATCTCTGTCACTTGCCTCTGGATCCTTTCCAGTTTCTCCACATCCTTTCTATACATTGGTGACTAAAATTTGGCCACAGTACTCCAGCTGAGGCCTAACCAGTGCCAAATAAAGTGGTACAATCACTTCCCATGACTTACATGCTCTATACCTTTGTTAATGTAACCTAAAATTGCATTTGCTTGTTTTGCAACAGCAACGCATTGTTGACTCATGTTGAGGTTGTGATCCTCTACAACTCCCAGATCCTTCTCAGCAGTGCTGATGCCAAGTCAGTTATGCCCCATTCTGTATTTGTGCATTTGTTTTTTTCTTCCCTAAGTGTAGCATCTTACATTTGCCTTCGTTAAATTTCATTTTGTTGTCTATAGCCCAGTCTCCAATTTATCAAGATCCTTCTGCATTTTCCTATGTCCTCCAAAGTGTTGGCACCCACCCCCCAGCTTTGAGTCATCTGCAGATTAAATCAGTGTGCTCTCTATTCCTATATCCAGGTGATTAATAAAGAGGTTAAACAACACCAGACCCAGAACAGATCCGTATGGAACTCCACTTGAGACTTCCTTCCAATCTGATGTCATTCCATTAATAGTTACTCTTTGGGCATGTCTACATTTACATTTTATAAGGCTCTAACTTGCTGGCTCAGGGAGGTGAAAAATCACCCCCCTGAACGCAGCAAGTCAGAGCGCTTTAAAGCGCTAGTGTAGACAGGCTCCGAGCGCTGGGAGCCACGCTCCCGGCACTCGGAGCTAATCCCCTCTTGGGAGCGTTCCCGCAGCAGCGCTTTGAAGTTTCCAGTGTAGACATACCCTTTGTTTGCCTAATTATGTATCCACTTAATGGTAGTTCCACCGAGCCCACATTTCTCCTGCTTACATATCAGAATGTCATGTGGGACTGTGTCAAAAGCCTTGCTGAAGTTCAGGTATATTATATCCACTGTATTCCCCCTCTCCACCAAACCAGTTACTCTGTCAAAGAAGGAAACCAAGCTGGTTTGGCATGATTTGTTGGTAAATTTATGCTGGGTGTTAGTGATTACCCCTTCATCCTCCAGGTATTCACAAATGGAATGTTTTATACATTTTGATACCTGGGAAGCTACTAGAGCAGTCAGGCTCACTGGTCTACAGTTCCCTGACTCCTCCTGTCCCCCCACTTTTTAAAGATGGGCACTATGTTAGCCCTTCTCCAGTCTTCTGGAACCTCTCCTGTCATCCATGAGTTTGCAAATATCATTGCTAGTGGCTCTGAGAATTCTTTGGCCAATTCCTTCAACACCCTGGGGTGAATAGCATCAGGCCCTGCTGACTTGAATTCATTCATATTAGTCAGTCAGATCCCTGACATGTTCTTTACTTATCCTGATCTGCATCCCTTCCTCTTTGTCTATGGTAACTTCTCTAGTCCTTGGATCACACTTTTCTTTTTTCTTTTTGGTGAGAAGACTGAAGCATTGAACAAAGTAGGCACTAAGCAGCTCTGCCTTCCTATCATCTTCCGTTACCAGCTCACCTTCTCCACCCACACCGTCCTTGATCTTTCTTTTTTTCTGACATATTTGAAGAACCCCTTCTTGTTGCCTCTAACATTCCTTGTCAATTGTAACTCATGCTTTGCCTTGGCTTTCTTGATTTTCTCCCTACACACTCATGCTATTCCCATGTAGACTTCCTAGGTGACATGCCCTTCCTTCCTGCATGTATGCCTCTTGGTTTTTAGATAGCTAAAAATCTACCTGTGGAGCCACATTGGCCTCCTGTGACTCTTATTCTGTCCTCATCTCCTCCTTTCCTTAGGATTTTGAATTCTATCAGATCATGATCACGTCCTCCCAAGTTCCTGACCATGTTCACGTTTGCAACTAATTCATCCCTGCTGGTCAAAACCAGATCCAAAATGGATGACCTCCGACTTGTTCCCTTCTGACCTTCTAGTCCTCTGGATGATTGCCTTGTTGATCTGAGTGGATTTTCCTTGAACAGAGGGTTTCAGGGTACCAATGCCTCCAGCAAGAGACAGAGAATGCCCGATAGACCATGTCACAGTTATATATGTCTGTTATGGTGAAAAGTGCTAATGGCTGCCGACAGGTGGATATTCGATCCAAAGATAATTACAGACCTAATTTGAAGTCAATGGATTCCAAGCACAACCTTTCAGGCCCATCAAAGAGGCAATCAAGCCCCGTTCTATAATTAAAACACCTGGGAGCTGTGGGGCTACCAGATGAGGCGCTAAGCTCAGAGCTAAGCCATGTGAATGGATGGATTTCCCCAATTGTGAGAATGACCCTGAGAGGAAGCAAAGAAGCAAGCTTCTTGGGTACAGTGGTCACAGGAGGGAAAGACTTGGAGATTTCTGAGCAAGGAAACTGCCTGCTGTTTGTTTCCACTGTGTTCAGGAAAACAGGACTCTGTACACTGTTAAAAAATAAACAAGATTACACCAGGAGTATACTTGACTCATATCACCCATTTCTCATCCTAATGATATCCACTCAGGCCAAAGGGCAACTATATATGTATGTATAAAGATTTTTTGAGCATCTGTCATATAATATAAAACATGAATGAAGTAACTATCCAGGCTTTTTTTAAAATATGGGCGGCTGTATTTTAAAGAAGCCTTATTGAGTGCTGTCAGGGTTCCCTCCCCACTCTGAACTCTGGGGTACAGACATGGGGACCTGCATGAAAGACCCCGTAAGCTTATTTCTACCAGCTTAGGTTAAAAACTTCTCCAAGGTACAAATACTTCCTTGTCCTTGGATGGTTCTGCTGCCACCACCAAGTGAGTTAGACAAAGATTCAGGAAAAGGACCACTTGGAGTTCCTGTTTCCCCAAAATATCCCCCCAAGTCCCTTCACCCCCTTTTCTGGGGAGGTTTGAGAATAATATACCAACCAAATAGGTAAACAAGGTGAGCACAGACCAAACCCTTGGGTTTTTAGGACACTAAAAACCAATCAGGTTCTTAAATGCAGAACTTTATTATAAAGAAAAAAAATAAAAGAAGCACCTCTGTAAAATCAGGATGGAAGGTAATTTTACAGAGTAATGAGATTTAAAACACAGGAGTCCCCTCTAGACAAAACTTCAAAGTTACTGAAAACACAGGAATAAACCTCCCTCTTAGCATAGGGAAAATTCACAATCTAAAACAAAAGATAAGCTAATGCATTTCCTTGCTATTACTTACAATTTTTGTAATCTAGGATGCTTATTTCAGGTAGGGTTTTAGGAGATGGTTTCTCTTACCCTGGTCCCTCTCTGTCCAAAGAGAAAAGGAGTACTTGTGGCACCTTAGAGACTAACCAATTTATTTGAACATAAGCTTTCGTGAGCTACAGCTCACTTCATCGGATGCATACTGTGGAAACTGCAGAAGACAGTATATACACAGAGACCATGAAACAATACCTCCTCCCACCCCACTCTCCTGCTGGTAATAGCTTATCTAAAGTGATCACTCTCCTTACAATGTGTATGATAATCAAGGTGGGCCATTTCCAGCACAAATCCAGGTTTTCTCACACTCCCCCTTCCAAAAACCACACACACAAACTCACTCTCCTGCTGGTAATAGCTTATCCAAAGTGACCACTCTCCCTACAATGTGCATGATAATCAAGGTGGGCCATTTCCAGCATAAATCCAAGTTTAACCAGAACGTCTCGGGGGGGGGGGGGGGGGAGGTAGGAAAAAACAAGGGGAAATAGGCTACCTTGCATAATGACTTAGCCACTCCCAGTCTCTATTTAAGCCTAAATTAATAGTATCCAATTTGCAAATGAATTCCAATTCAGCAGTTTCTCGCTGGAGTCTGGATTTGAAGGAAGTTTTTTTGTTGTAAGATAGCGACCTTCATGTTTGTAATTGCGTGACCAGAGAGATTGAAGTGTTCTCCGACTGGTTTATGAATGTTATAATTCTTGATATCTGATTTGTGTCCATTTATTCTTTTACATAGAGACTGTCCAGTTTGACCAATTACCAGCAGGAGAGTGAGTTGGGGGGGGGGGGCGGAGGGTGAGAAAACCTGGATTTGTGCTGGAAATGGCCCAACTTGATTATCATACACATTGTAAGGAGAGTCATCACTTTAGATAAGCTATTACCAGCAGGAGAGTGGGGTGGGAGGAGGTATTGTTTCATGGTCTCTGTGTATATAATGTCTTCTGCAGTTTCCACAGTATGCATCCGATGAAGTGAGCTGTAGCTCACGAAAGCTTATGTTCAAATAAATTGGTTAGTCTCTAAGGTGCCACAAGTACTCCTTTTCTTTTTGCGAATACAGACTAACACGGCTGTTACTCTGAAACCTGTCCAAAGAGAGCCCAACAAAACCTCCCTCCCACAGATTTGAAAGTATCTTCTTCTCTTATTGGTCCTTTTGGTCAGGTGCCAACCAGGTTATCTGAGCTTCTTAATCCCTTACAGGTAAAGGAGGGATGTTATGCTACCGTTAGCTGTATCTTTATGACTAGTGCACAGGAACAAACCATCCCAATGTGCAGAAAGAATAACAAATATGTCAGGTGACCTGCTTGGCTTAACCAAGAAATCTTCGGTGAGCTTAAACAGAAAAAGGAAGCTTACAAGAAGTGGAAACTTGGACAGATGGCTAGGGAGGAGTACAAATATATTGCTCGAACATGCAGGGGTGTAATCAGGAAGGCCAAAGCATAACTAGAGTTGCAGCTAGCAAGAGATGTGAAGGGTAACAAGAAGGGTTTCTGCAGGTATGTTAGCAACAAGAAGGAGGTCAGGGAAAGTGTAAGACTCTTACTGAATGGAGGAGGCAACCTAGTGACAGATGATGTGGAAAAAGCTGAAGTACTCAATGGTTTTTTTGCCTTGGTCTTCATACACAAGACAAGCTCCCAGACTGCTGCACAGGGCAGCAAAGTATGGGGAGGAGGTGAGCAGCCCTCAGTGATGGAAGAACAGGTTAAGGACTATTTAGAAAAGCTGGACATGCACAAGTCCATGGGGCTGGATCTAATGTATCCGAGGGTACTGAAGGAGTTGGATGATGATTGCAGAGCCATTGTCTTTGAAAACTTGTGGCGATCCGGGGAGGTCCCAGACGATTGGAAAAAGGGAAGAAAAAAAAAAAGGAAAAAAGTCATCTTTAAAAAAGGGAAGGAGGAGGATCCAGGGAACTACAGACTGGTCAGCCTTACCTCAGTCCCTGGAAAAATCCTGAGGCAGATCCTCAAGGAATCCATTTTGAAGCACTTGGAGGAGAGGAAGGTGATCAGGAACAATCAACATGGATTCACGAAGGGCAAGTCATGTCTGACCAACCTGATTGCCTTCTATGATGAGATAACTGACTGTGGATATGGGGAAAGCAGTGGACGTGCTATATCTTGACTTTAGCAAAGCTTTTTATATGGTCTCCCACAGTATTCTTGCCAGCAAGTTAAAGAAGTATGGGCTGGATGAATGGACTATAAGGTGGATAGAAAGCTGGCTCAATGGATAGTGATCAACGGCTCAACGTCTAGCTGGCAGCCGTTATCAAGTGGGGTGCCCCAGCGGTTGGTCCTGGGGCTGGTTTTGTTCAATATCTTTATTAGTGATCTGGATGATGGGATGGATTGCACCCTCAGCAAGTTCGCAGGTGACACTAAGCTGGAGGGAGAGGTAGATACGCTGGAGGGTAGGGATACGGTCCAGAGTGACCTAAACAAATTGGAGGATTGGGCTAAAAGTAATCTGATGAGGTTCAACAAGGACAAGTGCAGAGTCCTGCACTTAGGACGGAAAAATCCCAGGCACTGCTACAGGCTGGGGACCAACTGGCTAAGCGGCAGTTCTGCAGAAAAGGACCTGGAAATTACAGTGGATGAGAAGCTGGATATGAATCAACAGTGTTGCCAAGAAGGCTAAAGGCATATTTGGCTGCATTAGTAGGAGCATTGCCAGCAGATCGAGGGAAGTGATTATTCCCCTCTATTACATCCAGTTTGGGCCCCCCCCACTACAGAAAGGATGTGGACAAATTGCAGAGAGTAACGAAAATGATCAGGGGGCTGGAGCACATGATTTATGAGGAGAGGCTGAGGGAACTAGGTTTATTTAGTCATAGAATATCAGGGTTGGAAGGGACCTCAGAAGGTCATCTAGTCCAACCCCCTGCTCAAAGGAGGATCAATCCCCCTATTTTTGCCCCAGCTCCCTAAATGGCCCCCTCAAGGATTGAACTCACAACCCTGGCTTTAAGCAGGCCAATGCTCAAACCACTGAGCTATCCCTCCCCCCCAGAAGTCTGGGGAAGAGAAAAGTGAGGGGGGATTTAATAGCAGCCTTCAACTACCTGAAGGGAGGCTCCAAAGAGGATGGAACTCAGCTGTTCTCAGTGGTTGCAGATGATAGAACAAGGAGTAATGGTCTCAAGTTGCAGTGGGGGAGGTCTAGGTTGGATATTAGGAAAAACTATTTCACTAGGAGGGTGGTGAAGCACTGGAATGGATTATGTAGGGAAGTGGTGGGATCTCCATCCTTAGAGGTTTTTAAGGCCCGGTTTGACAAAGCCGTGGTTGGGATGATTTCGTTGCGGTTGGTCCTGTTTTGAGGAGGGGATTTCACTAGATGACCTTCTGAGGTCTCTTCCAACCCTAATCTTCTATGCTTCTATGATCTGAGGCCCTCCAAAGGGGAGAGAAGCAGCAGCCAGCAGGACTTTGGAACAAACCTTGCCAAAGCTTCCCATGGCTGGGTCTGGCACTTTTATATTTAAAGGCGCAGTGCTTGGGTGGGAAATTTGTTCTCTCCTATTAATTAATATTTGTATTACAGTAGTGCCTAGGAGCCCCGGTCATGGACCAGCGCCTCATTGTGCTAGGTGCTGTACAAACACAGAACAAAAAGACAGTCTCTGTATCAAAGAGTTTACCCTGCTCTTAAAACAATGTTCTCTCTTAGCAATATTAACTATTGTGTTAATCAAATACCCTCCATGCAGCTGTTGTTTTACTGATGAAGGCTCTGGCCTGGCAGTTGCTTTCTCCATCTTCACTCATTTCTTTTTACTATACCCACTGGGAGCCAAGTCTGTCCTTCACTGGATGTCATTTAATATCAGCTGACATTTCTTTGACTATAATCTAGAGATGTCTATGCTATTAACAAAGTTTTCCAATTGTCTGTGGCAGCCATCTGATTCCATTTATGTTCAGAGATTCCAAAGCCAGAAGGGACCATAGTGATAATCTAGTCTGCCCTTCTGCGTAACACAGACCATCAGACAGAATTTACCCATCCCTTCTGCAGAGACTCGCCCATCCCCAGAAATTTCTTCAGTACCTAATAAGCATAACCCCCTCCTCTTTACATCATCTTCTCATCCACACATGGAGACCTTAAAGTTCCCCCATCCACCTGATCCTGCGTCCCCTGTATTAGGAGCAAAGGCATCTTTAGGCCTGACAGAAGCCTGCTGTGGACTTGAAGAGTCTGTTCTGATAATGTTTAACAGCAGAAGAATAAGTAGAACTGTGTATATGTAACGAATTGCAGAGTAATCATATTTAATGTTGCATGTGTGTAAGAAACTAATCAGGTTGTGTTGCTCATGTAAAAGAAATTGCAGAGCAATCATGTTTGTGAGAACAAAATAAAGTAGCTGAAATGCTCAAAAAAACCATTTGGAACTAATACTAAACCTATACCGATAGGGTGAGGGGGGGAGTGAACATGGGAATGAGAGACTAATATATATGTATAGGAAAAGAAAGTAATAAATAAGTTTGTGTAACAACTGGAGTTGAAGCTGTATTGTCTAGTGCTGGACATGGCTGTGATGAGATGATCCTGATGGGCTTCCCACTTGTGAGTAATTGATCACTACTCGCTGAGTGTTTTGCCTTAGTTAGATACATTTGCTGAGTAAATGAACCTTAATCCAACACTCTGTAGACTAGAAGATTTCAAAGAAAACTGAGACCCTGGACCTAAGTTTCCTTTCTAGCAATCTAAATTCTGCTTCCAGGACCAATGTTCCCTCTAATTTTTGACAGGCCATATGCACAAAAAAGTTCTTCTGTGCAAATTTTTGTGTGCATGGTGTTTCGCCGTGTGCGCGGGGTTTAGGATGTGTGCATGTGCACATGCGCACAGCTTAGAGGGAACAGGGTCCAGGTCCTCTCTCTTGTGCCACTGGAACCAATATGTCCCTTGACCACAGTCTCCCTCCAGCACTCACTGTCTTGATGCTGCTAGACAAGTCACTGCCCAGTTTCCATGGTCAGCGCACACCCAACTATCGATACGCCTAATGATCGAACACCACACTAGCTTAAACAAAATAGTATACAGAAAACAGAGAAAGAATCAATGGTAGTGAATCAAAGAGTGAATCATAAAACTTTCTAGCACAGCCTAAGGTCACCGTAAATCTTGCTGTGGGAGGGTGTGGAAGGTTCTTTAGCATTACAGGTGAATTTTTAAATGGAAACATCCTTTTCCTTGTTTGACCCCCAGCCCAATACATTTGAGCCTTATCTACATGGGAAAGTTGTTTGGCTATATGTTTTTTCAGTATAACTACACTGAAAGTGCATCCACATTACTTTGTTTATGCAATTTAAGCTCCTTCCCTTTGAGTCATGTGTCCACACAGCTCTGTGCTTTTCTGCGCAGCACTGTGGACAGATATTCCATGGTGCAATATGCTGTCACTTGGTTCTATGCATATGGGGATTTTTTTCATGGCACATTGCTGGATACCTGCTGGACCCTACTGGAACTCTGAGACTGGGGGGGTCAAACTAAAAACTCCCATGATTCCTTTCATAGGATCCCAGGCCTCATCTGGTTTTAGCAATCTAGTGCCATTTTCAAAACTACTGTCAGGAGGAAACACTGCTGAGTGCTGCAATCCTAACAGGCATGGATATGAACAGCTGTACTAGATATACCGGTGGATGGTTTGGAGGAGCCACCAGTATAGCCACTGTGCTGATCCTGCTCGAGGAAGATGAAATTGAATAAGTACTTCTGCAGGGAATTCCCCTGGATTAGCTTTATTCATAGAATCTCAGGGTTGGAAGGGACCTCAGGAGGTCATCTAGTCCAAACCCCTGCTCAAAGCAGGACCAATCCCTAAATAGCCCCCCTCAAGGACTGAACTCACAACCCTGGGTTTCACAGGCCAATGCTCAAACCACTGAGCTATCCAGAATATCACTTCTGGACTTGGCCATCCAGCAGTGACCAGCTGACAGGACAGTGCTGCAGAACTGGGATGCCAAGCAATGGAGGCAAAACTTCAGGATGTGTAAGGCTGCTTCCCTGGAAATCTGTGCAAAGCCCATCCTGGAACTGCAGTAGAGGAAAAGGAAAGTTTCATCAGGAGAGTTCCGCTTAGCATGGAAAGCATGTGGCTATCACCATCTGACAGCTTATTGGCCCTCTTTGCTACTGGTCAGCATGTAATCCCCCCTTTCTTCTTATTTCCTGGTGTTTAGCCAAAAACACTCACTGCTTAATTATAGCTGCTGTTTCTCCTTGTTCTGAGCTGATATGGAAACATTGCCAGGCAAGGGGGCAGTGACTGCAAAGAAGTAACAGCTGTTTCAGCACACTGGAGGGAGTACAGAACGTTGTTAACCACGCTCAGTAGCTGTTTTGAAGCTGATGTGGAAGGCTTTATTAAGGGCAGACCCATTGCTGCATGTACACACACAGCTGCCTAGTGAGAGTCTGGAAGGTCCTGGCCAATCAGCAGTGAGTGCTGTCAGGGGTACAAAACTGGCAACCACATAGAGCCCCAGTCAGATCCAGCCCGGCCCTGGGGGAGGGAGACAGAGCTGCCAGTGGTAACCCAGGCTGAGTGCTGGGCTAGATCTCAGGGCAGTTTCCCAGAGGGATTGAGGAGGGATCACAGGCAGGAGGCCAGATGTCTCCAGGAGATGCACTGTATCATGGAACCAGACACTGTGAGCCTCACAGCTGCAGTCAGTGCCAAGTTGTTTTCTTTCTTATTTGAAGTTGTGTGTGTGCTCAATAGTGTGGATGCTGAAACACTTGGGTATGTAGGGCAGCTAAATGTTTTATTTCACTGTTAGTGCATTACCAAGGGTGAGCCCATGTGAAAGCAGAAGATCTGATTGTCAGAAGTCTCAAGCCCTGTATTGACTTTGCAAGGCACGATATATATGTTTTGGGTCTAGGCCCCATGTTCTATTCTTCATTTTAAAGGCATGATAGGGTATCCATCCACACAAGGTGAACTGCCTGGCTGCACCTGAAGGAGAAGCCAGGGAGCACGGATTAATTAGAGATGAGGCTCCAGGTTTAGCTGGATGGGAACAGGAGGGGCCTAGATAAAGCCCAGGAGCTGCAAGCAGAAAGGAGCTCTGCAGGAAGGAGTCTGCAGTCACTCCCTGGAAGAAGGGAGGCATGTTTGGGGCTGTAGACGCAAGTAACCTACAGTTACCCTCTGGGAGCAGGCACACGCAGGGAAGGGGGCAGAGCCGGAAGGTAAGGAAAGGGCTCAAGGAAAGGCAGCAAGGTCCAGGAGGGACCAGACCTTGGTTGCTGATGAGAGGGTCCCTTAGCTGGGACCCTGAGGAGACGGCAGGCCTGGGTTCCCCTGCCAGCCACTGGGGAAGTTGTGCAGAGCAGGCACTGGGAAGTAGACTGCCCCCAAAGACTTTGACACCCCAGAAGGGGAGGGCCACAGGGACTTCTCCAGAGAGCCAAGTCATAAAGAGGAAGCTGCGGCCCTGGAGCGCTGGGGCTGGACCTTGAAAGAGGACGAAGGTTGGCGAGACTGCCAGAGGAGGATGCAGCACTTGGAAGGAGCGAATGCCCACAGCAACCAGGAGGAGGTACACTAGCAAGGAGTGGACCTCATGACAAAAAGGGAAATAAATCTCTAGTTAGAAATGTCAGTCTAGCTAGATTGCATTGCAACAGCTTGTAACAGGTGGGGATTTTTACTGGAGTGTTATTCACAAAAAGGAATTTGAAATTATTAACTGTGTGCGCAGAACTGTTGTATGGCAAAGACTTGTACTGGATTCTGCAGGAGAGAAAGTGAATTCTGTTTTTTCTACTTTTAATATTTAGAGGGTTCCTACAGACAATCCAGCTGTAGCCTCTTGCAAGAATAGGGATTCATGGTCTTTGCAAATAGTTTGCCAGAGGAATTCTGTAGCACAGAATTGGTAAGTGAATTGACTTACCTCCCCTCTACATAGGTTACAAGCAGCTGACCACTTTGATCCACTAACTATCGGATCAACTGTGAGGGAGGTTACAACTGCTAGTGAAACAGTGTTGCTCTCACCTCCCATCTAGCCACCAGACCCACTCCAGCTTCACTTCACAATTCCCTGGAGCAAACACAATCTTCTCTGCTAGTGTCTGCTCCTGGATTTTTATTGCCAAGCGACCTGTTTGCCAGGAGGTGTCAGCAGCTTGTGCTGTGACAGGAGCCTGAGTCTTTCTTGCCACATGTAAGAGAAGATACTGCATGTGACCCACTGCTTGTGGCTTCATACTCTGTGGATGTGCCCCTGCCTAATTGTAGGCACTCTCCATAATCTCTGCTGTCCGATATTCTCTGGTGATTTTTGCTACCATGAAAGCATCTGCCCACTGGGTTGAGAATCTGCATAGATAACCTAGGCAACTCTGAGAAAGAATGTTCTGAAGCTTCCCTCACGTAAAATGATGTTTGAAGGAAAGAAAAAATAAATCACAGACAAAGGCACATGGCACCTGAATCTCCTGCACGCTATGCGTTAACCATAGGCACTGAAAAGCCTCCTGAGAAAGTGTAGCACTTACCCCCCCAGAGCACATGCTGGGGCTACTTTCTTATTCATGTTTTTGTTGGGTTTTTTTGGTAGGAAATAGCAGCATTAACTAGGTGCTCAACAAGCTAGGAGCCAGGATCCTTACAACTTACAAAGCACAAGTCGGAAAGTAATTAAAGCATACATCCACTAACGAAGGCATCCTGAAGACAAGCCCTGTCATCACCCTGCCTCTTCTGAAGCACCAAACCCAGCTTCCACATGTCCTCAGTTTCAGCCTGTTTGCTGGAGAATCTTGTTGAGGAGCACCTAGCAGGCATTACTCTAACCTCTTGTGTCCAGTAGTGCAGTATCTAGGATTCCTTTCACAAACCCTAACTTGCCACGTGGAGTGGGTGCAATTTAAGTTTCTGTCTCTTTAAACCTCATTATTGCGAATGCTGTACATTATAAAATATTTCTCTGATGGGCCGCATGGCAAAGGTTGCCGATCCCTGATCTAAACAGTGACAGGGAAGTAAAAATTCATTAAGAAGCAGGCTCTCTCTCTTCTGACACAACTGTGCTTCAGAAACAGCAGCACAAGGCTTTCTAAAAACAAAACTATTTACACTTGGGGTGAGACATCGCAAACTGAGCTTCATATTTGTCCTGAAAACAGCATTCCCAATAATTCAAACAAAACCCTGCAACAAAAACCTTAATTAAAAGGATTGTAAGGTAGTGGGCACTGCTACGTGTACACAGTGTAGATTCACGTGATAAATGAATCACAGGCCCTGGTCAGAGTGTTTATTATTCACTTTGTACTGCATCACCTGCATTCTACTCACTAACTCATCTCCTAGGAACTTCCAGACTGGATCAGACCCATGGCCCATCTAGCCCAGGATCCAGTCTCTGACAGTGGCCAGTTTCAGAGGGAGGAGCAAGAAGCCTTGCAAAAGGCAGTTACTGGACAACCTTCCCCCAGGGAAGTTTCCTCCTAATCCCATCCCACTAAACCTTGGGCCTTGGGCACTGTGAAGGGGTACATGCTCACTCATGGAGAGGAGACTTAGGAACTCTTCTAGGCTCCTTCAGCACAAATGAGGAGCACATGGAAGGTTTGTGATGCCTGGGGGGGAGCTTAGAAAGGAAAATCCCCCCCAGGAAGGGGTGGTGAACTGGAAGAAGACTGCTACATCTCAGAGACTGCTGACTACAGACTGATCAGCCACGAGAGACAGTTGCAGGCCTTGCTGTCCCTGAAACTGTGTGGACCAACTGCCAACAGGGTGCCCCAAGAGGAGGGGCTGGAGGTGGACCCTATTTAAAGGCAGTAGGGGCCAGCTGATAAGCCAAGCCCCACAAAGGCTCAGGGGGTCTCTCTCTTAGGCAGCCTCTCTTCTATTCCGATTCCCCTCTCTTGCAAGGGAAAGGGAGAGAAAAGGATGTTTGTTTTGTTTGGAAGACCCCTTGTGTGCTACAGACAGGGGAAGACATTATAAATAACTTGAACTGGGATCTGGTGGGGACTCAGGGGAACTCCAACCCCCCACTGATGCCCTGTAGCAATGAGTTCCAGGGGGTAGTTATGCCTTATGTAAATAAAATAAAAATTTTATTGCTTTTGAATTTACCACCTTTTTCAATTTCGTTGAGTGCCTTCCTTTTTGTGTTCTGAAGTAGGGTGAACAAAAGTTCTTGATCTACCTTCTCCAGACCAGTCAATATTGGACAGACTTACCTTGTCCTCTCCTATTCACCACATTTCAAAGGTAACAATCCCACCTTTTCCATTTCTCTTCACATGAAAATTTTCCCAGGCTATTTCAGGTAATCTTTAATTTTTTGGTTTTAATTTCTTACCTTTGGAGTTGGATTCATGGTAACTAAGGGCCTGGGACTTTCGGGTAGAATGATGAAAAAAATTGTCTCAAACTCTAAAAGAGTGGTTTTCAACCTGTGGTCTGGGGACCCCAGGGGTCTGAAAATGCAGAAAGGTTGAAAGCCCCTGCTCTAAACCATTCCTCACATAGTTTTCCAACTCCAACATATGTGGCTTTCATGAGTTTTGGATGTGCAAATGGCAAATTCATGAATGAGTAATGCAGACCATCTCAGATGAAAACCACCTTTGAAAGCCAGCCCCATCAAGTCATCCTCCACCAGGTTAGCTCCGTTCTGTGCTTAAAAATCCTGAGTGCAACCTGCTCCCACTTCCTTGGAAATCTGTTCTCCAGCCACACTGTCAGGAAACATTCCCTTGATATGCAGCCTAAATTTCTCTTTATTTCGTCTTGTTGCTCCCAGTTTTAACCCCTTGAAGCACCCTGCACAATTCTTCTCCCCTTGGTGTTTATACTCTTCAAATATCTAGATGGTTATCATGGACCTCCTTAGTTATTACTCAGCCAAGCTATACATTGAGCTCTTTAATCCTTCCTTATTAGTCAGATCCTTAATCAGTTCTGAGCTTTCCAGTGTTGAGACTTCCCATCATTAGAAATGTCTTAGCACTGGGAGATGCTCCCACACTAGGAACCTAGCCCTGCAAGGTGCTGAGTACCCTTCAGTCCCATTAGCAGGCCTTATATGCTTTTCAAGTGCAGAGCCATTTGAGAGAAACTTCCCAGGGATACCCTGGGCTGTGATGCACCTCGTTATCACCTGCCTGTAGCACAAGGAAGCCATGGTTGTGCCTACTGTGGGTGAGTTCCCATACCATTCTGGGTACGAGCCAGTTAACAATGGCTTCCACTTCTACGGATCCAGGCACATTGGGCCCCTCCTATCTAATCGCCTTTTATGATGAGATTACTGGTTCTGTGGATGAAGGGAAAGCAGTGGATGTATTGTTTCTTGACTTTAGCAAAGCTTTTGACACGGTCTCCCACAGTATTCTTGTCAGCAAGTTAAGGAAGTATGGGCTGGATGAATGCACTATAAGGTGGGTAGAAAGCTGGCTAGATTGTCGGGCTCAACGGGTAGTGATCAATGGCTCCATGTCTAGTTGGCAGCCGGTATCAAGTGGAGTGCCCCAAGGGTCGGTCCTGGGGCCGGTTTTGTTCAATATCTTCATAAATGATCTGGAGGATGGTGTGGATTGCACTCTCAGCAAATTTGCGGATGATACTAAACTGGGAGGAGTGGTAGATACGCTGGAGGGGAGGGATAGGATACAGAAGGACCTAGACAAATTGGAGGATTGGGCCAAAAGAAATCTGATGAGGTTCAATAAGGATAAGTGCAGGGTCCTGCACTTAGGACGGAAGAACCCAATGACAGCTACAGACTAGGGACCGAATGGCTAGGCAGCAGTTCTGTGGAAAAGGACCTAGGGGTGACAGTGGATGAGAAGCTGGATATGAGTCAGCAGTGTGCCCTTGTTGCCAAGAAGGCCAATGGCATTTTGGGATGTATAAGTAGGGGCATAGCGAGCAGATCGAGGGACGTGATCGTTCCCCTCTATTCGACATTGGTGAGGCCTCATCTGGAGTACTGTGTCCAGTTTTGGGCCCCACACTACAGGAAGGATGTGGATAAATTGGAGAGAGTCCAGCGAAGGGCAACAAAAATTATTAGGGGTCTGGAACACATGACTTATGAGGAGAGGCTGAGGGAGCTGGGATTGTTTAGCCTGCAGAAGAGAAGAATGAGGGGGGGATTTGATAGCTGCTTTCAACTACCTGAAAGGGGGTTCCAAAGAGGATGGCTCTAGACTGTTCTCAATGGTGTTAGTCTCTAAGGTGCCACAAGTACTCCTTTTCTTAGAACGAGGAGTAATGGTCTCAAGTTGCAGTGGGGGAGGTTTAGATTGGATATTAGGAAAAACTTTTTCACTAAGAGGGTGGTGAAACACTGGAATGCGTTACCTAGGGAGGTGGTAGAATCTCCTTCCTTGGAGGTTTTTAAGGTCAGGCTTGACAAAGCCCTGGCTGGGATGATTTAACTGGGAATTGGTCCTGCTTCGAGCAGGGGGTTGGACTAGATGACCTTCTGGGGTCCCTTCCAACCCTGATATTCTATGATTCTATGACCTAGATAAAGGACTTTGGCACTGTTACTGTGAGACCTGCATCTTTGAGTTTTTTTAGAACTGTTTCCAAGTGGTTGTTATGAGCTGACCAGAAACTGCTGAGATGGCAATAGTGTGTAGGCCTTGCTGGAGCCCTAGGCATGCTAACTGTGAATCAAATGCTGTAAACCAGAGTAGGCCTCAAATCAGCACATTTTTAACTGAAAAGGATGATACTTAAGAAATCTGTGTTTTTGTGACTAGTTAAACGCATGCCACAGGGTATGTCCACACTATGAAATTAGGTCGAATTTATAGAAGTCAGGTTAACATGCAGCACAAACCCAACTAACCCCCCCCCACCCCTCCAATTCTTTGGGATGATCACTTCACCCCTCCCCCCACCACATGACTAACAGTGGGGATGATTTCTTTTCAGCCACAGGCAAACAGCCCAGCAGGAGCAGCCACCTCTGAATGTCCCCTTAATAAAATTCCCCTATTTCAACCAGGTGACCTGGAATGATAGCACACTCATGAGGATAACAGAGATAAAGAACAGATGTTGCTTGCATGCCAGCAAACACCGGGACCACACACTGCCATGCTTTTTATGCAATGATTCCAGACTACGTGCTACTGGCCTGCCGTGGTAAAGTGTCCTACCATGGAAGACGGAATAAGGCTGCCCTCCCCAGAAACCTTTTGCAAAGGCTTTGGGAGTACCTCCAGGACAGCTTCACTGAGATGTCCCTGGAGGATTTCTGCTCCATCCCCAGACACGTTAACAGACTTTTCCAGTAGCTGTACTGGCTGCAAATGCATCCCAAGTCTTCAGGGCAAAATCCATCATTAAACACGCTCGCTTTTAAACCATGTATTTTATTTACAAAGGTACACTCACCAGAGGTGCCTTCTCCGCCTTCAAGGTCTGGGAGCCTGGGTTGGGAGGATACTGTCTCCAGGGTGATCAACAGTTCCTGGCTGTCAGGGAGAATGATTTCTCCGCTTGCCTGGTGTCACTATCATCTTCCTTGTCCCCTTAATCCTCATTCCTGTTGTACATGGACTCCTGCAAGGGAGTTTCATGCAGATGTGGGGTAGTTTTAGGGGAACCCCCTGGAATTGCATGCAGCTCATCATAGAAGTGGCATGTCTGGGGCTCTGACCCCGAGTGGACGTTTGCATCTTGGGTTTTTTGGTAGGCTTGCCTAAGCTCCTTAAGTTTCACACAGCACTGCTGCGGGTCCCTGTGACAGTCTCTGTCCTTCATGCCCTTGGAAATTTTCTCAAATAGTTTGGCATTTCATCTTTTGGAATGGAGTTCTGATAGCATGGATTCATCTCCCCATACAGCAATCAGATCCTGTACCTCCCGTTCGGTCCATGCTGGAGCTCTTTTGCGATTCTGGGACTCCATCGTGGTCACCTCTGCTGATAAGATCTGCACTCACCTGCAGCTTGCCACGCTGGCCAAACAGGAAATGAAATTCAAAAGTTTACAGGGCTTTTCCTGTCTACCTGGCCAGGGCATCCAAGTTGAGAGTGCTGTCCAGAGCAGAGCACTGTGGGATAGCTCTCAGAGGCCAATACTGTTGAATTGCGTCCACACTACCCCAAATTCAACCCAGCGATGTCAATTTCAGTGCTAATCCCCTCGTTGGGGAGGAGTACAGAAATCGATTTTAAGAGCCCATTAAGTCAACAAAAATGGCTTTGTGGTGTGGATGGGTGCAGGGTTAAATTGATCTAACGCTGCTAAATTCAACTGAAACGCACAGTGTAGACCAGGGCCAAGAGATGGTACAAGAACATACCGATCCCTTGTAAGAGAAGGAGGTGATGACAGGCTAATGGCTAAGAAGAGTGGTAACTAACCATGTTTGGAGTGGGATATATAACTTGTTTGTGTTAAAGAAAAAAGTCATAGAAAGAGCAACTCCGTGAAAGCCCAGGGGACAGGATCATGGTGTCCTGATGGAGCTGGTGCTATTGTTGCTGGCATACGTGTCTCAGTGCACCTGTAACTCCGATGGGGTGCTCGTACCATGCTTTGTCAACAATAAACCTGGTCGAGCGCCTTTGTCACTGAACCGAGCCTGTGGTCTTTCTGATAAGAAATCAAGACCTGCTAACTTGGAACACTAGCAGTAAATGCAGCTTAACAACTCTGAAGCCGTAACAACATTCCTTAGCACTAACACATTCGTGTCTTGTAGAGTAATGCTCACCCAAAATCCTCACAGTGCTCCACAGCCAGGTTGGCTGTGACCCTTCTATCATGAGACAAGGAAGCTTGCCTGTTAGGTGCAGGATGCAGTGTGTTTCTTTGCCCCCCCCAAGATACACCGTCCCCATCCTTTGGCATTATGCAGAACCAGGACATCCCCTGCGGTTTCTCTCAGTTTGTAGATTTTTGCAATCTCTCATTTGCAACTGGCTTAGGATGCAAATAGGCCGACAGTATGAATGGCCAGACAGGGAGATAAGTGTCTGTTACCTTGTGCCTGAAAGGAACATTTCTGAAGTGTGTCACTTTCTGGGGGCCTGTCTGAACTCTGAGATCTTCAGACCATAACTTTCAGTAGAGATACAGATTTTCTCAAATATGACCCAGACATACATTTTGCAGTGGTTACAACAGGTTATTGTCTTTTGGTAGAGATCTCACATGCCACCCTCTTATGCATATATCCTGGGCTGGGAATCCCTGTAAAGCCCTATGTACCCTTGTGTCTTCTGCCCTGGGGCACCAAAGGGTCCCTAGGTCATATACATCCAACAAGACAGCTTCAAATTACCTTTCACCTGTCAGTTTGAGGAATCTTCTCTCCCATAAGCATGGCTGAAGGAAGAGATGAGACACTCTCTGTATTCTCATATAAGAGGGGAATAAAGAGAGGGAAAAAAAACCACTACTGAGGGGGGAGAGCCACAGTAGGTTTGAGGTGCTGTGGCCAGTTGGAGACCCAGTGAGGGGGCTGCCAGGAACTCTGATCCTATCCTCTCCTCCCCTGAACAGCAGCCCAACCTTCCACAGGTCTAGGTGCAAGCAGAAGGGGGTTAATAATACAGGAGCTTAAATATAATGCTCCTTAGCCACCCGGGTCTGAGGTGATTTGTTGACATTTATGAATATTAAATAAATAGGCTACAATATCTGGATCTGAAATGCATGGCCAGGATCTGCTGTGGAGTCAGAAGAACTTGGAGATGGATTCAAAACTCTTCGCACAGTCATAAAAACTTGCTGAGCTAAAGCTGTAAAAATTCTAGCTTGATCATCAAGTATTAAGATTGGAAAAAACAAGCATTGATGCAAGTAAAAATATTCTTCTACTGATTTAAAGACTAGTGAATTGCTAAATATTTTTATTAGCAGCAAATTTGCTGCTTGCTGGAACTAATTTCACGCCCTGTAGATATGGTGCTTAAGCTGGAAATAGCGTTAAATTACTCTCTTGTAAAGGCAGTTAAGCCTTCTGACAAAAACACCACTAGATGGCATAAAACTGTCTGACATACACAGCAGGTACCAAGAGCTGGAAGCCAAGGGAGGAGCCTGGCAGAGGATGGGGTAAGTACAACTCTCATTCCACAGCATTGCCGTAGGCTGACATGAAATGGCCTTACTAACACGCCTGTTTCTCGCCTCTATCCTGGTCTCCTCCCTCCACAACCTCATAGCTGGCAACACTGATGAACATTTTGGAATGGAGTTGACAAACAAGCTTATATCAGGAAAGCAGCTGAGGGAGCTCCAGAGAGAAGCAAAATCGGCATTAGTCCCATGAGAGGTTTGGAAAGGTGCTGCTAACCTCTAACCAGAGACTGTTGGCCTCACCATGTCAGGTGCAATGTGCCAACAACACCCAGCACATCACAGGATCAGGTCCCTTTTTCCCCAGAGGCCTTGTTCTGGTTGTTTAGATGGAGACTGGTAGGCAAGGAGAGAGAGAGAGAGAGAACCCACAGAGTCAGTGACTTTCCCACAAGTTTTGGAGCAGGAGAAGCGAGTCCCACTTCTTACAGGCCTGGTTGTCTGTGGCCTGGAACCTTGAGTCGTATTTACACGACTCCACAGGAGTGTAAAATGCTATTAGATCACAATGGCAGCTTGTTCACCCCTGGGGCACTTTGTCTGAGGTGGAACATCAGGCCCAGGGTCTGTAACCCACCAATGCCTGGGGCTTGGAGGCTTTGGGGCTGAGTCCAGGTGCTATGCCGCACCCCAGTGATTAACAGCAGCTGAAGGTTAGATTAACAATTCGGGTACTTCCAGTGGAAGAACCTGAGGGAAGTGGTGGATGTGGCATGCTGACTGGTGGAACAGTACTGCCAACTTCACAAGTTTCAAACTCTTGGAAAGGCCTGCAAAGGACAGGAACTGCCCCACCCATCTCACTGCAGCTTGGGTGTGATCTTTGAGCTTGAAAGGGGAAATCGCCCCTTTGTGTGCAAGGGATTCAGGAAACACCCAGAAACAATATGACACACACACCATGGAACCAGATCCTACAGCACACACACAATGCCCCTGCAATGGGAGAGGCCTCCCCCTTTGCACCATGGATTGAAGGTGGGACTCCTCCCCAACTCCATTCTCCCCAGGTACCAATATCCCCCCGACCCACACCACTCCTCTACTTCCCTCTGGCCACTCCTGGATCAAGTCCCCTGTCCTGCTCCCTCCCTGCCCAGCCCAGGGCAGCATGTACACTCTGGGATCCACTTTGCGCCCTGTTGCTGGGTGGAGCTGCCCTGAGTAGGGTGACCAGATAGTAAGTGTGAAAAATCAGGACACTTTTTCCAGGGGGAGCAGTGGTGGTATAGTTGCCTAAAAAGACAAAGCCCCTAATATCAGGAGGTCTGCTCCCTCTAGCCTGACGCTGGGCACAGGTGGCATGGGCGGGGCGGGGGGGGGGGGGGGATGACAACCATGAGTCACTTGCTCTGCAGGATGTAGCAAGCGGAAGAGCAGCCACTCCTGGTGGCAGCTGGATCTACAGTATCAACCACAGCTCAGGCCAAAACCCTGGGCTGCCAGGATTCTCTTGCCAGCTCAGCACTGCTCCCACACCAGGCCCCTCCCACAGCCAGTCCCTTAGTCCTTCCTATAGCAGGCCCCTCAGCACTGCTCCCAGCCTCCCACACCCAGCGCTGATCCTGATCCCCACCCCTCTCTCTCACCGGCCCCCTAGACTCCCATGCCCATCCCACACCCTGATCCCCACACTGGTCCCCCCCAGTGCTGATCTCCATGCCCCTCCCACACTGGTCCCCCCCCCAGTGCTGATCTCCATGCCCCTCTGATACCAGAAACCTCCAGGCTGCTCCTCGCACCATGCCTCAGGCTCACAACCCCACATCCACCAGCAAGTAGATGTGGCATCAAATATTTGCCTGGAGGTTTGATACTAATTTTTAAACATGCAATATGTGGAAATCCATCCATCCACAAAATGCTTGTGACACAGCAGAGGCCGCCTTCCCCACATGCCTCTCCCCAACAGAGCTAACACAGAAATGAAACCTTAACCCACTTACCAGCACATCACCTCCACATCTCCACCCAGACACACGCTTTGCCAGTGCTTCCGTACCACACCCCTAACTCGGCTCTAAAACCCCTGAATTATGCTGTAAGTCTAGTACACAGAGACCCCTGTCTGTCAGCGCAGAGTGAAGTGAAGTCTGAAAGTGACCCAGCATTGCAGCCCCTGTGTGCGAAAGGGTTCATTTTAATCCACTTAACGCCTAAACCGGTACTAGAATCTGCAGGAAGGAAGGGAAAGGATTTGGGGTAGCTGTTTAGCATTGCTCTCATCCTAACCATAAGGCAGCATGTAAGTGAAGAAAAGTTCCACCAGGTGAAAATATTTATCCTTTGGATTCCTGAAAAATGAGAAGTCCATTGGTGATATTTTGTGAGATGTGCCCAAGGACCTTGCCGGAGGGTTGGGTGGGAAGGAGAAGCGTTGTTGAAAGTGACAGGTTTCAGAATAGCAGCCGGGTTAGTCTGTATTCGCAAAAAGAAAAGGAGGACTTGAGGCACCTTAGAGACTAACCCATTTATTTGAGCCTAAGCTTTAGTGAGCTACAGCTCACTTCATCGGATGCATCTGATGAAGTGAGCTGTAGCTCACGAAAGCTCATGCTCAAATAAATGGGTTAGTCTAAGGTGCCACAAGTCCTCTTTTTTTTTTTTTTTGAAAATATGACAGTTGGTGTAATCTGACAGGCCCCAAAAGCAAGCAACTGCTCTCCTGCAAGGGTGGCTTAGCAATGCCCAGAGAGGGGTGACTCCATCAGAGGCAAAGAGGTCATAGGCCTGTCACAGTGGTTGTAGTATTTTAACAAGGGACAGCCAGGAGACCTGGTAGGCCTCTCTGTACCTGGTATTTCCAGGAAGAATGTCTCAGGCAAGCCTCGTGCAGCCTAGAATGGAGAAAGTTTACCATGCCTTAATCTTCCCTAGCCTTGCTGATCGGCTCCCTCTCCCTGAGGGGTTCAAAGCACCAGAGGGGTATTAGAAATTACACTTATCCAATCAGGGAACAAAAACAATATCATGTGATCAGCTGGCCAACACATCTTATGCAAACAAAAGAGGAGCTGGTCCACATTTTGCTAACTCTGAAGGACAAAGGTCGAGCCATATTTCTGCAATGGAAACATAATCGGTTAAATGGACCTCAACAACGTCCTTGGACAACATGTATGTCCCGTAATTGACCAAATGATAAGTTGCTCTTTTCCAAAGAGCATCACTAGTAAAAGAAAGTTAAAATAATATAAGAGTTTGTAATGGCTCCTCTGGGGATAAGTCTCTCTCACAGGAACCCATTTTGTATTATCTTTCTCTTGCTCATGGCGGAAATCAATTTTAATAGTACTGACAGGAAATGAGGATGTAAGACTTCAAATAGCACAAATCCTGCAACGTTCACAAATCATAAAATGGGATATGAAGTTGTTTTAAAAATAAAAGTCTGTTACCTGCAAGTGAAAGCCTTTCTATTGAGGACCCAAACATTACTGGCTTATGTGACAGTGATTAGGCAAAGTATTTCCAACAATTAAACACAAATTAGATGAACCGTGTACCATTCGCATATGGAGATGTGCACTTCAGGCTATTAACATGGACATAGGGGGCACCTTTGTAATCATGGATTCTGATTTTATAGGCACCAGAGTTGGAGGAATTTGGTTTTTTTGGTCTGTAAATAGAACCATAACTCAGGGCGGTACGCTGTCTTTTCAAACTTACTCTACCACAAACACCACACATGGCATCCCAGTCTCAGAGGCTAATCAAGCTTTGAAATTCTCCCCCCTGCAGATACAATCACTGCCCAACTGATCAGGGTCCCAAGGAAAATTGATCCATGTTGTTAGCTGTGTGTAACTGGGTTATCTAGGTGGTACCACTTGGGGCCAGTCAGGGCACAGCTCCCCCACTAAGGTCCCTGATGATCTGGTGCTGTGGTGCATTAGCCCTTCTGCTAAGACACTCTGGGGTTAGAGTCCCAAACAAAGGGCAAACAGTGAACTAAAATCTGAATCTGAGGATTCAGCTGCAAGACCTGGCCCGGTCTCCATGCAGCTAGTCCCTCCTTGTCCATCTTCCTGGGCCCAGTCGGGTTACCCAATGGCCATAGCCAGGCTTCCCTTCTCAAGGAAGTAGCAGAGCTCTGCTTTCCCTCCACGTCAGCCCTCAAACTGGGCTAAGTCTCCTCTTTTTAACTCCCTTCTCCACGCCTGACTGTGGCTGCGGATGTAGCAGTCCGGCTGACTGTGTGGTCCCCAAGCCCTGCGTAGCCCTCATTGCCAGTGTGGGGCCTAGCTGCCTCATTAACCCCCTGGTTGCCAGTGGGGGTCCTGTCTGGCCCATCACACTAAGCTATAAATGGAATTAGATGCATCACAATGGGGTGAGGTACAAGAGACCAACTCAAAGTGTAGTAAACAGTTAGGTCCCCATAAGCTTTATATGTAGGTGTAAGTGATGACTAGGCCTTGTACCAGCCCTCATCACCAGGGTGAATTTCAGCCAGGATGCAGTGTTAAATTGATTACCAGATGTGGGGAGGGGGGAATGGAAAGGAATTCCCCCCCCCAAGGTACACTGTCAGGAACTTGGGATTTCACCTCTTCTTCTAGGGCATTGAGCTGGGTCATGTTTTCAGGCATGAGCACCTTCAGCTGAGCTGGAGGACTAGCCAGCCCAGCCTCCAGGCAGACTAAAGAACTCAGCTGGGTTGCAGGAGGACCACCTGACTGGCTGAAAGGAGCCAGCATACCTGCGTTTAAGCTCAGCTGCAGCAGGTAGAGGCTGCTCAATGCCTAGCCTGCAGCTGTGATTCCTTCTGTGCCTGCCTTGTTCTTTGTCCAGCTCCAGTCCACTCCAGCCTCACTCCCCTGCTTGCTCCTGACTCTGCCCTCCACTTGACTCCAGTTCCTGGCTTCCGCTCCAACTACTAGGCCTGACCACCCATGTCCTGGCCATGGCACATGGTAGTGTGTTCCACACAATTTCTTGTGGCTTCTCAAGGAAGTGGGCTGTAGTGCAGCTGGGTCTTTTCTACCTCCTTATTCTAGATGGCTGTAGCAGGTCCATGTAACAGGGGCACACTCACCTCTTGAAAGCACCCCCTTAGCCAAGTGCACCTGGCTGCACTCTCTCTCCATTTGTCCCCACTTCAGGACAGAGCAGTGCCTGGAGACAATGTCTTCAGCCTCTTGGGGCCTTTCTGGTCACAGCTCTCCAGCTGGGCACTACAGTTCAGTCCCCCCTCTGGGGTGCCTCAGTGTCCAGGCCATTTCCCCCAGTGGCAAATGGAGCATGGTGGGGACCCAGGCCCATCCATTACTCCAGGTTCAAGCCCAGGGACCTTGTAGATAGAAGCCAACTGCTGTTCTTCTTTATCTATGTCATACTGTTACTCTAATTCCCTGGGCCACTTCCCCGCAGCCCCACACCATCTTCACCCTTATTTCAGGGCCTTGTCCTAATGGAGTCCCAGCAACAACCTCAAGGCTCCTTCTTGCTCTCCCTAGCAGCACAGCCCTGATCAAGGTCCTGCTACTCATACTCCTCCAGCTCCAGCAAGGAACTGAACTTATGCTAGTCCTGCAGCTGTTTTATACTAGGCTGCTGGGCCCTGATTGGCTGCTTTCCCCACAGCCATTCTAGGCAGCTTGGAGAACCCTCTCCATTGCCCTTTTCTGGGGCAGGGTGTGGCAGGGTCATGAGGCCTCCAGCAGGGGCCTCAGGGGGTCTGGTATACCCTGCCACAGCCACGTAGAAAGTCTTAGTGCTACTGGACATAAATAACTTGTCCTGAGTTTTTCCATTCAATTAAAATTCTTCAGCTTCAGTTTCAGATTCCAGGTAGAACAAAATCCAGTGCTGGGAGTTGAAGTTAGATAAATTCAGCCTGGAATTAATAGTACCTAGCTGTTACCTAGTGTTGTCATTAGTAGATCTCAAAGTCCTTTACAAAGGAGGTTAATATTATTATCCCTATTTTACAGATGAGGAAACCGAGGCACATAGGGTATGTCTAGACTGCACTTAAACACCCACAGCTAGCCCATGTCAGCTGACTCGAACACACGAGTCTTGGGCTAAGAGGCTGTTTAATTGTGGTGTAGATGCTTGGGCTGGAGCCTGGGCTCTGGGACCCTATGAAGGGGGAAGGTCTCAGAGCTCTGTCTACAACACAAACTGCCCCTTAGCCGGAGCCCTGTGAACCCAAGTCAGCTGACATGGGCCAGCTGCAGATATTTAATTGCAGAAATGCCATTGGAAGTCATGCCCAAGGTGTTACTTTCCTATGTGACCCAATCCTTCTTAGGTGGGCTAGCCGGTTGCCTGGTCTCCCACTGACCAGCTGTGTGTGCTCATGCCTGACACTCCAACAAGCAATGCAAGTCCTATAAGTCTCTAGACCCATGGGCTTCAATTTATGTATATTTACTGCTACCTGTGTGGCCCAGATCGTTAGTGTTTTGGGACCTATGGCAAATCATTCAGCCCAGAACCAAACAGAACTCAGCCTGGACTCTGCACGGCATTAGGAAGACTTTTAAAAGTATTTGTTTTATTTTCCATACAAAGCACATTTCCTTTATGCATTTACTTCATGGTGACCATTCACCAACTCATGTCTACCCATAACAGCCCTTTATAAGTCACTGGAACTTTGGATACCTTGTGTGACAAAAGTGAGAATGTTCTGAAATATTTGTATGATGCCTATGTGTGCCTCAGTTTCCCCTATATATGGCATAGCTACCCAGAGAGGGTGTGGGGGGAGAACTAAGTCTGCATTCAGGCTAAGGGAGGTGGGTGTTGCTTAGCTATGTAATCCTGAAAGGGGCCTTATAAAAAAGGACTGGCCAAGGCTGACCCCATATCAATGGAGAATCCAAGACGACAATGGAAAACCAAATCACCAGGATAATGACACTTAGCAACCAGCACCTCAGCCTCAGAGCAAGACGGATTTCCTCACTTCTCAATAGGGAAGCTCGGCATGGACCCCAGCTCAAGAACAAAGGACTGGAAGGTGTGAGGTGGGGGATGAAGTGTTGGCTTCTGAAGGAAGCTGGAGGCTCTCTCCCTTGGACATAGATGTAGGACGTGAGAATGAGGGAGAGACAGCTGGAACATGGGGCTCACTATAGCTTGGCTGGGGCTCTGAGCTAACCATGGAGGACTGTGCTTTAACTGTCATCTCTCAGAGCTAACCTAAAGCCTCCCAGATCCTGTGTGCCATGGGACTAATCAATTGTTCCCTTGTTTTGAAAAGGCTGCCAGTGTTGCTGCAAACATTCACTGAGAGCATTGTGCCCTGAAGTCTTGGCATCATTTCATCTGCAAGAGATGGTGGGGATTGCAGCCTATGATTAGATAGTTTGCAATGTATCATGTGACTGAATAGTCCAATCTGAGATTTGCATGATCTTTGGGAGTTATTGCCAATGTATGTATCTTAGTTGGGAGCTGCTTGCTTCCTACGAGCTCTTTTTCCTTCAAGCTTTGGGGGGCCAGCTTCTGTCATGGACTTTGATTCCATTATGGAGACGAGGGCGCCACTTGTTATGATCATAGAATCATAGAATCATAGAATCATAGAATATAAGGGTTGGAAGGGACCCCAGAAGGTCATCTAGTCCAACCCCCTGCTCGAAGCAGGACCAATTCCCAGTTAAATCATCCCAGCCAGGGCTTTGTCAAGCCTGACCTTAAAAACCTCTAAGGAAGGAGATTCTACCACCTCCCTAGGTAACGCATTCCAGTGTTTCACCACCCTCTTAGTGAAAAAGTTTTTCCTAATATCCAATCTAAACCTCCCCCACTGCAACTTGAGACCATTACTCCTCGTTCTGTCATCTGATACCATTGAGAACAGTCTAGAACCAGATCACTTGCCAAGATCACTTGCCAAGATTTTCCATTGGTCAGGATCAGTTCCAAATTCCTTCATATCTCGCTTGTATGTGTCTTTATAGCGAAGCTTGGGACATCCTGTTCTTGTTCCCTCTGATAGCTCCCCGATAGCATGTCCTTGGGTATGCGTCCGTCTTCCAACCTACTCAGATGGCCCAGCCAGCGCAGTTGTCTTTGCTTGAGCAGGGCTGTCACACTTGGTAAATTTGACCTTTGAAGAACCTCTGCGTTGGTAACTTTATCCTGCCATTTGGCGTTGAGTATGTGGCATAAACAATGTAGGTGGAAAATGTTTAACCTTTTCTCCTGATGAGCATAAGTTGTCTATGTTTCCCCACCATACATGAGAGTGCTGAGGACACCAGCTTGGTACACTAGCATTTTGGTCTTGATTGTCAGCTTTGAGTTGTTCCATGCTCTTTTAGTTAGTCTGCTAAAGGTGGTGGCAGCCTTTCCAATGCAAACATTTAGTTCTTTATCCAGTGAGAGGTTGGTGGTCACTGCAGAGCCTAAATAGCTGGACTTTTGGACTATTTCTAGCTGGTTTGTGTTTAAGGTGATTGAAGGATCTTGTGGAAACCCCTGTCCTAATACCACCGTTTTCTTGATGCTGATAGTGAAAGAAAATGCCTGACAAGCACTTGAAAGGCGGTCCATGAGTTCTTATAGTAGAATTTCATTATGAGCTATGAGGGCAGCATCATCAGCCAATAGACATTCCCTGAATAGCACCTTTTTGACTTTGGTCTTTGACTTAAGTCAGGACAGCTTGAAGAGTTTCCCATCTGATCTTGTATGGAGATACACTCCATCTTTCATGCACAGTTCAAGAATACCAAGAAGAAGATTCCAAAGAGTGTAGGGGCAAGAATACATACTTGCTTCGCTCTGCTTTTCATCTCAAAGCTGTCCAAAGTGGACCCATCAAACTGGACAGTTGCTCTCATGTTCTTGTGGAATGAACATATAAAACTTAACAGGGTTGGTGGGCATCCTATACTTTATAGTATTGCAAATAGACCTGCTCTGTTGACTGTGTCAAATGCTTTGGTTAGGTCCCCCACAAAGGTGATGTACTATGGTCAGTTTTGCTCTCTGCACTTTTCTTGGAGTTGACACAGAGAAAATATCATGTCTATAGTTGATCTTCCAGCCCTGAATCTGCACTGTTGTAAGCGCACTAAGATGATGTTTGCGAAAGCTTTTCCTGCTACATTTAGCAGCAAGATACCCCTGTAGTTGTTGCAGTAGCCCTTTTCACCTTTATTTTTGTACAAAGTGATGATGTTTGTGTCATACATCTCTTGTGGTACTGCACCCTCTTTCCAGCATTTAAGTACCAACTGATGAAGATACTGTAATAGGCTGTCTTTTCCGCACTTGAGGATTTCTGCTGGGATGCCATCTTTTCCAGGAGCCTTGCCACTTGATAGCAAATCAATGGCCTTGCTTAGCTCTTCTACAATGGGCTCCACATCTTGCTCTGGCATGACCTGTAGAGTTGGTATTTGTCCAGTGATTCGCTGGTGATGTTTCTTTCTTGTGCTTATAGCTCTGAATAGCGTTCAACACAACGTGACAACTGCTTGCTTTTATCTGTAATGATTTCATCGCTGTGCGATTTGAAAGGGGCAACCTTGTTGACAGTGGGACAGAGAGCTTTCTTCAGGCTGTCATACATGACTTTGAGGTTTCCTGTGTCTGAGGCTGTCTGCATCTCTTCACAGAGCTTGATCCAGTAATGATTTGTACAGTGTCTGCTTGCTCGCTTTACCTTGTTTTTTGCATGTCAAAGTCTCACTTTAATGATCTCTGTTTGCTTCTTGTTGTGTTCCAGATAGGCTGTGTTCTTAATGTTGATGACAGGTAATAGTCCCACATCATTTTCTTCAAACCAGTCCTTTCCTGATGGACTCTTTCCCCCAAATGTAGCTAAAACTCTTTCATGGATTGTTGTTCTTAAATCTTCCCAAAATTCCTCTGCCTTCTCTGGTAATGACTTCCTGTGCATGCTAAGTTCAAAAGCCTTCACAAACTCCTGGCATTTCCTCTGGTTTTCAGTGTTAATAGCATTGATTTTGGGCTTGCTCCTAGGTTTTGCTCTATGTAGTTTCTTGGCTGTAATCTTCACTTTGCTAATGATCAAGGCGTGGTCAGTGTCACAATCAGCGCTGTGGAATGTGTGAGTGTTCTGCACTAAGGGAAGGTCTTTCCTCCTGACAATAACAAGGTCTAACTGGTGCCAGTGGCCTGATCATGGATGTCGCCATGACACTTTGTGGCAATCTTTTCTTGTAAAATATGCCCTGAAGGGGCCCTGTAAAACCCCACTGTGGGACACTGGCTTGGCTGGGGTCTCTGCAGGGAGCCATGAAGAGAGACAGGGGATGTTGGTGTCGAAGGCCCCGTCTTGGAGACCACAGGCCTGTCCCTGTGGAACTGTGTGGGTGCTTGGGGAGCACAGGACTCCATGATACCTTGCTTCTTCCCATGTTGCATTGATGAGGTCCTCAAAGCTAGCTGAATATACCTAGAACTGGGTTGAATGAAGAAGGCCTCATTTACCACGTGCCTTCCAACTCCTGTAATAACCAAGGCTGGGGTCCTACAGACAACAGCCTCCTTCACCACGCAACCCTGATTCATGCCCTGAGCACTGTCCAACCTGGGCAATAAATGAGGCAAGGGTGCTGTGGAAATTAAAGTGTGTGATCATGTAATTAAACAGTGCATCGTAAAGCGTATGCACAAAGTGGCCAAATTAAAGTTGCTTGGCAACCTTGGTTCTGGTATTTCCTAGCTTTGGGGTGGTTAACTTTGCACATTAATGTTACTTTAACCTATCTTTTGGGGATGAAACCCTGACAAAGAAAGGGCACCAGCAGGGTTGCAGTTGGTTTGGCAGCCATTTGTTAACAGCAGAGGAACGCTGAGGGTCAGGAATTCTGGGTTGCATTGCAGGAGCTGCATGGGAGTGCGCTGTAGTGTAGCTGCTCTCAACCTGCAGGGTTAGGACCCCTTGGGGATTCACAAACAAGTTTCAGGGCAACAGAATGTTTACCTTTCTCATCTTAAAACAAACTGTGTTTCTGGACTTTATGGTTGTGAAGATAACCTCCAAGTGTCAACAGAATGTAAAGTGATGCAGGGGTGCCTGTCTGAATCTGCAGACCACCAGAAGCAGTAGGTCTAAGAGGTGGCCCATGCATCTCAGTCAAGCCCTGTGGACTCTATCATTCTGTGGCCATGGAATCTGGCATTTTTTCATGATCCCACAAAATGAAGCATTTTTGCCATGGAATTCACCACTTTTCTGCAGCCTGCTCAACATTATTTTCCCATCTCTCTGCCCTGTGGTGTGCTACTTCTTGCTCTCCAGCTTTCCCTTCATGGAAAGTTCATAGATTACAGAGTGTTCCCCTTGCCCAGTTCCATGGATTCCAGCAGCAGGGTGGTCCTTCCTTTCTTATCTCCTCTGCTGATCTGCTGCTCACAGCCTGGTTTTCTTGCATGGTGATCTTGGAGCAAAACACACATCAGAATCTTTGTGATCCACCACAGTTCTCCAAAGGAGCGGTCTCAGTAGCGTGCAAAGGATTGTGGGTATGATGCAGTCACGAAAAGGCAGGCACACTGAGCCATTTGGAGATCAGCTATCCACTGAAAAAAATCCAGTGAACTCTTCAAGCGAAAACCTGTGGGTTACAGAATCAGAAGACTGCTGCACGAATGACAATGCTGTAAACATGAAGGCCTCCGAGCATCATACTGAGTGTCTCTGCGAACAGCAAGAGCTTCTGGGCCTCAAATAATTTGGGAAACACCGATTTCACTCTGTGCCTCTGATATCATTCCCATTATATTGGAATCAGTTTCTGCCAGTCAAGTCAGCAGTTCACCTCCAATGACACAGTCAGTTGACAGACTCACGCCATGGCTACAGATGTTTGGGAAGAGTGCAGGAGAGCCAGGGCTTCTGACTACAATGGGATGAAATTACAGATAAATCTTTTTCAGCCCACCTTTGAACATTTGTCCAGTGAGGACAAATAGGATGATTGTCCACAGGATGAAAATCTTTGAAGCTTCCCACAGTCAGTTCTTCCAGCTGGGTTGGATGAGCCTTGCTGTGGTGGTATTTGTATTGATGTGACTAAGCTATGAAAGGAAAGCACAGCAGCCTTGGGACTAGAATCCACTCTATTGCACTCCAAGCCATTTGGCCACATAGGAAGCCTCGGCGAGAAGAAGGATAGCAGTGGAACTGAAACAGATACTTGATGATGTGAACTCTACTAAAGGTGAACCCAGTGCAGGCCTCCTCACTACTTAATGTGCAGAATTGGGCCTTTTACATCAGCTGCTTTTCTTCACCACAGCCCATTGGCTTCTGCATGACAGAGTTCTGAGCTGCATGTCTGGGCTCAGAGAAGAGGCAGGGATTCCCCTGGTGGAAGGAAAGAGTTCCCATGCCCTTGCTGTATCATTGACCGGCATTGGGTCGCTCAAAATGCTTCCTTCCAGGGGCACAATGTGACGTGGGCTTTCAACCTGGGGGCTGCAAACAGTTATCAGGGGTCACAGCCATCCTGCCCATCCCATATTGTTAACTAGGACTAGGGTCCTGGATGGGGCACCGGGGGGGAGATACGGGAAGAGACAGTCCTAGGGAACTGGCAGTCTGGAAAAGGTTGAGAACCAGTGCCCAAAGCAACTTCTCAGCAGGAACAGATGAAGGGAGTCTGGAGCCCTAGAAAACACTTGTATGGCGTGATATGGATAGTGTGGGATGGATTTCTAATCTCAGGTGGTGCTGACGTGTGTTTGTGGATATACAAGAGGGAGGTGATGCTGAAAGTGTGAGGTCTGGTGGCTACATGGCAACGAATTGATCCATATCACAGGGGTGGGGCAAGTTGGGTGTGTGGCAATGGAGGACGGGTTCCTAATGTTGAAGGGTGTAGTAGGTAATAAGCCTCTAAATGCACTGAAGTATTGTAAATAATCATTCTTCTGGAGTAAAATGTAACATTGTCAAGAGCTGATAAGTAACCAGGGGAAAAGGATTTTTGCCTCTCTCCGAAAGGGCAGGAAACCTTGTCTTCTGATTCTCCAAGATCAGATGTGCCATTGAATGAGGCTTTGTCTATTGAGGTGGAAGAGCAGAACACTAATGAGACTGATGATCCTACAATTCAGACATTTCCAAACCCATCATCAGCAATGAGAATTTAAATCCCTGTTCTAGGCCTTCCTGCAGTTCTTCACATCGCTTACACTCAGGGGCAATCTCTGTTCATCTTTGACATCAAAAAAATGGCAAAGCTCAATCTGTGATTATGTCACAGGAGCAATGGAAAGGCAAAGATTTCAATTTGATAAGAAAACTGCAACTTTCTTTTATGCTAGCAACATTGTCTTCAGTGTAGCACAAAATGAGTAATTTAAAGAAATGACTGAAGTGCTCTCCTTGAATATACTCCTCCAAGCAGATTTTAACTTCTCCTCCTCTACTAGATGCTCCAAGTGAAAGAAACAGAGGAAAAATTATAGGAAGAACAAAAGGAATCAACATTGACATTAATGCAAGGAAGTTGAACATGAGTAATGACCTGATAATAGCTATGAGCATTCATATAACAAAAGATGCATCCCTACTTGATGCTGTTGATTCTATGTGAAAGGAAACCATAAGCTACAGATTATGTGTCCAAGTTGCTGAAGATGCCATTCAAGAATTCAGGGAGAAGATGATGGAAAAGAAGAGAGACCTTCTCAAGTGTGTTGTCCTTAGCTTCTGAGGCATTGGTGTTCAGCATGCTAATTAAACTTCATTGAGAAAGAAGTAACAGCAAATATAGTCCTGGAAGTTCTTTGTGCATTAGTGTCCAAGAGCAGATAGAAAAGAGTATGAAGTCTCACAAATTAATAGACTGTTGTGTTCTTATATTTGCCTTACAGAACCGGAAGCAGTCATTGTGGACAATATGTGGCTATGGTGTTTAAGGATTTACTATGTTTATGAAGTGAATCACATGATGTATGTCTTGTGTTTCATTTAATAAATACTTTTTGCGGTCCCCTCCTCCCCCGTTTGTTTTTTTCCCCAAAAAGAAAATCATGGACCCTTTGAGGTTGGGGGAAATTACAACCAGCAATTAAGTGACAATCGTAACGAAGTGACAGTTCCAAAGTAGCTAAAATGTTACAAGACATTTTCTGAGCAGTGCTGTTGCTTTTTCCTTGTGTTATTTTCTCTTTAAAAGGGCAAAATTATATATTCTATCGTCTTCCATTTTAGCCTCCTGGTGGAACTGGTCGTTTGTTTGCCAACCCTCTCTCGCCTTCTTCTGACAAAGTATTTTCCAGTTATCATCAAACTTCAGCGCAGCCACCATGCCACAAACACACGGCAAGTGTTGTCAGAGGGTAACTAAAAGAATTCCAAGAAAAGCAACAGCCATTGATAAGGAAACTCTTAACACTTAACTCTAAGTGGCTAATCGTCATTAGTTCCTTTGGTATTCCTCAAAATGACATTAATCATAGACTATTCATTAGACTTTAATATGCCTGTAATATGTGAATCCATATTAATTCAACTGTAATTTAGCATTAAATAATGTCCACTTATTGGAAGGTGTTAGTGATGTAACTTAAATCCATTTTGTAATAAAGCTGATGAACAGACGTGGGTAGAGAGTGAAGTCAGGGAGCAGGAAAAGTCTTAGTATTTTGCACTCCTGTCATTGATGTATTATGTGACTACAACATGCAGTAGCAGAGATGAAATGCAGACACATGCACAGTCAGCTGTCTGCTGGTCTCCAGGCTTCTCAGCAGCACCAGGTGGGATGCAGAAATCATGTCTGGCTCCCCAGGGCGAATGGACCTTGGAAAGCTACAGGTCTGTGTAGCCCTTGGCACCTGTCACAAATGGAAAAGATGTATTTTGCTTTCTGGGCATGTTTGGAAGTATAAGGAGTCATAAAATCCCTGAATGACAGTACAGGGACCCTGAAATAACTGCTGGCAGTGACTGGAGAGAATCTGACCTTCCTAAGCATCAGAATAGCACGGTCAGCCTCTATTTTTAGCTGTTTATGGATCATACTCAGTGTTGATGGTTTGCTATCACCACTGAATGCTCCATTCTTCTTCTACCGCTTTCAAAGAGACACCGACTACATAGTCTCACTGTGTCACTGTTCTTTTCATCTTGTATTTCTGTACATTTTCACTAGCGCAAAGGCTCATGGGCTAGTGCACTATACTACACCTGCACTATTAGCTGTGAGGAAAAGAAATGTCTTTAATACATGCCTGACAAATTGTCATGACTGATCCACTGAGATTGCCTGCCATCCCACAGCCAGAGTGTAACCTTGTGTGACAGGGTCGGGCCAGAGGGCTATAGGAGAGTAATTTTTTTTTTTGAAGCATAAGATGCTTTTATTTGCATAACACACTTACAAAGTAAAAACAGCAGCATATGCAATGTGTAACACAGCAACCAGTCACAATTGTTTTCTCATTAGCTTCAGGGGAGGGAAGTGTTCAAGCTTGCCTGGGCCCAGAGCGGGGGGCTTCCTCAACTCGCATGGTCTTCCACCCCTTCGAGTTACCTGGTGCCACACCCGAGTGTCACCAACAATTCCCTCCTCTGAAAGCACCCAACAAGAGGGGCAGTCTGTGGGGTGGACAATCCGGGGGGGCGGCACGTGCACCCACGTGTGAAAGGATCCCTCTAAGGTGGTGGTGTCCACAGCAGCAATGGCTGGGGCTGGGGTCCCTTACTCTCTCCCCCAATCAAAGGGTCAGACAAAGGGACCCGGACGGGGGCACCGAGCAGAGAACCTCGGACAGCGCCCACTGTTTCTCAAAAGCATCAAGGGAGTCGGTGGACGCCACCCAGAGGAACTCCGCCCAGATACGTGAACGGACCGAGGATCGGAAAATGGTCCCACAGTCACAGGAAACTGCATTGGCCAACCTCCTCTCTCTGGTTTTATAGATGGCCATTTTAGCCAGGGCCAGGAGGAGGTTAACTAGGAGATCCCGCGACTTTGTGAGGCCATGGATGGGGAGTGCATAAATAAAAAGGTGAGGGGAAAAATGCAACCAAAAATGTAATAGGAGATTTGTGAGGAGCTGGAACAGGGCCTGCAGCCTGGCGCACTCCAAATATACATGCGCCAGGGTTTCCCTCACTCCGCAAAAGGGACAAGTATCTGGGACGGGGGTAAACCGCGCCAAGTACATGCCCGTGCTCACAGCTCCATGAAGGAGCCGCCAACTGATGTCCCAGACGGACCTCGGAACCAAGGTGGAATATAGGCTGGCCCACCGGGGCTGCTCACCCTCCAAAGGTGGCAGAAGATCTCGCCACTTTGTGTCAGGGCGGGACACTAGGGTGACGGCGTGAAGGGTGTGGAGCACGAGCATGTATAGATGTTTCCTTGGCGCAGTTTGGAAGCGTACCTGCTGCAGTTCATGCAGCCGACTCGCAGTGAAGGGGTGAGGGGGTCGATTGGGTCTGCGGGGCAGGAGTCCAATTAAAAGGTCCAGCGGGCCTGGGGTAGAGGGTGGGCGGGGCGTGCCCTCGAGCAGGACCCGGTCGAGGTAAGCTTGAGCAGCAGGCGGCAAAGCAGCCTTCACCTCCTGAAGTACGCGCCGGGGGGGGGTGAGGATAGGGGTAGGGGCAGGGGCAGGGGCGAGGTTCTGGGTTTCGGGAGGCAAGCAGCTGGATGGTGGCGCCTCCCGATCAGGCTCAAGTGTTAAGGGGGTGGGGAGGGAGCTCTCAGTGACACGGGGCACGCGCTCTGTGGTGGATTTAGCGGCCACAGCATCAGGAGGTGGATTATCTTCTGTTGGGCCCCCGCCCGGGAAGGAAGTCGATTGCTCCGCACCAACGGGGGGTTCCCGTGGTGATTCATGCCCTGGCCACGTGGTGCCGGCTGTCACCTGAGCAGGCTCCGTGGTCGTCAGCGGGGTGCCATCAGCGGCCGGGTCGGTGGAGGAGTCCAGGGGCTTCTCGGAGGTGGGAGCGGAAGCAACAGTTAAGGGGAGGGAGCATGGGGAAAAGAGGGGTGGAGTGAGGTCGCCTAGATCGAGATTTGCTGGCAAAAGGTCATCCTCCCCCTGGGCAACTGGGGTCAGATCTAAGGCCTCAATCTCCTCGAACATGGAGGAGACGACACATTCCACCGCCCCGGGGTTCTCCCCACCGGCACCCGCCACAACGGTGTCTTGCGGTTCACGGGGGCTTTCGGGTAGCATCAGGACAGAAGGGGCTTCCTCGAGGGTCTCGGAGGGGAGGGTCTCCCGTGGAGGGGAGACACTACCCTCCGGTGCTGCCACATCTTTCCGGGCTGACACCAGTGGATGGGACGCACTCGTGGGCAAAGCGGAGGTTGGCCCATGAAACGTCCTGCGATTGTGGGGCCGTTTTCCGATCCTCAGTACATTCACGTATCCGGGCGGAGTTCCTCTGGGCGGAGTCCACCGACTCCCTTGACGCCGTCAAGGCGCGGTGGGCGCTGTCTGGGGTTCTCTGCTCAGTGACCCCGTCCGGTTCCCTCCGTCTGACCCTTTGATTGAGGGGAAGAGCGAGAGACGCCAGCCCTAGCCGTTGCCGCTGTGGATACCATCATTCCTGTCATCTAGGAGGGGTCCTATAATACATGGGTGTCTACCCCCCCCCAAACCGCCCACCCCGCAGCCGTGCCCATCTTACCGGGCACTCTCAGGAGAGGGAGGATCGGTGACACTGGGCGCGGCACTGGGTAACTCGAGGGGGTGGAAGACCACGAGTGTCGAGGAAGCCCCCCCGCTCTAGGCCACCAGGTAACTCAGGAGGGTGGAAGACCACGAGTGTCTTCTGCGGGGCCTCCGCCTCGGGTAGATGAGGTGGAGCTTGAGCCTTCCACTTGCCTCGCTTCCCCTGGACTAGGGCCCAGCCCTTCGTGGCATCATCTGGGGGCTGGTTAGCAGGGGTCATGTCAGGGGGTAAAGGCGATGGCTCAGGGACTTGGGGAGGGATTTGGGTGGGGTGGCATAAGGGAGGGACTACTCTCCCTGGGACAGGCTCTCTCCCATGCCTGGTGGTATCTCTGCCACACCATCCTCCATAGGCCCTGCTAGATTGTCAGCAGCGAGGGCGGGGCTGTCCCGCTCGTCTGGGCGTTGTAGGGGAGGTGCTCCTTGGGCCTGAGCGGGAGTAGCGGTGGTCCGAAGAGGAGCGGGGGCAGGTTCGGGTACCGGGCAGCCAGGGGCATCAGCAATGACGGGGCCAATGTCCTGCCCTATAATACATGGGTGTCGACCCCCCCCCAAACCGCCCACCCCGCAGCCGTGCCCATCTTACCGGGCACTCTCAGGAGAGGGAGGATCAGTGACACTGGGCGCGGCACTGGGTAACTCGAGGGGGTGGAAGACCACGAGTGTCGAGGAAGCCCCCCCGCTCTAGGCCACCAGGTAACTCAGGAGGGTGGAAGACCACGAGTGTCTTCTGGGGGGCCTCCTCTCTCTGGTTTTATAAATGGCTGTTTTAGCCAAAGCTAGGAGGAGGCTGACCAGAAGATCCCGTGACTTTGTGGGGCCACGGATGGGAAGTGTATAGATAAAAAGGTGGGGGGAAAAATGAAGCCAGAAGCGTAATAGAATATTTGTGAGGAGCCGGAAAAGGGGCTGCAATCTGGCACACTCTAAATACACGTGCGCCAGGGTTTCCCTCACATTACAGAAAGGACAAGTGTCCGGAATGGGGGTAAACCGTGTCAGAAACACGCCCGTGCTCACAGCTCCGTGAAGGAGCAGCCAACTGATGTCCCCGACGGGCCTTGGGACCAAGGTGGAATACAGGCTGACCCACCGAGGTTGCTCACCCTCCAAAGGTGGCAGGAGATCCCGCCACTTTGAATCGGGGCGGGACACCAGGGTGTGGGCGTGAAGGGTGTGAAGCGTAAGTGTATATAAGTATTTCCGTGGTGCAATTTGAAAGCTAACCGGCTGCATTTCGTGCAGCCGGCTTGCAGTGAAAGGGTGAGGGGTTTGTTGGGATCTACGGGGTGGGGGCCCGATGGAAAGGTCCGGTGGGCCTGGGGTAAGGGATGGGCGGGGTGCGCCCTCGCACAAGGCTCGGCTAACATAAGCCCGAGCAGCGGGGGTCAAGGCGGCCTTCACCTCCTGAAGTACGCGTCGGGGGGTACGGAGGCTGGAGAGCCCCATGCACCGAGCGAGCGTCAGGGGATCCAGCCAGTCTCTCCGGTCGTAGTCCAGGAGGTCTCCGACCCTCGTGACTTCCGCCAGGACCAACCTCTGGCGCACCGAGCGGGACTCCGCCACCTGCACACGGAGCTGGGGGTTGTGTAGCAGGGGCGCCGTGAGGAGATCTGCTCCCACGGTGGCCGCCACGGACCTGGTTGTTTGAAACAGTTTCCAGGTCCGGAGGAGGTCCTGGTAGAAGACCGGCAGCCCGGAGAGGTCTCGCGGAAAACCCCTCGGAGAAAGATAAAAGAGCTGCCGGTCGTATCGAAGCCCTTGGAAACGGCGCAGGAAGGCGTGCGCCAGTATGCTCCACGCCGAACTACGTGCACTATAAAAGAGCCTCTGCAGGGCCTGGAGGCGGAAAACGCAGACCTGAGTGTACAGACACTTCAGGCCCTGCCCTCCTTCCTTCAGGGGTAGATGAAGAACTCCAACAGGGGCCCAGTGCATTCCTGACCAGAAGAACTCGAGAATCAATCTCCGGAGGTGGGTCAGGAAACCCGGGGCTGGGGCCAGGGTGTTGAGCCGGTACCAGAGCGTGGACAGGACTAGTTGGTTAAGCACCAGTGCTCTCCCTCGGAGGGAGAGACATCGGAGTAGCCTCGTCCATCTCCGGATCCGCTCTATCACCCCGCCCTCTAAATTTTGCCAGTTCTCCGGCGGGGAGGGATGCGTGGCGGAAAGGTAAACGCCGAGATAGAGCAGTGGACCCGCACTCCACCGGATGGTCTGAAGTGCGGGTGGGAGGGAGCTTACCTGCCGCCAGTCCCCCACCGCCAAGCCAGAGCTCTTGACCCAGTTGACTCGGGCGGAGGAGGCTGCTGAATAGATGGCTTGGCATGCCTCCACTCGCGCCAAGTCGCCCGGGTCCTGGACCACGAGGAGTACGTCATCGGCGTACGCCGACAGGACCAGCCACAGCTCCGGCTCCCGCAGCACCAACCCTGTCATCCTCCTGCGGAGGAGACAGAGGAAAGGCTCGATCGCCAGAGCGTACAACTGGCCCGAGAGGGGGCACCCCTGCCGCACTCCTCGCCCGAAGCTGACCGGTTCAGTCAGGGTCCAGTTGAGCCTAACCAAACACTCCGCGGAGGCATACAGCACCCGGAGAAAACTCACAAACTGAGGTCCAAATCCAAACGCCTGCAGAGTGCTCAGGAGGTACCCATGGTCTACTCTATCAAACGCCTTCTCCTGATCAAGAGACAGGAGGGCGAACGATAGACCATCTCTCCGCCCGAGTTCCAAAAGGTCTCGGACTAGAAAGAGGTTGTCGAAAATGCTGCGACCCGGGACAGTATAGGTCTGGTCTGGGTGGACCACGTCCGCCATCACGGACCCTAGCCGCAGCGAGATTGCTTTCGCTACGATTTTGTAATCCGTGCTAAGGAGTGAGACGGGACACCAGTTTCATAGATCGCGGAGGTCCCCCTTCTTCGGCAGCAAAGCGAGCACCGCTCGCCTGCATGACAGAGGGAGGACCCCGCTCTGCAAGGACTCAGCCCAGACGGTGACTAGGTCTGGGCCGAGAATGTCCCAGAACGCGCGGTAAAACTCCACGGTCAGCCCGTCCATGCCCGGAGATTTATTGGTGGGCATGCGACGGAGGGCTTCCGAGAACTCGGCCAGGGTGAGAAGCAGCTCTAGTCGGTCTCGGTCGCCCATGCTGACCGTGGGGAGTTCCTCCCAGAGCACCTCGCAAGCGTCAGGATCGGTCGGGTCCGGGGAGAAAAGGCTTGTGTAGAAGTCACAGGCCCTCCCACACATCTCCTCCGGGGGTGCCGTCTTCCGCAAGAAGGCAGGTGACGTGTTTCTTGGCCCCCCTCGTTTTCTCCAGGGCATAGAAGAAGCGGGAGCCGCGGTCCATCTCCCGAAGGAGGCGGATGCGGGACCGAACGAAGGCACCTCGGGCCCGGTGGTCCTCAAGGGCCCGGAGCTCCTCCCGCTTCTCCCGGCACGCTCAGCAGAGGGACGGGTCCTCGGGATTGGCGGCCAGGCGCCTCTCCATCTCTAAGACCTCCCGTTCCAACTGCTCTATCGCCGCATTTCGCCGTCGGCTGGTGCCCCGAGTGTAGTCACGGCAGAAGAGCTTGGCGCGCACCTTCCCGAGATCCCACCATCGCCGCACCGAGGGAAAGGCACGCCACTGCTCTCCCCAGGCCAGCCAAAACTCCCGGAAGGACATCACAAAGCTCTCGTCTTCCAACAGGCTGTTATTAAAGTGCCAATAGGCCGGCCCCGGTCTCTCTGCACGGAGGGAGACCATTACAGTGACTAAATGATGATCAGAGAATGGGGCCGGCCGAATGGCGGAGGAGTGGGCCTGTGAAAGATGAAAACGGGATAAGTAAATACGGTCCAACCGAGAGTGGTGTGACCGATGGGCCTCCACCCGGACAAAGGTGAACGTGGAGGTGTCATCTGTGTGATGGTCACGCCAGACGTCCACTAGGGAGTGATGGTCAACTATCCCTTGGAGAATATTCGCAGCGGCCGGACTCGGTTCGGCCCCTGAGCGGTCCCGTTCCTCGAGGGTGGTGTTAAAGTCCCCTCCCAGGACCAGGCACTCGTGCGAATCCAGGGTGCCGAGAAAGTCGGACACCTGCTGATAAAATTGTGGCCGCCTGGAGCTCATTTGCGGGGCATAGATGTTAACAAGATTAACCACGAGCCCTTCCATACGGACTCGAAGGTGCAGCAGGTGGCCCGGCACGGCCTCGTTGACCCCTAGCACCTCAGGCCGTAGGTTGGGGGAGAACAGGGTCGCCACTCCAGCTTGCCAGGTCGCGAAGTGGCTAAAGTATACCCCGTCCCCCAACTCCAGCCGCCACCTATCCTCGGTGGCCGGGTCCGTATGGGTCTCCTGCAGGAAAACTACAGAGTACCTTCCTTCCCGAAGGTAAGAGAGCACCTGGGACCTGCGGAGAGCCATCCTACAGCCCCTGGTATTCAGGGTCGCAATAATAAGAGGCGTCATGCGGAGGGCTGGGGGGGTGGGGGCCTCGTATTGGCGGGGGGGTTCAGGGCCCCCGGCGGGTTGCGCAGCAACCCGTGACCCATCCCGTGGGTGAGTAGATCGTGTCGGAAGCTGCGGGCTCGCTCGTAGGCCGCAGCACCGCGCCTTCCTTGCCCCCTGCCCTCCTTTATAAGGGCCTTTGTGGCCTGGAGGATTTGATCAAAGTCCCCCCATAGCCGAAGAGCCAGCTGTGCCCTATCGCGGGCGCCACGGGTGTGCTCTAGGAACTTCCGTAGTGCATGCCGCAGCTCATGGGGGGGTGGGGTTACAATTTCCGGGGTATTCCCTGATGGGCCTCTTATTACAGCCTCGTGGTCCGCTAAGGCGGGTAGACAGGGTGCGGACCACCGACGGGGCGTCTGACAGGCTGGGGTTATTAAATTCATTCCACGCCTTGGGGTGGAGGGGGATGGCAGAGGAAAAATTGCCACTCCTAATGGGTCATGGCTAGAAAGTGCAAAGACTGCTCCCTGGGGGGAATCTGCAAAAGGCGGAAAGGAAATAACCCCAGGGGCGGCATTAACATTGCAGGAGGAGGGACCTTGGGCAGGGGCAGGGGTGGGGGCAGGGGCAGGGGTAAGGCTCTGGGGTGCAGGAGGCAAGCAGCTAAAGGAAAGTGCCTCCTGAGCAGAGTCAAGGGTTAAGGGGTAAGGGAGGGGGCTCCCAATAATGCTAGGTGCTGGCTCCATGGTGGTCTTAGCAGCCATGGCATCAGGTGGGGGACCACCTTCTGCAGGGTGCTCACCTGGGAAGGCAATTAGGGGGAGGGAGCATGGGGAAAGGGAGGCTGGGGTAAGGCTGCCCAGCTCGAGGCCAGCCAGCAGCAAATCATCCCCTCCCTGGGTGACCGGGGTCAAATCTAGGGCCTCAATCTCCGCATACACGGGGGAGAGGCCAACTCCTGCCACCCCGGGGGCCTCTCCTCTCGGGCCCGCCTCAACGGTCGCCTCGGGGTCCGCGGGGGGTTCGGGTAGCGTCCAGGCAGAAGGGGCGTCCTCAGAAGTCTCGGAGGGGAGGGTCTCCCATGGAGGGGGGATTCTGCCCTCCAATGCCAGTCCGTCTTCCCCTCCCGACACCAGCAGATGGATGTCTCTCACGGCCGTGGCGGGAGGCTCGACAGCAGTGCCTCCTTTCCTGGTCTTCCGGGGGGCTTCCGCGTCAGATGGATGCAGCGGAGCTCGAGCCTCCCGCTTGCCTCGCTTCCCCTGGACTAGGGTCCAGCTCTCCATAGCGCCATCTGGGGGCTGGTTAGCAGGGGTCGTGTCGGGGGGCGGAGGCGATGGTTTAGGGGTTCGGGGAGGTAGCGGTGGGGCAACATGAGGGGCGGGGGCTTCTCCTTGGGGAGGGCCCTCTCCTATACCCGATAATATCCTTGCCCCACCCTCCTCCATGGGCTCTGTTGGGTTGGTACTAGCGAGGGTGGAACTCCCTTGCTCGCCCGGGCATTGTAGGGAAGGAATCTCTTGGGCCCGGACGGGAGCAGCGATGGGTCGAGTAGGAGGAGGGTTGGTTTCAGGTGCTGGGCAGCCAGGGGCGTCGGCAGCGACGGGGCCGATGTCCGGCTGGGTCTCGGGGGTTTCGGGTGCCCCTCCCCCCCAGGCCAAAGGGCAGTCTCTGCGGACATGCCCCGCTGAATGGCAGAGGTAGCACCGGGCCTCTCCGATAGCATAAAAGACCCGATAGCGGGCTCCCTGGTAGGAGACTAGAAAGGACCCCTCAAGCGTTTCTTCGTCACGCGCCCCTGCCGGTGGTAGAAGCTGCACTTGCCGGCGGAACGAAAAAATGTGATGGAGGGTGGGGTCCTTGCAGCCCAACGGGAGAGGGCTGATGACAGAGACAAGTTTCCCCAGGGTGGAAAGAGCGGGTAACAGGGCAGCATTGGGTAAGAAGGGAGGAACGGAGGTAAGGACGAGGCGAACGCCCAGGTCTTCTAACGGTTCTAGGGGGACAAACACCCCCCCCACCGTCAGGCCCCTCTCTACCGCCTCCTGGGCGGCATCCTCCGAGGCTAAGAAGAAAACGACCTTCCCATACATCTTGGAGGCCGCCACAATAGCCGTGGGTCCTACCACCTTCGCCAACGCCTGCACGTATGTCTCCACGTGGGGCGAGGCGGGCACCAGGAGGCAACGGACGCCGTGCTTCCTGGTCAAGGCGGGGAAAGGGCCTTGGCCGCTGGTGATGGTGGCGGAGGCGGGGGGGGGGGCGAGATGACGAGGCGGCAGGCGGGGGGGAGCCCGCCGCCGCCCGAGCATACGTCCTGGGGGCCGGGGGAGGGACAATCACAGAGCTGGTGGAGGGAAACGCAGGGAGGGGCGCCACGGTTGATGACGAGGCCGCAGCGGTGGGGGCAGCCCCTGCCATGGAGGGCTCAGTGGTTTTCACGGGGCCCTTTCCTTTCCACCCGCCCTGGCCCTTCCGGCGAACCGGGGGGGGTTTCCTAGAATCTGGGGGGGGCGGTGGGTGCAGCAGCAGCAGCAATCACCCTGGTGCCTCCTGCTACCGGTGCCCCAGCAGGGGGGGGTGGCAAGTATCTTAACAATAGTGGCAGGGGGGGGACCTTGGGGGTTGGGCAGGGGTGGTGGTGGGGAAGGGACAACTAATTTTATTAAAGCAGTCTCGCCCCTCTCGTTCCCCGCCATTGTGAGCAGGGAGAGACAGGGAGACACCGGAAGGAGGAGGGGGGAGGGGAGAAAGCGGAATAGCCCCTCCTTCCGCTAGGCTGCGGGCAGGAAGGGGAAAAATGCCGAGGGGGGGGGACTGGGAGGAGGGGGGGAACAAAATCGGGGTCCAGTAATAGGGGCAAGTTGTGGGATAAGCAATCCGGGGGGGGGTGCAGACCCACACACGTTTTTCCAAAGAGTCTCGGTTGGTCGGCTGTTATGTCCGGTCCGGAAGGCAAAGTTCAAAGCGGACAGCTGGATCCGAAGGGAGATGACAGGTTGCCAGCAGGGACAGATGGCGGGGGGGCCGTGACAATTGTAATAACGATGGGGGGGTAGGGGCACCGATGGATCGGGGGTGGGGGTCTCCACGCCACACCCCCTGTGCCGCCACGAACGCAAGTAATCACAGTCAAACTCCCCCCCACGAGAGTATAATTCAGAAAATTACTCAATCTTACGGCCCTCTTCACGATGATTTATAGCTCTCTTGAATTATTTCTTCTGTCTGCTGAAATCTCCTTCTCCGGCTGTGTTGGCTGTGTTCCAAGGCTCCCGGCATGTTAAGAATGTTGTAAAGTCCGAGCTGCTGGCAAAACGGCTGGGTCTGGGGGTTTCCACTCCCCCCTCTGGACAGCAAATCGACAATCTTCCCCCCCCTCCTCCAGGGGCTCAGCTGAGGCAAGTAGCTGCGCCTGAAAGCAGGCGTGGGGGGGGGCGGGTGCTGGCGAAGGACGTAGACGGGAAAAAAAAAACAAAGAATCAAGAAAAAACAAAAAAAGCGTCTGGCCCGGTCGGGGGGGGGACTAAGGCAGGTGCAAAAAGTAAGAAAAATCCGGGCCATGGGGCTTTAGGAAAGAATAGAAAGCAGATAGCTGAGGAGCAAGCAAAAGACGTTCCGTTTCCCAACAGGGAAGCTTCCAGAACAATCAGGGACCTTCTGGACGACAATTAAGACAGGCTGATTAGAACACCTGCAGCCAATCAAGAAGCTGCTAGAATCAATTAAGGCAGGCTAATCTGGGCACGTGGGTTTTAAAAAGGAGCTCACTTCAGTTTGTGGTGTGCGTGTGAGGAGCTGGGAGCAAGAGGCACGAGGAGCTGAGAGTGAGAACGTGGACTGTTGGAGGACTGAGGTTGTACAAGCGTTATCGGACACCAGGAGGAAGGTCCTATGGTGAGGATAAAGAAGGTGTTGGGAGGAGGCCATGGGGAAGTAGCCCAGGGAGTTGTAGCTGTCACACAGCTGTTCCAGGAGGCACTCTAGACAGCTGCATTGCACAGGACTCTGGGCTGGAACCCGGAGTAGAGGGCAGGCCTGGGTTCCCCCCAAATCCTCCCAACTCCTGGTCAGACACAGGAGGAGTTGACCTGGACTGTGAATTCCGAAAAACGGCCAAGCTGAGGGTTGCCGTGAAGTTCCAAGACGAGTAAATCCGCCAATAAGCGCAAGACCCACCAAGGTAGAGCAGGAACTTTGTCACACTTGCCGTGGGAAAGGAGCATTTAAAAGACTAATTTCTGCAGTAAGGAGCTGGGAAAGACTGGATGGGAATTTGTGAGAATCTTCTTACCTCCAAACAGCCTTGCCACTGCTCTTCCTCCTTGGTGCTTCTGCATCTCTGTGCTACACAGTAGATGTATTTACTTCTTTAAAAAGAAGCGAATGTTGAAAACAATGTTCACAGCCCAAGAGACAAAGAAATGGATAACCTCCTGAGGTCCGTTCCAACCCTGATATTCTATGATTCTATGAAATTAGACACTAATATTGGTCCTGATCCAAAGTCCATTGAAGGAAATGGAAAGGCTCAAGGACCTTGGATCACTCCCATAGTTCCCTATTCCAGATAGCTGCAGCAGTGCTGATGGCTGTAAAGCAGAGAGTTCTTCATATTTAGGGGATTTCATGTAAATTTATGAGGCTGGTTTTGATCTTGAACACCCAGTCTGGCTTAGGCCCTGGCTAACTTTACATCTTCCTTACAGCTGAAGTGCTCTCACTGACAGTTCCTAACTCTGGAAATGTAGATCTGCTGTCCCCATGCAGCCTTGTGTCCCTACGTATTTTATAACCCCCACCCCTTGCAGTACCATCATATCTGAGCTCCCCCACAAGTGTTTATGGATTTTTCCTTACAACTCCCCTTTGAGGCAGGAAAGTATCATTAATCCCATTTTACAGATGAGGAAACTGAGGGACTCAAGAAGTTGGGGTGATATTTTGGAAAAATCTCAGTTCCCATTTAGCATCTAAATGAAGTGGCCAGATTTCCAGACATGTCTTGTCCCTGGCATCTCCGGCCAGGCCATTTAGTTCCCGAAATAGGTGCTGAGTTTTTAAAAAATAAGTGACTCATCCAAGGTCTCACAGAGATTCTGTGGCAGAGCCAGAAACTAAGCCCAGATCCCCTGCGCAGCAGCCAACTGTAGTAGCGACAAGACCATCGTTCTCCCCTCACAGTTGCTTGCTATGGGCCTGATCCAATTCCCATTGCTGTCAATGGGGGGGTCTGTGATGGGGTGCATAGACAAGGGAGGTGCCAGAGAGGCCCAGGCAACAGAGCTAGCCCTTACCCTCTGACCCTGTCAACCTTGTATGAGAGGGAGGAGGCATTTAAAAGGGAGGAAGCTGCAGTAAGTGGGTGGGGAAGAGTAGGGTTGCCCTAAGCAGCAGACTGCAGGGGTAACTCCTGAAGCTGCAGAGGGAACCCCTAGACAGAAGACCTTCACCCCGCCCCTGAGAGGAGTACAGTGGACTTCCAGGGTAAGATGGACAGGCTGAGCCTGACTCAAAGTCCCAGCCAGAGCAATCTCCCCAACCCCCCCTACATTGGTGCATGATTGTTGGCAGCTCTGTAGACTAACCAGCCCCTCTGCTGGGGCCACAGGGAGGGAGTATCCCTGAATACACTGGGATTTGTGATGTTCATTTTGATTCCCACAACTGGAGACTTAAGAAAGCCCACAAAGGGGAACTCCAGCCCCGCTGCACACAAATAGCAAGGAAGTGGGGCCTGTGCTGGGAGCAGCCAATGTAGATAATGGGATGTGATCAGGTTTTCCCAACCACTGACGGAGGAAAGGCTGAAGACTCTGTTACAGGGTCTTTCAGGCCTTAACATAGTAGAGAAGACTGCTGGCAGGAGCAACTTCCGGACTACCCAAACACCAGCCTCAACATAGAATCATAGAATCATAGAATATCAGGGTTGGAAGGGACCCCAGAAGGTCATCTAGTCCAACCCCCTGCTCGAAGCAGGACCAATTCCCAGTTAAATCATCCCAGCCAGGGCTTTGTCAAGCCTGACCTTAAAAACCTCTAAGGAAGGAGATTCTACCACCTCCCTAGGTAACGCATTCCAGTGTTTCACCACCCTCTTAGTGAAAAAGTTTTTCCTAATATCCAATCTAAACCTCCCCCACTGCAGCTTGAGACCATTACTCCTCGTTCTGTCATCTGCTACCATTGAGAACAGTCTAGAGCCATCCTCTTTGGAACCCCCTTTCAGGTAGTTGAAAGCAGCTATCAAATCCCCCCTCCTTCTTCTCTTCTGCAGGTTAAACAATCCCAGCTCCCTCAGCCTCTCCTCATAACTCATGTGTTCCAGACCCCTAATCATTTTTGTTGCCCTTCGCTGGACTCTCTCCAATTTATCCACATCCTTCTTGTAGTGTGGGGCCCAAAACTGGACACAGGACTCCAGATGAGGCCTCACCAATGTCGAATAGAGGGGAACGATCACGTCCCTCGATCTGCTCGCTATGCCCCTACTTATACATCCCAAAATGCCATTGGCCTTCTTGGCAACAAGGGCACACTGCTGACTCATATCCAGCTTCTCGTCCACTGTCACCCCTAGGTCCTTTTCCGCAGACATGTCTAAACATGTCAAACCTGTCTCTTTATTCCCCCACTGCTGTGTGGTTGTGACCCTACGAACACCCAGTGCCAGCTGGCATACTGTCATTATTATATTTACCCAAAGGATGACATAATGTATAACTGGAAAACTCATAACTCACTGACCAGTAATACTATTGTGTGGTGCATGTACGGGTAACATATGCAAAGTTACCAACGTGCCGAAATTATGTTCTTAAAATGTGTCCCAGTCAAGATGTAAGGGGTACCTCACTCTGAGCAAAGGGATGCGGTTCTGCCAGCTTGAATGTTTCTTGAGAGACATTGGAAATGCATTTATATAAAAGATAAACAGAGCCATCAAGCTAGCAAGGGGAGAAGACAACCACTCAGCTATCACCAGCTGGGGGGGACCAACCAGAAGTCTTCACGAGACCACGTGGTGTCTCTTCCCAGCAGGAGAAAAAGAACGTTCTCTGAGAATACATTTCAGAGTTTACTTGTCTATAGAGAGTTATCCTTTTGCCTGAAGAGGCAAAGAAACTGACCATTTTGGACTCTGTAAAGGATCCTGGTCCAAAAGGTTGGTCAGGCTCTGCTGGAAAAGAGACTTGGCAAGAAACACTCCTCTTTTGAACAAGAAACGCCGGTTTGTTAAATCAGACTTTAATCCTAGGAACATATTTTTGCTTTTATTTGCTTGTAACCCTTTCTATCTTTATTCTTTATACTTGGTATCACTTAAATCTATGCCTTTTTGATTAATAAACTTGTTTTACTTTTAATATAAACGAACACGGTGCCGTGACTGAAATAAGAGTGTTTGTCATAGCCCAGTTCAAAGGAGCAGTGAATGTAATAACTACTGAGAGTGTTCCAGGAGAGGGCTGGATGCTACATGGCAGATAGTTTGGGGAAAATTGGGGGCTGGAGGGGCGTTGGGGTTACCTCGCAAGGAGTAACCAAAGCCAGCTACTGGTGTCAGGGCTCTGAACCAAGGCTGCACAGACAGACGCCCCGGGGGGCCATGGCAGTGGCTGTGCAGGAGTGAATACCATCTGTGTCAGCACTGAGGCCCAACAGAGACAGCCCACAGGGCCAACCAGGGGCAATGCTGTGAGAGCAGCTGATCCCAGCTGATCCCTGCCACACCTCCAGCACCACCCCAAAAGCCCCATCGAGCCCGACTGCCACATCACACCCACAGGGCAGCAGCCACAGGAAGGTAGAGGGGCTGCCAAGGCTTTGTTCACTCAAACCCCACAGTGGGTGTAATGCAATTTACACATTGATAAGTCAATATCCATATCAATCCCATGGGGCTCGGTACCCTGCAGCATAGGAGAAGGTCACTGTTTTCAGGTTGGGAAAGAAGCATGTCAGAGTAACCACCGGAGCTAGTGGATGCCAGCCCCTTCATTTGATGGGCATTCACCCTCAGCGTCCCTGACTCACTGACTGGGATCTTAGCTCTTCGTTGCTCTCACAGTATTTCAGTGCTTCTGCTACAAAATTTTTCATTACCAAAAACATTTCTCTTGCCCATCACCCCACTGCTCTCCTGTACTGTCTTCAAGCTGCTGGCTGGGTGGAGCACTTATTTGTGACAAATTGGGGTTGAGCTTGATTAGACATGTTAACATGCCCATGAATGTCAGCAAGGCTTCCTTGTTTTGAGGTCTTTTGGTTTGTATAATTGTCTTCCTGTAGTGAGCCAGTGTGGCTCCCCGCCGCCCCAGAGAGGGACGAGCCCTTCCGGACACTGGAGTAGGCGGAGCCAGGGAGCTCTGAGCCCGCCCCTCAGAGGTCAGGCGGCACGCTGGAAGTATAAAGGCTCGACCTCAGAACTCCCTAGGGAGACAGCCGCCAGGGAGGCCAGACGCCTCCGACCTGTCCTGCGCCCACCAACCGGAGGAGTTGCCGGGCCTGCCCCACGCCCGCTCCCCGGAGGAGTTGCCGGGCCTGCCCCACGCCCGCTACCCCGAGGAGATGCCGGGCCTGCCCCACGCCCGCTACCCCGAGGAGATGCCGGGCCTGCCCCACGCCCGCTACCCCGAGGAGTTGCCGGGCCTGCCCCACGCCCGCTGCCCGGAGGAGTTGCCGGGCCTGCCCCACGCCCGCTCCGCGGAGGAGTTGCCGGGCCTGCCCCACGCCCGCTCCGCGGAGGAGTTGCCGGGCCTGCCCCACGCCCGCTCCCCGGAGGAGTTGCCGGGCCTGCCCCACGCCCGCTCCCCGGAGGAGTTGCCGGGCCTGCCCACGCCCGCTACCCCGAGGAGTTGCCGGGCCTGCCCCACGCCCGCTACCCCGGAGGAGTTGCCGGGCCTGCCCCACGCCCGCTCCCCGGAGGAGTTGCCGGGCCTGCCCCACGCCCGCTCCCCGGAGGAGTTGCCGGGCCTGCCCCACGCCCGCTCCCCGGAGGAGTTGCCGGGCCTGCCCCACGCCCGCTACCCCGAGGAGTTGCCGGGCCTGCCCCACGCCCGCTGCCCGGAGGAGTTGCCGGGCCTGCCCCACGCCCGCTACCCCGAGGAGTTGCCGGGCCTGCCCCACGCCCGCTGCCCGGAGGAGATGCCGGGCCTGCCCCACGCCCGCTACCCCGAGGAGTTGCCGGGCCTGCCCCACGCCCGCTACCCCGAGGAGTTGCCGGGCCTGCCCCACGCCCGCTGCCCGGAGGAGTTGCCGGGCCTGCCCCACGCCCGCTGCCCCGAGGAGTTGCCGGGCCTGCCCCACGCCCGCTGCCCGGAGGAGTTGCCGGGCCTGCCCCACGCCCGCTACCCCGAGGAGTTGCCGGGCCTGCCCCACGCCCGCTACCCCGAGGAGTTGCCGGGCCTGCCCCACGCCCGCTGCCCGGAGGAGTTGCCGGGCCTGCCCCACGCCCGCTACCCCGAGGAGTTGCCGGGCCTGCCCCACGCCCGCTACCCCGAGGAGTTGCCGGGCCTGCCCCACGCCCGCTGTCCCGAGGAACCCATGGTGCTGGACCCCCCGGAGGACACCACCGTGACCCAGGTACCATCCAAGGGGGAGTCTGGAAGTAGCCTGGGGGCAGCCGACCTAGTCTGGCTGCAACAGAGCCCATGTCAGCGTGTTGCGGCCGGGATCCCCACTGACCCAGCAGCAGGTCTTCTGCTGCTGCTAGGGCCCCGGGCTGGGACGCAGGGGAGTGAGAGGGCCTGCGTCCCCGTTGGGTGGCAGTCCCCCCTCTCCCAGGTCTTTTGGGGCCTGGGCTATTGTACTGTTGCTGCTCAGCCCCTGCCTGAGGGCCTGGCTCATTGTGGCCCCCCCAACCTAGGGCCTGGGCTCACTGCGCTTATTTCAGTTGCCCCAAGGGCCACCGAGAGAGACTCCCGCGGCAGAACTAATTCCCCATAAACATCAACAGTGTGTAGTGAGCTGGTGTGGCTCCCCGCCGCCCCGGAGAGGGATGAGCCCCGGCTAGACTCTTTACACTTCCCTTTGCTTGGGTTCAGCTACGCCCCTTTGTCACCCAGCATGTGTCCCACAGAACTCATCTTATTCAGCTGGACCTGGCATTTGGTCTTGCTCCGTTTAAGGTGTTTTTCTTTCCTTTGGTGACGAGCGGGATGTTATGCCATCTCTCAATGTGGCTCATTTCCACCCCAAAATAGCAGGCCATCAACAGCTATTTCCACCTTACCCAGGTCTGCCAATATGCAGGACATAATGCTTTGGTTACCTCAGGAGCTGAGGCAATCCTGAAAATGAGTCATTTAAACATATATCTGCCAAACAGGGAGTTGAAGGGGCAGAGTTTTTGTTATAGTCACATTACACACACACAAGTTAGATAAAAGAAGATCAAATATTCCTGCGGGATGGTTGCAGTGTAACACTACTTTCTTTCTTAGAATCCTGAACTTTAACACAAGAACCAAAAACAGAGAAAGAAAGCAGAGTGCTTGCTCCCTCGCCCCACATTGCAGTAGACTGGCTTTTTGCAGACTCTCTGCTGCTAGACACAAATCACGGGCTACTCTCCAGAGCCCCCTGACCAGCAAGCAGAACCAGGAAAACCTCTGAGGATTTCACGTGACAATTTATCATTTTAATACAGTTTTCAATATGCCACAGTTTTATACTTTCTCTTTTGAGTTAGACCTGCCAAACCCCATGGCTTGCATAGAGAACTGAAACTATCTTTGCATTTTGAAGTATTCACATGACCTCCTCATTGTGGCCTTGGACCTTTATTTCTCTAGGGTTTCCTACTGGTATAATTATTAATTTATGGCTATCAATTCTTTAAAAAACGACTTCAAGTTTTTGGAATGAGGATAAAGAGAGGAAAAGTTTCACTTTCCCACAGGCCTCTGACCTGAAATTAATCTGTTTGTTACTGTTGGGAGAACAAAATTTCTGAGAGTCAGAAAATTAAAAATTGCTCCAGTTGCACCCCCAAAGACTTTTCTCCCATTCTTTCCCAGAATTCTGGTGCGTGTGCTGTGTTTATAGTGTTAATTACAGTTTTATTCTCCAGTCTTTGCAACACCCTGATTTCATCCTTTTTCATTTGGCAAACATTGATTTTCCCTCCCTCGCACTCCCTCCCCCCCGCCGCCCAGGAGGCAACTTGAAATTGATGTGGCTGTTGTTGTTGTTGTTGAATTTAATTTCCTTCCTTGTGTGTGCATAACATCATCTAAATTAGTGATAGAAAAGACCAGTTAGACTTCTGATAATGTGGACTGGGATCAGCACCCTCAAGCTCCATGGAACTTCCTTTGAGTGCCACAAAGTGCCCATGTGCTGCTACACAATATTGGGATTATTCGCATTTGACAATCTATGACTTTTCTTTCGAAAAATTAAATATTAAAGAAATACCTTGCTCTGCTCTGAACAGCCCTTGCCCTCCTTGGTATATAAATCCATTCAGTATCCAGCCTCAGGCGGAGCTCAGTCGGCCTGTAAGTATTTTGTTCTTTTCCCCAACTTAGTCCTTTCAGCTTTTTCATGCTTTCTGTCACTCTTCAGGAAATGCCCTCCAGTGTGTCAACGTCTTTCTAGTATCGAGGCTCCCAGAGCCATGCACAGCATTCCACGTGCAGCCTCACCGATACCATATCAATAGTAACTGTCATCTCCTGTGTCCGTCATGTGATGGCTCTACATACGCACCCCAGAGTCACATTTCCTTCTTTACTGCTGTATAAATCTCATCTAGCAGAGACATTTCCAATACTTTTGTTATCATGGCATCAAAACTCTACACAAACGAAAGTAACTTTGTTCATTGGAATCACAACAATCTGCCCTTCCAAGATTCACCAGCTTTTGCATGAGAATCCTCTTTCTTCACTTTACTGCCTGTGCCTCTTAAACCTCCTTTATCAATAACTAGCATCTGACAGTTAACTTACCCAGAATTTGTCCCTCTGTCACTGAAGTCTTAGCAGGTGCTATTCCAAGACCCAGCTCAGTTCTGCCCTCATGTACACCTGTGTGATCTCCCTTATTTCAGTGAGGCTGAGCCCAGCCATTTGCCATAGCATTTGACCCTAATGATTGCAGAAGATTAGGAAGCATACATATCATGGATAGTCTGCTGAGTCCAAGAGACGCTCTAAATTTTCTATTTGGTTCCTGGGACCATGATAGCCAACACAGATAAGCACCTGTAAGAAAATCAAGCTTGCCCACAAAGAGTTCTCCAACCGTCCTAGAGAGACAGACAATCCTTGTTGGGAATTCAATGCTCAAAAGAACATTCTGCCAGGGGCAGGTGATCAACAGGATGGTGGGCTGCCCTCCCAGAGCCAAGACATGAGATGTCACTCTAAGATTGGATAGACTTCTGACATCAATAAGCAAGGATCCATCGGTGATGGTTCATATTGCCACTAATGACACTGTATTGCCAGATATTTCACAGATAATAGATAACTTCAGGGAACTCAGAAGAGTGTTGAAGAAGAATGTCCAAGCAGAGAGAACACGTAACTATAGATGCGGGGAAGGAGGAGCACATATTTTGAACCCACACCCCACACACAGGATGACTGCCTCCTTTCTCGTCTATAGATTATGTGTAGGCAAAAAAAAAAGCTATGTGATCATGGGGGACTTCAACCTGAGTGACCTATGCTGGAGATCTCATGCTGCCAGGACTAAAACATCCTGGGAATTTCTAAATATTATAGAGGACCATTTCCTAACCCCAAAAGTGTTGCCTCCAACACTATATTGGACTTTGTCTTGACAAATAGAGAAGAACCAATCACAGAACTAAAAGTCAGTGGTAACTTAGGCTTTGTCTACACTGGCACTTTCGTTGCTAAAACTTTTGTCGCTCAGGGGTATGAAAAAACACACCCCTGACCGACAAGTTTTAGCAATGAAAAGTGCCAGTGTGGACAGTGCTACGTAGTCAGGAGACTCTCTCCTGTGGCGAAGATATACACCCTGGTTGGGGGTGGTTTTATGTTGTCGCTGGGAGAGCGGCCACACACAGCGCACCTTACAAGGGCACGGCTGCAGCAGCACAATCACGCTGTTGTCAGATGTGCTGTGTAGACATAGCCTTAGAGTAGGCACCCTTTACTTGAGGGGCCTCTGAACTTAATTGGGAGTGTTCCACTCGGGAAGATCCTGAGTGCTGCAGTTCAGCCTGGGAGACTATAACTCCCATGATGCCTTCAGGTAGAGAAAGACTTCCACTTGGAGGGGAGGCAGGGAGAGCATGTGGTGGGCTCCATCTTGGCGGGGAGCTGAGGTCCTGGTCAGGGAAGCTGAAGTTGGTTAGTGGAGCTCTGTCCAAGCCAGGAGCTGCTGTTAAGCTCCTGATAGAGAGCCAGAAGCTGCTGCTGAGAAACCACTGGAGCTTTGACTAAGCAGGATGCCATGGAGTGTATTGCTGGGCTTCCTTGGAGCCAGGGTAGAGATTATTGCTGTGCCCAGAGTTGACTGAGGTTGATCTGCAGTGCAGGCAGTCCGCATCAGCACCTCCTTTGTTGTTTGGGAAAGTGCTTGCAAGGGACGGGGGACAGCAAAGAGACTCTAAGGGGTTGCCTAAGTCTGAGATGAGAAAATGGTCTTATCATCTAACCAGAATCCAGGGTTATTAACCTCTGGTTATAACAGCTCCATTCTTCAGAGGGGCTGTGCAGCTTGGAGTGATCCCAAGTTAGAATTGTTCTACCTTTGTTACCTTGGCTGGACTGCTTTACTGGACCAACAGAGTGCTGTCCCCAGCTTCAAGATTGTCACACACGCCCACGCAAGCATCTAGATCGCTGACATTCAGAGGAGTGGACATGCAGGGGTGGTTAAATGGTGACGGTGGAAATGTAAGTTGATTACGTTTCATTTACTACTGTAAAGTGCATTTATTAATTGATTTATTGGAGTACCTCCTTTTTTAAATTGGTTGTGACATTTTAATTATCTCAATATATTATATCTCATTTTTCAAAATTGTTAGATTAGAGTTAAGACACCTTGTCATAAATATAAAGGGAAGGGTAAACACCTTTTAAAATCCCTCCTGGCCAGAGGAAAAATCCTTTCACCTGTAAAGGGTGAAGAAGCTAGGATAACCTCGCTGGCACCGGACCAAAATGACCAATGAGGAGACAAGATACTTTCAAAAGCTGGGGGGAGGGAGAAAAAAAAGCCTCTCTCTCTCTCAGTCTGTGTGATGCTTTTGCCGGGGACAGAACAGGAATGGAGTCTTAGAACTTAGTAAATAATCTAGCTAGATATGCGTTAGATTCTGATTTCTTTAAATGGCTGAGAAAATAAGCTGTGCTGAATAGAATGGATATTCTTGTCTGTAAAAAGAAAAGGAGTACTTGTGGCACCTTAAAGACTAACCAATTTATTTGAGCTTAAGCTTTCGTGAGCAGCTCACGAAAGCTTATGCTCAAATAAATTGGTGAGTCTTTAAGGTGCCACAAGTACTCCTTTTCTTTTTGCGAATATAGACTAACATGGCTGCTACTCTGTCTGTGTGTCTTTTTGTAACTTAAGGTTTTGCCTAGAGGGATTCTCTATGTTTTTAATCTAATTACCCTGGAAGGTATTTACTATCCTGATTTTACAGAGGTGATTCTTTTTATTGATACTTCTATTAAAATTCTTCTTTTCAAGAACTGAATGCTTTTTTCATTGTTCTTAAGATCCAAGGGTTTGGGTCTGTGGTCACCTATGCAAATTGGTGAGGATTTTTACCAAACCTTCCCCACAAAGTGGGGTGCAAGGGTTCAGAGGATTTTGGGGGGAAAGACATTTCCAAATGGGTTCTTTCCTAATAAAATAAACCAGGATAAAACGTTTGGTGGTGGCAGTGGAAGTCCAAGGGCAAAGGGTAAAATAGTTTGTACCTTGGGGAAGTTTTAACCTAAGCTGGTAAAAGTAAGCTTAGGAGGTTTTCATGCAGGTCCCCACATCTGTGCCCTAGAGTTCAGAGTGGGGAAGGAACCTTGACACACCTTTACTTAAGAGAATATTGTTTATAACTGGTACTTTTGAGTTAGACCCATTACACAGGTTAACTCAGATTTATTCCTGGAAGCTCTCAAGGCATTCCAGTGAGTGTGCGCTGGGCCCAGCCAGGTGGAGGTACCGTCAACACTGATTTCCTTTATAGGTAAAAGGACTGCAGCAGACGGGGGTTGGGGGGGGGCAGAGGATTTGCATCTATCCAACATCACCACTGGGATTCTTAGGGTCTCCTTTGCTGTCAACAACATCAGGCTGTGGTGGAGTGTACAAGCCACATAGCGGTGAGACAAGGGTTAAGGAGTTGCTCTGGACACTGAAGGCCCTGCTCTGCTGCCCCTGCTGGGCATGCTGTGAGTGGAAGCAGCACTCAGGAGGGAGGAGCTCAGAGGGAAGGACACTGAACCACCACAGAGTGAGGGAGACCCCCCAGAGAGTGGCCAGAAATCTCCAAGGGGGACTCCAAGTGGCACCAGCAGAGGATCCGAAGCCTGGGTAGGAAGTAGCCCAGGGAGCAGGCGTAGAGGTGCCCGGCCCGTAGGCCATACACTTTGAATTATTGTTTCTTTGGGCCCTGGGTTGGAACCTGGTGGAGCAGGGAGGGCCCGGGTTCCCCTACCTGGGCCACTAACTCTCACCATTGGGCAACACAGCTGCTGAATCCAGCATCCAGGGCACCACTGGGCAACATGGCCGCTGACTCCAGCCACTGGGCGACACGGTTGCTGATGCCCACTGCTGGGCAACACGGCCACTGACGCCTGCCACTGGGTGATGCAGCTGCTAATGCCTGCCTCTGGTGACATAGCTGCTAACACCCACCACTGGAAGACACAATGAGCCAAATGGACTCTTGGTCTGACCTAGTATGGCCATTCTTACGTTTTTATGTTCTTATGTCATTCTAACGTAAAGGCGTATAGTCACACTGGAAACTAGAAAAAAACAAATTCAATCATTGTAAACTTTCATAGATAATTTAAGTAAGGATAAAAAATTACACTAACCTAGTAACTAAAGCTACTAAAAATTCAGAGTTTATAGTCCATCTGTCTCTTTGCTTCAGGGAGCCCGTAGTAAATTTATTGCTAAATAAATAAGCCTAGCAAAAGTCAGTGCCTAAATCTGCATACTCATAAGAAAATTAACAGAACTCTCTTGTTATGATGGCTGATTCTCAATTTGCATCTTTAAAGAGTTGTGACCATTTCTTGGTTTGTTCCTTCCTGGTTACATCAGAGGTAGGGCCAGTCATATGCTTTGTGGAGTGCTGCATGGTGAGTTTTTAAACAGGTGCTGTGTACGATGGTGATTTTGCACCATGGGCTGAACTGAAACAAAGTGGGGGGACATAAAAAGTTAACAAAGGCTGAATATTGTCTCGGGGGGCTGTTGACTGAAAGTTAAAGGCAGCTCCAAGGGTGATTCACCTTTGGAATTCATCAGGTCTCTGTTGCCTACATTTTAGTTTTGCTGTGTGTTTGGATTTCTGAATGTCTCACATATAATTATTCCAGTGAAAGCCATAGAAAAATAGATTTCCTATGGAAAACTAATGAGATACATAATTTGACTTTGCAGTGGGGGGGGGGGGGGTGAGGTGGAGGGGTTATGAATTAATCCCAAGAGATTTTGTGGTCTTTGCTGTTATGGGAAGCTCAGGATGTCAATTTATGATTTTTATTAGAGTTTTATTTAGCTTCTCTTTCGATGTGTTAAAAAACTAATAGCTACTTGAAAGTATAAATATATTTTTAAAAACCCCATATCTCTTTCCAATGTGGCCAGTATTGTCTCAGCAAAACGGGTTCTTCTGTCGAAGGATATGAGCGTATCACTGCTATGTGCTTGCCTGCATAGCCCCTGCAGTTCTATTGTCTGATGCTGGATTTAGTCAAGTGGTGGGGACCTTGCATATGAAAGTCCCTGCATAAGTGCAGGGTTTTTCAGTTCTATCAGCTGTGTAGGAAGGATCAGTAAAGACAAGAGCGAGAGCAGCTTTGCATTTAAAGGCAGGTTTGGAAGTGCAGTAACTCAGATTCAGGCCCTGAAGGAGAAGCGAGAGCAAGCAACAGACTTATTATGGCTTGAAATGAAACATTAAAAGGAAGTAAACTGACAGTAGGGATTTTCTAATAAAAATGATATAACCTTCAATTTATAGAGCCCTGTCATCCTGAAGGATCCCGCCATGCTTTGCAGACTCCATGTCATACCATTAACCCGAGTATAGCCATCTCAGAAATGGAGCATGGCAGCTGTTTAACAACACAGCGCTGCCCTGTGCTCTGCTCAGGGGGGCAGAATTACATTGTGCAACCTTAGCTCTTTCCTGACTTTGGAGTGCTCAGCAATGCACCGTTCATGTTCCTCTAACCAGTGATGGGACAGAATGTTCTCCTGGCAGATGCTGCACAAACCAATGGCCATCGGTGTGACTTTTCCTGCTGGTGGTTGTGATGCTGGGATCCATCTAGGTAGCCAGTATATATTGCTCTTGTGCACATATTTTTAGATAGGGTGCACTAGGCCTGTGCCCTCAGGTTCCTTGTTTACCGGTTTGCGCTTTGAGGCTGTTGTTTTCCCAGCTGGCAGATCAATGGACTCATCTGGTTAATGCCAGCGTCATCCCCGCTGACAGCCCTGATGGTAGCACTCAAGCACAGGTGCCGACTTCCCGAAGTGCCGGGGGGGGCTCAACCCCCAGCTCCTGCCCCAGGTCCTGCCCCCACGCCACCCCTTCCCACAAAGCCCCACCCCACCCCACCTCTTCCCACCCCTGCTCCACCCCCACCCCCAGCTCTTCCTGCCCCCTCCCCCGAGCATGCCGCATCCTTGCTCCTCCCGCCTCCCCCAGCCTCCTGCATGCCACAAAACAACTGATTGTGGCAGGTGGGGAGGGTGGGGGAGGTGCTGATCTGTGGGGCCCACCGGCAGGCAGGAGGCACTGTGGGGGGAGCTGATAGGGGGCTGTCAGTGGGTGCTCAGCACCCACCACTTTTTCCCCATGGGTGCTCAAGCCCTGGAGCACCCACGGAGTCGGCACCTATGAGGACTCTGTGTCACATAGAGCCCTCAGGCTCTGTGGCCACTTTGCCAGATCCAAGTTCAGGCAGCTGCTTTCTGGGAATGTGAGGCCAAGTGCACCCAGAAATTCTGGAGGGCTATGGTTTCTCATAAAGCCAGTCGATCATGCTACTCTAATGTGTTTGCACCACAGTCTCTGAGCACCTGGATGACTCTCATCTGCATCCCTCTCCTCAGGAGTTGCTCATCATCTTCTTCTCACTCTGAAAAATATCCCTGACATGTATCTTCTGAAGATGAGTCGCTTTTCCACATACACGGAACTTCTCTACACCGTCCTGATGGGACAGCAACCTGCACCACATTCTCTGTATTCAGAGAGCGGCACCAATGCCACTCAAAGTGAGTAAAATAGACTAACATTTCTGTGTGGCATACTGCTGTTGTCTGACCCTTCAAAGTGCAGGTCTGATGAGGAATCTATGCTAAGTGGGGGAATCTGGAGTTGGCGTGGACAGGTTATTTTGCCTCTGCATTGGCAGTGGTATGACACTGCTGGAATAGTGTGTCCAGTTGTGGTGTCCACAATTCAGGAAGGCTGTTGATAAATTGGAGAGGCTTCAGAGAAGAGCCACAAGAACCATTAAAGGATTAGAAAACCTGCCTTACAGTGACAGACTCAAGGTCTCAGTTTATGTAGGTTAACAAAGAGAAGGTTACGGGGTGACAGTCTATAAGTACTTTTATGGGGAACAAAACTTTGATACTGGACTCATCAGTCTCATGGACAAAGGTGGAAAGATCCAAGATCCTAGGGTTGGAAGTTGAAGATAGACAAATTTGGACTAGTAATAAGGTGCCCATTTTTAACAATGAGAGTTATTACTGGAACAATTTACCAGGGGTTGTGGTGGATTCTCCATCACTGACCATTTTAAAATCCAGATTGGATGTTTTTCTAAAAGATCTGTTCCAGGCATCATTTTGGGGCAGATCTCTGGCCTGTGCTATACAGGAGGTCAGACTGGATGAGCTCAGTGGCTCCTTCTGGCCTTGCAATCTAAGTACCTGTCATAAATATAAAGGGAAGGCTAACCACCTTTAAATCCCTCCTGACCAGAGGAAAAAGTCTTTCACCTGTAAAGGGTTAAGAAGCTAAAGATAACCTCGCTGGCACCTGATCAAAATGACCAATGAGGAGACAAGATACTTTCAGAGCTGGAGGGGGGGGGGCGGAAAGGGCTCTCTCTGTCTGTGTTGTCTTTTGCAAGGACCAGAGCAGGAATGCAGGTCAGAACTCCTGTAAAGGGTTAGTAAGCAATCTAGTTAGATATGCGTTAGATTCTGTTTTGTTTAAATGGCTGATAAAATAAGCTGTGCTGAATGGAATGGATATTCCTGTTTTTGTGTCGTTTTGTAACTTAAGGTTTTGCCTAGAGGGATTCTCTATGTTTTGAATCTGATTACCCTGTAAGGTATTTACCATCCTGATTTTACAGAGGTAATTCTTTTACTTTTTCTTTAATTAAAATTCTTCTTTTAAGAACTTGATTGCTTTTCATTGTTCTTAAGATCCAAGGGTTTGCGTCTGTGTTCACTGATGCAAATTGGTGAGGATTTTTATCAAGCCTTCCCCAGGAAAGGGGGTGTAGGGCTTGGGGGGATTTTGGGGAGAAAGACGTTTCCAAGTGGGCTCTTTTCCTGTTATACTTGTTAGACGCTTGGTGGTGGCAGCAATAAAGTCCAGGGACAAAAGGTAAAATAGATTGTACCTTGGGGAAGTTTTAACCTACGCTGGTGAGAATAAGCTTAGGGGGTCTTTCATGTAGGTCCCCACATCTGTACACTAGAGTTCAGAGTGGGGAAGGAACCTTGACAGCACCTATGAATCTAAGCTGCAGCTCATAACACTAACCAGAGTGAACACAAGCAAAGGGACACTGCTTACCATGAATAACAGCACAGGGACCGATGTGGCCCCCAGCACACCGGCTGGTACAGAGATCTGATTGCTCCCTTTACAGCCAGGACTTCAGATGCAATGAGAACATTTATCACAGAGACTATGGTGAGTGCTGATGAACCACAGGAAGCTGGGAACCAGGAAATTCAGTAAATACCCACTGCATGAAATACTGTGGTACAGAAATGGAGGCATGGTGCTCACTGACACAATGGGATAGTGCTCCGCTAGCCCCAAGCCAGCTCTGTGGATGCCTGAGGAGTGTTCACCAAGTAATTCTTGGCAATGGTTTTCTGGCAGTTGTCAGAGAAGTTCTCTATAAAGAATGTGGTTCATAATTAACCACCTCTGCTCTTACTGAAGTTCTGGACAGCCTCGGCCCATGTTTAAATGTGCTCATGCTCCGTATGTTGGGAATGTTAGATGGGGTGGGATCTGAGTTACCCAGAAAAGAATTTTCTGTAGTATCTGGCTGGTGAATCTTGCCCATATGCTCAGGGTTTAGGTGATCGCCATATTTGGGGTCGGGAAGGAATTTTCCTCCAGGGCAGATTGGAAGAGGCCCTGGAGGTTTTTTGCCTTCCTCCGGAGCATGGGGCACGGGTCACTTGCTGGAGGATTCTCTGCTCCTTGAAGTCTTTAAGTCCTTGAAGTCCACGATTTGAGGACTTCAATAGCTCAGACATAGGTGAGAGGTTTTTCACAGGAGTGGGTGGGTGAGATTCTGTGGCCTGCGTTGTGCAGGAGGTCGGACTAGATGATCATGATGGTCCCTTCTGACCTTAGTATCTATGAATCGATGAACGTGAGGGCCAGGGGCACTGCTTAGAGTGTAAGTTCTTCCGGGCAGGGCCTGTACTTTTCTTATGTGTTTGTACAGCACTTAGTACAATGGGGCCCTGATCCCTGCTTTGGGCCCCAAGGCACTGCCACAATTAATAAAAAATGGTAGTAATCACTAATTACATATGTTAGAAGCTGAGCACTGTAAAGATGCTGTGAGCCCGAGGAGTTATCACTGTGTCTGAGCCTGAAATATTTATAGATGAATAGATTTTTAATTCAGAAGGGACCATAATGATCATCTAGCCTGTCTGTCCTTCTATATAACACAGGACATACATTTCACGTAGCGATTCCTGCATCCTATGGTAGAACTAGAGCAGCTTTTTTGGAATGACAGCCGGTCTCGATTTAGAGATGCCACGTGCTGGAGAAGCCAGGCACCTGTTGGTAATCTGTGCCACTCATTAATTGCTCCTATTGTTAAGAATCTTATTTCCAGTTTTAATTTTGCTGACTTCAACTTCTAACCATTAGATTTGGTTACACCCTTCTCTCCTGAATTAAAGAGCCCTCTGTTAACAGGTATCTTCTCCCTCTGGAGGTATTTATGGACAGTGACCAAGTCACATTTTAACCTTATCTTTGATCAGCTAAATATACAGAGCTCTTTAAGTCTCTCACTGTAAGGCAGGTTTTCCAGACGTCAGATCATTCTTGTAGCTCTTCTCTAACCCATCTCTGATTTTTCAACATCTTTTAAAACTTTTTTAATAGTGCAGACACCAGAATTGGACTCAGAATTCCATACAATGAGGTTGCTACTGCTTTAAGAATTTTCTCTTTTTAGAAAACACTCTTAAAGGCATGTTTCCATTTATTAATAGTTTTTCTCTGACACCGTGAAGCTGTTTGGTTTTAGATGAGGAACAACTGTTTTGACTCTTCCCGAATGACAGATCATTTCAGAAAAATTTACCAAGAATTGCCCACTTTCAAAATAGCTACCATCTCCCATTGCTCTCAATAGGACTGAGGTTACAGATTAGGCATAGCAATTGGCCACTTCCTCAGTGGTTCCCATTGTTCTCAGTAGGACTGAACCAAGCTGCCCTCATGGAAGATGGAGACAGAGAGGAGAACTTTGAGAACCAAGAATGACCTTGGGCAGATCACTGCGGACTACGTGGCTCTGGGAAGAAGGATAAAGGAATTTGAGGTGCAAGTGGTCTTCTCGTCCATCCTCCCCGTGGAAGGAAAAGGCCTGGGTAGAGACCGTCAAATCGTGGAAGTCAACAAATGGCTACACAGGTGGTGTCAGAGAGAAGGCTTTGGATTCTTCGACCATGGGATGGTGTTCCAAGAAGAAGTGCTAGGCAGAGATGGGCTCCACCTAACGAAGAGAGGGAAGAGCATCTTCGCAAGCAGGCTGGCTAACCTAGTGAGGAGGGCTTTAAACTAGGTTCAATGGGGGAAGGAGACCAAAGCCCTCAGGTAAGTGGGGAAGTGGGATACTGGGAGGAAGGAGGAGCGCGCGAGAGGGCAGGGCTCCTGCCTCATACTGAGAAAGAGGGACGATCAGCGAGTTATCTCAAGTGCCTATACACAAATGCAAGAAGCCTGGGAAACAAGCAGGGACAACTGGAAGTCCTGGCACAGTCAAGGAATTATGACGTGATTGGAATAACAGAGAGTTGGTGGGATAACTCACATGACTGGAGTACTGTCATGGATGGATATAAGCTGTTCAGGAAGAACAGGCAGGGCAGAAAAGGTGGGGGAGTTGCACTGTATGTAAGGGAGCAGCATGACTGCTCAGAGCTCAAGTATGAAACTGCAGAAAAACCTGAGAGTCTCTGGATTAAGTTTAGAAGTGTGAGCAACAAGGGTGATGGCATGGTGGGAGTCTGCTATAAACCACCGGACCAGGGGGATGAAGTGGACAAGGCTTTCTTCAGGCAACTCACGGAAGTTACTAGATCACAGGTCCTGGTTCTCATGGGAGACTTCAATCACCCTGATATCTGCTGGAAGAGCAATACAGCGGTGAACAGACAATCCAAGAAGTTTTTGGAAAGTGTAGGGGACAATTTCCTGGTGCAAGTGCTGGAGGAACCAACTAGGGGCAGAGCTCTTCTTGACCTGCTGCTCACAAACCGGGAAGAATTAGTAGGGGAAGCTAAAGTGGATGGGAACCTGGGAGGCAGTGACCGGGAGATGGTTGAGTTCAGGATCCTGACACAAGGAAGAAAGAAGAGCAGAAGAATATGGACCCTGGACTTCAGAAAAGCAGACTTTGACTCCCTCAGGGAACTGATGGGCAGGATCCCCTGGGAGAATATCCGATCAAGTGAGCTGTAGCTCACTAAAGCTTATGCTCAAATTAATTGGTTAGTCGCTAAGGTGCCACAAGTACTCCTTTTCTTTTTTTATGAGGGGGAAAGGAGTCCAGGAGAGCTGGCTGTATTTTAAAGAATCTTTATTGAGGTTACAGGGACAAACTATCCCGATGTGTAGAAAGAATAGAAAATATGGCAAGCGACCAGCTTGGCTTCACAGTGAAATCCTTGCTGATCTTAAACACAAAAAAGAAGCTTACAAGAAGTGGAAGATTGGACAAATGACCAGGGAAGAGTAGAAAAATATTGCTCGGGGATGCAGGAGTGAAATCAGGAAGGCCAAATCACACCTGGAGTTGCAGCTAGCAAGAGATGTTAAGAGTAACAAGAAGGGTTTCTTCAGGTATGTTAGCAACAAGAAGAAAGTCAAGGAAAGTGTGGGCCCCTTACTGAATGAGGGAGGCAACCTAGTGACAGAGGATGTGGAAAAAGCTAATGTACTCAATGTTTTTTTTGCCTCTGTCTTCACGAACAAGGTCAGCTCCCAGACTACTGCCCTGGGCAGCACAGCATGGGGAGGAGGTGACCAGCCCTCTGTGGAGAAAGAAGTGGTTCAGGACTATTTAGAAAAGCTGGACGAGCACAAGTCCATGGGGCCGGATGCGCTGCATCCGAGAGTGCTAAAGGAGTTGGCGGATGTGATTGCAGAGCCACTGGCCATTATCTTTGAAAACTCATGGTGATCCGGGGAAGTCCCGGACAACTGGAAAAAGGCTAATGTAGTGCCCATCTTTAAAAAAAGGGAAGAAGGAGGATCCTTGGAACTACAGGCCAGTCAGCCTCACCTCAGTCCCCAGAACAGTCACGGAGCAGGTCCTCAAGGAATCAATTCTGAAGCACTTAGAGGAGAGGAAAGTGATCAGAAACAGTCAGCATGGATTCACCAAGGGCAAGTCATGCCTGACTAATCTAATTGCCTTCTATGACGAGATAACTGGCTCTGTGGATGAGGGGAAAGCGGTGGACGTGTTGTTCCTTGACTTTAGCAAAGCTTTTGACACGGTCTTCCACAGTATTCTTGCCAGCAAGTTAAAGAAGTATGGGCTGGATGAATGGACTATAAGGTGGATAGAAAGCTGGCTAGATTGTCGGGCTCAACGGGTAGTGATCAATGGCTCCATGTCTAGTTGGCAGCCGGTATCAAGTGGAGTGCCCCAAGGGTCGGTCCTGGGGCCGGTTTTGTTCAATATCTTCATAAATGATCTGGAGGATGGTGTGGATCGCACCCTCAGCAAGTTTGCAGATGACACTAAACTGGGAGGAGAGGTAGATATGCTGGAGGGTAGGGATAGGATACAGAGGGCCCTAGACAACTTAGAGGATTGGGCCAAAAGAAATCTGATGAGGTTCAACAAGGACAAGTGCAGAGTCCTGCACTTAGGACGGAAGAACCCAATGCACCGCTACAGACTAGGGGCCGAATGGCCCGGCAGCAGTTCTGCAGAAAAGGACCTAGGGGTGACAGTGGACGAGAAGCTGGATATGAGTCAACAGTGTGCCCTTGTTGCCAAGAAGGCCAATGGCATTTTGGGATGTATACGTAGGGGCATTGCCAGCAGATCGAGGGACGTGATCGTTCCCCTCTATTCAACATTGGTGAGGCCTCATCTGGAGTCCTGTGTCCAGTTTTGGGCCCCACACTACAAGAAGGATGTGGAAAAATTGGAAAGAGTCCAGCGAAGGGCAACAGAAATGATTATGGGACTGGAACACATGACTTCTGAGGAGAGGCTGAGGGAAGTGGGATTGTTTAGTCTGCGGAAGAGAAAAATGAGGGGGGATTTGATAGCTGCTTTCAACTACCTGAAAGGGGGTTCCAAAGAGGATGGATCTGGACTGTTCTCAGTGGTAGCAGATGACAGAACAAGGAGTAATGGTCTCAAGTTGCAGTGGGGAAGGTTTAGGTTGGATATTAGGAAAAATCTTTTTCACTAGGACGGTGGTGAAACACTGGAATGCGTTAACTAGGGAGATGGTGGAATCTCCTTCCTTAGATATTTTTACGGCCCAGCTTGACGAAGCCTTGGCTGCAATGATTTAGTTGGTGTTGGTCTTGCTTTGAGCAGGAGGTTGGACTAGATGATTTCCTGAGGTCCCTTCCAACCCTGATATTCTATGATTCTGTGATTCTATATTCTAACTGAGACACAGGTCAGTGGAGGCGGTGGCCATATCTGCTGAGCACAGCCTATGCCCGCCGTCCCACAGAGAACACTAGAAGATGGAAGCCATTTAAAATCGGGCAATTCTTTGTGAATTTCTCTAAAGAACAATGTTATTCTTCAGCCTCTGCTGACAGAGAAACATTCAACTATAAAGAACAATAGGGAGAGATACAAGTAAACTTAAAAAAAGTATTTTAAAAAATTACCCATTGCATCAGATCTACTCACGGCTCATCTCAGCCAGTGTTTGTGTAAACACAATGTCTGAGCTGAGACCACCTGGGACAAAACTGGCTCTAGCCCAGGGGGCTCCGTTTCTTAAAGGATCTGTTTTTAAATTAATTTGAACTCATACATTAAATGCTGGATTTACTTGAAAACTCCCAGGACATTAATTCAGTATGCAGCAAATAAGTGTTGTGATTTTGGGGAGGATACAGTATGTGTCAGGGACCCACAGCTGAACCCAGACCCAGCTCATTGCCCTCGGCTGATTCAACTAATGAACCTGGCCTCCTGATTGACTGAAGACTCCAGCAGGCACATTCTTAAACTCTGGAGCAGGCCTGGGTCCCTGGTCAATAGTTTCCTTGCCTGCAGCTGTGTTTCTGGTCCTCCTTCCTGTTCCTGCTCTCAGTTCTATCCTTGCTCCTGACCCTCGCTCCTAACCCCTTCTTCTGTCTCCTGGTCCTTGTTCTTGGCTGCCACTGCTGGTTTCTTCCCCTTGGCTTCCAGTTCCTGGTTTCCACTCCTGGCTCAAGCTCTGCTTCACCTGATGCTTCTGGCTCTGAGCCTTGGTTCCTGGTTCTCAGCTCTGGCTCGATCCCTGGACTTGGTAACTTGGCTCCTGATTTGGGCTGTGGCCACTAGGCCTGGTCACCTCTGCTCCAACCACTAGGCCAGCTGCCCTCCCTGACCATTAGGAAAGACCTCCCCATGGCCTGATCTTTAACAGTATTCTTCATATATAGCAAAGAGCTTGAATTCCATCTTGAAGTGCAAAGCTTAACCCCAGCTATGGAGCCATGATTGCTCCTCCATGATAAATTTTTGTGTTGTTTTTAACACATATTGTTTAATTATTTGTTCAGCTTCCTATCTTATGTATACTTAACAAGATTTCTTTTTGCATACACATAAAGCTGTAAACATTAATTTCTCATTGTGTCCTGTCAGTTTTCTTAGAGAAAGTCTACACTAGTGAAAATGTAATGTAGTAAGGAGAATTGAATTATTCATGGCAATGGAGTGAAATGACTTACAGTAAAACTCTATATTTTATGTAATTTGTTTTTCCCTAAGCCTGTTGTGTAAGTATAACAAATTATGCATGTCATTTCCCTTGCTATGTGTTTAATATTTTCGCAAACTTGCTCTGTGTATTTTTGTCACTTAATAAAAAGAACCAGTAGATTTCTTTAATAAGCAGTGATTAGTACACAGTACCTATACATCCACCACAGTGACCTGAAATGTACATCCAAGCAAGTCAAACAGCTGTAGTTTGTCTATGTGGGGAAACAGGCCAGAAGAGCTATTCCATAATAGCTCCCTGGATGGACACTCTTATTTTATACTAGTCTACTTTTGGATTAAGTTAAACTACACAAAGACACTCTAGTTTGGAGTAAGAGTGTACATATGAGGAGCTAGTGCAGAATAGCTATCCCCCTTCAAATTCACATCCTAGTTTATTTTGCAGTAGCTTTCCTGTGCAGACAAATCCTTCCACAGCTGCTAACTGAGCCATTACGGTCATGGAGTCTAAATCCAGAAGAGAAACCTGTGATCATCTAGTGTGACCTCCTGCATATCGCAGGCCGTAGAGTTTACCTGAAATAATTCTGATTTGAACTACAACAGATCTTTTAGAAAAACATCCCCTCTTGTCTTAAACATTGCCCGTGATGGAGAATCCACCGCAGCCCTGGGCAAATTGTACCAATGATTGTGTGCTAATAATGGGCTAAGCTATGGCATTGAGGATATGTCTATACTGCAATAAAATACCTGCGGGTGTCCTGTGTCAGCTGACTTGGGCTGGGGGAGGGGGGTGCTCAGGTGCAGGGCTATAACCCTGCAGTGTAGACATTCGGGCTCAAGGGGGAAGGATGCCAAAGCTAGGACCCCAACCAGAGCCCAAACGTCTACACTGCAATTTTATAGCCCCACAAGCACGTCAGGGGATGTGGGCCAGCCGCGGGTGTTTTATTGCAGTGTAGACATACCCATCATCACAGAGACATTTGAAGATGCATCCCTGAAGAGGAGACAGAGAGGACTGCTGAGGTGCTGTTAGGCTCAGCTCTTCGTGTGCTTTTCTGGCCTAGCGTGAGATGCGCAAAGCAGGGTCTGTGAGGAAGCAGAGGACAGTCGTTAGGAAGCTTTGACTCCAAGGCACTTGTTAGCATAAAGGCATGAGAGGGAGAGAGGAAGGGCATGGACCAGGCGTGGAGACTGATGTAGGGGTATTGCTAAGACTGGAAGGAGAACGCTCCCATAGGAGCTCCAGCTGCGAGGAGGTGCCATTCCTCTTTCCCGTATCAGAGCCCAGAGTCCTGGAGGTGAAAGCAGCAGTTAAAGGTACAGTGGTGTCAAGTTGGTGCCAGCTCAGAAAAGAAGATGTCCAAGCCTTTGCCCATTCTCACTTATCTAAACATACTCCACCTTCTACAGACCTGATCCCCACCCTCAGCATTGACCTGACTTCACCCCTGCACCTGACTCATAGAACTTATGGCCAGAAAGGACCATCATGACCATCTAGTCTGCACATCACAGGCCACAGAACCTCACCCACCCACTCCTGTAATAGACCCCCAACCTCTGGCTGAGTTACTGAAGTCCTCAAATCATGGTTTAAGTACTTCAAATTACAGAGAATCTACCATTTACTCAAGTTCTAGCCAGAAAGTGACCCTTGCCCCATGCTGCAGAGGAAGGCAAAAAACTCCCAAGGTCTCTGCCAATCTGACCTGGGGAAAATTCCTTCTCAACTCCAAATATGGTGATCATTTAGACCCTGAGCATGTAGGCAAAACTTGCCAGGCAGATACCTGGGAAAGAATTCTCTGTAATAACTCAGAACCCTCCCCAATTAGTGTCCGATTTCTGGCTGTTGGATATATTTGCTGTTAGCAGTCGAAGATTTGCTACATGCCCTTGTAGGCAGTCCCAGCATACCATCCCCTCCATAAATGTATCAAGCTCAGTCTTGAAGCCAGTTAGATTTTTTGCCTCCACTGTTCCCCTGGGAAGGCTGCTCCAGAACTTCACTCCTCTGATGGTTAGAAATCTTTGTCTAATTTCAAGCCTAAACTTGTTGAGGGCCAGTTTATAGCTATTTGGTCTTGTGTCCTCCCTGGTATTAATCCCTTTGATAGAGAGCAATCATACCGCCCCATAACCTTCTTTTGGTCAGGCTAAGCAAGCCAAGTTCCTTAAGGGTACGTCTACACTGCAGTGTAAGCCCAGAGTTAGTGGAACTAGAGTCAGCTGATCCTGAGTTAGAGAACCCAGGGCACGAGCGGCTACACCGATTGTTAAACCTATGTTAAGATTTTTCTAACCTGGGACTTCGGCATCCACACTGCAGCACGCAGACCTGAGTCAAATCAGACTCCCTGGTGCCCTCCCAAAATGTAGCCACTCCAGCCTTTTGACCCTGGTGCACTTTGGGGAAACTTGACTGTCCACCCTGCATGTCGCAGGAAGTTTGAACAGCCTGCCAACGCAGCCTGCCGAGGGGTCATTTTGGTCTGTGTGCTCCCAGCTCCCAGAGCCAGCAACACGGAGGAGGAGGTGTAGAACTTCTCTTGCTTGCGCTTTCACTCCTGCGTTAGGCAGAGCTTCCGTGAGATGCTGGTGGATGTTTCGGTGACGTTTTCTGACCTGACAGAGCTTAGGATGGAGCAGGAGGAGAAGTACACAGACATGGCCGACTTGCACTGACTAATGCTGCTCATAACCCTTGGCATGGCTGCTGTTGCCCCCTACATAGACTGGTGCTGGGCCACAAGCACAGACTGGTGGGTTCACATCGTCATGCAGCCCTCAGGTGACCAGCAGTGTTAAGAAAGCTACATTCCTGGAGCTTCGTGAGCAGCTTGCCCCAACCCTCCAGTGTAAAGAGACACATAGGAGGCCACCCTTGCTGGACCAGAAGTGGGTTGCTATGACCATCTGGTAGCTGGCTACCCCAGACTGCTACAGGTCTGTTGCCAGCCAGTTTGGTGTTGGAAAGTCGAGTGCGGGTAGAGCGCTGGCAGAGGTCTTGGAGGCAGTCAGTCGTGTGGGTTACCCCAAGGTGGGTGGCATTAAAACTACCCCGGAGGCAATTGCTGGCTTTGAGAGAATGGGGTTTCCTAACTGTGCCCATTGTGCTCATGTGCCCATAGTTTGCCCTCCTCAAGGAGCACACAAGCATATAAACCTCAAAGGGAACTACAGGTCCTCGTGGACCACAAGGGGTGATTTAATGGGGGCTGCACAGGGAAAGTTCATGATGCCAGGGTTTTTTGCTGATCAGCAGTTTACATTCATGGCCCAGTTGGGACACTATTCCCACCACATGACGGTGTCATAAACGGAGTTACTGTCCCCACCGGCATTCGGGGGGGCCCTGTGTGCCCCTTTTGCCTTGACTTATCAAACTGTACCCTGATGTCAGCGGCCTGGCAGAAGACGGTTTAACTACACGCTCAGCAGGTGCAGACTGGTTGCTGAATGTGCTTTTGGCAGATTGAAATCCCACGGGAGGTGTCTACAGACCCCTTTGGATGCCGTGTCCTCAACGCTGTCCGCATCACTGTGGCGTGCTGTGCTCTTCACAATCTGTGTGAAGCCAGAGCTGAGCCTTTTCCTCCTGAATGGACCTGTGACAGCGAGAGGCCGCTGGATCGGTGCCTCAGCCAGAAAGTGCACCCGCCCCAGCTGGAGATGGATGCCCCCAGGCACAGGAGTCAGGGGTGCTTTGTGCTTCCACGTTATGGACTTGCCTGGTCCAATGGACGAGGGGGAACAGCACCTCTATGAATGTGCTCCTGGGGCTGTGGTGTCTCATTGATTAGGGGGGTTTCAGTGCTTGTGGAGGGGTGGGGAATTGATTGTCATGCCATGTACTTATAATGACATGAACACTTCTAAATGGGAGTGGGGGTAGTTCATCGTCTGCCGTGATGGAAGGCCGTGATGGAAGTATGAATTGCTATAGATAACTGTACGGAGGGACAGTTTGTGCCCATTAAGTCCCTGATCATGTGTTTACCTTCATTCTTTTGAACACACACTGTCTGATGTGATGCAGTGATAGCAATAACATTTCTTGATGAAATAATAAAACTTTATTTATAAATATGTATGAATAAAGTACAACATTTGCCCACTCCCAGGCAGGCCAGCCACCATTACCACAGCAAAACACCAGCAACAACAGAATCTCACAGAAAAAAACAGATAAAAACACAGTGCACAAAAAAGTGAACACTGTGAAACCAAGTACAAGGCAGAAACCTCCTACTGTGGCATGTCCCCTGGCCACAGGTTCTCCTTTCCTTTCTTTCCCCGTTGGCCATGCACTTGGAGGTGTGGGAGGGGGCCAATATGGAGAATTGTGTGGGGGCAAGGCTGCCCTGCCCAGCCACTCAAGGGGCCCAACTGCATGTGCCACCCAGCCATAGAGTCTTCCAAGCTGCTTCTGGACCGCAGCAGAAGGTAGCTAGCTGGGGACGCAGGTCGTGCTGCGGATGATGCACCAGGAGCTGCTACTCTTTCCATCATTAGTGATATAAGCCGCTCACACAATTCTCTGCTGAGTACTTTCCTCCTCCTTTAGCCACCATTCCTGTTCCAGGCCCTGCAAAGCAAGTGCCTGCTCCTGTGTTAAACCATGGCCTCAAGCTGTGCAGCCAGGCTCAGCCTTTCCCCTGGCCTCCCACCAGGCCTTTCCTCTAGCCGCAAGTCCATCTGTTTGTGGTACTGAACCTGCTTGTTGGCCCTGTCCACAACTTCAACCATCGGTTCATCACAGAAACATTTCTTCTTGGAACAGTCCGTGAAGGTACATTGGGCCAGCCTTGCACTGCCCTGTGGGCGAGCTGTGGAGATTCTTGAGCCAGTAGAGGATGTGGGGCCTGGAACAGGACAAGACACATAGGGTTATTGTCTCAAACACCCCCTGTGACCGGGGTCCCAGGAAGCCACACTGAAGTTACTCAATTAGGGTAAACTGCAAAGAATGGAGCAGACAATCCCCAAAGTTGGTGGATATTCCAATACTTAGATTTACCAAACCAGCACAAAACTCCTTCTGTAATACCTCCCTGGTTCCGCAGAAGCCAACAACACAGTTCCGTTAAAATAACCCAGCCTCAGGCCTCCACCCAGACACCCAAATCAAATACGATGAGGATTACTGAAAATCTTATTCATCATATAAAAAAGTTCTACCAATCCCAAAGGATTGGACATCTTACCTCCCAGGTTAATGGATATTCCAGAATTTACCCAAATACACACTTACTGCCAATTCTTAACTAAACTACAATTTATTAAAAAAGAAAAGTGAGAGAGTATTGGTTAAAATATCAGTATACATACAGACATGAGTACAGTTCTGAGATCAGATTCATAGTAGAGATGGTGAGCTTTGTAGTTGCAAAGAGTTCTTTCAAAATTAGTCCATAGGTTATAGTCCAATGTCCATATTCCGAGTGATCCAGATGGGACTCGGGAGATCTCAGTCAATGAAACATCAAGCAGATCTGAGATAAAAATTATCAGGACCCAAGACATCTTTATACAGTTCCAGGCCTTCTTTGACAGCTCGGAGTCCTTAGGGAAACAATAGGTAATCATCGAGACTTTGCCGGTAATTAGCTACACAGATTAACATAAGGCAATTGCTTGTTTTCCACCATTTGCAGGTGATTTGCTATAAATTTCAAAGAGAGATGACTACGCGATATCCTATGTTTACAGTTCATTTCAATGTTAAGATTTCCTTTTGATCTCTGAATTAACAGAATATAGCATAGACAGGGACTGTTTGATTACACTGTTCACCTCTAACAATATATATGTAAACATACAAAAACACAAACATCTACCAAAATGTCTCTAAGGGTTGAATTTGGGTCATCTATCCTGCAGGATGTTTAACCCTTTCTGGCCATCCGTCACACCCCCGTGCAGGAGAACTGAAAAAATCCTTGTGGAATTTCCAGGACATAAAATGTTACTTTTCCAAACTTAACTTCAGTGTATTGCGAGAGGGATGCACAGAAGCTCCTTGACACAGCCTGGTTAACCACAGTGAAGGGAGTGCACAGACAATGATAAGTTACAAATGCAAAGCTGCTTTTTTATTTTAGAAAACTGCAGAACTGCTTGGGTTGGCCGGGGGAGGGCGTGGGGGTGGGCAGGGTGCCATCAATGGCAATGCTACAAAAGCTTTTTCTATCATTGAGGGCCTTCCACATTTTGGAGGGCAGAACAGTTCTTGTGCTGCCCGGCTGGCCGAGGGAGATGTTATTCCAAGCTTCTGGTGGGAAACCTGCAGTGTGTGCAGCCACAGTATTCGGATGTAGAGAGACTGACCAGGACATTGATTAGTGGAGTGGGCTAGTCAGCTGCCAAGCTGGCCCTGGGAAATACACCCTTCCCTGCAAAGTGACTGCCTAGCTGGGGTTCCTGCTTCAGGAAAAGTTTCTATCAGCACCTGGGATTGGTTCAAAATTCACGAGGGAATCAACGGGACGCTCCATTAGCTTCCACATGGCTTAGCCTTCTTATGGTTGCATGCAAACACACAGAACTTCACAATCTTCCTCCTCCCCGCCCCAGTTGTAATTGGGACAAATGATTTTGTCACCTGTGGACAGCATGGACTTGATTTGTGAATGGAACCCATTTCCACCTCCCCCACCTGCACCCATTTCACTGTTTCCAGGCAGCTCGACAGACCATTGAGTGGTTACAGAGCAGCATACTTACAGGCATGGCAATGTAAGGCCTTTGCTTTTAAGAAACAACAAACGCCCTCACACAAATCTGTGCCTTTCCAGTAACAAGACACTTTCAAGGTGTTCTTTACCGTATGCATTTCCCAGTTGCCATTTTGAACTCCACATGCTGGGCGGGAGGTGAAAGGGGAACACCAAGGTGCTGGCATACAATCCGCCATTAGCAGATACATGCTGCTAGCCAGGGCATCCCGTAACGTTTGTATTGGTTCATAGAATGGAAATCCCTCCCATTACTGTATTAATAAACATTCCAATGGAGCCAGAAACTTAGTGGGCTCAGGAGCAGCTTCTGTCCCGTCTGTATCTGCTGCAGACTTCACAGTGGGCCGTTCCTCAGGGGGTACATGGATTCAGAGTGTGCTGCTCCTCTCCAAAGCCTGCTCTGGGATCAGTTCAGTGACCAAGTGACTTCATTATCCTCCCTTGGCACCTGTTGCTAGCTCCCATCAGTCCCCATGCTGGATTCTGGGGCCAGCAGGACACCATCCGTCTGAACCAAGTCATTGCGCACCACCATTGGCTCCATGCTGGGTGCAGTGCCCAGCACCCAGTCAAACTCCTTATAAAACGGGCATGATGTCAGCAAGTTGCCCCAGGTGTGGTTCTAGAACATAAGAATGGCTATACTGGATCAGATCAAAGGTCCATTAGCCCAGGATCCTGTCTTCCCACAGCGGCCAATGCCAGGTGCCCCAGAGGGAATGAACAGAACAGGCAGTCATCAAGTGATCCATCCCCTGTCGCCCATTCCCAGCTTCTGGTCCCGGTTTTTCTGGTACTCAGTCTTGAGCCACTTAATCTGCTCCCTGGACTGGTCTGATATATTTGCAATGCTGGCAGCTTCTTCACTATTTGCTGGTACGTCTGATCATTCCAGGTTCTCTTACTGACGTCCCCTCTTTTGCTGGCCTCACACTACAGATTCACCAAAATCTGGCTGTGCTGCCATGCCCATGAAGCCGCGCACTTGCAAAAGGCTTCTTCTGGTCTGTCTCCACTGCAAACACAGAAGGCTGGTGCATTTGTAGCTTAGTGGTCAGAAGACAATGGAAGAGTTAACGCTGACTCACTGAGCTGCTGCAGTACACCAAGAGGGCTGCTTCTGTTTTCAGTGGACTGGAGATTCTTAGGATAGAGGGGACAAAGGAAATTGCCCCATGGGATTGTGGGATACTTTTGGTCAAGGGCGTGCTATGTCTACACTGTAAAGCAACGGGGCTTGAACCCTGGGTCACTGCTCGACTTGGGCCCAGATCCCGCAGAGTCCTAGGACCCTAGGTCTGAGCCGAAGTCTGAGGGAACTGTGTTTAGACAAAAGGGAGGTCTGGGCTCAAGCCTGAGTCTGAGCCCAGGCTTACAGGGCAGTGTAGACAAACCCAAAGTTTCCTCTTTTCAGGTAGGTTCTGTATTCCTCAGATCATCCTAGAAGCCCTTCTCTGCACCTGTTCCAATTTGAATTCAAATTTCTTAAACATGGGAGACCAGAACTGTACACACTATGCCAGATGAGGGTTCATAAGTTCCTTGTATAATGGTAAGAACACTTTCCTATCTCTCCTGGAAGCACCTCGCCTGATGACTCCTGAGCTAGCATTAGCCTTTTTCACAGTTGCATCACACTGGCAGCTCATAGTCATCCTATGACAGACCCAGATCTTTCTCCTCCTCTGTTGCTTCCAACAGACATGTCCCCATCTTATAGCAAAACTTCTTCTTGTTAGTCCCTCGGTGCGGGACCTTGCTCTTTGCACTATTAAATTTCATCCCATTTCTATTACTCCAGTTTTCAAGGTGCCCCAGATCTTTTTGTATGATACTCCAGTCCTCCTCTGTATTGACAATACCTCCTGTGGTGGCCAGGAGTCCTCCTGAGTCCCTACCAGACCACGATTTGGGTTACTTACAGAGTCCTTCACCAGGTTGTGGCAAACAAGGGCTTCGCCAAACAACCAAAGGTTCTTTTCCCTCTCCCTCTGCTGGGAGATGGAGAATCAGAGTAAAAGAAAAGGGCAAAGGTGGTCAGCCTCTTAGGCAATCTTTTGGGTCACCCTTTTGGGGTTCATCTTACCAGCAGGTTCTAATATCCTTGCTCAGGATTAAGGTCTGCCTGCAGCCCATCTTTGTGGTAACCACCACTGTGCACCAGGTCCATACGGTCTCAGGGGTGGCAAAGTCTGAAACTGTCTTCCTGTTTGCTGATCTGTCACTATACAACTATCTGCTCCTCATCACTGCCCCTCCCTGTGGGGGATTTTCCCTTTCTAAGCTTCCTCCCTCCAGGCAAAACAAGCCTTATAGGTGTGTCTGGTTAGTGCTGGCTGACCTCGGAAGAGTTCGTTAGCTTCCTATCTACTCGAGTGAGGGCATGCCCCTCTCACCTCCCAATTTTGTGTCTTGCACAGATTGTGTTAGCACACTCCCACTTTTGATGCCAAGGTCACTAATGAAAATGCTAAAAAAGATTGGCTCCCACTTCTCCAAACCTTCCTTGGCTGAAACAGAATTATCCCACAGAACCTCAGTTTGCAACGAGCCCCTCCCTTGTCCCCAGATCCTTGCTCTGTACCACTGTATGCTGAGGAACCTGTATCAGAAGGAGAGAGAATCTTCTATCTGCGGAAATTAGCCTAGGATAGGATAAAAATATAATCAGAAGAGGTGAGAACTTAATCTTCTATGAAGTGGTGGTTCCACTGAGCACAAGTTGTGTCCCCGAGAACATTCTCACCGTTTGCCAGAACTACCTCATAGGGTGATGAAGACCATTGGCAGTTAGCATCAACTAGATCCACTAACAGTAGGTCCAGGACATGTATGTATCCCTGTCTAGCCTATATCTGCAGCAGCATACTGAGACTTTCCCATCCCAAATGGTCTCCTTTGAGAGTGGTTCCACTTTTAAGCCCATAACTCTGAAAGTCCATCCACTTACTGTTTTTGATTGTTGGCTGTAACTTTCCAGGGACAGATGAAATGTGCCATCATTAAAATCATGCTGTAAGAGAGCACATTGTTTTATTTGAGGTCCCTTCCAACCCTGATATTCTATGATTCTATGATCTAACCAGACTCTGGACACGCAGAGGAGGGGTTTGCCCTACCAGCCTGGCAGTATCCTTGCCTCTTATGTCAGCCTACAGATATAAAACAACAAGAAAGAACCTTGGCCAACCTAGTGGTATTTAGCTGAAGTGGTGGTTTTATTTAAAGATATTTCTTGCATTTCAGGATTGCATGTTACCGTAGCCAACACTCAAAGGCTATAGTGATGATGAAGCCGTGGGACTAGTAAAGTGAAAAAGAGCAAATGCTAACCTATAAAATACAGTATTCGCTGCACAAACCAATGGACTGGTTCTTTGAGATGAGCAGAGTTGTTCTTTTCTGTGCACTTGGTAAGCTGGATGTGTGAATGACTTTTCTTGCTTCTAGTCCCAACTGTAGTCAGAAGAGAGCCTAAGACATAAGCCCTTTCATCAGAGTCCTGGTATAAGGCAGAACCTGTTGACAGAGTAACACTTTGAGGGTATTAAACTTTTATGACACTATTGTGTTTGGGAGCCAATGGTGGAAACCTGCGGAAAAGGTGGAAACCTGTTGAAATTGTTTAGTTAGCTTTATGCATAAATTAATATTCTAAAACATTTTTGCTATGACATTTTTATAACTGTATTTAAAAGTGCAAGCAAGTTTATAAAAACCAAAACGAGAAATTGACATTTTGTTAATATTACACTGTTGTAATATTGTATTTTGTATTATTACAAAATATTATTACAAATACAAATATTGTATTTGGGCTGTACCTGAACCCCGAGCTACTCCATGGCGTAGGAGCCAGCTTACCAGCTCTGTGCCAGCAGAGCTTTCCCCTCTACCAGGAGACTTCTCTACCAGCAAGTTATAGCCAGAATCCAGTCTGTTAAATGTAAAAGCGAATTGACTTTGGCTTTGCGTATAATGCTTTGGCGACTGCTTCCTACAAACATCCAGGAAATAAGGTGTTAATCACAAAGTGAATTTTAAACTAGCTCAACTGTGTATTAACACTGGAAGCCATTCGAAAAGTTATATTCTTCCAATAAGAGAAAAGGAAGAATACCATGTGGCCAGTCACAACTCACCTCTCATATTTTCAGTACTGAGCAAATTGTTCATATAGAAACATATTTCACAAAAATCATTTAGTAATTTCAAAACACAAATAAATCTGAGGAAAGCATGACACCGCACAAGCAGTGTTAATGAAGCTGTTAATGAAGTTATTCTCTATGAGTTATTTGCTCAGCTCTGTTCATTTTTTGACAGTATCTGAAAGGTGCTTCCAGGTCACAGGTATCTGATATTGCGAAGAGCAACACTTCAGAACAGTTTAGCACAGGAAGTGAATGATACCATCTCCAAGTGAAATGCAAAGATGCAGTTGTCCTGTCCACAGTGGCATTTGTTCAGAAGACCTGATCTAGGGGTCATTTTTGCAAAAAAAAAAAAAAAAAAGCCTTTGGTATTTTTACCAATTTTTACCAAAGGTGGTACCTTCAACAGCACAGTGTCTCTTAGTGCCATGCTTGGTCATTGGTTCCGTACTTAAACTCCCTGGATTTGCTTTGTGAATCTCCTATCCAAGTTCTGAGGAGGACTAATCTCTTGTGAGATTGGATACTGACACTATGTACTGCTGCCTAAACCTGGGGATTGCTGAAATATTTGGTACTCAAACATTTCTAGAAGTGCCCATTAGTGCTGCCATATTGAGATATCATATTGGGGGATGTGGATGGCACAGACTGATCGGAATGGTAGAATCTGGTAAAGCCGTGAAAAAGACAGGACTCATTGAATAGGTCTGTTGTTAGTGGGGTCCCACCAGGATTGCTTCTTGGCCCTACACTATTTAATATTTTTATTAATGAAAACATAAAATCTTCACTGATAAAGTCTGCAGCTGACACAAAAATTGGGGGAGTGTAAATAATGAAAAGGAAATGTCACCGACAGAGAGTGATTTGGATCACTTGGTAAGCTAGATGCAAACAATATGTGTTTTAATACGGCTAAATGTAAATGTATACATCTAGGAACAAAGACTGTAAGCTATACTTACAGGATGAGGGACTCTGTCCTGGGAAGCAGTGACCTTGAAAAAGATTTGGGGGTCATGGTGGATAATCAGCTGAACATGAGCTCCCAGTGTGACACTGGCTAAGAGTGCTAACGAGATCCTGAAATGCATAAAAAGGGAAATCTCGAGTAGAAATAAAGAGGGTTTTTTTACCTCTGTATTTGGCACTGGTTGGACCACTGATGAGAGTAAGTAACAATTTATGAAGGGTTGTGGTGGATTCTCCATCACTGACAATTTTGAAATCCAGATAGGATATTTTTCCAAAAGACCTGCTCTGGGAATTATTGTGGGGCAGGTCTCTGCCCTGTGTTACACAGGAGGTCAGACTAGATGATCACAATGATCCCTTCTGGTTTTGAAATCTACAAATCTATGAATTATATCTGTTTTATGCTGACAGTACTATTCAATCTCATCTCAGTATTTAAAGGGGGCTCCTTAGCTTCTGTCTTTTGCTCACTTTTCTTTTCATTCTATATTTTAGAGGATGAAAAGCAAACTTGGTGCTCTTGTAATATCTTTACTATTGAGTTCAATGTGTTATGTCTACCCCTACTTATCTCTCCTATTTAAATTATACAGTCTCTGAAGACCTAAATATTTTTCGCCTGGCACCAAATCTGGCTGAAACAACTTAGTACTGAAGACACTTTTATGGCTCCTTGTCTTACATTGCTCTTGTAGAATAACAATGAGGGTGTAAAGACCAACCCGTTTTCTGATTTATAAGGCACTCTGAGGTCTCCATTGTATTTTAAGTCCTGAACAGCAAGAAATTATCATAAATCATTGCCCAGAAAATCTCCAAAGACTAATTGTTAATGAGGGAGAAAAGGAGCTGCTCCAGGTTACTTCTGGAATGATGTTTGTCATGCTGACATGCTGTTCTAATAGAAATCCGGCGATGTCTCATGGAGAAATCTCCATCAGTCTCACTGGTTGCAGAATGTCCCACCGCTTTACAGCAGACACACGTGGTGCAATAGCAAGGAGGCTGTGTCACATTTGCAAATCCAGGACTCCGACCCCAGCAGCAATTGCAGTTGGTTAGTTTGCAAGCCTGCTTTTCCCCACGGGATCTTTAACATGCGGACTTGGCCCTACAGCTTTCCGCAACACTCTTCCAAAATACGTGTTGATATTTGAGGGGAATGTGGCTGGCTGCAGAGCCAAGAGCAGGTTTGCCATGTGGAGTCTCCTTTGCCTCACCATGTAAACTACATGTATACATCTTAGTGCCCACAGAACATCTGACACATAGCTACCACTACCCTCTGCTGGGTGGAATATGCTAGGGCTGCTCACGTGCACGGATTCCTCTTCTGGCTGAGCTTGCCTGCAGCTTACAGGTGTGTTATCTTTGAGTGGTTAAGATGAAGGCTATGAGTTCTAGTCCTGATGTTACATCTGTTTAGCTGGCTGATAACGCTCTAAGTCAGCAGGGCAGAGAAAGCAGCAAGGCAAACATAGAATAGAATATAGAATCATAGAATATCAGGGTTGGAAGGGACCCCAGAAGGTCATCTAGTCCAACCCCCTGCTCGAAGCAGGACCAATTCCCAGTTAAATCATCCCAGCCAGGGCTTTGTCAAGCCTGACCTTAAAAACCTCTAAGGAAGGAGATTCTACCACCTCCCTAGGTAACGCATTCCAGTGTTTCACCACCCTCCTAGTGAAAAAGTTTTTCCTAATATCCAATCTAAACCTCCCCCACTGCAACTTGAGACCATTACTCCTCGTTCTGTCATCTGCTACCATTGAGAACAGTCTAGAGCCATCCTCTTTGGAACCCCCTTTCAGGTAGTTGAAAGCAGCTATCAAATCCCCCCTCATTCTTCTCTTCTGCAGACTAAACAATCCCAGCTCCCTCAGGCTCTCCTCATAAGTCATGTGTTCTAGACCCCTAATCATTTTTGTTGCACTTCGCTGGACTCTCTCCAATTTATCCACATCCTTCTTGTAGTGTGGGGCCCAAAACTGGACACAGTACTCCAGATGAGGCCTCACCAATGTCGAATAGAGGGGAACGATCACGTCCCTCGATCTGCTCGCTATGCCCCTACTTATACATCCCAAAATGCCATTGGCCTTCTTGGCAACAAGGGCACACTGCTGACTCATATCCAGCTTCTCATCCACTGTCACACCTAGGTCCTTTTCCGCAGAACTGCTGCCTAGCCATTCGGCCCCTAGTCTGTAGCGGTGCATTGGATTCTTCCGTCCTAAGTGCAGGACCCTGCACTTATCCTTATTGAACCTCATCAGATTTCTTTTGGCCCAATCCTCCAATTTGTCTAGGTCCTTCTGTATCCTATCCCTGCCCTCCAGCGTATCTACCACTCCTCCCAGTTTAGTATCATCCGCAAATTTGCTGAGAGTGCAATCTACACCATCCTCCAGATCATTTATGAAGATATTGAACAAAACCGGCCCCAGGACCGACCCCTGGGGCACTCCACTTGACACCGGCTGCCAACTAGACATGGAGCCATTGATCACTACCCGCTACACTTCCTGCATTCCCCCTCCTACTGATTTGGTGCAAACTGCACTTGCGGGGAATGTCACCCCTAATCCTTCCTGCAACCTGCAAACCTGTCAGACACCATACAGCTAGTCAGAGAGCATGCAGTGAGTGGCTTCTGGAATGGCTTCCGCTTTCTCTCTCTTGATTTGTCCTTTCCCTTCTTCTTTCCTATCACTTGTGCAGTGGTTTTGTCACCGTGGCCATATGGTAGGGTTGCCAGGTGTCCAGTTTTTGACTGGAATGCCCAGTTGAAAAGGGACACTGGGGGCTTTGGTCAGCACCACTGACTGGGCCATTAAAGGTCTGGTTGGCATGGTGCTGGCAGGCTTGCTGCCTGGCTCTGCACGGCTCCCGGGAAGCTGCTGGCATTTCTCTCTGGCTCCTAGGTGGAGAGGCGGCCACAGGAGCTCTGCACGCTGTCGCTGCACTGAGCGCCAGCTCCCATTGGTCAGGAACCGCGGCCAATGGGAGCTGTGGGGGCGGTGTCAGCAGGCAAGAGCAGTGCCCGGAGCCACCTGGCTGCACCTCCGCCTAGAAGCCAGAGGGTGATGTCGCTGCCTCCGGGAGCCACTTGAGGTGAGCACCGCCCGGAATCCACACCCTGCACCCCAACTCCCTGCCCCAGCCCTGAGCCTCCTCCCATACCCAAACTCCCTCTCAGAGCCTGCACCCCCTCCCGCACCCCAAACCCCTGCACCATCCCTGAGCCTCCTCCCATACTCAAAACTCCCTCTCGGAGCCAGCACCCTGCAACCCGTCCTGCACCCCAATCCCCTTCCCCAGCCCAAAGCCCCCTCCAACACGGTGAACCCCTCATTTCTGGCCCCACTCCGAAGCCCGTACCCCCTCCCACACTCCAACCCCCTGCCCCAGCTCTGAGCCCCCTTCTGCACCCAAACTCTCTCCCAGAGCCTGCACCCAACAACCTGCCCCGGCTCTGAGCCCCCTCCTGCACCTAGGGTTGCCAACTTTCTAATTGCACAAAAATGAACACCCTTACCCCACCCTGCCCCACCCCTGCCTACAGGCCCCACCCCTTCTCTGAGGCCCCGCCCCTACTCACTCCATCCCTTCTCCCTCCATTGCTCACTGTCCCCCACCCTCACTCACTTTCACTGGGCCAGGACAGGGGATTGGGGTGCAGGCTCCGGCTGGGGGGGGTGAGCTCTGGGGTGGGGCAGGGGATGAGGGTTTTGGGATGCAGGAGGGGGCTCAGGGGTGGGGGAGGGGGATTGGGGTGCAGGAGGGGCTCAGGGCTGGGCCTGGGGTGTGGGAGTCGGTGTGGGATCCAGGCTCCTGGAGGCAGCTTGGGTGTTGGAGGGGGCTCAGGGACTCCACTTGCTGCCCCTACCCCAAACACCAGCTCCGCAGCTCCCATTGGCCAGGAACCTCTGTCAATGGGAGATGCGGGGACAGCACCTGCCACCTGGCCACCCCTGTGCCTGGGAGCCAAGCCGGACATGCCAGCCACTTCCAGGAGCTGTGCAGAGTCAGGGCAGGCAGGGAACCTGCCTTAGCCCCACTGACTGGGAGCCGCATGAGGTAAGCGCCGCCTGGCTGGAGCCCACAGCCCGAATCTCCTCCCACACCCCAACCCCTTGCCCCAGCACTGAGTCCCCTCCCACATCCCAATTCCCTCTTGGAGCCTGGAATCCCTCCCACACCCCAACCCTGAGCCCCTTCCCACATCCAAACTCCCTCCTGGAGACCGCATCCTGTCCCACACCCCAACCCCTCGGCCCCAACCACCAGCCTGGACCCTACACCCTCTCCTGCACCCAACCCCAGCCCTGAGCCCCCTCCCAGATCCAAACTCCCTCCTGGAGACCGCATCCTCTCCCACACCCCAACCCTCTGCCCCAGTCTGGAGCCTCCTCCCACACTCCGAACCCCTTGGCTGCAAGCACTAGCCCCTCCTTCACCCCATACCCCTCATCTCTGGCCCTACCCCAGAGCCCACACCCCGAGCTGGAGCCCTCACCCCCTCTCGCATCCCAACCCCCTGCCCCAGTCCGGTGAAAAGAAGTGAGTGAACAATGGTAGGGGAGAGCGAGCTACGGAGGGAGGAGGGATGGAGTGGGCGGGGCCTCAGAGAAGGGGTGGGGCGGGGCGGAGTGTTTGGTTTTCTGCAGATAGAAAGATGGCAATCCTACCATATGGGTCTGTCATTGTTTAAGCAGATCTCCCCGTTTAACTTATTGGGCCGTTCTGATTTAAACCACTACATTCTAAGGCCTGTTATTTATTATCATGAATGGACTTTAAGAAAACCAAGACAGTTCTGTATGGAACCCACCCCCAGCTCCGGCCTCCTTCCCCTCCCCACACAAATACAGATTTCAGCAGGAGGCTTTAGATTTGGGGACTATTTAACTAGTTTAGGCCCAAAATTGAACTTCTGTCAAAAAAAATGGTTTTGCTCTGAGTTGCATTATCAGTAAGGTTAAGATTCTGTCGTAGGGAACCAAGGGGGCTGACCCAACCCCAGCTACTGCTCTTGTGGTCTGGGGACCACTGCTCTGGTGGGCCTGGGGCTGGCTGCTGTTCAGCTGTTCTGGTGGCCCCAGGGCTAACAGCTGCTCCAGCCCTGCCACAGAGCAAACCATGGAGGTCTCGGAAAGTCCTGGAATCTGTGGTTTCCATGACCTCCATAACAGAATCATATCCTTGATGATCAGAATTTCCATAGACCGTTATGCTGTGGTGATGGGGCATGAGAACATGACTTATACTGACTAGAAACAAAAGGGGAAACATTTTTCATCTTCCATGCTGGGAAAAGTGCAAAGTTCGTACAGTTTGACTAACTTGGGCCCTGATTCAGGGAGGCACTTAAGCACATGTGTAAAGTGACCTGATATACCAAGGTACTTAATCTCGACGCACCAAATTCAATTGCTTTCAGGGGGACCACTCACATGCTTATAGCTAGGCATATGCTTTGGTGCTTGCTGAATTCAGGCTTTAGGACCAGGGTAGCTGGTCCCAGTGGAGGGCCTAATCCCAGAGCAGGTGAGTCCAAGCCAGCCAATTAAAGGGGGCTGGCCTACACCTGGGCCTATGTAGGGCTGCTAGAGATGGACTGAAACAGGTTGTGCCCTGGGAAGGGAAAGCCACACTGGAGAGGAGTTCGTGTCCATAGAGGGTCCCTAGAGCAAGGGGCCAGGGGCTCAGAGAAGCAGCTCTGGGGCTGCCAATCCAGGAAGGCAGCAATGCTGACTGAAAGAGGGCGGCTGCTAGGCGCAGGAGTGCCAGAGACCCTGGGAAGGGGTGGCCCTGAGGCTAAGGAAGAAGGTAAGAGGGTTTTTCTGTTTGTTTGCCAACCTTGGCAAGGGTTAAGAAAAGAAAGCTGGGCATGGTAGCATGTGTTTTGGGGCTGGGGAGACCCTACGGCCGGGCCCTTACGCTGCAATGAGTCCTGTAAGTCAGGTAAGGGTGACTGCAGCATCCCTCTCACCGTCCATTGCAGACAAGAGCTAGAAATAGGCTCCTTTTGTCAAACAGGGACAGCTGTAAAAGTTAACCCTGAAATCTAGAGTCCGATAAACACCCTAGTGACAAGTAAAATGGGTTTTGTTGTCTGTCTTTTTGTCCTGCTGCTGAAGCGATAATCTCTAATGATGTTAACACTGCCATCTCTCTGCTGCCAACTGCCTCGCAGCAGTGGGATGTTAGCTGACCTGAGGAGAAGCCAAGGGTAGCTAATTGGCCATTAGCAGGCATTATCAAATTAGGATTATAATCCATTTTGACCTAAGAAGTAAAATGTTTCAAATTGTCTGCTTATTTAATTGCATCTTCAGAATTTGGCAGGAAATTAACATGAGCGATAATGTCTTGGAATTGACTGATCACATTGCTGTGCATTTCTGCTTAGTGAGCTATTACAGGCCCCTCCCTCAGTGGCCCGCTCCTGGAGAAGTCCAGGCTCTGTCTGTTTGCCAATGTTTGTAAACTGCACTGAAATCCTGGGGCAAAAGGGGCCTGATCTTGAGGTGCTGTGTCACCTTATTTCCTGCTGATCTCACTGATGGGGCCATATCTGTATGGCAATAAAACACCCACAGCTGGCCCAAGCCCCAACATCTACACTGCTCTTTTATAGCCCTGCAGCCTGAGATCCATGAGCCCACATCAGCTGACCTGGACCAGCCATGGATGTTTTATTGCAGTGTAGACATACCCCGAGAGCCGAGGATGCATAGAACTGTGCAGGATCAGGCCCTGAGAAAGAGAATGAGAGAGAGATGTCACCTCCTTTATGGATATCTAGGGCTTTTATGACTTCATCACCACAGTGTCGGAGCACCTACCACATATCGAAAAATAGAAACTGCAATTACAATCTCCCTCATCTTTCCCGGGCTGTCGGAGAAACATGCTGATTCATTGACAGTGTTTTGTTTTTATGGGGTTGCATGGGAATGGATATGGGAAACAGATGCTTAATCTCTGATGGCAGACTAAGTAAAACATACAAATAACAACATAGATGCTGTAGTAGGAAGAGGGCCTGAGACATAAGCCCTTGTAGCAAAGGCCTCGCTGGGCTAAAGTAGTGGTCAAACCTTTGCTGATATCAAGCAAAGTCAGGCTCTGAGCTAGAAGCCGGCCCTGCTCACAGAATCTGCCAAGAACAGGGCTGATATTGCAGAAACACGTTCCTAAGAGGTGCTAGGCACAGAGCACTCGCACAAACACATTCCAGAAGGGTGGTACCAGAACACCTCGATACCAACACATTCCCTAAAGAGAACAGAAACACGCTGACCCATCCTAAAAATAAGGTCAGAATGACAGTGTGATGGATAGAGATGTACAAGGTGATGGGTGGTAACTGGCTACCTCAGAGGGTGTCAACTAACTATCTCAGAGGGGCAGGAAGTAATTTGTTTGTACTGATGCATAAAATGGATCTCAGAGCGAGTGTCTCTGTCTGGCATGGAATGGAAGAGAAGGGGAGAATGGAAAGTCCCGCCATTCACTGAGCCGGTCCATTGTTACGGGTGTACATGTATTAGTCATTCAGTAGAGTCTGCGGGATACTAGTACTGTGCGTCGTCGACAATAAACCTGGCTGGGTGCCTTCGTCCCTTAACGGATCTTGTGGTCATTGGGCAGTTCACTCAAGGTCTGCTGTGCCAGCTGTCTGTGCAGGGCTTGGACAGCACACAGGGAGAACACACACATGCAGCCAAACCTCTAATGACACTGGTAACCCACGACCGCTGATCTAGTAAGTAAGTGAGCTGTCCTCTGTAGGAATTGAGATTTAATATAACAGAAAACCACAAGCTAGGGAACCCCCTTATCCACTCCATGAAAATCCCCACAGAGTTTGATGAAATTTGTAATCTCAGTAAAAGATTTAAGGGTGGCAAGTTTGCAACTGAAAAGCTTCAAAAACAGAATCCAAGGAGAAACTGCTGAGCTTGAATTAATATGCAAACTAGATCCCATTAACTTGGGTTTGAATAGAGACTGGGAGTGGCTGCGTCATTACACATATTGAATCTATTTCCCCATGTTAAGTATCCTCACACCTTCTTGTCAACTGTCTAAATGGGCCAGCTTGATTATCACGACAAAAGTTTTTTTCTCCTGCTGATAATAGCTCATCTTTACTGATTAGCCTCTTAGTTTGTATGGTAACTTCCAACTTATCTGTATGTATCTATCTATATCTATATATCTCTTACTATACGTTCCATTCTATGCAGCCGATGAAGTGGGCTATAGCCCACGAAAGCTTATGCTCTACTAAATTTGTTAGTCTCTAATTTTGCTGTTCTTCTAGCAAAATTAAGAGATGAAATGAGGTCCACTGCAGTGCAACCACCACCTTACTATAAAAGCCAGGTTCCAGTTAAACTTAAACTAAAACCTCGACTGGTGCCGGTCAAAACGGCAAAAATAAGGACACAGAAGGCAGAAGTAGCAAACCGTACTTTCACTGAATTGACAAATCAGACAAAGGCAAAAATGGAACAGTTCACAGAGCACATTAGGAGATGGGAGCTGGGACTCAATCACAGGGGAGTGAATAAAAAAGAACTTCAAAGTGAAAAACCAAAACTGAGCAGGTTAACACCTAGAGTTGCTGAATTAACACATGGGGTTGCCCCAAAACAGTTAACTTCAGCTAAAAAGGGCACTCCTGCAATCTTCTGGCATGCAGACAAAAGCAACAGACGGGGGGAAACAAATTCAGGTTTTACAAGAGGAGGTAACTACCTCCTCTCTCCTCTCAGAGCCAAGATAAAATCAGGGGTGCGGGTTCCCAACAGTGCAGGTTCCCAACTGCTTTGAGCCACAGAACCACACTTCTCCCTCAAAGCTAAAAATAGAATCTTCTTTCTAAAATATTTTTACATACCAGCTACATTTTCCTCTATAGCCTTTCTCAGTTTGCTCAATTTGCTGCTGCTGCTGCTTGTACTTTAAGATACCTTGATAGAGTTAATCTTTCTTGGCTCAGATCTCCCTACCTCCCTAGGCTGCTCTTTACTCCCCCGCCTCTGTTCACTTCTGCTCTTTCTCTTTGTTTTAAAAGTGAAAGTTTTTACAGAAACCTCCAAAAGATCAAGCAATTGAAAACAAAGCAAAACAACAAACTAGGAGAAAAGATAAAAACTTTACTTTAAATAAGCCCAGTATGTTAATTATTTTAACCCTTCAGGAATGCAACAGCTGGGATTACTCCTAACTTTCTTGAAGATATGGTTGCCAAGCAACAGATATGCAGACTCTGCTTCTAATCCTAACCACTGAGTAATGTTTGAAACATGGGCTTTTCTTATTTCCATAGAGCAGTTTTAAAATAGAGTTTAATATAAAGAACTGGAAAATGCCTTAAGTTACTAAATTGATACAACAAATTTGGACAATATTAATATGAATTTTTATCAATTTTTATTAAAAAGTTTTAAATAAGGTAATAACTTGCTTATTTAAATGTTTAACCCTTTTTTTTAAAAAAAATATTTTTGTTTTCCTTGTTTTGTGTAGTTATAAATAGCATTCTGGAGCCATTTGCTCTTAATTGTAGGTTTGTCCTGTGGTGCATGCTGTGTGTGTGACATCTCTATTGTTTTATTATTTTTATTTTGTTGCAACAAAAGTAAATGTTATACCCTTTTTTAAAAAAAAGAGGTACCACATTATTTTAATATTATGGTTGGGGCATAACCATCATAATGTTATTAATTCCTACTTATTTATTTTTTGCCAAGTTCAAAAGGGCCTCAGTTATAAATCTATGTGCATATATTTCTGCCTCAACAAATAATGCAATTGGAAACAAAAAGAATTCTCTTTTATTAATCACAGTTTCGTTTTTTGTTTTATTTTTAATTTATTTTTTATTCAAAATAAAAAAGGAGTGGAAACCTCAACATTAAGGTGAAGGAAATATTAACAAAACGTCACTTTCTTCTTGGGTTTTTATAAACTTGTTTGCCCTCTTAAATACAGTTATAATAATGTTACAGCAAAAATGTTTAAAACCAGCAATTTATGCATAAAACTAACCAAACAATTTCAACAGGTTTCCACCTTTGTCTCATAAACACAGCAAAGTATCATGAAAATGTAATACCCTCAAAGTGTTTGCACAGACTTGCATTTAAAATGTATTTTGGTTTAATTTTATATACTTTTCTTTTATGTTATGTTAAAAGGAAGAAGTGGTTGTTAACATTTGTTCTTCTAAACAGTTAAAAGTGGAATTGGTTTCACAAGCAAATTAACTCCAAAAAGCTTGGTAAAAATTCTGTTATTAACTCTTTTGCTAAAACAGAGTGCTGAGCAGGGGAAAACAATACACCATATCATAGAAGATAGTGAGCGTCTATTTTAGCAGTTAAGCATTACGTTTAGTATAAAATATTAATAAGGCACCTCACGTTAAATGAATATCTACACAACAATTGCAAAAGGATAGCTTGTGTTATAAAAGACTTGGTCCCTATTACATTGTAAACACACGAAGTTACTCTGTGTATTAAATTTGGGTTACTAAAATCAAGAAAACTTTATTATGTTCACTAACTTAAGCTGTTTAAGGTTGCATTCCACAGACCAAAGACACCGGAAGATATCAGTATACAGTGAAGGAACCCCCAAGCACCAAGAAAAGAACAATGAAGTGCTTTATAAATAAGAGACTGGTTAAATACACCTCAGTCTACCCTATGTGGACAATTAAGTTGGCAAATCAGCTAGAAATCACTGTCAGTGAAACTTGGCTACTATGTAAATGCAACTGTATTGTTGCTGTACAGCATTTACAGTGTGCGTAACCTTGCTAGCCAACACACGGGTAAAAATCACCAAACAAATGGCAGCAAACAACATGAGTTAGTTGGGGTTGGTCCTGCTTTGAGCAAGGGGTTGGACTAGATGACCTCCTGCGGTCCCTTGTAACATTGAGAACCCTGAGATTCTATGATTCTATGCTTCTAAGGCAAGGAAAAAACAAAGTGGTAAAGAAATTAAGTTACCCACTAACTACAAATTGGGTAAACAAATTCCCTGGTAATACCAGCCACACTTTGGGGTCAGTGATGCTGCAGCCTAAGTAGGTCACATGTTATTCAAAACAATCTTGTTCAGTGTCTGGGTACCAACACTAAATCCTGACACAGCAATATTTGATCAATTGGTTACTGTCCATTCAGCAGGTTATCTGAAAAACAGCGTCCATAAGATCCATAACAACTGGATCTATGTCAGCTACTGGTGTATCACAGAGCAATGCAACCCATGGAACAGAGAAGCTAGCTGTTCCTGTTTCCTGCCCAGTAACGTTTACCAAAGGGTGATAACCAGCAGTAAGGGTAACCTATAACGTGGATGGATAGTACTGTGTAGTAACTAATTACAAGACATTTATATATAAAGGTCTCATTTGTAATGTCACTACTCTAAATTTCCGTTTTACTTCTCATATACATCGCACCGTGGGACACACTGTAATAATGTCTATCCCAGTATTTCAGAACACAGCCTACTACCAATAACAACACAAGTGGTAACTGTAATTGCCCTAATAGGAATGTGTTGCTATCTGCAGTACCACAAGGGCCAAATTACACGACCTAGACTGGAAAAGGATTGTTATGCTTGGCTATAAAGTGCGGCCAGATGTACACATACATACTATGCATACATACCCCTATGTAACATACCATACCATAGACACCAAATCCATATTATCCATACATATTAATTATCTGGAAGTGCTCCCAACGCTCAATCATAAAACTACATTCCTCAGTCACGGTCCCGGAGCTAACATTCCCAAGTCCACCGTAAGGGAATAAATACAATTGAAAAATAAAATCTGTCCATCAGTCATATGAGGGAACATGCAGACTAAGGGGCAGATGGGGCGTGACTGTGTGGATGATAAAGTGAGGTGACCAAATAACAGTGTTTAGCCCCCAGCTCATCTTCAGTCCATGCATTATGCTTTTCCGGAATGATAGGTAAACATCCTCCCCATAAAAAGACAAAAAGTGGGGAAATGTATTAGGAAGAGAGCCTGAGACATAAGGCCTTGTATCAGAGGCCTGGTATGAAGCATGAGGCCTGGGTTAATGTAGTGGTCAAAACTTTGCTGATATCAAGCAAAATCAGGCTGTGAGCTAGAGGCAGGCCCTGCTCACAGAATCTGGCAAGAACAGGGCTGATATTCATAGAATCATAGAATCTCAGGGTTGGAAGAGACCCAGGAGGTCATCTAGTCCAACCCCCCTGCTCAAAGCAGGACCAATCCCCAACTAAATCATCCCAGCCAGGGCTTTGTCAAGCCAGGTCTAAGGATGGAGATTCCACCACCTCCCTAGGTAACCCATTCCAGTGCTTCACCACCCTCCTAGTGAAATAGTGTTTCCTAATATCCAACCTAGACCTCCCCTGCTGCAACTTGAGACCATTACTCCTTGTTTTGCCATCTGCCACCACTGAGAACAGCCCAGCTCCATGCTCCTTGGAACCCCCCTTCAGGTAATTGAAGGCTGCTAACAAATCCCCCCTCACTCTTCTCTTCTGCAGACTAAATAAGACCAGTTCCCTCAGCCTCTCCTCATAAGTCATGTGCCCCAGACCCCTAATCATTTTCGTTGCCCTCCGCTGGACTCTCTCCAATTTGTCCACATCATTTCTGTAGTGGGGGGACCAAAACTGGACACAATACTCCAGGTGTGGCCTCACCAGTGCCGAATAGAGGAGAATAAACACTTCCTGTGATCTGCTGGCAATGCTCCTACTAATGCAGCCCAATATGCCATTGGCCTTCTTGATAACAAGGCATTGTTGATTCATATCCAGCTTCTCATCCACTGTAATCCTTAGGTCCTTTTCAGCAGAACAGCCGCTTAGCCAGTCGGTCCCCAGCCTGTAGCAGTGCATGGGATTTTTCCGCCCTAAGTGCAGGACTCCGCACTTGTCCTTGTTGAACCTCATCAGATTTCTTTTGGCCCAATCCTCCAATTTGTCTAGGTCACCCTGGACCCTATCCCTACCCTCCAGCGTATCTACCTCTCCCCCCAGCTTAGTGTCACCCGCAAACTTGCTGCGGGTGCAATCCATCCCATCATCCAGACCATTAATGAAAATGTTGAACAAAACCAGCCCCAAGACCGACCCTGGGGGCTCTCCGCTTGATACCGGCTGCCAACTAGACATCAAGCCATTGATCACTACCCGTTGAGCCTGATGATCTAGCCAACTTTCTATCCACCTTATAGTCCATTCATCCAATTCATACTTCTTTAACTTGCTGGCAAGAATACTGTGGGAGACGGTATCAGAAGCTTTGCTAAAGTCAAGTTATATCACATCCGCCACTTTCCCCATATCCACAGAGCCAGTTATCTCATCAGAGAAGGCAATCAAGTTGGTCAGGCATGACTTGCCCTTGGGCAGAGGTGAAACTAAGCCAGTACGGTATGGCGTACTGGCAAGAGCCGGTACGCTGTGCCGGACAGGACTGGCTTCCCCAGGCTGGTGATTTAAAGGGCCCAGGGCTCCCTGCAGCAGCCGGAGCCCTGGGCCCTTTCAATCGCCTCCCGAGCCCCGCTGCCGGAGCCCTGGGGTAGCGGCGGCAGGGCTCTGTCGGCGATTTAAAGGGTCTGGAGCTCCACTGTGGAAGCGGCAGCTGGAGCCCCAGGCCCTTTAAATCATCACTGATCCCCGGGGCTCCCAGCCCCTCTGCAGCTGGTAGCTCCGGGGCTTTAAATCTTGATTTAAAGAGCCTGGGTATTTAAAGGCCCTGCCTCTTCCAGTTGAGGCCATGCCCCCTGCTCAGGACTCCGGGGTACCGGTAAGTCCTTTAAGTTACTTTCACCCCTGCCCTTGGGGAATCCCTGTTAACTATTCCTGATCACCTTCCTCTCTTCCAAGTGCTTCAAAATGGATTCCTTGAGGACCTGCTCCATGATTTTTCTGGGGACAGAGGTGAGGCTGAAAGGTCTGTAGTTCCCTGGATTCTCCTTCTTCCCTTTTTAAAAGTTGGGCAGTATATTTGCCTTTTTTCAATTGCCTGGGACCTCCCCTGATTGCCATGAGTTTTCAAAGATCATGGCCAATGGCTCTGCAATCACATCCGCCAACTCCCTCAGCACCCTTGGATGCATTGCAATCCAGCCCCATGAACTTGTGCACGTCCAGCTTTTCTAAATAGTTCTTAACCTGTTCTTCCATCACAGAGGGCTGCTCACCTCCTTCCCGTACTGTGCTGCCCAGTGCAGTAGTCTGGGAGCTGACCTTGTCTGTGAAGACCGAGACAAAAAAAGCATTGAGTACTTCAGCTTTTTCCACATCCTCTGTCACTAGGTTGCCTCCCGCATTCAGTAAGGGGCCCACACTTTCCCTGACCTTCTTCTTGTTGCTAATGTACCTGTAGAAACCCTTCTTGTTACCCTGCATATCCCTTGCTAGCTGCAACTCCAATTGTGCTTTGGCCTTCCTGATTCCATTCCTGCATGCTTGAGCAATATCTTTATACTCCTCCCTAGTCATCTGACCAAGTTTCCACTTCTTGTAAGCTACCTTTTTCTGTTTAAAATTTCTCTGTTATGCCAATCTGATCATATGCCATATTTGCTATTCTTTCCACACATCAGTTCCTGCGCCCTCAATAAGGCTTCTTTAAAACACAGCCAGCTCTCCTGGCTTTCCCCTTCATATTAGCCTCCCAGGGGATCCTGCCCATCAGTTCCCTGAGGGAGCCAAAGTCTGCTTTTCTGAAGTCCAGGGTCCGTATTCTGCTGCTCTCGTTTCTTCCTTTTGTCAGGATCCTGAAGTCGACCATCTCATGGTCACTGCTGCCCAGGTTGCCACCCACTTCTACTTCCCCTACCAATTCTTCCCTGTTTGTGAGCAGCAGGTCAAGAGGAACATGGCCCTAGTTGGTTCCTGCAGCACTTGCACCAGGAAGACGTCCCCAGCACTCTCCAAAAACTTCCTGGATTGTCTGGGCACTGTTGTATTGCTCTCCCCCAGCAGATATCAGAGTGATTGAAGTCTCCCATGAGAACCAGGGCATGCGATCTAGTAACTTCTGCGAGTTGCCTGAAGAAAGCCTCGTCCACTTCATCCCCCTGGTCCGGTGGTCTATAGCAGACTCCCACCATGACATCACCCGTGTTGCTCACACTTCTAAACTTAATCCAGAGACTCTCAGGTTTTTCTGCAGTTTCATACTGGAGCTCTGAGCAGTCATACTGCTCTCTTACATACAATGCAACTCCCCCACCTTTTCTGCCCTGCCTGTCCTTCCTGAAGAGTTTATATCCATCCATGACAGTACTCCAGTCATGTGAGTTACCCCACCAAGTCTCTGTTATTCCAATCATATCATAGTTCCTTGACTGTGCCAGGGCTTCCAATTCTTCCTGCTTGTTTCCCAGGTTTCTTGCGTTCATGTACAGGCACCTAAGATAATTAGCCGATTGCCCTGCTTTCTCAGTATGAATCAGGAGGTCTCCCCTGTTGCACCCTCCTCCTTGTGTCTCCTCCTGGTATCCCACTTCCCCAGTTACCTCTGGGCTTAGGTCACCATCCCCCGGAGAACCTAGTTTAAAGCCCTCCTCACTAGGTTAGCAAGCCTGCCTGCAAAGATGCTCTTCCCTCTCTTCATTAGGTGGATCCCATCTCTTCCTAGCAATCCTTCTTCCTGGAACAACATCCCATGGTCAAAGGATCCAAAGCCCTCTCTCTGACACCACCACGCATTTACTTCCACATTTCGATGGTCCCTACCGGGGCCTTTTCTTTCAACGGGGAGGATGGATGAGAACACGACTTGCACCTCAAACTCCTTTATCCTTCTTCCCAGAGCCATGTAGTCTGCAGTGACCCACCCAAGGTCATTCTTGACAGTATCGTTGGTGCCCACGTGGAGAAGTAGGAAGGGGTAGCGGTACGAGGGCTTGATCAGTCTCTGCAGACACTCTGTCACATCTTGAATTCTAGCTCCAGGCAAGCAGCACGCTTCTCGAGTCTCCTGGTCTGATCGGCAGATGGATGACTCCATCCCCCTTAGGAGGGAGTCCCAGATCACCACCACCCATCTCCTTCTCTTGGGAGTGGTGGTCGTGGAACCCCCATCCCTAGGACAATGCATCCCATAACTTCCAGTCGATGGGGTCTCCTTCTGATCCTTTCCCTCAGATGACTCTTCCAAACCATTCTCCACCATAGTACCTGTGCAGAGATCCTGAAAATGATTCCTTACCTCTATCTGCCTGGGGTTACATGGGTTCTCCTCATTCTTCTTCTGGAGGTCACATGCTGCCAGTTTTCTTCCCTGTTCTGCACTGCCCTCTCTGATTCTTCAGCATGCTGTGCCTGCAGTACCAAAAACATGTTGCAAAAACACACATTCCTAAGAGGTGCTGGGCACAGAGCACTCGCACAAACACATTCCAGAAGGGTGTTACCAGAACACCTCGATACCAACACGTTCCCTAAGAGAACAGGAACACGCTGACCCATCCTAAAGATAAGGTCAGGATGACAGTGTGATGGATAGAGATGTACAAGGTGATGGGTGGTAACCGCTACCTCAGCGGGTGTCAACTAACTACGTCAGAGGATCAGTACCTAACTTATTTGTGTCGGGGTATAAAGATGTTTCTCCAAGGGAGTGTTTTTGTCTAGCCTAGGGAGGAACGGAAAGTTCTGCCGTTCACTGAGCTGGTCCACTGTTATGGGCATACATGTATTAGTAGTCCGGTAGAGTCTGCGGGATACTAGTACCGTGATTCATCAACAATAAAACTGGCTGGGTGCCTTCCTCCCATAACAGATCCTGTGGTCATTGGGAAGTTCCCTCGAGGTCTGCTGTGCCAGCTGTCTGCACAGAACTGGGACAACACAAAGGGAGAACACACACACAACCAAACAACTTACCACAGATGCTGCTCCTGAATCGATCAGAGGGGTTGCTGTAGAGTCATAAAACACACTGCCATTAGAAGGGGGTGGTATGCATTACTTCCAGCCATACTCCTCTTTTAGGAGAGTTGTCTTTGTGGCATTGTGGGAGGGACAGTTAAGCAAATCTCTCTTTCTCACTCTCTCAGTGTAAATGAGAGGTCCTGTAACCGAAGGAACCAGTGTTTATTTCTCAATTTTTTAAGTATGACAGTCCAGCTACTTGAAATAAAAATACAGACATTTGTTAGGATTTGAAGGCAAGTGTTTTGTAACATTGTCCTCATTAATCCTGTCAGCCGTGCAGTTTCACTCTGCTCTTCAACACTTGCTAAAGATACATTACTTTTCTGGCTCAGTGAAACTTCCCTGCCGCTGCCAATAGGCACAAGATAAACACTGCAAAGTCATTCCAATACCCTCATTATTCCCTCTGACCAGGGTGAGCTCCTCTAAAGCAAACCACCCTCCAGAACCTCAGGTGTGTCTGCACTCAGAACGGTACCGCAGCAGAGCTGTCCCACGGCAGCTGCCCTGCTGTCACTCTTTGGCATAGACACTGCCAATGCAGGTTGGAGGGAGTCTCCCATTGCTGTAGATCAGCAGTTCTCAGACTGTGGGTCGGGACCCCAAAATGGCCAAGGCTGGCTTAGAATTGCTGGGGCCCAGGGCTGAAGCCCAAGCCCCACTGCCTGGGGCCAAAGCCAAAGCCTGAGGGCTTCAGCCCTGGGAAGTGGGGCTTAGGTTACAGGCCCCCGGCCTGGGACTGAATCCCTTGGGCTTCATAGAATCATAGAATCATAGAATATCAGGGTTGGAAGAGACCCCAGAAGGTCATCTAGTCCAACCCCCTGCTTGAAGCAGGACCAATTCCCAGTTAAATCATCCCAGCCAGGGCTTTGTCAAGCCTGACCTTAAAAACCTCTAAGGAAGGAGATTCTACCACCTCCCTAGGTAACGCATTCCAGTGTTTCACCACCCTCATAGTGAAAAAGTTTTTCCTAATATCCAATCTAAACCTCCCCCACTGCAACTTGAGACCATTACTCCTCGTTCTGTCATCTGCTACCATTGAGAACAGTCTAGAGCCATCCTCTTTGGAACCCCCTTTCAGGTAGTTGAAAGCAGCTATCAAATCCCCTCTCATTCTTCTCTTCTGCAGGCTAAACAATCCCAGCTCCCTCAGCCTCTCCTCATAAGTCATGTGTTCCAGACCCCTAATCATTTTTGTTGCCCTTTGCTGGACTCTCTCCAATTTATCCACATCCTTCTTGTAGTGTGGGGCCCAAAACTGGACACAGGACTCCAGATGAGGCCTCACCAATGTCGAATAGAGGGGAACGATCACGTCCCTCGATCTGCTCGCTATGCCCCTACTTATACATCCCAAAATGCCATTGGCCTTCTTGGCAACAAGGGCACACTGCTGACTCATATCCAGCTTCTCGTCCACTGTCACCCCTAGGTCCTTTTCCGCAGAACTGCTGCCTAGCCATTCGGCCCCTAGTCAGTAGCGGTGCATTGGATTCTTCCGTCCTAAGTGCAGGACCCTGCACTTATCCTTATTGAACCTCATCAGATTTCTTTTGGCCCAATCCTCCAATTTGTCTAGGTCCTTCTGTATCCTATCCCTCCCCTCCAGCGTATCTACCACTCCTCCCAGTTTAGTATCATCCGCAAATTTGCTGAGAGTGCAATCCACACCATCCTCCAGATCATTTATGAAGATATTGAACAAAACCGGCCCCAGGACCGACCCTTGGGGCACTCCACTTGATACCGGCTGACAACTAGACATGGAGCCATTGATCACTACCCATTGAGCCCGACAATCTAGCCAGCTTTCTACCCACCTTATAGTGCATTCATCCAGCCCATACTTCCTTAACTTGCTGACAAGAATACTGTGGGAGACCGTGTCAAAAGCTTTGCTAAAGTCAAGAAACAATACATCCACTGCTTTCCCTTCATCCACAGAACCAGTAATCTCATCAAAGAAGGCGATTAGATTAGTCAGGCATGACCTTCCCTTGGTGAATCCATGCTGACTGTTCCTGATCACTTTCCTCTCATGCAAGTGCTTCAGGATTGATTCTTTGAGGACCTGCTCCATGATTTTTCCAGGGACTGAGGTGAGGCTGACTGGCCTGTAGTTCCCAGGATCCTCCTTCTTCCCTTTTTTAAAGATTGGCACTACATTAGCCTTTTTCCAGTCATCCGGGATTTCCCCCGTTCAGCTTTGGCCCTCCCGCCCAGAGCAGTGGGGCTTGGGCTTCGGTCCCCCCTCCTGGGGTGATGTAGTCATTTTTGTTGTCAGAAGGGGGTCGCGGTGCAATGAAGTTGGAGAACCCTTGGTGTCAGTAATCCACCTCCCCGAAAGGCGGTGGCTAGGTCAACTTCCCACTGTCTACACTGGGGGTTAGGTCGGCTTAACTACACCACTCAGGGCTATGGATTTTTCACACCCCTGAGCAACACAGTTAAGCTGACTTAATTTTCTAGTGCAGGCCAGGCCTTAATGTGGCTTAGATTCAGGCACTAACCAGCAGCAGAATTCCTAGACAAGCAGAGTGAAATTCAAGAGTTTCCTGAGCAACTTTCAGATACTTCCTTATTTCCAACAGTAGGAACTGCAAAGCGACATTGAGGGTCATGTTGGACTGTATGAACAGGAATCCTGGCTTGGTGTTATGGTGTGACAGAGGAAAGAGCCCTTTTTGCGAGGGAGCAGTGATGTACGCTATAGTTTGAGTTCCTATCGTGATCCCTCCGGAGACAGAATTAGGGCTGACCCTATATGGTCTGAGTGGAGCAGCACCTTACCTGTGCGTTTGCTGGGTTTGTTAGTCGGGTTTGTTTGTTTGTTTTTTCTTCTCACATGAACATTTCTTCCAGGGAGATGTGGAGAGGTTGTAACTGAGCATTTCCTAGATTCCTAACGCTTGAGTCTGGGGGTTTGAAGTCCCACACCAGTCCTGGCTGGGCACAGGGCACTGTTGTAAGGCACCAAGCGCAGCTGCAGCATAATGAAGGCTTTGTAAATGAATTTCCTTTTTTAAAAACATGTGACTACCAGGCTGCAGGAGGCTCTGACATCTCTGTCAATGGAGCGGTTTAGCCTCTCGGATACCCAGGCTTTGCAGACAATACTGGAGGTTTCTTTGAGTCTCAGAAAGTTTAATTCTGGGGTCATCCCTGACAGTGTTCCAGAAACAGCCCCCATTGGAGGGAATGGCATACACAATGGCTCCTTAAGAGTCACCATCAAAGGAAAGAGACTAATCACACTGACAGATTAAAATACCCACTACACTGACACAAAACGAGCCCCAAGTCTGCAGCAGGCCAAGTTCTCTCAACAAACCTTGTGAGGACTGACCCAGCCTTGTGCCCTGGCTCCCCGGCCCAATTTTCTGTATCCCCTGGGTCTTTCTGATCCTTGCCCTCCCTTCAGCCCCTGCCCAACAGATATCCAGCCCCCTCCCCTTACACCCCAGGGACAGTACCAACTTTACTGCTGTAAGCAGAGTCAGGATGAGCTCCACCCTGACATCTGGTGGTGAGGTGTGGCAAGTTGTGTAAAAGAACTTCAGGGGCCGATCTCCTTTGCATAGGCACACCCACCCCGCCTAGAATGAGGCCATAGCTGCCCAAATAGTCACTTTGGCTGCGGGTTCCCCAGTGTCTCTGTTATTGGGGCAGGAAGAATAAATTGTTATTACCCTGATTATGGGAATCAAGTACAGTGGAACTGTACTTAGCCTTTTGTTATGATGGAGGGACTCGCCATCAACTAAGTAGCACTCGCTAGGGAAGGGACATGGGTTCCAAAACTCTGTGAACTGAGAGAGGGTGGGGATGGGTATTAATACTTGGTGGCATGGGCTTCCTGGTGAGGGCATTACATGCTAATTGCACTTTCTTGTCTCTCCACTGTAGAATATCAGAGCTAACTTTGATTCCATTAGGACTCTGGTTACAGGCTGCTGAGCTGAATTGGCTTTGGGCTAATGGTGCACCAGCCCTGAGACTCCCCTACTACAAGCTGAAATCACAAAAGAGCGAAACTTACTAAGAGCTGAAATCACTGAGTGTTGTGTTAAGTAGTGGGGGAGCCTGAAGATATATGACGGAGCGGTTTGTGGGATGCAAAGCAGCTTGTGGAGCAGAGCAGTTTGTGGGATGGCTGGCAGAGTGGCTGGTGGAGCAGAGCAGAGCAGAGCAGAGCAGAGCAGTTTGTTGGCTGCCTAGAGCAGCTCGTGGGGCGGCTGGCAGAGTGGAGCCCCATGGAGAGGTGGGGCCATCAGCTTTGGGCCATGTAAGGTGCCCCTTAGCACCCCCCCTCCCCAATCTCCACCCAGGTTGGGAGGTAAAACTCTGCAGATAAACTTTTGAACTCTGGGGCTGCCCTGACCAGGGACAGAGACTTTTGGGTCGTTGGACTTTTGGGACTTTGGGTGATTTGGGGTTGCTGGACTCAAGAACCAAAGGGAAAGGACATGCCCCAATTTGCTTGGGGTGGGGTTTTTGCTCATGGGTTGTGTTATGAATCCTGTTGGTGGTGTTTCCCCAACATAATGCCACATTGTTTCTCTCTGTTATTAAAAGACTTTTTGCTACACTCAGACTCTGTGCTTGCGAGAGGGGAAGTATTGCCTCTTGGAGGCGCCCAGCGGGGGTGGTATACGTTTGTCCCAGGTCACTGGGTGGGGGCTTGAGCCAGTTTGGCATTGTGTTAGTGGAATGAATCCCCTAGATACTGAACCCGGCCCTTGCCAACTCTGACAGGCAGAAGGGTTACATTTTCATGCCCAGAACCCCTCCCACAGCTCTAGATCTCCTGCACTTCTCCACACCCAAGAAAGCTTCAGCCCACTCATTGCTCCCAGGACAGCTCTAGCTTTTTTCATGTCCCAAACATTTCTGGGTTTATTAACACAGCCCCTTGTGAGATGCAGGCATTTGGATATCCCCATTTACTGACAGGAACTGAGGCACAGAGACAGAGGCCATCTCACGAATTGCACCTCCAAGAACTGTGCTTGATACAATTTACTCCATATCGCTCAGAGAGTATGTGGCAGACCAGCCCTAGAACCCACTTCTTGTCGTCCTAGTGTGTGTCCCTTAATCACAGGTCTATCTTCTCATTCACTACACACCCATGTCAACGTGTTCACGTATATGCTAAGCAAAACTGTCTCTGCATAACAGAGAACAGCATGCAGGTGATCATGTAGGAATAGCTCCATTGTCCAGAGAGCACAGCTAAGCACATAAATTCGTCTTACCCTTTCAGAGAGGCAGGGTGGATAAGAATTGGTGCTGCTGTGTGAGGGTGTGACATTCCCCTCTAGTGTTATCTGGACCGGTGATCTGCTAGGTGACTCCAATCCTTGACTCAGCCTTACCCTGCTCTTCCGGGAGAACCCTCTGGATGCTGCAAGCTTATATGAGTTTGTCAATTTAACAAAGAAATTGATATGTACCAGGCTTGTTATCACAAGGAGAGTAGGGATAGGATACAGAGGGACCTAGACAAATTAGAGGATTGGGTCAAAAGAAATCTGATGAGGTTCAACAAGGACAAGTGCAGAGTCCTGCACTTAGGACGGAAGAATCCCATGCACAGCTACAGACTAGAGGCCGAATGGCTCAGCAGCAGTTCTGCAGAAAAGGACCTAGGGGTTACAGTGGACGAGAAGCTGGATATGAGTCAACAGTGTGCCCTTGTTGCCAAGAAGGCCAATGGCATTCTGGGATGTATATGTAGGGGCATTGCCAGCAGATCGAGGGACGTGATCATTCCCCTCTATTCGACATTGGTGAGGCCTCATCTGGAGTCCTGTGTCCAGTTTTGGGCCCCACACTACAAGAAGGATGTGGAAAAATTGGAAAGAGTCCAGCGGAGGGGAACAAAAATGATTAGGGGACTGAAACACATGACTTACGAGGAGAGGCTGAGGGAAGTGGGATTGTTTAGTCTGCGGAAGAGAAGAATGAGGGGGGATTTGATAGCTGCTTTCAACTACCTGAAAGGGGGTTCCAAAGAGGATGGATCTAGACTGTTCTCAGTGGTAGCAGATGACAGAACAAGGAGTAATGGTCTCAAGTTACAGTGGTGGAGGTTTAGGTTGGATATTAGGAAAAACTTTTTCACTAGGAAGGTGGTGAAACACTGGAATGTGTTACCTAGGGAGGTGGTGGAATCTCCTTCCTTAGAAGTTTTTAAGGTCAGGCTTGACAAAGCCCTGGCTGGGATGATTTAGTGGGGGATTGGTCCTGCTTTGAGCAGGGGGTTGGACTAGATGACCTCCTGAGGTCCCTTCCAACCCTGATATTCTATGATTCTATGAGTCTCTGACACACTTCAAACCAAACACACTGCTTCAGGTAGAATAAACAAAGAGATTTATTAACTATAAAGATAGGTTTTAAGTGATTATAAATCAAAGCATAACAAGTCAGATTGGGTCAAATGAAATAAAAGCAAAACACATTCTAAGCTGATCTTAACACTTTCAGTGCCTTTACAAACTTAGGTGCTTCTCACCACAGGCTGGCTAGTTGCTCTTCAGCCAGGCTCTCCCCTTTAATCAGCACTTCAGTCGCTGGTGGGTGGTGGTGTCTGTAGATGGAGTTGGAAGAGAGAGCCAGCATGGCAAATGTCTCTCCCTTTTATCGTGTCCTTTCTTCCTTCTTGGCTTTGCCCCCTGCCCCCTTCAGAGTCAGGTGAGCATTACCTCATCATAGTCCCAAACTGACCAAGGGAAGGGGGGTGACTCACTTGAGAATCTAACAGCTTCTTTTGTTGTTGTCTAGGCCAGCATCCTTTGTTCCTGTGAGGCTGAGCTGGGTTTGTCCCATACATGCCCTGATGAGGTGTGAACTGTCTCTCTGTTCTTGAAAAAAGAAAAGTGTCACCTTAGAGTGTCTTGTGTCACCTTAGAGACTAACAAATTTATTTGAGCATAAGCTTTCGTGAGCTACAGCTCACTTCATCGGATGCATGTTCTTGGAGAGTTTTTGCATGGGCTTGCTTTAAGCCATGAGGATACATTTTCATAACTATATACATGAAATTATAACCTATAACATTACTGTAACAATTACTGTAACCACTATAACCACCATGCTCAGTGTATCATGAGCCTTCCAAAGACATCTGACATGATAAACTTTGCATTGGATACCACACAATCATTTTACAACAATGAACATGGGGGTGCTGGGTGTTCCCCCGAGGTACAGAGTATCACAGAGGGACCTTGGCTCTCCTAGGAGTGACTTCAGGGACCATCTTTCAGGCCCCTGACATAAATTTAGGCTGATCTGACAATTTGCATCCTCTCTCAAATCTGACAAAATTTGGTTTAAAAATAAACTTCATTACAATCTTAATTAGCAAAATAGAAATTCCATCACTTAGAACCACAGCATCCTCCTCATGGATCAGCAACTGAGTTTGAACACAAGGCTTTCCCAGCTAAATGCCTTTTCTTAACCACTTGACCTAACATCGGGGGCGGGGGGCAAATGGGGGAAATGATGAGGGTAGATCATGGGCATGAGTGTGCATAGGGCAATTGAACTGAATACTGGCACCATTATCCACAGGCGGTGGTGATTTTAGCTGATGCCTTCACAAGTAAGATAATGGAGGCATCCACCCCAGAATAGCTAATAGTCCAGTAGTTAAAGCACTTGTGGGAGACTCAGGCCCCTGGGCTGAATCAGTACTCTAGCCACCAGCCTATTGGCTATTGATGGGCTGGGTCTCTCTCCTTGCCCAGAAAATCCATCTGGACCTCTGAAACCCTTGCTGATGAACATTTGTTGAAACTGGTAAGTTCCTGTGAAAAGTTTTGGCTTCAACCATCAGCATGTTCCTACAACAGTGTTTTGTTGAAAAATGTCCAGCCAGTTCTAGATATGAGGCCCTTCCCCATAGCATCATAAGATCTCAAAACACAGTAATTAATTAACTCTCACTGTCCTAATTTAGTCTTTATTAATCTATGAGAGAGAGATTTATTGTTTATTCCCATTTTGCAGATGGGGACATCAAAGTATAGAAAGGCGAAATTATTCTCCCAGGTTCACTTAGTGAGTGAGTTATGGAGCCAGAAATGGAACCAAGAATTCCCAGTCAAGTGTTCCAGCAACTCAGCCATACTCTTCTCAGTGCCGGTGATACAACAGACGCTAATTCCAGTACGGTTACGAGGCCCTAATACAGGTGGATGGGGTGCCACACGTGCAGAGGCTTGCCTGCATCCATCAGTTTGGACGAGTGGGCTTAAATCGGAATACTCTATCACTGGGTTTGTTTCCTGATTATCTGGTATGTATTTTAAAACAAACAACATGGCTGAATACATGGATAAATAGGACTAGTTGGACATACGGCTATTCAGTCAAGTCTTCAACCATATTTTCTGTCTTGTTTTCCTTTAATATGGAAAACTTGCAAAAACAGTGTATGTTCTCATGTACCAAAAGGATACTGCTGAAGTGTTCCAAATCGAGTTTTCAGGTGTCTAAATAGCCCCTAGAATTATGCTAAAGTTGCCACCCCCACCAAAATCTGAAATGGCGCCCCTGATCTCGTCTTCCTTGTCCCTGTTCACAGCAGGGACCTCCAAGTGTCCACAGGGGGGAGGGCGGGAGGTTCGGGGATGGCACGCAGCTCTTTGTAAAAGCAGCAGGTCTGCAGCTATGCACCAGAACAACTGTTAGCCTCCTTTGCTTTCTGGTAAGCCTGAAGCAGCCCCATGGCTTTCACACGGCACTGCTGCATCCCTCCTATAGCCCTTCTCTTCCATGCCCCAAGCAATCTGCTTGTAGATGTTGATGTTTCTATGGCTAGATCAGAGCTGTGCCTCGCAGACTGAGGAGATCCACCATGTCCTGTGTACTCCAGGCAGGAGCGCATCTGCAGCGTGTAGTCAGCATGGTTAGCTGGGCGGTTGCCAGGCGTGCTCTAGAGTTGCTAGGTGTGCTCTCCAAGCTGCACAACCCGGAATTAGAATTTCAAACATGTGCAGGCCTTTAAAGGAAAGGGGCAGTTCCCTGGCCGCTGGGAAATGGAGTTCACAATGGTGACCAGAGCGGCCAGGGTGGGACATTGTAGGACACCTCCTGGAGACCACTAACAGTTGATGTAAGTAATGGAGGGTCTACACTGACACTGCATTGACTTAAGTACATTGACCTTGACTCTACACCATGCAGGGGCATGGTGTTATTAAGACAGTGTAATGGGGCCGTTACAGCAGCCAGAGCAAAACTGAAGTGTAGATGCTGTGATATTATCTGATTATAATATAACCATATAGAGCATTGTTGCAACCACTGTTATATATTTGCAGCAAATCTTGTACAAAGGTTGTCAAGTGAGGTGCCTATGACAAGGTTATGATTTGCTGGTTATGGTTATGGTTATGCTATCTGTCTGCATGTATCATTTTTGTATTTGAAGTTATAAGTATGGCTCTGTACCTGGATTTCAAATGTTTGCTCCTGGGGTACCGCCCACAAGGTTGCTAGGCAGCACATCTTGGAGGGACTATTCAAGTTAAAAGAAAAGGAGGACTTGTGGCACCTTAGAGACTAACCAATTTATTTGAGCATGAGCTTTCGTGAGCTACAGCTCACTTCATCGGATGCATACTGTGGAAACTGCAGAAGACATTATATACACAGAGACCATGAAACAATACCTCCTCCCACCCCGCTGTCCTGCTGGTAATAGCTTATCTAAAGTGATCACTCTCCTTACAATGTGTATGATAATCAAGGTGGGCCATTTCCAGCACAAATCCAGGTTTTCTCACCCTCCGCCCCACCCCCCCACACAAACTCACTCTCCTGCTGGTAATAGCCCATCCAAAGTGACCGCTCTCTTTACAATGTGTATGATAATCAAGTTGGGCCATTTCCAGCACAAATCCAGGTTTTCTCACACACCCCCTCCCCCAAAACACACACACACAAACTCACTCTCCTGCTGGTAATAGCTCATCCAAAGTGACCACTCTCCCTACAATGTGCATGATAATCAAGGTGGGCCATTTCCAGCATAAATCCAAGTTTAACCAGAACGTCTGGGGGGGGAGGGTAGGAAAAAACAAGGGGAAATAGGCTACCTTGCATAATGACTTAGCCACTCCCAGTCTCTATTTAAGCCTAAATTAATAGTATCCAATTTGCAAATGAATTCCAATTCAGCAGTTTCTCGCTGGAGTCTGGATTTGAAGTTTTTTTGTCTTAAGATAGCGACCTTCATGTCTGTAATTGCGTGACCAGAGAGATTGAAGTGTTCTCTGACTGGTTTATGAATGTTATAATTCTTGACATCTGATTTGTGTCCATTTATTCTTTTACGTAGAGACTGTCCAGTTTGACCAATGTACATGGCAGAGGGGCATTGCTGGCACATGATGGCATATATCACATTGGTGGATGTGCAGGTGAACGAGCCTCTGATAGTGTGGCTGATGTTATTAGGCCCTGTGATGGTGTCCCCTGAATAGATATGTGGGCACAGCTGGCAACGGGCTTTGTTGCAAGGATAGGTTCCTGGGTTAGTGGTTCTGTTGTGTGGTATGTGGCTACTGGTGAGTATTTGCTTCAGGTTGGGGGGCTTCTGTAGGCAAGGACTGGCCTGTCTCCCAAGATTTGTGAGAGTGTTGGGTCATCCTTCAGGATAGGTTGTAGATCCTTAATAATGCGTTGGAGGGGTTTTAGTTGGAGGCTGAAGGTGAGGGCTAGTGGCGTTCTGTTATTTTCTTTGTTTCTTTTCACCTGTCCTGTAGTAGGTGACTTCTGGGAACTCTTCTGGCTCTATCAATCTGTTTCTTCACTTCCGTAGCTGGGTATTGTAGTTGTAAGAATGCTTGATAGAGATCTTGTAGGTGTTTGTCTCTGTCTGAGGGGTTGGAGCAAATGCGGTTGTATCGCAGAGCTTGGCTGTAGACGATGGATCGTGTGGTGTGGTCAGGGTGAAAGCTGGAGGCATGTAGGTAGGAATAGCGGTCAGTAGGTTTCCGGTATAGGGTGGTGTTTATGTGACCATTGTTTATTTGCACTGTAGTGTCCAGGAAGTGGATCTCTTGTGTGGACTGGACCAGGCTGAGGCTGATGGTGGGATGGAAATTGTTGAAATCATGGTGAAATTCCTCAAGGGTTTCTTTTCCATGGGTCCAGATGATGAAGATGTCATCAATATAGCGCAAGTAGAGTAGGGGCGTTAGGGGACGAGAGCTGAGGAAGCGTTGTTCTAAATCAACCATAAAAATGTTGGCATACTGTGGGGCCATGCGGGTACCCATAGCAGTGCCGCTGATCTGAAGGTATACATTGTCCCCAAATGTAAAATAGTTATGGGTGAGGACAAAGTCACAAAGTTCAGCGACCAGGTTAGCCGTGACATTATCGGGGATAGTGTTCTTGACGGCTTGTAGTCCATCTTTGTGTGGAATGTTGGTGTAGAGGGCTTCTACATCCATAGTGGCCAGGATGGTGTTATCAGGAAGATCACTGATCAAAGCCCGTTGCCAATTGTGCCCACATATCTATTCAGGGGACACCATCACAGGGCCTAATAACATCAGCCACACTATCAGAGGCTCGTTCACCTGCACATCCACCAATGTGATATATGCCATCATGTGCCAGCAATGCCCCTCTGCCATGTACATTGGTCAAACTGGACAGTCTCTACGTAAAAGAATAAATGGACACAAATCAGATGTCAAGAATTATAACATTCATAAACCAGTCGGAGAACACTTCAATCTCTCTGGTCACGCAATCACAGACATGAAGGTCGCTATCTTAAAACAAAAAAACTTCAAATCCAGACTCCAGCGAGAAACTGCTGAATTGGAATTCATTTGCAAATTGGATACTATTAATTTAGGCTTAAATAGAGACTGGGAGTGGCTAAGTCATTATGCAAGGTAGCCTGTTTCCTCTTGTTTTTTCCTACCCTCCCCCCCCAGATGTTCTGGTTTAACTTGGATTTAAACTTGGAGAGTGGTCACTTTGGATGAGCTATTACCAGCAGGAGAGTGAGTTTGTGTGTGTATGGGGGTGGGGGGGATGTGAGAAAACCTGGATCTATGCAGGAAATAGCCCGACTTGATTATGTAAAGAGTTGTCACTTTGGATGGGCTAGCACCAGCAGGAGAGTGAATTTGTGTGGGGGGGTGGAGGGTGAGAAAACCTGGATTTGTGCTGGAAATGGCCCACCTGTTGATCACTTTAGATAAGCTATTACCAGCAGGACAGTGGGGTGGGAGGAGGTATTGTTTCATATTCTCTGTGTATATATAAAGTCTGCTGCAGTTTCCACGGTATGCATCTGATGAAGTGAGCTGTAGCTCACGAAAGCTCATGCTCAAATAAATTGGTTAGTCTCTAAAGTGCCACAAGTACTCCTTTTCTTTTTGATGGATTGTAGTTTCCTCAGGAAGTCAGTGGTGTCTCGAAGGTAGCTGGGAGTGCTGGTAGCGTAGGGCCTGAGGAGGGAGTCTACATAGCCAGACAATCCTGCTGTCAGGGTGCCAATGCCTGAGATGATGGGGCGCCCAGGATTTCCAGGTTTATGGATCTTAGGTAGTAGATAGAATATCCCAGGTCGGGGTTCCAGGGGTGTGTCTGTGCGGATTTGATCTTGTGCCTTTTCAGGAAGTTTCTTGAGCAAATGCTGTAGTTGCTTTTGGTAACTCTCAGTGGGATCATAGGGTAATGGCTTGTAGAAAGTGGTGTTGGAGAGCTGCAGAGCAGCCTCTTGTTCATGAGAAAACCTAGATTTGTGCTGGAAATGGCCCACCTTGATTATCATGCACATTGTAGGGAGAGTGGGCACTTTGGATAAGCTACTACCAGCAGGAGAGTGAGTTTGTGTATGTGTGTTTTGGGGGAGGGGGGGTGAGAAAACCTGGATTTGTGCTGGAAATGGCCCACCTTGATTTTCATACACATTGTAAGGAGAGTGATCACTTTAGATAAGCTATTACCAGCAGGAGAGTGGGGTGGGAGGAGGTATTGTTTCATGGTCTCTGTGTATATAATGTCTTCTGCAGTTTCCACAGTATGCATCCGATGAGGTGAGCTGTAGCTCACGAAAGCTTATGCTCAAATAAATTGGTTAGTCTCTAAGGTGCCACAAGTCCTCCTTTTCTTTTTGCGAATACAGACTAACACGGCTGTTACTCTGAAACCTATTCAAGTTAAGTGGTTCATCAAGAAACACTTGGTTGGCAATGGACCATGGGAGACACCCATCTACACTGAGTGGACTGTCATGTAAATGTGCTGTCTCGAGTGTAGGTAATGGCTTCCTGCAATGACTAAGGGAAACTGGGCATGAATGTGTGACTTGCACATGTGGCTCCAAACTCCATCTGTTGCTATAATTTTCTACAGTAAGAACAATGGGATGCCCTCCACATGGCAAAAGTTATAAAAGGCCCTGGAAACACCTCCATTTTGTCTTCAATCCTGCTTCTTACCTCTGGAGGAACTTTGCTACAAACGGAAGCTCTGAAGAAAGGACTGAGTGACCCATCCCAGCTGTGGATGTGTTCCAGAGACCTGACTTAGGCCAGCAGTTTATTCCATCGCTGCTACAAGCCTGAACCAAGAACTTTGCCATTACTGCATGTAATTGATTCCTTTAACCAATCTTAACTCTCACTTTTCTTTCTTTCTTTCTTTCTTTCTTTCTTTCTTTCTTTCTTTCTTTCTTTCTTTCTTTCTTTCTTTCTTTCTTTCTTTCTTTCTTTCTTTCTTTCTTTCTTTCTTTCAATAACCCTTTAGATTTTAGATACTAAAGGATTGGCACCAGCGTGATTTTTGGGTAAGAGCTAAGTTATATATTGATCTGGGTATGTGGCTGCTCCTTTGGGATCAGAAGAGACTATTATTTGATGAGACTGGTTGTAAAGAACCACTCATCTCTGAATCCTATGTTTTTGGTGGTGATATAAGATCTGGAATGCCTGAGAAAACTGCCTTTATGTTTTCTTCTTAGCCAGTGTGATGAAACAGGAGTTTACTTTTGTGGCTGGTTTGGTATATCTTATAAAAGAATAGTCACCAGTTTGGGGTTGTGTTTGCCCTATTTCTCAGCATTTCATCCTGAATTTGGCATCCTGCGTTGTGACCCACTAAGGCAGAGGTGGGCAAACTACAGCCCGCGGGCCACATCTGGCCTACGGGACCAGCCTGCCCGGCCCCTGAGCTCCCGGCTGGGGAGGCTAGCTCCCAGCCCCTCCCCTGCTGTCCCCCCACCCCCACAGCCTCAGCTCACCATGCCGCCAGCGCTCTGGCCCACCGCTCCTGCCGGGTAGCGTGGCGGTGTGGCTGGCTCCGGCCAGGCAGTGGGGCTGCGAGCTCCTGCTGCTCTGAGCAGCATGGTAAGGGGGCGGGGAGTGGGGGTGTTGGATAAGGGGCAGGGGGTCACGGGAGCAGTAAGGAGACAGGGAGCAGGGGGCTGTTGGATAGGGTGGAAGTTCTGGGCACAGCCTTCCCTACCTGGCCCTCCATACAGTTTCACAACCCTATGTGGCCCTCGGGCCAAAAAGTTTGCCCACCCCTGCACTAAGGCATGGTTACAGTGGCGTAGTCTGGCTAGGATCCACAGAACCAGGTCAGTTAAGCTTTGGGTCAGAACCCCACGCTATTAAAATTTGATATTCTGAGTTTGAAAGGTTACAGATCAGTGACCATAAGCCAGATGGCATCAACAGAAGCAATGAAACTGCAAGCCCTGAGAGACAGCCTGTGTCTTGAACATGAACAGAAAATGGCTGAAATAAAGAAAAAAGCTGCTCAAAGAGAGAGAGAAGCTACAGAGAGATGATCTAGTTGGGGATCGGTCCTGCTTTGAGCAGGGGATGGGACTAGATGACCTCCCGAGGTCCCTGCCAACCCTGATATTCTGTGATTCTATGAGAGAGCCAAAGAAGCATACAGGCAGTGTATGGAATGGCTGGCTGCTGAGGAGAGGGTTCTCCAGATGCAACAAGAAACTGCCAGATTTGGGCAGCACAGTTCACAATGGTGACCAGATGGGTCAGGGTGGGGCATTGTGGGACACCTCCTGGAGACCACTAGCAGTTGATGTAAGTAATGCAGTGTCTACACTGACACTGCATTGATTTAACTACATCGACCTTGACTCTGCACCACTCGGGGACGTGGTGTTATTAAGTCAGCGTAATGGGGCCGTTACAGCAGCCAGAGCAAAACTGATGCACACACAGCTAAGTCAATGTAAGCTGTACTGTGTCAACTTACCTGTGTAGAGTAGGCCAGGCCTGGTCTCCTGGTCTCAAGGCTCCCAGCCTGTTTCATCTTCTTCTCGGCTAAAGGGTATATTTTGTAGGGGAGGCTCACACTACCCCCCCTGCCCCCCCCCAACTCTGACAAGGAGTCTGTGCACAATGCTGGTGTTCCATGAAGGGATCACAGTGGTCCAGCACACCAGGAACACAACTTTTCCAGTTGTCCGTGTTGCTCTCTCTCTCTCTGTATAATTAGGGCTGTAAATTAATCACAGTGAACACAAGCAATCAATGAAAAACAAATTAACTAGATTTTAAAAGTAGTTGCTATTAATCACAGTTTTATGTGTTACTGTGAAAGCAAACACCTGCAGTGTCCGTGCAGCAGCCATCAGGCGTGCTGTGACTCCAGGAGAGCTGTGATCGTTCATGGGTGTCCAGGGATCACCAAACAAAGCAACAGCTCGTGCATTTTTCAGAAGTTCCAACTTTTTAGTCATCTCACTGTGATATAGGTCATGTATTCCAGATGCAATGCTCCTTGAGAGAGCAAAGTATATGACTGATTGGACGATGCAATTTGAATAACATCTCTTAGCCCACTCTCATTTACAATGTTGAGTGGTCTGCAGTGATAGCTATCAACTTTGCAATAGCATTGGTTAACCTGTTGTACTTCGTTTGATCCATTGGCTTGAAGCGATCCTGAAACTCTGTCAGTGTACTCTGTCGTGGCTGGCGGGATTCATTTGCTGCTGGTGCGTTACCTGTCGCACAAGAACTGGAGGTGAAAGCATGTTTAGCGCATAGGTGGTACTGCAGACTTGAACTACGTCGATGTGGAGCTCAGCGTTGCAATAGCTACCAGATAATCATCTTTTTATCCAGAGAACCATCTGTAAGTTTTTTAAAAACAGACTTCCCATTCAAAAGACCTGAACTTTTGCGGCTTTGCTCCATTAACTTTTTCTGATATTTAATCATTCCAGATCATGAGAACACAGTAGAACTGTGCCAATGTCCGCCAAGCGATGAAGTACAGTAAGTTAAGAGGCTCAAAACAGAAATGTGCAATTAACACTTGTTAAAAAATAATGCATTAATTTGTTTTGTGTTAATCATTTGCACTAACTGCTATTAATTGACAGCCCTCCCACCCCCCCAAAAAAAAAAATTCAACATTTGTAAGTTGCATTTTCACAATATAGATTGCACTACAGTACTCGTATCAGGTGAATTGAAAAATACTTTTATTGTCTTTAGCTTTTTTACAGTGCAAATATTTGTAATAAAAAATAATAATATAAAGAAAAGGAGTACTTGTGGCACCTTAGAGACTAACCAATTTATTTGAGCATGAGCTTTCGTGAGCCACAGCTCACTGGCTCACGAAAGCTCATGCTCAAATAAATTGGTTAGTCTCTAAGGTGCCACAAGTACTCCTTTTCTTTTTGCGAATACAGACTAACACGGCTGTTCCTCTGAAACCAATAATATAAAGTGAGCCCTGTGCACTGTGCATTCTGTTTGTAATTGAAATCAATATATTTGAAAATGTAGAAAAACATCCGAAAATATTTACAATAAATTTCAATTGGTATTGTATTATTGTTTAACAGTGTGGTTAAAACGGCAATTAATTGCAACAATTTTAAAAATCTTGTGATTAATAATGATTTTTGAAAAACCATTTGACAGCCCTGAGATATAATATGTTGTTTGCAAGCTCATAGGGAATGTTTTATTGAGCCAAAATCATTAATATTGTTACTTGATCTGGGGAAGGGAGGGCCCCTAGTTTATATATAATTATGCACAAAAATCTGTTAATGCTGAGTTTCCAAAGTCAAACACTCGAAAGGTAGTGAATACCAGAATTAAGTTTGCCTGTGCAACCTTAATTTGGTCCCCTTGTGCATATGCATTATGGTGCAGTCTTTAATTATAGAATCACATAATAATTTTCCCACAAGACACCTGTCTCATTCAGTGCACAGGATGGACAGTGCTCACTGAATGAGTAGCTATTCAGTAATTTTTATCCTCATCATTTAATCTGTGGCCCCAGGCCTTACTTACTGCACACCAATCAAACCCTGCACTGATTGTAAAATTAATATCCTCCTGGGATTTTTATGAGGTTTATCACTGATATGAGTGCTTCACAAACATTAATGAATTATCTTCTCAACCGCCTGGTGAAGAAAGGTGGCCATTTTACAGATGTGTAACTGAGTCACAGAGAGATTAACACCAAAATTGTGAAAAATATCTAGTAATTTTAGGTGCTCAATTTGAGACACCTATGGACGGACTCTTCAGAGTTCTTAGCACTGTATATGTTCAAAGCCCAGCTCCCATTGACTTCTCTTGTAGCTGGGGTAGGGGCTTGGAGGAAGGGATGGAGTGGGGGTGGGGCTTGAGGCAGAGCGGGGTTGAGCACCCCCCTGCAACTTGGTAAATCGGCGCCTATGGACCGAGGTCCTATAAACAACAGCCTCCTTGACTATCCAACCCTGATTTGCTCCCAGAGCATTGCCCATCTTATGCATTGATTGAGGTAGGGGTCCTTTGGAAAAAATACTCTGAGATCATGTAATTAAAGACTATATCGTAATGCATGTGCACAAGGAAGCTGAAATTAAAGTTGCCCAGGCAACTTTAATTTTGCATTTCCTAAATTTTGACAGGTTTCAGAGTAACAGCCGTGTTAGTCTGTATTCGCAAAAAGAAAAGGAGTACTTGTGGCACCTTAGAGACTAACCAATTTATTTGAGCATAAGCTTTCCTGAGCTACAGCTCACTTCATCGGATGCATACGATATCCGGATGCATCTGATGAAGTGAGCTGTAGCTCACGAAAGCTCATGCTCAAATAAATTGGTTAGTCTCCAAGGTGCCACAAGTACTCCTTTTCTTTTTCCTAAATTTTGAGTGTTTGACTTTGCATCCTTAATGTCCTTTTAATGTAATTTCCTACGTTTATTTTTTAAAGGGAATTCTCTCATGTGGCATTTAAATGGCTTTAAGACTTTATAACATGGCCAAAACACTGTATTCTTCCATCACATCAGTCTTGGAAACGGTTGAACCATTTTAGCTAAAACCTTTTTCTACCTGAGGAACATTGCAGCTTGAATGGTTAAAATTTGGCAAAGTTAAAAGCAACTGAAAAAGGTTCTTACAATGGAAGGTGTTAGGCAACCTTAATTTATAGGCAACTTCTAGCTCTGCCTACAATCCTTCTGAACTATTGGAGAATAGATAATCCTTGCATTTTTTTGCCACACCACATTTCATGTTGTTTGATACGGTATATACTGAAAACAAATGAGGAAAAAATAGTTATGTGAGTACAAGTGGTCAAGACCTGCTTTTTGACAATTTCCCATATAAATAAATGCTTCATTCATCTGTCAGCTATGACTCACCTTAATTGTGGCTTGATCTTTCATTTCCTGTACCCAAAACTCACGTTGATTTTAATGGGGGTTTTTCATGTACAAAATGCTGGATCCATCACAAAACAGGATCATATTCCTAATGTTTAAAGCTGGAGTAGAAGAAAAGTGCATTGAAAGCTTGAGCATCAGAACAAAGCTCTTTGCATAGCTGTGTAGGGTACAGGGGACCCAGACAAAAATAAAAAAGTGTGGATTTGTGTGAGGAGAAGAGGTTGTGAGGGGAAAGGCCTAGAGCTTGCATTCAGGCTGTCTACACTGCAATTTTGTAACCCCACAGCCAAAGCCTGAGTCAGTTGATGGGCCAGCCAGGGGTGTTTAACTGCAGTTTAGACATACCCTGTGTATACTGTACCTTTCTTTGGATGCTGTTTTTATAATTTTCTTCTTTGACTGGTGGTTTAGAAAAAATAGCACCCAGAATTAATTTAGAACTATATTCCTCAAGTAGGCAAAGTAGTTCAGTTTTACAGTAATGGAAAGAAGACCCAATGCTTTACTTTTCATAGGATCTCAAATCTCTGGTTATATATTGGCATATCATAGAAAATCCTGAAAGAACCATTTACATCTTGTAAGAAGAGTTGGGGGGAGGTGGAATCAGAATAACCTTTTGCAGGCTGTCCAAATTCAAGGTATACTAATAATCCTTCAATGCCACATAAAAATATAGAAAAAGCTACTTAAGCCCACTTCTTGCCTGGAATCTTGTGCAGTCACTTGCATCTGTACAAAACTCCCAATCAAATCAGAATCTTCCACAGACCCTTGTTGGTGGCAGTGTTTTACATGTACTTTGCAGAAGAAGCGTAAATGACTGCCCCAAGTGTAAGGCACTCATGCCCTCTGTAGATACAGAGGTCAAATTCCATGTACATGCAATCCACACCGAAGTCTAAGAAGTTCACGCATGTGTAATCAGGAGGAGCATTTCTTCTTTGATATTTACCTAGGGTGACCAGACAGCAAGTGTGAAAAATCGGGACAAGGGGTGGTGGGTAATAGAAGCCTATATAGGAAAAAGTCCCAAAAATCGGGACTGTCCCTATAAAATTAGGACATCTGGTCACCCTATATTTACCAGGCCTGGGTAAATAGTGGGAAACAAATATTTGTTAAATAACTTAATTTTAAATAAAATAATAAATGATGTGATTCAAATAAATAATGTGATAGATATTATTATTCAGACAGCACTGCTACTGAGGGGTGAGGGGGGTTTGTATTTATTAAAAAACATGCCCATTGCAACCTCTGCATCACTTTACACTGGATTTGTGTCAGTTTTATTATTGTTTTAAAAAGAACTTTATCACAGAGAGAACTCTCTCTACTTAATAGACTTCACAATCAATCAGTAACACTTCTGAAATTAACACCTTTGACCTGTGAATAAAACTCTCTAGTTTATCTATTTTTGTTGCTTCTTGGAGGAGCAAATCCTGGAATAATTTTGTTTAAAGGAAGGGCCAAGGAGAGTATTTAGCATCTCCCTTCTGTAGTTTTTAATGGATTGATCTCTCTTTTATAATTCCAATATATTATTTTGCATGCAGCAGGAGTGTAAAAGAATGCACTTCCCGTCAGTAAAGCGACTGGGGGTGGGGGGTGGGGGGTTTCAAACCTCACATGGAGGGTGGGGGAGGGCAAGCATTTACAACCTCTAGGCCTAGGTGCTGGAACTAGGGGTGCCGCTGCACAGCCTTGCTTAGAGTGGTTTCCATCAGGGGCCCTGGAACAATGTTTATAGTGGAGGTGCTGAGAGCCATTGAACCAAACTGTAAACCCTGGCTAGGATGGAAACCAGCACCCCTAGTCCCAGCATCGATGGGTTTCCCTCACACCCGGGGCTTACAGTTTGGTTCAATGGCTCTCCGTACCCCAGTGTACAATTGTTCCAGCTAACCCGCATCCAGGGGTTGGGGTGAGATCTTTAAAATTCCCTTTGGAAGGAGTTAATAGGAAACCAGAGAAAAGGCCTTGTGGAGCTTGAGCCCCTGTCCCGCTGCTAACGTGTTTTCAAGCCCCAGCCCCGGGCGTCTCCCAGCCGGGCCGCTGTGTCGCAGGTCTGGGGAGTGCGCGGGCCGAGAGCCCGGGCGAAGCGCGCCCGGGACCGGGCCGAGCCCGCAGCCCGCCGCCCGCCGGGCCGGCCCGCTAGAGGGAGCCAGGCGGCAGGCGGCGCGGCGCGGCGCGGGGCGGGGCGGGCGGGGCCGTGACGCGCGGCGGCGGGCGGTGAGTATAGGCTGCGCGGCGCGGCCGGTGTCAGTGTGATGAAGATTGGCGTGCAGGTAAGCTGTCATTCAGCGCGGCCGGCGCGCACCCGGGGGCGGGCGGAGCCGGGCAGGGACCCGGCTGCGGGCAGGGGATGCCGGCGAGGGAGCCGGCCGCGCCGCCGGGCTGGGGAGAGGCGCTGCGCTGCGGGGCGGGCGGGGGGCGCGGGCAGACGCTGGAGGGTAACCCCGCACGTGGGGGTTGGCGGGTGCTGTGCAGGGGCAGAAGGCGGGTGCGGCGAGGTCGGTGAGCGGGGGAGGGCACGGGGTGCGGGACCGATGCGGGCTGGGGGGGCAGGGGGTGCGGGCTGGCGGGGCAGGGGGTGCGGGACCGGTGCGGGCCGGAGGGACACGGGGTGCGGGACCGGTGCGGCTGGCGGGGCAGGGGGTGCGGGACCGGTGCGGCTGGAGGGACACGGGGTGCGGGACCGGTGCGGCTGGAGGGGCAGGGGGTGCGGGACCGGTGCGGGATCGGTGGGGGCTGGAAGGGCAGGGGGTGCGCGGTCGGTGAGCGGTGGAGGGCAGGGGGTGCGGGTGAGGCGCGGGGCAGGAGCGGTCGCTGGCTGAGGGGCCGAGGGCAGGACCGGCTGTTTCTGCGCTTGACTCCCTCCCCCTGGCCGGGTTTCGGTGCCGGTAGCTGGGCAGGCTGCGCCGTGGGGCCCGGCCCCCTCCGCGGGCCAGGCTGGGGAGTAGCGGCGGGACGGTGCCTGGCGGAGCGGCGGCGATGGGGGCCGCTGGGCATGCGGAGAGAGCCAGCTTCGGGAGGCGCAGCTCCGAACCCCGGCCTGGGCTGCCCGGACCCGCCGCTCTGGGCCCGGGGGTGCGGAGTTTGTGCGGGTTGCGGGAGCCGAGCTGCTGGCGGGGGTTGCGGGAGCGGGCTGACGGGAGGGTTTTCGGGGCAGCCCCGCCGCGCTGCGCTCCCAGTGCTACCCCACTGCGGTGGGCTGCGGACCCGGAGCTCCTGCGCCGGCGGCCTCCAAGGGTCAGTGCGGTCCGGGAGGGGAGAGCCCGGGGACCGGGCAGGAACTGGGCCGAGCCCGCTATTCTCCCCGGGCGGCTGGTTGCCCGCGGCTCCGCTGTCCCGCCCTAGTCACACGCCACCCGGGCCTGGCACCGCTGCCCGGGGAGCTCCGTTCACCCAGCGGAGGGAAGGGCACAGGGGGCTGGCCGGACCAGCCCCAGCAGCGGGGTGGCCGGCTGCTGGCTCCAGCCGGCGAGGCTGCCCGAGCTGGGCCGGGAGCCGAGGAGAAATCGCGGCGGCCGAAGCCCGGGCAGGCGGAGCGCAGCGCCAAGCTCGGCGCCCCCAGGGACTGGCTGGGCTCGGCAGCGCGGCGGGCAGGGAGACGCGGACTCGCCCGCACGGCGGCTGCTCCGGGCTCGCCGCAAGCCAAAGCCCGCGGGAGCCGGGCTGGTGGGCGCCGCAGCGCCGCGTGTAGGGGCTGGCCGGGGAGCTGGGGCGCTCCACTGCGATGGTCTCCCTTGGCGAGCCTCCTGCGAGCTGCCCCGGGCACCGCGGGCCCGATCCCGCCGGCGGGCTCTGTGCGGAGCCCTGGGCTTGGGGCTGGCGGTGATTGGGGCTCCCTGGAGCGGGGCAGGCGGGGAGCAGCGCCCCTTGGCGGGCTGGGTGCCCGGGCCGTGCCCGGCGGGCACAGTGGTCTTCGTGTGGGCGAGAGGAGGAAGCTCCGCCAGGCGCCGTCTCGCCGTCAGGCCCGTGTCGCTTGCGGGTCGCTGCTCTCGGCGGGAGCGGTGCTGAGCGGAGCCCAGGCTGGGCGCTACGCGCCGCGGACCGGCGGGAGCGGCTGTGGCTGCCCGCTGTGCCCACCCCGGACCCTGCTCTGCCCGCCGCGCTCGGCTCGGCGGGGAGGGACTGGGAGCCCTTGGCGGGGAGGGACTCGGAGCCCCTGGCTCGGAGCTGTTCGCAGCTCTCCCGTCGCCCTGGCTTTGTCCCGGCCGGCGTCTGGCGCGGCGCGGGGTGCGCACCGCAAACCCGAGGGGTGAGTGAAACCGCTGTTCCTGGGGCGGCAGCAGCCACGTTAGTGCGGGAAGGGCGAGGGTCCGAGGGGCCCGATCCCATTCTCCCGGGTGAGCGAGGGCAAAGCTTGGCCGAGCGTCCGCTCCCCTCTCGGCTCCCCCCGACGCGCGCCAGGCCGGGGGCTGTTCGTAGCTTTGCTCTTCGCACCAGAGCGCTCGGCTGCAAGGCTTTGACCGTCCCCTGACACCGGAGCGGCGGCTGCCCTGCGTGCCGGCACCCCCAGCCCACCCGCGCTCCCTCGGCGAGCGCGGAGCCTGCCCACGCCGCGGCGTTTGGCGGTAGCTGACCCTCTTGCCGGGACGTTCAGCGGCAGGACTGTCCGAGCCCATCAGGCTACGCCAGTGATGGGATCGGGGGAACCCCTGCCCTGAGCGTGGCAGATCCCACAGGCTTGAAGTTCTGCCGAGACAACGCCCGCGGCCGTCGGGAGTGGGCGGGACGGTGCCGGCTCTGGCTGCGAAGGGGTCCCGCCTGGCGCTGTGCCCCGCTCCGGGCCCAAACGCGCTGGAGCTGCGTGTTCGCTTCCACCGTTGGGAACAAAGGGGACGGAGGCAGTTCGGGGGGTGCGCGGCTAGGCAGCGCCAAGAGGGGGCAAGCGACGGGGAAGGTGGGAGACAAATTCAACTTTATCCAAACCATGGCTTCGGTGTTACCCGTCTCCGTGGTCAATGACGCGCGAGACGAATCTTCAAACGGGGCTACGGCGAGAATAGATGGGGCCAAGGGTCCTTCTCCTAAGCACACCTTTGCCTTTCCAAGACCGCCTTCTGCTCCTTTGTCTCCCCCGCTTTTCCGCCTGCCCTGGGTTTTGGGTGGCTCTGGCTGTCTCCCAAGTGAAAGAGGCCGAGCAGTAGCGGTTTCTTTTCCACGCCGGGGTGCACGGGGCTGCTGAGACGTGTATGTGAGCGATGCACTTGCTGGAGGTTCAGAGCCCGAAGGGACGTGCCAGGGACGGGAAGGAAAGTGTGTGGATTAAGTGTAATGCAGAGCAGGTTCCAGAAAGAGGATCTGGAGGAAGACGGGGAAAGGCACATGGAAAGTCCGCAAAATCAAACCCCCGCACAGACTTGCCCTTTGCCTGGCTTGCCCAAGCGCTTTCCGCTGTCGGCCTGCAGATTGAACCGTGGGAGGGGCTGCAGTGCTTTGCTGACAGCAAAGTTGTCAAAACATGTCACCTGGTGTAGGAGAAAGTGCGAGTGAGACTGGTGGGGGGAGGGACTACAGGACACCTCTTTGTCTGAGTGCTGGTGCCCTGACTGTTCCCGTTGTTCCGGGGCTGGGGCTAAGGACCTCAGCTCCAGACTCTCTGGATTCTGAGATTTGAAACGGACCTTTTCAAATCGATTTGACAATTCTGTGCGCACAGGGCCCTTGCCAGGTAATTAGGAATGATGGTTGGTTTAGGTGCTAGTCCAGGATTCACAACTGTGTTGATCATGTTTCAGAGTAACAGCCCTGTTAGTGCCACAAGTACTCCTTTTCTTTTTGTGTTGATCATGGGGCTTGCTTGGTGTGTTACATACCAGCTGAATTGACCTAGAATATTGTAATGAAGCAATATTCAAAATCATGCCCTTTCGCCTGCAAGCCTGTGTTAGCAAGTGTGAATGGGAGGCATTTGTGGAAATCTCTGGAAGACCTGGATTTACTGCTCTGGTGCTGTCTCTGAAGTCTCACTTCAGACCTTACTCAGTCTTGAGTTTTCACAAGTAGTGCAGAGGAGCCCCCTGCATTTTGCTTTCTTTACCCCCTCGTGTTCTATTTCCTGCGGAAGACTGAGAGTCCTTTCTTACTGAGTGTGTCATTGCATTACGTTATCTCGCTGAAGACACAGAAAATGCTGGCTTCATGTAAAAAGAAAAGGAGGACTTGTGGCACCTTGGAGACTAACCAATTTATTTGAGCATAAGCTTTCGTGAGCTAGAGCTCACTTCATCAGATGCATCATGTATTAGCACACCAGCCAGAGTCTGGTCCCCCTTCCACCAGGGCAACTCCAGAATAACTGGAGTTTTTAAAAAATATTTTATATTATACCAGAGATAATCTAGAGTAGCTGAGATCCAGGTTTGGTGCAGAGTTTAAATTAAACAAAACCACAGTGGCACTAACGCCAACCGTTGTAAAAGTTCAACTTCAGTGCAGTTTGCTTAAAGCTATGTCTCCCGGAGGCTTTTGTTTAGGTTGCAGCAGAGTTGGCCTTCCATGGTTTCTAGTTACATGAAGCTTCTATGAAGGGCCTTTCAGCTAAGATCTATCTCACTAAAAACACATCCCTCCATGTAACAAGAAACCCTAAACCAAGCAGGATATTTTAAAACTGAAGCAATGAAGATTAGATTAAGTCTCCTCCAAACAGCTCTGTTCTGTTATTATTTTTGGCTGGAATGTGGGGAAGGCAGCTGTCTCTGACAAGCCTTGTGAGAGTCAGAATAGATTTTAAATGTGGGGTGGAACAGCTTTGCTGTTGTAAATAATAAAATTGACTCTGAAAGCACTACAATAGCAAGTTCTGAAATGGTTGGTGCTGCTATAAAGCACATTTCAGTTGGACTTTTTGTGATTGTTTTTACTAGAGGGGGTTGTGACCTCAGAACTGGGTTTTACATATGAATCACAAAGACCTTTAATTTGTTTATCTGTCTGCATATATTCACACATTCAGTTTCACTTTCTGACCTTATTGAACATGCTTTATTCTCTAGCCATTACTTTGAACTGCCTTCTTACATTTATCTGACCTGTAGGTTTTACTTTTTACTATTTTTACAGTTGACTTTAAACGGGGATTCCCTGCATTAAATAACACTAATAAGTGTGTGGGACTCATTGTGAGGTGACAGCAGGCACTCACAGTTAAGGTTGCAGTTGGATTTCCATTATGAGCCAGAGTCTGACTCTTTTCCCCCCGTTCTCCTAAAAATCACAATGTCAAATTGGCCTCAGAATTCGTAGGCTGACACACAAAACAATTGCACACATTGAGGTGAATTGGACAAAGGGTTTCTGGATAATGACATGCTAAAGAGAGAGTCACCTGGCTTTGAAAAGTCTTATGGTGACTTTTCCTCTTCATAGCAGAAAATCAGGAAGAAGGAGCAGGAAATGACCCATTTCACTGAACTCCCCTGGCTGAGATCCAGCACTCAGGGTGAATATTTAGTTGTTTAAAGTCTCATTTTAAAAGATATTAATTGTGGAACTGGTAGCATCAGCATTGGCAGCTTTAGCACATGGTGTCAAAGAGCTCTGGGAGCCCCAGGCCAAGATATTCCAGTGATCAGGAATTCTGGGCCCCTGACTCGGGTTGCCTTAAAGGTGCTGGATTTTCAGAAAGGGCCGAATTACCCGAATCTGAAAATTGAGCTTTTTAAAGCAGAAGGGAGAGGAGTCTTGGCTGTCTGGCGTCCCTGAGCTGGAATCCTCTTCATGTGAGTTTTTGGCAGCAGGAGGGTGTCATGGGGCAAGTACACCCCATCCCCCTTTGGGGTGGTGAAAAGGGTGTGTGGCTGAGTCCGCCTGACCACCCTTAGTCTCAGGGCTGTGTGGCCTAGTGGCCAGAATCAATACAGTTGCCCTCCCTTACAGGGCTGTGTGGCTCAATTCTCTCATAGGGTGATGCAGCCTGATGGTCAGTGAGGGGATAGGCCACCACCCGGTCGGGGGAGAGTGGCCAGGGTAGGGAGACACAGGCCCTCGCTACTCCACCAGGTCCCAGCCCAGGGCCCTGTCAGCAGTGAGTGTACTCTCTTCTGGGTCAGCAGAGATCTGACCAAAACACACTGATTTAGTTCCCAGTCCCCCAGCTGGATCCATGTCTAGTCCCCCTGCCTACTTCCTACTGTGTCTTCTAGTGGCATGGTCTCTGAGTCTCCGGCCTGTGAAGCTCCCACCGGTTCCAATGTTCCCTGGGTGTCCAGCAGTAGCCACGTGTCTGCCCGGACCTTGGAGGGTTTGGCCTCCATGATCTCAGATAGGCAACTGCAACATGCATCCTCCCACCTCAGTGGTCAGTCCAGACTGAGCTGGGCTACTCCCTTTTATGGCTGCTCCAGTTGGAGCATGCCCAGCAGGCGCGAGGCTTCCTCTGCCCAGAGTGTGGCCAAGGGTGTCAGAGCCTTCCCAAAAGTGCCCTCCCACCCCCCCCCAAGGCCCCATCCCCGGCCAAGCCAGAGTGGGGCTGGGGAGCCCACTTCCTCCTCGCCCGGGGTGAGGGTGGGGCCAAAAGCAGCCTCCTGCCCATGTCCCCACCCCCTGGGCCCCAGCCAGGGCAGGTGGAGGGTACATGTCACAGCTTCCCACGGCTGTCTGTGCAGCGCTTACCCTGGCTGGGCCCTGGCACCGAGCCCCTGAGCCCTCCCCAGCTGGGCCGGGTCGAGGAGAGCTGCGCAGGCAGGTGCGGGAGCTGGTTTGGACCCTCCACCTGCCCTGGGCGGGGCCGGGAGCCTGGGGGGCAGGGCATGGGCGGGGGCTGCTCTCAGCCCTCCCCCCCCACTGCAGGCCGGTGGAGGGTCCGCATGACTCCCAAAACTGCTTGGGCTCCCCGGCTGGGCTCCATGCTGGCCTGGCTTGGGGGTGGGGCCTCAGGGCAAAGAGGAGGGGAAGGGGGTGGGGTCTGCCCCAGTAAAAAGTGGGCGGGCTGTGGCCCCCTGTCAAGGCTGAATCCCCACTCTGGCACTTGGAGTGCAGAAGGTGGGGGCTCGCAAGGATTTTAAAAATTAATACTGGCCACTCCATTAAACTCCCAAGGTTACAGCTTTTCTCTGACCTTGGCTTGGTAAATGCTGCCACCACCCAAATGCAAAAAAAACCCCTTGAACCCAGGAAGGAGCACTTGGGAATTCCTCCCTGTGGGGTACCCTCAAGCTCTTTCACCCCCCTCTGGGGAAGAGCTGAGAAAGAAAACAAAGGAAATTAGCTGTTGCCACCAGTTAATTAACAATATGTGCACAAACCTCTTAGGACACTAAAAATCCAATCCTGTTCTTAAAAAAAGGTAAATTTTATTAAAAACAAAAGGGAAGAAAATACATCTGGAACTTAGGCTTTTGTTAGATTTTAAAAGAGCAATTCCAAAATCAAGCACCCAAAATAGCTTTCTTGGGAGTTCAGCTTAAAGGTTGCAAACAAACAAACGTATCTGGGGTTAGCACAGAGGAGCTCCACAAGCCAAAATAAAGAAATAAACCTGATTCTATCTAAACATTCCCTGTCCCAATGATTCCTTCTAGGTATGGAAGATAATTTTTCATACCTGGTTCAAACCTTACACAGCATTCCTGCTTTCAGCATTGCTGCTCCCTGTCCCTGCAGCCCAGAGAGAATAACAGACAAAGGGAAAGTTTCTTTCCCAATTTTAAAAAGTTCTACCTTCCCATTGGCTCTTTTGGTCAGGTGCCCACTTCCTTTTCATTACCTTGGGGACTTTTAACCCTTTCCAGGTAAAGCAAGCAGAGAACAGCTACCAAGAGGGATTTTGTAGCTAACTGGCTGGTTGGGTGCCCATAAAAGGGAGCTACCCCTTCTTCATTTATCACACCCCCCTGGCCTCCCCGGTTCCAGCACCACCGGGTGTGGCACCCCTCTCCCCATAGAGCACATGAGCAGCCTGCAGAGATTGCCCTGGAGTGAGGTTTGGCCCCAGTGGGTGAAATGTGTTGAACACTCAAGAGAATTCCCATTGGCATCACTGAGCTGAAAAGTGGGGACTGGGAGCTCGTTAGAACTCTCATCATTTTCCACTCTGGTAGCCAAGCAGAAGCTTCTAACTTGCTGTAATACTGATTAAAGTCAGATGCTCTTTTCTAAATGGCAAATTTTAGACCCTATTGTTCTCTTTTATTAACGCTGATCCAGGTTAGAGGTTTTCCTTTTTAGTCCCTTGTTGGGCTGCTCTACTGGCCTCTCACTTAGCAATGCGGTCACCAGCAAAAGTCGTGAGAAACGACAGTCGTCATTAACTGACCCCCACATTACAGATTCCTGAGTGTCACTTACCTGGGTAAGGGCCTGGCAGCAACTCCCACAGCACATTCAGTTCTGCTGGTTCAGCGTGTCCAGGTTTGTGGTGGGAGAGTGACAAAACAGAGATGGGGCTTGATCAGAAGTGGGTAGGACCATAAAATATAACACTCTGAGGCATGATACCATCAGGAAAAGTAGAATCAAAAACTGTGAGCAGAAATTAATGCTAATGTTGGCTGGAGCAGCATCTGCACGTGGGCAGGTAGGAGGAAGCAGTCTGGCTAAATGCACTTCACATTTACCAGCTAATGTAGAAGTCCGTCTACAACATGTAGATCTGAAGAGCATCCTGCAGGTTTGTGACTCTTTCCAGCTGCACATCCCTACAGCAACGAACAGGGCTCAGTGCTGCTTGTGATCCTGTAGCCAGTCTGCATAGGGATCTACAGAAAGGTTTTTCCTGGCCCTGCAATGTGATGTCCTTTCTCTGCTGGGCAGATTACAGGAAGCTTGTTGGTCAGTGGTCTGCCTGAGCTCACGGGACCCATTTTCCCTCCCCCCAGCTCTGTCAGAGCGAGCTAAGGCATTGGGAGTGGAAGCAGAGTGCTGATCTCACCAATGCTCCTCATTCAGTCACATATTGAGACAACTGACCTGTGGGAGGAGTTAGAAAATCAGAGCAGAGGATGGGGGAAGCTCTGGGGAGAAAGACCCACAGGGATGCTTACTCCACCAGAGGGAGAGAATGAGTGGCTAGGAGCCAACACATCACTGCTGTCCTCCATGAACTTATCTAGTTCTTTTTTGAACCCTATTATAGTCTTAGCCTTCACAACGAAGGCGAGGAGTTCCACAGTTTGACTGTGCGTTGTATGGGGAAAAAACCTTCCTTTTGTTTGTTCTAAACCTGCTGCCTATTAATGTCATTTGGTGACCCCTAGTTTTGGATTCTTATGACACTTACCTTGGGTCATGCCATACACTAGCAGGGACATGACCGCTTATGTGAGTGAACATAGTTAGTAAAAAGAAAAGGAGTACTTGTGGCACCTTAGAGACTAACCAATTTATTTGAGCATGAGCTTTCGTGAGCCACAGCTCACTTCATGAATGAAGTGAGCTGTGGCTCACGAAAGCTCATGCTCAAATAAATTGGTTAGTCTCTAAGGTGCCACAAGTACTCCTTTTCTTTTTGCGAATACAGACTAACACGGCTGTTCCTCTGAAACCTGTCATAGTTAGTAAGTTTGAGATGCTTCTCACTCTGACATCCCTGATACGTGCCACCAACCCCTACCACTCTTACTGCATAACGGTGCGATACAGAAGTCTCTAAAATTCCATATTTGGAAGCAATTAAATTCCTGATTGCTTGGAAGCAATAATGCTAATTACTGAATTTAAAAATATTGATGTGGCATTACACTGCTTAAGTGTCTCTCTGTGCGAGATCTGCCAACCCTAGGTATACAACACCGCTGACCCTATTACATACACCACTATAGGCCACCATCTCAGTGCGCAGTATTGGCCAATAGTGGTGATAGTGAACATTTTTGCAAAGAATTTGAGGGATAATTCATTATGGGATGGTCTATAAGGTTATCTAGACACAGCAATCTCTGGGCACAAACCTAAATATGCTTCAGGTAATGCATTTCCTTATTAAGTAACAATCACTGTAAGGAAATCTCACAGATAAGAAAATCATTTTTGGAGCCCAGTGTGTGTTCTGAGAGCGGAGAAAAGTACCCTGAATTAACAAAAGCCACTTAAATTTAGTCCCAAATGTAGGGCTGGCTTTTGGCTGAACAATGGCCGTGTAATCCTGGAGTGCGGCTCTACTGGGTGAGATTGGCCTTTGTGAAAGGCTGTCATCTGGAAGGAGTTTAGCAGCCCTCAGGGCAAGCAGAGGCATGACATGGCCCTTTATTATCAAGCACATTCCACAGATCTGCAATGCTAAGCAGAGTTGAGTCTGCTTTGTACTTGGGTAGGAAACTGAGGGACAGCTAGTGATTCAGTATATAAGAACGGCCATACTGGGTCAGACCAAAGGTCTGTCTAGCCCAGTATACTGTCTCGACAGTGGCCAATACCAGGTGCCCCAGAGGGAATGAACAGAACAGGGAATCATCAAGTGATCCATCCCGTCACCCATTCCCAACTTCTGTCAGACAGAGGCTAGGGACATCATCCCTGCCCAGCCTGGCTAATAGCCATTGATGGATCTATTCTCCGAACTTATCTAGTTCTATTTTGAACCCTGTTATAGTCTTGACCTTCACAACATCCTTTGGCAAGGAGTTCCACAGGTTGACTGTGCATTGTGTGGAAAAAACCTTCCTTTTGTTTGTTTTAAACCTGCTACCTATTAATTTCATTTGGTGACCTCTAGTTCTTGTGAGTATTAGAATGAGTAAATAACACTTCCTTATTTACTTTCTCCACAGCAGTCATGATTTTGTAGACCTCTATCATATCCCCTTAGTCATCTCTTTTCCAAGCTGAAAAGTCCCAATCTTATTAATTGCTCCTCATACGGAAGCCATTCCTTACCCCTAATAATTTTTGTTGCCCTTTTCTGAACCTTTTCCAATTTCAATATATCTTTTTTGAGATGGGGCGACCACATCTGCATGCAGTATTCAAGATGTGGGCATACCATGGATTTATATAGAGGCAATATGATATTTTCTGTCTTATTATCTATCCCTTTCTTAATGATTGCCTACATTGTTTGCTTTTTTGACTTCCTCTGCACATTGAGTGGATGTTTTCGGAGAACTGACCACAATGACTCCAAGATCTCTTTCTTAAGTAGTAACAGCTAATTTAGACCCCATCATTTTATATATAGTTGGGATTATGTTTTCCAATGTGCGTTACTTTGCATTTATTAACATTGAATTTCATCTGGTGTCAGTCTTCCGTCTGAGTCCATAATGAGTCACTGCCCTGCACAGTGTTGGGCCCGGTGTGAGTGCCATCTTCCCAAAGGGACTTAAAACCAAGGCCCTGGCCGCTGTGGCCATTGATGCCCTTCTGATGCTTTTCACACTGGTAGGGATATTAACTCCACATTCCAGCTGGAGTTAATCAACTACATTCCCTCTGCAGTTTCAAGGGATTCTCCACTTCCCCTGCTAAAAGAGTGGGTATAGTCCTGACCTAGGCTTGCTGCCCCCTTCCACCTTAGACATGGCTGCATTCCAGGGGTGGGTGAGCTTTCCTATCTCCAGCTGAGAGCAGAGTTTGGCCTGGGGTGTGTTCTCACTTCTGGAGAGGAAGGCAGCACCCTATGCCAGCAGCACTGTAACCATTTTTCAGGAGGGGAAGTGAAGAATAACTTCTTCCATTCCAGCTGCTGAGGGAAGTAGGAAGGCAGAAGGTGATGGTGGAATGGAGCCAGAATATGGAGTTCAGACTCCTGTTTTTGTGGGATGTGCCATGAGAGACTTAATGGCCACAAGGGGTCAGGGCCTTGAGTTTGAATCTTGTCTAGCACGACAGCGGCACCAAATGACATGAGTAACGGAAGGCAGAAATTGGCCATGGTCTGTCATGTAGCTTGGGATCTCCTAGGATGAAGGGTGCTGTATACAGGTAAAGACATTCTGGTCATTGTTAGATGAATGTTTTACCACCTGACCTTTCAGAGCACGTTGCACTGAGCAAAATGGCAGTTTTCTTTTTAGAGACTTTTTGCCAATAAGTTGGGTAACTTTGTGCATAACCCTGGGTGCTTTAGATTTTGTTTGGTTTCGAAATACAACCTGGCTTGAGGTTTCTGTTTTTTCTGGCAAACTCTGTAGTGACTCCTTTGAACTGTATCATCAGACTGTGAGTGCTTCTCTTCCTGGGACACTATACAGTTATCTTTTGGCTTCAAAGACAAATCTTGCTCAATCCCTAAACTCTTCCTAGAAGATGCCGATTGGCCTCATGTGCTCACATCCAGTGGCTCTGTTTGGTTCAGTTTGTGTTAGGAGAAGTTCACTCCCTGTTAATGGCTCTGAGTGAGTTACAAGCCAAAAACACCCAAGTATATTGGCACCTCCCCATTCCTGCACTTTCCTTGCCTTGCCAGTGAACTTTCTGATTGCTCAGTGGTTTCTAGGTGCAGTGGTGGGGTGACTGGCAGCAGGAGAGCTGTATCTTGAAATAGGAGTTCAGAAGTCTCTGAAATGGAGCCATTTCTTTTTGTCTGGTGGAGCAGAGGAGTTCTCTTTTTCTCTTGGAAAGTCAAGAAACATGAAGTGAACTAGTGGTGATGTCTCCCTCGCTACCATTCCCTGGGAAATACAAGCTGTTGTGTGTGACTCTCTTAGGGCTTGTCTACAGTACCTGCTGGATCGATGGGCAGCGATCGATCCAGCGGGGGTATTGACCGCCGAGCGCTCTCCCATCAACTCTGGTACTCCAGCAGGGCAAGAGGCGCAGGCGGAGTTGATGGGAGAGCATCAGCCGTCGACTTACCCCAGTGAAGACACCATGGTAAGTAGATCTAAGTACATCGACTTCAGCTACATGATTCCCATAGCTGAAGTTGCGTAAGATCCCCCACAGCGTAGACCAGGCCTTGGACTTACCCATGGGTGATAATTGGGGATTACAACTTGATTCCTTTATTTCAATGCACTCTGCTCCATGGCAAAACTCAAGCTGAAGGCACCTGCAGGGAAACAGGGCCATTTGATTGAGTTAGTTGTTAGCTTTGTTCTTATTTCTGACCTAAACCCTTGGTGGCAAATGTGCACTGCAATATAAGTTGTCAGGTGCTAAACCTCTATTCCAACTTGGAGGCATCTGGTTCTCCTGATCCCAGTGTTCCACATTCCCTCTCACCAACTTCTCATGTCGTTACAGTTTTACTGAACAGCAGAGTAGGCTGGATACAATTTTGAAGGACCTGATTCTGCCACCCTTCCTCACCCTTCCTCTGTTATGGGCCCATTTTAATCGAGCGGAGTGCTTGGGGCTGAAGGTACAGTGCTGCTCCATGTGAGTAAGGATGGCAGGAATGGACTCTAAAGACTTGTTACACGTGGTGATTTTTGTCCTAAAAAGATAGCAGCAGCATTTTAGAGGGCAGGGGCCTAGCGGCCTTTTATTTGAACTTTGGGTCGTGGAGCACTAACAGCTCTCCAGAGGGGACTGTCTTCAGGCCTGGGAAGTCAGTGGAAATACTGCCACGGACCCTTGTAGGAGAAGGAGCAGTCCCATAACGTACAGACCGAGTCTCTGGTGATTTTTTTCCCTGCGTGATCGCACTCACCGTTGGTCTCTTCTGGACGTGTGCGGCCCCTGAGAGTTAATGTATTGTGGTCATGTCGTCAGCGCTTAGGGGGTACGTGGTAAGTTTCAGAACGGTGCGCACGACTGCTTCTACGATTGGGACTGCTTCTCATCTGAACAAAGTTTGGGTTTTATTTTTACACTGATGTGCAATACCGATAATGGTCTAATTCTGCATTGCCCCAGCTGGTCATAAAGCCAGAGTGTGACACTTACCCCTGCACTGCTGCAATATCTAGAAAAATATACAACAACAACAATGCGCTTGGACAGGGAAGGTCGGCAGCGCCGGAAGTCCATGACCACATTGCACGGCTTTATTCCAGGCATCTAAAAGCACCGTAGGGTTATTACTGTTTTGGTGCAGTGAGGTTAATTGCAGGCGGCCACGTGGCTGCTGCCAGTCCATGGGCAGACAATGTGATCTTCAGGGCTCAGTGTGCAGGGCTCTGTTGCTGATGTGGGCTATCTGACCAACAGTGCTAGCTGGCAGTGACCAATGATGATGTCACTCCTCTCGAGACCAATTCTCAATAATCCATCCCTATGACTGATAAAGTCAAATGATCTTATGCCCAACGATCGCCTCTGGCAATGCACATGAAATGTCTCCAGCCTCCTGATGTCTTGTTTAAACAGCTTCCATGTTTCAGATTCGTAAGAGGATGGGAAATGCACAGGTTAGATAAATCCATAATTTTGTATGTAATTTCACCACCTTTTGACTCCAAACTCTGTCCTGAACCTTCATGGCTGAGGCTGCTAAACCAATTCTGCATTGTGCAGGAGGTCGGACTAGATGATCATAATGGGCCCTTCTGACCTTAAAGTCTATGATTCTATGATTCTAATTCTCCTTAGGGTGCCTGGCGGGCTGTGCCCACGTGAGGGCAATTTCCTGCCTAGACAGGTAAATTGATAATACAGTATTTAACAACTTTGGAGTTGCTTTCTTTTTTCATAGAAGGAGCAAAAGTTTAGGTGAACAGAAATACTGTGAAAGGTCACTCTTGAGAGTGAGAACATCCTGGAGCACAAAGAAATGAGCTGGGACTCTAACTTTTTCCTGAGTCTTTTCTTGTCTTTTATACAATGCCAGAACTCCAATAGTTCCTTCCACTTACAGTAAATAAATAAAATATAAAACGAGTGCATAGTTACCATGAGGACAGCACTTCCTGGTCAGAGTTGATGGGGAGGCGACAAAAGTTCTATAAGCCAGTTAGGATCCCTAGCGTATTGGGATCCTAAATCTACCCACAAAGACTCTGCTGAAATTAAAATAAATAACATTCAATGATTAATTGAAAAATAAAAATTGAAAAATAAATAAAACCCATGTTTTTCTTTCTGCTGAGTTGCCTTCCCCATTTTTCCTGCCCCCCAGTCACTTCCTTGAAAGAGACAATTTTTTTTTCTTTTTTCATATGCACAAGGGTAAAGTGAAAATCAGCAAACCCATTTCCTTGTGCATTTGAGTGAGATATGGGTGTCACATTGTGTGGAGAGGCTCATGAACGTGGGTGCCAACCTCAGGGCAGACTGGCACAAAGTAGGGCACAAATCCCAAAAAGTTGTATGCTCTGTAATTAGATTTCAGCAACCAAGTGACAAGTGTGAACTTCCAAAGCATGATACAGCCTTAGCCTGGAGTCACTAAGGCACTTCGGTCTATCTTGCCACCTGAGCACGCCTGCTTTGGTGATAGATGATCCCTTACACCAAAAATCACAACAATATCCAAGTTATTCCCAGTCCCAAAGGATCAGTCACTTACCCTAGGTCATATCTCAAACCCAAGACAACTCTTGTAGCCGATCCTATAATACTAGCTAAAGATTTATTGCCTGAAGCCAGGTCTACACTACAGACTTATATTGGGATAACTATGCCACTCAGGGGTGTGAAAAATTCACACCCCATGAGTGACGTAATTATACCCACCTAACCCCCAGTGTAGACAGCGCTATGTCAGTTGGAGAGCTTTTCCTGTCAACATAGCTACTGCCCCTCGTGGAGGTGGATTAACTATGCCAACAGGAGAATCTTTCCTGTCGCCTTAGGAGCACCTTCACTTAACTCCAATTTCTATTTTATCAATACTAACAGATGGGTGAGTCAGACTGGGTTCCAGCTATGCATTCTTCAGTGTTCAGTGATGCCTAGTGGCCTCGGCATAAGCTGACAGCTGGCCTGAGAGCCTCACAGTGAGTAATAGACAAGGGGCAGAAAATGGCTCCGCTCCTTCAACAGAGATGATTTAACTGGGAATTGGTCCTGCTTCGAGCAGGGGGTTGGATTAGATGACCTTCAGGGGTCCCTTCCAACCCTGATATTCTATGATTCTATGAGAGCAACCATATTTCAGCTGCCCCTGAAGCCCTAACTCGTCTGCCCAAATCCAGGGGAGATTAAAGTTCATCTCACAGGTAAAAACGCAAGAGAACATAATTGTTTATCACGCACACAGGGATGGTGATAAATAGTCTGAGACCATCCTCTGCGGTGTTCTGATGTTGCCAGTAACTAGAACTTGGCAAATTGGTCTGGTTCACCCAACTGCATCTGAAATTGGGCTTCGAGGATGGTCCAATCCTAATAGGGCTTTGGGACTGGGATCCTGACAAACTACAAGGAAAGGGGTTCTCGTAGCATCTGGTCGCAGGACGACTGTTCAGACTGAACTATACTGTCTGCTTAATTTGCTTCAGGATATGAAAGGCTGTGATTGCAACTGCGTGCGGATCGTGCACAGTGTGGGATTCGGACTCCTCGCTGATCCTCGTTCTTTCTATTTGTGTAGTGACTAAAGAGATGATCCCGGCTGACACTTTTGACAGCCACAGCCTGCTATCATAGAGCAGCAGGGTCTGTTTAATCTGTGGCTCTCTGCTTTGGATGGACACCCCTAGGAAGTTAACAGTGATGCTGCAGGTTTGCCACCATTTATTTTTCAGCCAAAATGAAACCAGCAAGAATTGCTTGTAAATTGAGGTAACAATGGGCCTCATGCGAGCTTTCTAAATAGTTTTCAGAGTAACAGCCGTGTTAGTCTGTCTTCGCAAAAAGAAAAGGGGTACTTGTGGCACCTTAGAGACTAACCAATTTATTTGAGCATGAGCTTTCGTGAGCTACAGCTCTCTTCATCGGATGCATTCAGTGGAAACTGCAGAAGACATTATATACACACAGAGAACATGAAACAATACCTCCTCCCACCCCACTGTCCTGCTGGTAATAGCTTATCTAAAGTGATCATCAAGTTGGGCCATTTCCAGCACAAATTCAGGTTTTCTCACCCTCCGCCCCCCACACACAAACTCACTCTCCTGCTGATAATAGCCCATCCAAAGTGACCACTCTCTTCACAATGTGTATGATAAGATATAAATTGGTTAGTCTCTAAGGTGCCACAAGTACTCCTTTTCTTTTTTCTAAATAGTGAGACTGATCAGCATTCTCCAAATTAATCCCCATGGGGGAGTCTTTGTGTTGAGGTTCTGGAGACCAAAGCTTATTAGATCTGCTATAAATCATATTCCTAAATGGCCTCTGAAGATGTTCCAGAGTATGCTGGCCCTTGGCTCTCTGCCCTGCTGGTGGCTTATGCTTTATGGCCCACTGGTGACACTAGCCGGGCAGCAGCAGGAGAGTCAAAGCACATGCTACACTTGTGAATGCTTGAAAATAGAAGAGAGGAATGACTTCTGCTGGAGCCGAAGGCCGAGTGGGACAAAATAACTGATTGGGCCAGATCATGTCCATCTGCAGAACTCCCACTAAGTCTAAAAGCACTCGGAAGGCCCTCTGCACATGCGTGCAGAGTTCCTTTGGGGGTGACTGGGGTACCATGATCTTCCTTGGCTGATGTCTCAAGATCAACAGAGATTGAACAGACCTTGGAGATCTGCAGAGGCCTGGAGTATCGCATGGGGCTGGCTCCTCTGCACTGTTTCTTGAACCCCCTGCCATTGGCATCCTGCTGCCAGTGGCTTCCCTGCCTAAACCTGGGTGGTCCCATATGGATTGCAGAAGGATTTACATTAGCAAAAGTGCATCGGCAGGACTGGGCAAGGGACAGTGGAGCAGGAGGGGGGTGAAGAGGCTACTACTTAGGCTTGCCTCCTCTCCATCGGACAGTTTTTGAACTACTGTAACCGGTTTTCTACTTCTCTCATCTGTCAGAGGGCGAAGTCGGGGTGATCTGGCCCATTATCTGAAAACGTCTTGTATGGGGTTGGGATCTGAGCTATAAGGGACTCCTTTCTAAGCAACCAGCACAGAGACATTTCTGGCCTTCATACCACCCCGCAGTAGGGTTATGTGAGCATAAGTCAGGAGCATCTTTAATTGTTTGGAGCTAGGCTCTCTAGGTTCAAGCTAATTTCACATGTGTGATTGAATAATTCAATTCTCAAGTAAGTTTGCCACTACCCTCCACCAAACTGAGGGTCGTAATGATCATTAGACTGATCCTGGAGAGCTTTTACGGAGCTGTAGAAGAGACTAAATATGTGATTAGTACACAGGGAGTAGATTTCCCCCTAATGAGAATTGGAATTGGAATGCCATTAAGAACAAATGCCCTCTAATTAGAAAAAAATTCTTTCATGGCATCATTAGTCAGACTGTTAAGATTCCAACTCAAAATAACAGTAAGAAGGAGAGGAAGTAACTGTGGTCCCTGAGAATAACTGACCGCTTTTCCCCCGAAGAAGAGCTCTGTGTAGAGCAAAAGCTTGTCTTTCACCAACAGAAGTTGGTCCAATAAAAGATATGGCCTCACCCATCTCCTCTTGCTAATATTCTGGGACCAGCATGGCTACAAGAGCACTGCAAACAGCCTTTCCCCTGTTCAGAGGAGGGATTAATGGGTCAGATGACGTTTGAAGCCACTTTTTGTCACTAAGGGCTGCACTGTGGTTTTTCTTGGTGGTAATTGCAAGGAACGGACAGATTTTCCACGATGAGGCAGCACCAGAAAAGCAGGTAGTTTGATGAGGTCTCCGTTGAGCTGTTTCTCAAGGCAATCTCCAGCAGAAAGCAGCCTTTCTAATACTGGTGGGAAACAGCTGCCTTTGGTCACAGCATGCCCGTGTCTACTTCCGAACAGCCCTGTCAGAACCGCACCGTTTCTGCAGCACAACGGCCTGGTAGAAAATGGCACATGCTGATCTCATTACAGCACTGTAAATCTGGAGAAACTCCACTGACTTCAATGAAGTTACTCTGGATTTACAGTCATGTAAATGGTATCAGAATGTTGTCTTGGCTCCCTCGCTGTTTGTGCTTTGGAACTCCTCATGCTCCCATGTCCCCCAGACAGAGCGGACACTGTGCAGAGTAAAGTTGGTGAATTAAATTAAACATTTGTCAGCTAGCTTGTTAGGATCTAAGATTTGTGAATGTTTGAATTAGCATCTGTTAAATATTTGCAAGCATGGAGATGTGCAGGCCTTGGAAAGAACTGTGCAATTATTTTTTTTAAAAAGGCTTGCCAGGGTGATAGTGGCCAACCATTGCCTTTTGGGCAGAGCTGCTCTTCCGTAAGGCCCTTTCTGATTGACAGGGCACTTGAGCTGTATTCGAAGAGCCTGATTTGAGGGAGTCGAATGGTTGGTGTGCAGAACTCATGGTGATGGGCTGGGGTCCTTTCTCAACGACACTAGGAATAATGAGATGAAATTAAGAAGGGAAAAGTCAGGCTGAACACAGTATTGTCAACCCCAAGTGTTCAAAAATCACGCGTCAGGCCCCCCAGAATCATGAGATTGACTTAAAAATCAGGAGATTTAAAAAACAAAATAAAGCTTTTGGCTTTTTATTGTGTTTACTTTCTGATGGCTGGGCCATTGGGGGCCACATTTCCAAGCTTTTGTTTCTGCACACTCACAAGGGCAAGAAACGTATCTTTTCTTCAGTTAAAGCCAAGCTTCTCCTATAGTCACCTGGCTCTGGGATCTGGGGCTTCAAGAAGAACACCACCAAGAGCGCTGACAACACTCTGAACGTGAAGAAGCTCTTTCTGACAGTGAGGTGGATCAGGCTGTGGCTTCATCTCCTAGAGCAAATGGCAAAAGCCTTCTTGCTTGGGATCTGTAGAACTACAATGGAGGGTGCATTAGAGACAGGTCCATGACCCTGTGGGATAGGATGGATGCACAAGTGTCTTTCACCTCAAACTCCCGTGACTCTAGTTCCTTGTAGTCTGTGGACCCTGTTGCCCAGTGCTCTAGTCTAGACAGTGTTGTTCTCACCCCACTCTGATGACTGGCCGTCATTCATGCTGCTGCTTCACACAAATCAAAACTTTGAAAGTCTGCAGGTGGCAGAAATTCTGGCAAATGCAGGAAGAGTCACCATCAAAATTCTCTCTCCCTCCACCCCATACAGTCTCCAAGCAACTGTTGTGACTTTAAAAAATATATATATTTTTGCTGTTGTCTGATGCCGAGTGTCTCTCCTCACATAACTATGGGCATCTGCGTTGGTGTCACCTCCATTTCTGAAAGAGGGTTCTAGTTAAGTACGTTAGAGATGATGGACCAAATCCAAACTCTGTATAAGTGCAGTTCTAAAGCCAGTGAGATTTCACCTATGTAATTACATCAGATCTGAATTTGGCTCTGCGACAACAGTATCAATGTTCTTCCCTTTGTGCTTGGATTATGATTCTGGCACAATTTCTACAAGTATTCTTTGACTGGGATGTCAGTGACTAAAAGCAGAGATGCTCTTGGTATGGCCGCCAGGCTTATTAGATCTTTGTGTAAATGCAAGAGCTGTACCGCTGACAGGAAATCTGTCCTTCATTCCTACACGTGTTATCTAAAAGCCCCTCTGTTGAAAGCTGCATTTGGTTGCAATTTACTGTCCAAGGCTGGTTAAAATGTCCAGAATATGTGTGGATTACAGGTGGATAAATGTTCTTTAAATTACAGGCATTTCACAAGCCAGAGCAGAGAAGAGGGCATGGTGAAAATGCATGATCATATGCCCTGGTTTGCAGTGCCATGTTGGTGAGGAGCTGTAGCGAAATACAGCTGCAGTGGATCAGTAATGTTGTTATATATGTAGCTTTCAACTGTAATAAGGTGTTGCAAGAACGATGAAAATACTTATCACTAAACCCACATTTTTCTGCAAGCACAGGCGGTGCTCCTACTTTCCGCTGCTACAATGTGCTGCTTTGTACTGTCAATAAAATAATTAAATCTAATTGCTCAGTTACCAATTTTCAGTCTATTGCTTTGGTTTTTCACCTGTGAAATACTGAGATCTGAAAATCCCAGCTTTACTTTAAACATGTCTACCAAATGATGTTATTTCATGACAACTCTAAACTGCTAAAGAATGTGTCGCAAAACAGGATTTTGGCCATTAAAGTCACATCACCCAAAGTCAGGAAACCGCTGTGTAATTGCTTCCTGTAGTAGCAATGGCAGAATTAACATAAGTGATGCTGCTGCACCATTAGAATTAATGGTTTAAATTTGCTTGAGTTTAAACTTCCCTGAATTTTACCTGGTATCAAACAAGTATGGTTTTCCTGAGATGACTAAGGGGGGGATAGGACAAAGGTCTATAAAATCATGAATGGTGAGGAGAAAGTGAATAAAGAAGTGTTATTTACTCCTTCACATAACACAAGAACTGGGGGGGTCACCCAATGAAATGAATAGGCAGCAGGTTTAAAACAAACACAAGGAAGTATTTCTTCATACAGTGACAGGTTTCAGAGGAACAGCCGTGTTAGTCTGTATTCGCAAAAAGAAAAGGAGTACTTGTGGCACCTTAGAGACTAACCAATTTATTTGAGCATGAGCTTTCGTGAGCCACAGCTCATGCTCAAATAAATTGGTTAGTCTCTAAGGTGCCACAAGTACTCCTTTTCTTTTTGCTTCATACAGTGCTCAGTCAACCTCTGGAACTCATTTCTAGAGGATGTTGTGAAGGCCAAAGCTGTAACTGGGTTCAAAAAAGAATTCATAGATATTAAGGTCAGAAGGAACCGTTATGCACTATAAGGTGGGTAGAAAGCTGGCTAGATTGTCGGGCTCAACGGGTAGTTATCAATGGCTCCATGTCTAGTTGGCAGCCGGTATCAAGTGGAGTGCCCCAAGGGTCGGTCCTGGGGCTGGTTTTGTTCAGTATTTTCATAAATGATCTGGAGGATGGTGTGGATTGCACTCTCAGCAAATTTGCGGATGATACTAAACTGGGAGGAGTGGTAGATACGCTGGAGGGGAGGGATAGGATACAGAAGGACCTAGACAAATTGGAGGATTGGGCCAAAAGAAATCTGATGAGGTTCAATAAGGATAAGTGCAGAGTCCTGCACTTAGGACAGAAGAACCCAATGCACAGCTACAGACTAGGGACCGAATGGCTAGGCAGCAGTTCTGCGGAAAAGGACCTAGGGGTGACAGTGGACGAGAAGCTGGATATGAGTCAGCAGTGTGCCCTTGTTGCCAAGAAGGCCAATGGCATTTTGGGATGTATAAGTAGGGGCATAGCGAGCAGATCGAGGGACGTGATCGTTCCCCTCTATTCGACATTGGTGAGGCCTCATCTGGAGTACTGTGTCCAGTTTTGGGCCCCACACTTCAAGAAGGATGTGGATAAATTGGAGAGAGTCCAGCGAAGGGCAACAAAAATGATTAGGGGTCTGGAACACATGAGTTATGAGGAGAGGCTGAGGGAGCTGGGATTGTTTAGCCTGCAGAAGAGAAGAATGAGGGGGGATTTGATAGCTGCTTTCAACTACCTGAAAGGGGGTTCCAAAGAGGATGGCTCTAGACTGTTCTCAATGGTAGCAGATGACAGAACGAGGAGTAATGGTCTCAAGCTGCAGTGGGGGAGGTTTAGATTGGATATTAGGAAAAACTTTTTCACTAAGAGGGTGGTGAAACACTGGAATGCGTTACCTAGGGAGGTGGTAGAATCTCCTTCCTTAGAGGTTTTTAAGGTCAGGCTTGACAAAGCCCTGGCTGGGATGATTTAACTGGGAATTGGTCCTGCTTCGAGCAGGGGGTTGGACTAGATGACCTTCTGGGGTCCCTTCCAACCCTTATATTCTATGATTCTATGATCATCTAGTCTGATCTCCTGCACAACGCAGGCCACCGAATCTCACCCACCCACTCCTGAAATAAACCTCTCACCTATGTCTGGCTATTGAAGTCCTCAAATTGTGGTTTAAAGACTTCAAGGTGCAGAGAATCCTCCAGCAAGTTCATGCAGGATAGGTCCATCAATGGCTCTTAGCCAGAATGCTTAGCCAGGGATGCAATCCCATGCTCTGAGCATCCCTAGCCTCTGTTTGCCAGAAGCTGGGAATGGATGACAGAGGATGGATCACTCAGTGATTGCTTGTTCTGCTCCTTCCCTCTGAAGCACCTGTCCCTGGCTGCTGTTAGAAGAAAGAACCCTGGCCTAGATGGACCATAGGTCTGACCTAGTCTGGCCATTGTTATCACTCACCTCGGATTTCATTCTAGTGCCACAAGTAGGGCTGTCAAGCGATTAAAAAATTAATTGCGATTAATCGTGCAATTAAATTAATTATGATTAATTGCGCTGTTAATAATAGAATACCATTTATTTGAATATTTTTGGATGTTTTCTATATTTTAAAATATACTGATTTTAATTACAACACAGAATATAAAATATTCAGCACTCACTTTATATTTATTTTTGAGAAATATTTGCGCTGTAAAAAAATAAAAGAAATCGTATTTTTCAATTCACCTCATTCAAGTACTATAGTGCAATTTCTTTATCATGAAAGTTGAACTTACAAATGTAGAATTATGTACAAAAAACCTGCATTCAAAAACAAAACAATGTAAAACGTTAGAGCCTACAAGTCCACTCAGTCCTACTTCTTGTTCAGTCAATCGCTCAGATAAACAAGTTTGTTTACATTTGAAGGAGATAATGCTTCTTGTTCACAATGTCACCTGAAAGTGAGAACAGGCATTGTAGCTGGTGTTGCAAGATATTTATGTGCCAGATGCTCTAAAGATTCATATGTCCTTCATGCTTCAACCACCATTCCAGAGGATATGGTCCATGCTGATGATGGGTTCTGCTCGATAACAATCAAAAACAGTGCAGACCAACGCATGTTCACTTTCATCATCTGAGTCAGAGGCCACCAGCAGAAGGTTGATTTTATTTTTTGGTGGTTCGGGTTCTGTAGTTTCTGCATCAGAGTGTTGCTCTTTTAAGACTTCTGAAAGCATGCTCCATACCTCGTCCCTCTCAGATTTTGGAAGACACTTCAGATTCTTAAATCTTGTGTCGAGTGCTGTAGCTGTTTTTAGAAATCGCAAATTGGTACCTTCTTTGCGTTTTGTCAAATCTGCAGTGAAAGTGTTCTTGACACAAACAACATCTGCTAGGTCATCATCAGAGACTGGTATAATATGAAATACTTGGCAGAATGCAGGTAGAACAGAGCAGGAGACATATTATTCTCCCCCAAGGAGTTCACAAATTTAATTAACGCATTGTTTTTTTTAATGAGAATTATCTGGAAGCATGTCCTCTGGAATGGTGGCCGAAGCATGAAGGGGCATACGAATGTTGGCATGTCTGACATGTAAATACCTGCAATGCCAGCTACAAAAGTGCCATGTGAATGCCTGTTCTCAATTTCAGGTGACATTGTTAATAAGAAGCCAGCAGCATTATCTCCCATAAATGTAAATGAACTTGTTTGTCTTAGCAATTGGCTGAATAAGAAATAGGACTGAGTGGACTTGTAGGCTTTAAAGTTTTACATTGTTTTGTTTTTGAGTGCAGCTATGTAACAAAAAAAATCTACATTTGTAAGTTGTACTTTCACAATAAAGAGATCGCAGTACAGTATTTGTATGAGGTGAATTGAAAAATGCTATTTCTTTTATCATTTTTACAGTGCAAATATTTGTAATAAATATAAAGTGAACATTGTACACTGTGTATTCTGTGTTGCAATTGAAATCAATATATTTGAAAATGTAGAAAAAACATCCAAAATAATTTAATAAATTTCAGTTGGTACTCTATTATTTAACAGTGGAATTAAAACTGCGATTTATCGTGATTCATTTTTTTGAGTTAGCGTGTGAGTTAACTGTGATTAATTGACAGCTCTAGCCACAAGCAATTAAAAACTGTGGCAATGGGAAGCATGAGCTAGCATTGTGCCTCCCTGCCCCCTTAGGGACCAGAACTCTCCACCTACCTGCCGAGGCCCAGCCATGGGATAAAGACCTGAGGGGAAGGATGCAGGAGTGTCATTAGACCTCGTGAGAATGACAATCTGTGTATATAGCAGTATCTTTAAGATGGATCCCAAAGGCTTTACAGACTTTACTGCCTGACTGATCAAGCTCTGGGGTTAAAACTGGAGACCTTACTCCCAGAACACTCCCGAGTGACTTCAAATTACGGATGGTTGAGAGTGACAGACAAACACAGGCATTGCTTCTTCTTTAGCTAACTCGGGAGTGTTTAAAAATCTGCCCCTGGAAACGCTTCCTACCTAGGGTAGGTCCGAGGGGATTGTCTACACGGGAGATGGAGCTTTGACCCTCGCAGTGCTGCTGTGGCTGCCCCAAGTACTTTGCTGTCTGAAAACCTACCAGTGCACGTGGGGGCTAGCTCGTCACGTCGCCCAGCCAGCCACAGTTGTGCTGCTGTTTTTAAGTGCACTGGCTTGACCAGAGCGACCGCAGGGATGTCTGCCCGAACTGGGAATTACACCGCCATTAAGCGCTAGCGTGTGGACGCTGCAGCCCAGAAAACGCACAGCGACACGGCACGACAGTTCAGGATGGTCAGTAGAGAACACCGCGCCCAACGTGCACAGCTGACAGTGGCCAGACACCATGTAAATGGGAATTTGGCCAGGTTTCCAGGGTGCAATGTAATTCTGTAGCATAAAAAAACTTTTTCTCTTTCCCCAGTTTTGTGATTCCGGATTTGTGATGTAAACAGTGTAACGTACAACAATCAAATAAGCAAAAGCAAGGTCTGTGTGGTCCGGAGGGGACTTTGGGTGTGAGACTCTGTGGAGACCATGTTCCCAAATGAAGTTTGCAGGCACCTGACTGTGGAAGTCATTCTCATTGTTACAATTGTGCTTCTTGACAAAATAGCACCAGGAATCAAGCAGCAAGTCAAAACTTTTCAGAATAATTCCCTGAATCCCTTCAAAAATATATTTCATTTCAAGAGCATTATCTACAAGAACCTTGCATTATCTGATCAGCAGAGTATCCCTGCATGGCTGCTGTCTGTTGGAAGCAAAACTAGTCTTTTTTAGATACATCAGTTTTAGGTTTGCCGGAAAGCATTTTATAGCTTTATAAAACCCTTAAAATGTTTTTTAAACACTCCTCCAAGCTTATACGGCTAGTTTTAGACTAGCAATGGCAAGCTCCCTTATCCCCCAGCAAATTCCCACCATGATGAGGTGTGTAAACGGTTTGAGGCATTTTTAAAGCTTCCTAGCAATACATATGGAAGGGAACGCAAGCCCCTCAGCCTGTACAAATGAAAGACCGCGTCCTAATTCATGTGGCATATAAGACTGTGAAGTCATTTTTGCGTCTCTCTGTGGCAACGTTTATATTTGTATTGTTTCAAGGTGTACATTTTTTCCATCTGAATGTTGCCTTACAGTGACCACGCAAGGATTGTTAGGGGGCGTGTGTGTATCGGTCTGCTCTCGGTGTGCTGGCGGCGTTTGAGGTGTGCTGAGATGTCAGGGGTTTTCAGTGTTCAGGTTATTAGTGCCAGATCTTTCCTTTTAAAGCAGACTTTGGTTTTTGGTTCCCAGAGTGTGGCATAGTAAGTGTTTCTAGCCAGAGGGCAACCTGGGATGGGGTTTGGGGGTGGATGAACAGCCCGCTGCTGCTATAGGCTGGTGGAAGTGGCTGTCCTGGAGAGGGTCTCATGCCTTGTTCTTTCATTAGAATTGTCTCTCTCCTCCTCTCAGCTCAGTTTTCACCCCGTTTTCTGTCTGCCCCTTCTCTGTTCCTGCCCAGAGTCTCTCCTGAGTGAAATGCAAAGGCAGCACCGCTCACATTGGAGTTGAATCTCGGAACCCACCTTGTCTGAGAGGCTTTAAAATCAGGTCCAGCTGCTGAGCTCCTGGGCAGGTCCATACCATAGTTTTTCCGAGTCCTCACTCAGCGCTAGCCCCTTGGTCAGCCTGTCACAAAAAATGGTCCAGATCATTTCTGGAGATGCCTGCGTGGAAGGGCCTCTGTCTACGGCTCTCTCCCCTTCCCATGTGGAAGAGCATTCAGTTGCCTTTACAACACTGTCCCTGGTCTCTTCTAGATCGCTCTTCACAGGTCCAGGGTCCCCATGGCTTGGGCATAGAGATTGGGCCGACAAGGGTGAGGAGAGTGCAGAGGGAGCAGCATGCACAGTTCTGGTCACCCATGTTCAAGAAGGTGAATTCAAACTGAAACAGGTGCAGAGAAGAGATACTAGGATGATGCGGGGCATGGAGGGCCTGTCTTATGAGAGGAGACGAGAAGAGCTTGGCTTGGTTAGTCTCGCGAAAAGAAGGGGATATGATTGCTCTCTGTAAATACATTGCGGGGTTGACACCAGGGACGGTGAAGAGCTAGTTAAGTTAAAGGACAATGCTGACACAGGAACAAATTGATATAAACTGGCCATGAACAAATTCAGGCTGGAAACTAGAAGAAGATTTCGAATCATTAGAGGGGGTGGGGTTCTGGGACAGCCTCTGTATAGGACTTGTGGGGCAAACAACTCAAAACTAATTAAGAGAAGGCTGGACAAGTTTATGAGTGTGACAGAATGACCGGGTTGCTTATGATTATAGGGGTCAATGCTCAGCAGCCATGGGGCTCACTTCCGGTGCATGTCTTATGATACTACAAGCTCATGCTTCAGAGTTTCAGCTGGCCATCTGCAGGGTCAGGAAGGGATTCCCCCTCTCCCTGTGTCTGTGTGCATGTGTGTGTATTTTAATCTTCCTCTGAAGCACCAGGTCCTGGCTGGAGATGAGACATTGGGCGGGGTGGGACAGGGCTCTGAGATGGGACTCAGCAGTCTCTCTTGGGTGCTTGGCTGGCTGTTTCTTGCTCATATGCTCAGGGTCTAACTGATTGCCACACATGGGGTCAGGAAGGAATCTTCCCCCAGGTCAGTGACCTTGCGGGTTTTCACCTTCCTCTGCAGTATCTGGATGCAGGACACTTGCCAGGATTGTCTGGGTGTATCTCACTTGATCATTTCCCTGCCATTGTAGGGCCTCGGGCACGGATGCCCCTCGGTCCCTCCTGTTCTCTGCCTGTGGCACAGAACAGTGCACTCTGCTGTGGGCTGTGATCCTTCAGTCTCACGTTGGTTGTTGAGTTTTGTATGTGGGGGCTGGGTGGTGCTGGTGGCTGGTGATAGAGAAGAAAGGAAAGCAGCAGAATACGGACCCTGGTCTTCAGAAAAGCAGACTTTGACTCCCTCAGGGAACTGATGGGCAGGATCCCCTGGGAGAATAACATGAGGGGGAAAGGAGTCCAGGAGAGCTGGCTGTATTTTAAAGAATCCTTATTGAGGTTACAGGGACAAACCATCCCGATGTGTAGAAAGAATAGTAAATATGGCAGGCGACCAGCTTGGCTTCACAGTGAAATCCTTGCTGATCTTGAACACAAAAAAGAAGTTTACAAGAAGTGGAAGATTGGACAAATGACCAGGGAAGAGTATAAAAATATTGCTAGGGTGAAATCAGGAAGGCCAAATCACACCTGGAGTTGCAGCTAGCAAGAGATGTTAAGAGTAACAAGAAGGGTTTCTTCAGGTATGTTAGCAACAAGAAGAAAGTCAAGGAAAGTGTGGGCCCCTTACTGAATGCGGGAGGCAACCTAGTGACAGAGGATGTGGAAAAAGCTAATGTACTCAATGCTTTTTTTGCCTCTGTCTTCACGAACAAGGTCAGCTCCCAGACTACTGCACTGGGCAGCACAGCATGGGGAGGAGGTGACCAGCCCTCTGTGAAGGAAGAAGTGGTTCGGGACTATTCAGAAAAGCTGGACAAGCACAAGTCCATGGGGCCGGATGCGCTGCATCCGAGAGTGCTAAAGGAGTTGGCGGATGTGATTGCAGAGCCATTGGCCATTATCTTTGAAAACTGGGGATGGGTCCTGCTTTGAGTAGGGGGTTGGACTAGACGACCTCCTGAGGTCCCTTCCAATCCTGATAGTCTGTGATTGATAGGACGGGGGTCAGACTGGGTGATGTGTGGTCCCTTCTGGCCACAGGTGGTGGGTTTAATGAAACCAGGGGAGACTACGCACAGGCCTGGCACAACTCCACTGACCCACTGCTGACTGCCTGGGCTGCGATGGCCCGGCCTGTGCCCTGTCTCTTCCCATTCCTGCTCTACCCCTTCCCCAAGGCCCCCACTGCCCACCACTGCCTGTTGAGTCCCTCCTCTCCTCCAGGCCACCTCCCCTCGCCGGAGGTCCCCGCTGCTCACGGCATCCCTCCTCTTTTCCACCCTCCTCCCCTGCAAGGATCCCCCTGTTTGCCACATCCCTGTGGGCGGGGGGGGCTTCGTGGGGAAGGGTGGAGGAGAGGAGGGATGCAGCAAGCAGTGGGCGGGGGGGGCCTCGTGGGAGAAGGGGGGGAGGAGGAGAGGAGGGACGCAGCAAGCGGTAGGCGGGGGGGGCCTCGTGGGAGAAGGGGGGGGAGGAGGAGAGGAGGGACGCAGCAAGCGGTGGGCGGGGGGGGCCTCGTGGGGAAGGGTGGAGGAGAGGAGGGACGCAGCAAGCGGTGGGCGGTGGGGGCCTCGTGGGAGAAGGGGGGGGAGGAGGAGAGGAGGGACGCAGCAAGCGGTGGGCGGTGGGGGCCTCGTGGCAGAAGGGGGGAGGAGGAGAGGAGGGACGCAGCAAGCGGTGGGCGGGGGGGGCCTCGTGGCAGAAGGGGGGTGGAGGAGAGGAGGGACGCAGCAAGCGGTGGGCAGGGGGGGCCTCATGGGAGAAGGGGGGGGAGGAGGAGAGGAGGGACGCAGCAAGCAGTGGGCGGGGGGGGCCTCGTGGGAGAAGGGGGGAGAGGAGGGACGCAGCAAGCGGTGGGCGGGGGGGGCCTCGTGGGAGAAGGGGGGGGAGGAGGAGAGGAGGGACGCAGCAAGCGGTGGGCGGTGGGGGCCTCGTGGGAGAAGGGGGGGGAGGAGGAGAGGAGGGACGCAGCAAGCGGTGGGCGGTGGGGGCCTCGTGGGAGAAGGGGGGGTGGAGGAGAGGAGGGACGCAGCAAGCGGTGGGCGGTGGGGGGCCTCGTGGGAGAAGGGGGGGTGGAGGAGAGGAGGGACGCAGCAAGCGGTGGGCGGTGGGGGGCCTCGTGGGAGAAGGGGGGGTGGAGGAGAGGAGGGACGCAGCAAGCGGTGGGCGGGGGGGGCCTCATGGGGAAGGGTGGAGGAGAGGAGGGACGCAGCAAGCGGTGGGCGGGGGGGGCCTCGTGGGAGAAGGGGCGGAGGAGGAGAGGAGGGACGCAGCAAGCGGTGGGCGGGGGGGGCCTCGTGGGAGAAGGGGGGGTGGAGGAGAGGAGGGACGCAGCAAGCGGTGGGCGGGGGGGGCCTCGTGGGAGAAGGGGGGGAGGAGGAGAGGAGGGACGCAGCAAGCGGTGGGCGGGGGGGGCCTCGTGGGAGAAGGGGGGGAGGAGGAGAGGAGGGACGCAGCAAGCGGTGGGCGGGGGGGGCCTCGTGGGAGAAGGGGGGGTGGAGGAGAGGAGGGACGCAGCAAGCGGTGGGCGGGGGGGGCCTCGTGGGAGAAGGGGGGGGAGGAGGAGAGGAGGGACGCAGCAAGCGGTGGGCGGGGGGGGCCTCGTGGGAGAAGGGGGGGAGGAGGAGAGGAGGGACGCAGCAAGCGGTGGGCGGGGGGGCCTCGTGGGAGAAGGGGGGGTGGAGGAGAGGAGGGACGCAGCAAGCAGTGGGGAGGGATGCAGCAGGTAGTGGGGTGCCTCACGGGGACTGGGTGAGGCCTGGGACAGAGTGGACGTGGAATGTGGGCAGAGCCGGGGGTGGAAGAGGTGGGGCCGTGGGCGGAAGTGGTGGGACAGGGAGCTAGCCTCCCCCAGGGGAAGCTTCACCCGCCGCCCATGCTTCTGGACTTCGTGACTCTGTGTACAAGAGGGATGTCCGTAAGTAGGCAAGAGATCAGGTACCAGTAGATCGTGCTCAAGAACACACAGCAGAGTTCCCAGGGTTTGCAGGTCCAGTAAATCCTGTGACTGTTCGGCACTGCCAATGGCTTCCATTGGCTGCACTCTACTTGCAGGGAGGCACAAGCATGGGTAGGTGGTTGTCAGTTTACAGCTGCCCTGACCCCGCTCCTCTGTGTCGAGAGGGGGACCCTGGCACGCCGGCGGGCAGCACGCCAGGTTGCCGCCCCTTTTCCGGCTCCTCCTGATCCTCCTGCTGAGGTTCTGGCTGCACTTCTCCTCCCATCCTCCACCGCACGTGCTCCCTGTCCGTGGCTCCTCCAAGTCCCAGGCTTTGCTCACCAACCTCTTCCTCCTTTGTGGAGCGGTGGGTGGGCGCTACCCTGGGTACGCCTCTGTATCCCCTCCTGCTTGCTCATTTTAAACCTTTACCCTCCCGGCCCCCATTCCTGGGCCTTTATGTTTTGTCCCATGGGACTTGTTGTTTTCTGGGCTCTCGGCCCTTCCTTCAGTTGCGAGGTCTGTTGTCACACCTAACCTGTCCTGGTGGGAGTAATCATCGTTATTACTTTGTTACCATATTGTGTTTTGTCATTTATTATTGAGAGTGGTACAATCCAATAATCGCATCCTTCTAGAATGTAAATTTAGCTTGTACTCACCTTAGCAGTGCCAGGTTCAAAAAACAAACATTAGCTAAACACAGAACTTTAGACACTGGGCAGATGAAGGTTGCTTATTTTCAAATTGTATTTTTAGTTAGATCTGTAAAATAACTTAAAATTTGCATGAAAATAAATGCAGTTCCAAGTCTGATACCAGTAGCAATGATGGAGACAAGTGTTAGTGACTCACATACATGACTGTGATCGGTAAACATAAATGCCAAAATAATTAGAAAAATAAATTCCCTTTCTTAATAAAAGAGAAAAGAACCTTAATCACGCGTGTTAAAATTACAGAAATATATTTTTAGTGGAGTGAAAAACCGTTGACTAAAATAGAGTAGATACTGGCAGTAACACGGAGTGTGTCTGCTGGGGAAAGTCAGCAGATTCTGAGCACATTTTATTTATTTTTATTTATCTCTACTAAAGATAGTGTGAAAAGTATCAACCGTGTGTTTCTGAGATCTGTGTGAAGGCTCCAGAACTGATACCTCAAGGCTTGGGATTATCTTGCTGCATTATCCCCTGATTGTTCTAAATTTACGAAGAAACTTAAAATATGGCTTTAATTGGTATTTGAATGTTTTTTCTTTCTTTATAGAGGAATAAGATACAGTGCTCCTGCCAGCTACTTCCTAAATTATTATCTGCAAAAAAACTAGAGTGTTCAGGTGCCTAAGTAGCCCCTGGAATCACAGGTAAAGTTTCCCCCCCACCCCCCCCCCAAAACCCCCCCAAAAAACTCTGAAATGGCACCCTGAGTGGGTCATGGCAAGCAGGAGGCTGGTAGTTTTTACTGTTTCTGATTTAGCATGGGTCAGTGTTTGCCTTTCTGGTTTATTATTATTTATTTACTGATCCCATCCGTGAGAGAGCCCACTGCAGATCCAGAGCTATGTAGCCCTTCTGGCCTCATCTAGACTAGAATTGAAGGGTTTGATGTTAGCAAAATAGCTGGGGGCAGGCTAGGGATTAGCTTGGCCGGTTTAGGATGCACCACAGGCAAGATGGCTGGTCCAGAGTAGACTTTTAGCATCTTGGTTAGCTGACACCTGCTAATATCACATCTTAAAACCCAGTCTAGATAAGGTCTCTCTGCTTTTTGGAGAGCACTGAAGGGAGATTTCTATAGGTGTTTTCCTCTTTGTTCCCATTGAGTCACCTGCTTCAGACAAAGAAAAGTCAGGTCTGGATATTAAATACATTAACTTTCTTTTTCTTTAAAATGTATTCATCTCTGTCCTAGCGAGATCGCATTTGTGCAGAGTGCCCGGAAATGCATTTGTGCAGCAATTGGTTTCCTTATATTTTAGTAACAGATCCAACGTAGCTAACTACAGCAATTAATTTAGCAACATAAAAAATTAAGTGGAACATTTTATCAGCTGAGCAGTTTGCGGGACCTGTTTATGCACGGCACGGAAACATTCTGTTGGTTTGGGAGTGCATTTAAACGTTAAAAATAGCATTTAAAATGCATTTGAAGTTCTGCACTAGATGAAAATGGTACTTCTGGCAAATATTTAGCACAGAATATGAATTCATAAGCTTATTTGGCCCTAAGAAAATCTGCTGTACATTGGAGTGCTTTGTCAGATTGACAGCAAAGAACAAACTTAATGAACGTAGTGGTGGGTTATTTTCCTGCAAGAATATGAGCTGTCGTTACATAACAGGAAGGGTAAAATAACCAGGAATAGGAGACAAATTGGCAGGTGTAATCTTAATTGAATTAATCTGTCAAAAATGTACTCTAGAAATTGTGCATTTATTTAGTGTCACTCTGAGTCAAACTTGAATGATGGCATTAGATCTCTGCTCCTTAGAAGGCCCTAATGCCATAATTTTTCCTAGTATTTGAATAGCTCGGTTGACGTTTAAATATGCTGGATAATAACAGGACTAGGAGCCTGTGGAGGGTGATATGCCATCAAACATCTTTATTTGTACTGTTAAGTAAATAACATTAAGGAAAGGGATAGGACTTCTTTATCTTTTTTCTGGGAGAAGAAAGGATTCCCCCTGCTAGCATTGCCTTCACCCTGCTGCTCCCTTTGGATGGTGACTGGGGGGGGCGTGGGGGGTTGAATAACTTCCCACTTGTGGCTGCTATTATCAGTTAGTTTTTGACTGGGGGAGGAAGTAGCTAATCTTTCTGTCCTCAGCTGGGCCAGTCAGATCTTTCATTCCACTGTGGTGGCAAAGACTGAAGTGCTTCTGATGCTGTGAGAGCACCAGGCATGGTGTACATTGGAGTTTTGCGTAGGGTTTTCATTTCGTTCTGCGTTTCCCTCTCTGGCTGTGGTTACTTTTGATTCTTACCTTCTGGGAAGGACTGAGGAACAGTTCTCAAATCCGTGACAGTTCTCAAATCAAGTCAGTGAATAAAGGTTAATCTCATATCTGTAATTATCTTAATTACCCAATAAAAGGTATATTAGTGATTATTGCCAAACCCAAGCGTGGGCCTCCCCATACTGCTTACTGGGCCTCGCTCTTCCAGGTTGCAGCTGTGTCACTCCAGCGGAGTTGTTCTTGCTTTACGCCAATGTGACTAAGACCAGAAGAGAGTCCCCAGTGGAATACTTCTGCTGACGATTTCAGGGAGAGTGTGGAATATTAACTAAGTCATAGAAGCCTCCATAATAGTCATGAAAAGTCCGATTACAATCCCCTGAGAGGACCAGGGCAAGGCTGGGTGCAAGGACCATGCCTAATCTTTCCTTGCCATGTATGGTCTAGTCTGGTTTTCAGTTTCTTAAGTAGTGGGGCTTCTCTCACTTCCCTTTGGAGTTAATTCCCCAGTCTAATAGATCTAACCATTAGGAAATATTTCCTTGTATTTAACATATTTTCTGTTCTTAGTGCCATCTTGTTACCCCGAGCAATCTCCCTTTGTGCCATGGTAAATCATTCCTCTCTGTTCACATATTTCTGGACGGGAAGCATTCAAGGCACAGATTTCCCTTCCTTTGGTTTTAGAAGTCTAATATCCCAGTGCTTGGATGGAGAACCCTGTGGGAATGCGTATGCTAAAAGCACCAAGTAAAGCTATTTCACTAGGGGGTAGTCAAATGAACAATCTTGTTTAGTAGCCTAGCTGTTAGAACACCTGGATGGTAGCCAAGGTCATCTCAAGGTAGGTCATCTTATTGTTTCCCTGTAACAATTTATGTTTCGATTTTGTAATACAGTGACAGAATTTTCAGATTGATATTACTGGGGAAATCTGCTGTTATCTCTGTGTGAATTACAGAAGCTTTTTCTGTCAGAATTAATTGTACCCTTAGAGGGGTTTAGTGCATAATCTCTGGTCTACAATCTCGTTCACTTGTCAAGTGGAGGTCCCTTTGTGGAATGAGTTTGGAAGGCTCAGCTCAAGGGGGAGTTTCTGTTGCAAAGTCAGTTGTATTGTTACAAAATTTGGCCCACACCATATCTCTTTGGAGGGCAAGTTTGTTACTGAAATGGAGTGGAGATTAATACTCTCCACATGCTGCCTCCTGCAGCATTTTAAGCCTTTCATTTTAGGCTTAAATCCAGTGCCAGGATTTGGTGTATCTCTTTGGGGTCAGGAGTGCAGAGATGCTCTCTGGTGTAAGTTTGTGAGAAGAAAGAGACTCCCAGCTTTTCAAAGCTGTCAGCCCTTGATTTTCAGAGGTGAAAATAAAATTCACTCCGAGTGTTGCTGGGAAGTGACACCTGCAGTGTGGGATGCTCAGTTGTCTTGTTTTCATAAATTTTCCTCCTTTTTCCTTTTGCTGCAAAAGCCTTAGCAACACAGGAATTCAGTGCACAAGCGGTGGCTGACAAGATTCTAGGAAAGCATTAAAAGAACTGCTAGGTTGCTGTTTCCCCTCCTATCTGCATACAACAGCAACTTTGCACATACTGATAATTCTTTGCTTGAGACTATTTTCCAGTTTATTGTGTTGGAAATTAATGTAGCAGTGGCTGCTGGTGCCGTGGCTGCTGCCACAGTGGCTTGATAATGTAGTCTCTTAGTTTTACCCCCTTCTGTGCTGTAGGCTCCAGCCAAGCCCTCATGCAGCTAGCTGGGTTATTCCTCTGTTCTTGTTATTTAGCAGGAAATTTTCACTTCTCGTTCATGCTAGCAGCTGCTTTTAGGAGGGAGGAAAACATTTCGGTATGTAGGATTCCCAAATGCCCTGGGAGTTCATTCCCCATTGATTTTGTTCCTCTCCACCTTCCCTACAGTTTGCATCAATGAACATGTTCCTAAAAGCAGAGGAGGAAGCGGGGGAGTAAGGATGAGTTTTTGCAAGTTGTGCCTCAAACTGCTAAAATAAATTTGCAAACTCTGTTTAGATTGTTAATAATTCTTTAAAAGGACACTGGTCGAATTTGCCCCCAAATTTAGGATCCAGTCCTGCAGCTTCTACTTATTTGAGAAGCCCCCTGGAAGTCCAGAGGATTACTCATGTGAGTAAATGCTGTGGCAACAGTTAGATTCTGAATATATATATATGTATATTTGGGAAGAAATTTTCTTAAGTGCCAAAGGGATGAGGGAGCATAAATCTCACTGACAATCATTGGGACAGAGCACAAGGCCCATGGAAAAATCACTGGGAAAGTCCCATAGGCCCTTTGAAAACTCTCTTCCAATGGCTGTGTTTATTGTTTTAATGTACATTTCCCCAGCCTTTCTAAAGCAGTCTCACCATAGGAAGTGAGAGCCACTTCTGACGAAACCTACAGAGCAGCAGAAATGTCCCTGGATTTTTAATTCCAAAGGAAACATTTCTTAAAACGAATCAGCGTCCCCTGTAGGATTTGCACCTTGTTGCAGCTAATTCCTGAGAACCTAGACCTGCACCAGAAGAGAAACCGACATCTGTTTTCACTTTCTAAGCTGAAAGAAATACAGGACCTGATCCGCAGCCCAGTGAAATCAGTTGCAGTCTCGTCTCTGGGCACTGGATCAAGGCCCCAGTGTGTAAATAGTGAAAAACAAATGAGATTTGAAAATTCCAGTTGACTAATCTAAGGGTATTTGTAACCTGGAAAGGGATTTGCATGCCTCATTTTGTAAAATGTGGCTCTAAGGGCAAGACTTTGGGTGACCATGCGAGCAGCAGAGTGTTCTGATCTTGCTTTGTGTTCTTCTCCACGCACCAGTTAATAGGGCCGGATTTTCATTCTCCCCATCTCCAAGGGTCTGTTTGTGTGTTTGTGTTTGAAAGGCATCGGATATCCTCTCCTTGGCTCTGCCAGTTCCCTGCTGTGCTGGGATGCTGAGCTGCTTCACATGCTGCCCACTCTTGCTGATAGTATGTGTGCATGACCCTTGTGTGGGGGAGAGGGCGTGCCAGCCCAAGGAGCTGGCCACGCTCCAGCGCCTGGCCGTGACATACAGGACCCTTCATGAAACCAGACAGAATTAAACCCTTTGTTTCCTGTTTGCCGGGCCGGCTTAGAAAAAAGTCAGTGAGGCTGAAGCGCTCAACAAGACAGTCTTTGTATTAATTTAATTAATCGGTTTAGCTGAGGGGCAGTGAGGATGGGAGGTCATGCTATAAATACCTCCATTTCTTGGAGTTTTGAGATGGTTCTGGTGCAGGGGCCTTATCACCCACCTGGGCTTCCCTGTTTGCCAATGGGCACGGTGTGTCTTGCGATCAGGCTCGAAAGGAATTCCCATGAGGAGCTAGCTTCCCTGTCCACTGCACTGTTGCCAACCTGCAGCTGTTGAGGTCCTTTGGAATTTTTTTTTCTACCCACACAAGTTCTCATTTCAGCATTTCACTCCCCCGTGACTCAGAACTGAGGTGAGAGGTGCTAAACACCTCTGACTGAGACACTTAGCTCAGTGCACCTGGCCTAGGAAGGCCATGCATGCGTGTCTGGGGATGGGGAGAGCACCTACATTACAAACCGCACTCCCTTGTCATTCGAATGGGTCCATCAGTATTTGCTGGGGATGAATCTTGGCACAGAGGCTCAGTCTAGGAGGAGGTGAGTTTTTTAAACAAATCATCTGTGTGGTTCTTTTTAAACAGTGACAATATGTGTGAAATATCACAGATTTGGGGTTAATTTTCATCAGCTTAAAATGAAACCAGCCTCAGTTAAATAGAATCATAGAATACCAGGGTTGGAAGGGATCTCAGGAGATCATCTAGTCCAACCCCCTGCTTAAAGCAAATCCCCAAGTTTTGGCCCAGATCCCAAATAGCCCCCTTAAGGATTGGACTCAGAACCCTGGGTTTAGCAGGCCAATGCTCAAACCACTGAGCTATCCCTCTGCCCCCATCTGCTTTGGCTTTGGAGTTTGGAGCATAGCTGCCACACAGGGACATTAGCAGCGTGGCAGGGCAATTTTGGCAAAATCTAAATTAGAAAGCCCCTTATGGCTGATGGTGTTCTCTGGTTGCAAACTCCATGGCCTCTTGAGTCATGGATCTAGTGCAGGAAGGAGGGAGGGAGAGTGACCTGGGCGGTCAGGAGCAGTGTGTTGTGTTGTTACAGTCCTTGTGTCCAAGACGTTTCATCATGGCAGTCTTGTTTCGCAATGGCTGGTTGCAATAGCTATTCTTCCCAGTGGCCTGCATAGTGCCTGGAGTTAGAAATCATCCCCTTCTCAGTGTACAGGCTGCTGGGAACAAGGTGAGCAAGCAACCCCAGAACCATTGGAACAATTTATCCAGGGTCATGGTGGATTCTGGACCCTGGGATGGTGGCCCCGCTCACCGGTATTATGGACTTTGGCTGCTAGGCCGCACTGCCCTGAGAGCAAGGGTCATATTAAGGACGAAGGCCTCAAAGTGACGCAGCCCCAAGAGGTGGGGCAGTCCTTCAGACTCGATCCCAGGGATGTGACACACCTCTCCCCTGCCCTCACAGGGTGTTTCAGCCCCGGGGCACCTGGTGGAGAATACGGGCATTGGTCGGGACCTGCTCAATGGAGATCAAAAAGCTTATGAAATGGCTGCTGGAGAGCCAGCAGGTGCAGCTGCTCCAGCAGCTCTCCTCACAGCAGCAGCTTCAGATGGCCCAGCAGCAGCAGCAACAGCTAACGTGGGAGTTGGGCCACCCAGCCACAGGCGCAGCAGGAGCGACTAGTGCAACAGATGGCACCGTGTTGCGACCCCCACAAACTCTTCCCCTCCTCCGGCCGGGTCTGAGGCTGGGGGTGGCCTGGTGGGTATTCCTGACAAAGGCGGGACCCAGTGATGACCCGGAGGTGTTTCTCGTGATGGGATGTTAGATGGGGTGGGATCTGAGTTACAACAGAAAATTCTTTCCTGGGTGTCTGGCTGGTGGATCTAGCCCATGTGCTCAGGGTTCAGCTGATCGCCATATTTGGGGTCGGGAAGGAATTTTCCCCCAGGGCAGATTGGAAGAGGCCTGGGGCTTTTTTGCCTTCCTCTGGAGCATGGGGCACGGGTCACTTGCTGGAGGATTCTCTGCTCCTTGAAGTCTTTAAATCATGATTTGAGGACTTCATAGGTGAGAGGTTTACTGCAGGAGTGGGTGAGTGAGGTTCTGTGGCCTGCGTTGTGCAGGAGGTCGGACTAGATGATCATGATGGTCTCTTCTGACCTTAATATCTATGAACCTTTGAGTGGGGTCGCCACTGAATAATAGGCCACACTTCTAGCCCCTTACTTAACTGACCCGGCGTAGATGGCATACCGGAACCTCAACCCCCAGAAGGCGCGAGAATATTCGAAGGTGAAGGCAGCCATCCTGGACCAAACGGGCATCAACCCTGAAACGTACTGACAGCGACTCTGCTGTGAGTGGTACCCGCCAGGGCCAGGGCCAGAGCTGTGGCACATGGAATCCAGGATTAGTGTTGGTGGTGGCCAGAACCGGAACACCGGACTGGGTCCAAGTGGCCGAAGCTGTGGCCCTGGAACAATTCACTCCGATCCTTCCTGCTGGGGGGAAGGAGTGGGTGCAATGGCATCACCCGGCAACCCTCACCGAAGCAGTCTCCCTGACAGAGGACTACATGGCTGCTGAGGGAGTGGAGTGATCAGGCCGTAAACTGGGGGCCCCGGGAGATCGAGACTGACCGCTAGGTCAGTGGTCTTGCAAGACCGAAGGGGGGAATCCCCATCTCTATGCCAGGCTGCCAGCACCCACAGCAGGGCCCAGTGCAAGGGACCTAATCGGGGCAACCCCTACCCGGGGCAAAGATGACTCACTGGGTGGACAGAGTGCATCCCAGGCCACCCCACTCACAGGGGGAAATTGTGATCGATGTTATGAGTGTGGACAGGAAGGGCACTTCTGGAGAGAATGCCCTTACATGGATTGCAATTACGGGCAGGTTTGGGTGGCCAGTCACCGCGCCTGGAAGAGGGAGCCATGTAAGATCTTGGTTCCTGTTCGGGTGGATGGGACGCCAACAACGGGCCTGGTGGACTCAGGATGCAGCCAAACAATCATCTGTGCTGGCCTGGTCGAGACCACCAGCTGGCTGGGGCACCCAAGTGTCTGCAATGCATTCATGGGGACGTGAAACCATACCCAACCATCTGGGTGTGACTTGAGACCGCCCATCAGGAAGGACTGTGCCAAGTTGTGGTGGCCCCAAAGCTAGCCTACCCAGTGATCTTGGGGTGCAACTGGCAGGGTTTTGCTGGTCTCCTTCAGAAGTGGAGCACACACCCTTCGGGAGCTAGGGAGGCAAACCCTGTGGGGGGGGGGGGGGGGTTTGGGCCTTCCAAGGCCAGACGACCCCGCAGAAGGACCCTCAGGAAACCCTGGGATACCAGAGGCCGGCTGCCCCCTGGCTGAAGCCCTGACAAGGGAAGTGCAAGGATGGCTGGACATTGACGGGAACATCCTAGAAGAGCAAAGGGGAGACCCAACCATCAGCCGAGCCTGGCAGCAAGCAGTGGGCCCCACCTGGAAGGAGGATCAATCTCAGTGCCTTCCCCAAGGACCCCAGTTTGAGATCTGCAACGACCTTCACTACCGGTTGGTCCAGGACCTGCAGACGAAGGAAGACCTGAGCTAACTGCTGGTCCCACGGTGGTTCCAGCAAGGCGTGCTTCGCTTGGCTCACTTGGTACCCTGGGCTGGGCACCTGGGGAGGGAGAAAATGCTGCAGTGGGTGGCCCAAAGATTCTTTCAGACTGGTATACACCAAGAAGTGTGGGACTACTGTGTCTGGAGGCCAGCCCAAAGGGGGTACAGAGGGCCCCCCTTGTGCCCTTACCCGTGGTCAGGATCCCCTTCGAGCATATTGGCCTGGACTTCATGGGGCCTCTAGAGAAGAGCAGCAGGGGCCACAAGTATATCCTCATAGTAGTCAACTATGTGACATGGTACCCGGAGGCTATACCTTTACAGACCGCCACTGACTCCTGCTATGGCTAACAAACTCCGGCAGATCTTCGCCAGAGTTGAACTACCGTGCAAGATACTAACAGACCAGGGAACTAATGTAACATCCAGTCTGATGGCAGAGCTATGCTGCCAGCTAAATATCCATGCCCTCAAAACCTCGGTCTACCACCCCCAGATGGATGGGTTAGTGGAGTGATTTAATGGGACCCTGAAGTTGAATCTGAGGAAGTTTATAGAGGACGATCCCCGGCACTGGGATAAATTTCTGCCAACACTACTGTTCGCCATACGAGAGGTTCCACAGGCATCCACTGTGTTTTCCCCATTTGAACTCCTCTATGGGGGGCAGCCCCAGGGAATCCTGAACCTCCTGAGAGAGACTTGGGAAGAATAGGAGACCTGGGTCAGGGGGTCTGTCCAGTACATGCTGCGGGAAGGGTGCCAGGAGCTGGGTACCATGGTAGGAGAACCTGTTGCGGGCCCAATGCGCTCAAGAGAGCCAGTACAACAGGGGAACAAAGATGAGAACCTTTGAGCCTGGAGACTGGGTCCTGGTGTTATTACCCTTCTCAGAGTCTAAGCTCTTGGCCAAGTGGCAGGGCCTCTTTGTGGTAACCAGATGGGTAGGCCCTGTTGACTATGACATACGGCTACTGGGGTGTTGGAGAGATGCACAGGTATACCACATGACCCTCCTCAAGGCCCGGAAGGAATGGGAGGGCTTGATGATCGCCCTGTATCACCCAGAGCCCGAGTTGGGGCCACTGGCAGACAAACCCGCTGATCTAGGGCTGGTGGCAATCAGCCAGGAGCTCGATACCTAACAGCAGGAGCAGGTATCTTAAAGGAAAGGAATCTTTCTTTCCCACCATCTTGTCTGCCAGGCCAGGGAAAACAAATGTGACGAGCCATCACATTGCCACCATCCCAAGTCAGAAGGTGAGAGAGAACCACCGCCTGCTATCCAAGAAGATGTAGGAGATGGTGCAGAAGGAACTGGAGATGATGTTGGCCCTTGGAGTGGTTGACGAGTCCAGGAGTGAGGGGTGGAGCCCCATAGTTCTTGTCCCCAAGGCTGATGGAGTGATCAGGTTCAGCACTGACTTCAGGAAGGTGAATGGTATCTCTCGGTTTGATGCCTACCCCATGCCCCAGGTGAACGAACTGCTTGAGTGGCTGGGTGATGTGGAATTTATCTCCACCTTAGATCTAATGAAGGGATATTGGCAGATCTTTTTGACGGCAGCCTCCAGAGAGAAGACGGCCTTTCCTACACCATTTGACCTCTACCAGTTCACCATGATGCCTTTTGGTTTGCATGGGGCTGCTGCCACTTTCCAGCGGCTCATGAACCAAACATTGAGTCCCCACAATTTGTATGCCACCGTGTACATCGATGATATTGTCATCTATAGCGCCGGCAGGGAGGAATATCTCCAGCACCTCGCCAACGTGCGGCGAGTCCTGGGAGATGCAGGCCCCACCGTGAACTCAGCCAAGTGTCACTTGGGACAGCAGGAGGTGACGTATGTAGACTACACCGTGGGTAGGGGAAAGCTACACCCCTTAATAGAACAGGTGCAGGCCCTATGGGACCCGCACACTCCCACGACAAAGAAGCAAGTACAGCAATTCTTAGGACTGGCAAGGTATTGCTGCCTGTTTGTACCCAACTTTGCCACGTTTACCACCACACTGACGGACTTGACAGAGAGCTCCCAGCCACAGAAAGTCCAATGGTCAAAAGACTGTGAGGCTGCCTTCCAGGAGCCGATGCTGTCCCAGCCCGACTTCACAAAGAGCTAGAAGGGGAGGAGCATCCCATCCTGTATTTCAGCCACAAGCTGTTCCCCTGGGAGACCCGCTCTTCCACAATAGAGCTGGAGGCCTTTGCTGTTAAGTGCGTGGTCGATGCCTTAAGATATTACCTTTTAGGGAACCCCTTTTCCTTGGTAATTCCTTCCATGTGCTGCACCGGTCAGGGAAGGCCCATGTTAATGTGGACTTCTTCTCCCGGACAGGGGAGGAAAGAGGAAGGGATTCCGGTGTTTGTCATAGTGAGCCATGTTCTCTTGAGCGGGGAAGCCATGTCATCCTTCATCCCCAAGCAGCACTCGGAGGAGATGTTTAGAGCACTGGATGGTGAAGATGCTTTGAAAACCTAGAGGGATGGAGTGGCACAAACAGGAATTGCAGGAAGCACTTAAAATGTACTTATAGGGCACAATAAAGCTATGCAAAATCAAGGTCCCTTTTTGTATCCCATTACCAAAGCACTGGAGGGAAGGACACGCCTAATCTTCATTGTGCAGGTCAGAAGCTCAAAAGGCAAGATCCTGGTATCAATCGATCAATAGCGGTGTCCTGTGTGGAAAGACTGCATGCTCCTTCTCCATTCTGATTATGCTAGTGCCTAAGTACCAGCCAAGAAGGGGGCCCCATTGTGCTGGTCAGTGCATTAACAGAGCTGTGGATGGTCTCTGCCCTCAAGAGCTGACAATCTAATTCAACCAGACAAACGCAGGGCAGGGGAGGGGGAGAACACCCCAGCCGACTGAACAACAGGATGGCAGCAAGTTAGTGCCATGAGCTTTTTTGGTTTTGGGTGGGTTTAGTTAGGAGGGGATTAGCTAAGTGGGAAGAAGAGTGAAGGGGGGGGGAGGGGAAAAGAGGGCAATGGGGGAGTGGATGTGGGGTGAAGCTGAAGTGAAGAGACTGTGAAGGGGGGGAGGGGGTCTCTGGAGGTCCATGCTTTTGGCTGCTTCTGCTGACCAGAATGGATTTTTCTCTGCAGACTTTCCCTAAGGCCACATGGCAGGGGGAGGGGAGGCTCCACCTGGTTCTCGTGTCCCCAGAGTGCTGCAGGGGGGGGGGGGGGTCTCCCCTGCATATTTCTAGCTTGGTTCGGAGGGGTGGCCCTGGCTCTGGACTCTGTTTTATCCCCTCCCCCCCCAGTGCTGCAGTGTCTGTTTTGGCTGCTTCTGCAGCTGCTGCTGCTGCTGGATCAAGATCACCAAGGTGCTGATGGCCTGGTCCAGCCACGTTTTCTGGCAAGACAAGACGGATGCCCTTTTCTCTGCAGCTGCAGCAGCTGGGAGATAGGGACTGCAGTCGGGAATCTAGTGATCTCTTCACTTACTTTTGTTTCTGAAACACATATAAATGTTTGCCCTCCCTGGATAGTGTTGTTACACGGACCTCCCCGCAGGACTGTCAGACACAGGAAAGCAGGAGAAAGAAGAAGGTTGTCTTAGCAATTCATTTTTTATTTTTACTGGTATTTGAGTCTGGCAATTCATGCAATCAAGCTGAGAGTAGATGAACATGCTGGAAAATCTCTATTGTGAGTGTGCGAGCATGAACACAAACACACATGCTTTGGAGCTCTTGTTTTCTGTAAGTGTCCAAGTGCTTGAGCTTTGCTAGTGTGCAGGCTCATGAAAAGCAAATGTTTAGTCTGACTGCTCAAATATTTGCCAAAAGCAAATTCTGAATTGTATATTCAATTATCAAATTATTTGGTGCAGTGTTTGAATAGTTACATAAATCATATGATATATGATTGCTATTCCCTGATTGGATGAGTTGTGTAATTTCCAACCCAGTCCAAATGTTGAACTACGAATATCACAATTGTGTATGCTATTAGAAATTTGCACTGTGTTAAGTTAGTTACAGTATGAATTTCAAATTATGTGTATGTTCCAGTTGCAAATAAGGCACTCAGTCTGACAAACAAGAATTATTTGCTGAAAAATTTGAAAACAACTGTGAAATTCTTAAATCACTTATTATTCCAAATCTGTCCCTGGACAGTTCCTACAGGGAAAAAAGGTGAAATTTATTGAATAAATTACAAGTTATAAATGACTTGTTCAGCTGTACTATACAGATAAATAGTTTAAAATCAAAAATCCCTTCTGACATATTGTAGTGAAACTGATTCAATATTTAACAATCTAATTAGTATTGTTACAGCTTTGGGAGTGTGTCCATAAGGCAGCGCCAGTGGGTGGAGGAAAGAGGCTCACTGCTGAGCCCTGGAGCAATTCGGCTGTCTACCCTTGCTCTGTAGACAACAAAAATCCCCCATAGAATTGTCAGGTGTGGAAATTGTGGGGGGAAATAAAGTGACAAATAAACTGTATTTAAATAAACTTTTCACTGTTAATGGATGGGAGCCTGCACTATTGAGAATTGTATGTACATGGTGCATGATATCTTCGTGCTATGTTAAACAACCCTGGCTGTGTTCTAGTTGTTTCTAGTTAGGCCTAGCCAGATTGTGTAGGCAAATAGTGAAGGTACTTTAAACACCCAAGCCCCCCGCCACTCTCCCCTCCCCTCAAAATCCCACACAGAAAGAAGTATTTTGAGAACATTAAGGTTGCAAAGTAAAGCACGCTGAAGTCACAAAAGCCAAAGTTACAGTAGCCTTCAGCTACATGGTAACGCTTACTATTATTTCTGCAGGACCTAGCCGCATTCTCCAGACTGTCTCCTGCTGTCCTTCAGATATTACACTGGCCTAAGGCTCAGAATTGGCAGCTTACACTGCTGGACCAGAAACAAGGTTAAGGGCAGTATCTATGGGGAATAAATATTTGATAAAGGGGCTCTTCAGTGTTGCAGACAAAGATATAACCAAAATCCAATGGCTGGATGGTGAAGCTAGACAAATTCAGATTGGCTGTAATGTGTAAATTTTAAACAGTGAGGGTAATTAATCACTGGAACAATTTACCAAGGATCGTGGTGGACTCTCCATCACTGACCATTTTTAGGTCAAAATTGGACGTTTTTCTAACATGTGTGTGATGTGGTTGTAGGTGAGACTGCCCTGTAGCACCACCTGTGTAGTTAGCATGGTATTGCAGGTATTCCCTGCCTCAGTTTCCGTTTTCAGGAAGCCAGGAACTCCACTTTAGGTGCTCTTGACACATGACTCAATGATACCATTCTGGGGGCTGGTTTATTATAAAACTTCCTACTGAAGAGTCTGTAACAAAAAGTCCCAAATGAACAAAAGGCGGTTCAGGCAAAGCTCTGTTTCCAGTGCCCTCAGTGTTATCTCTGGGTATGCCTGCACTGCAATTAGACACCCACGGCTGGCCCTTGCCAGCTGATTTGGGCTGGGGGCTTTCATTGCAGTGCAGATGTTTGGGCTTGGGGCACAGGCAAAGCTCTGGGACCCTCCCACCTTGCCGGGTCCCAGAACTCGGGCTGCAGCTGAAGCCTGAAGATCTACACTGCAAAATGAAACAGCTCTGGACCGCGAGCCGGAGTCAGCTGGCACGGGCCAGCTGGGGGACTCTGACTGCCGTGTAGGCGTATGCTATGTCTCTCCTTTTGGCAGGAGCCCCCGACCTCCTCCAGGAGCTGGATAGCTCAAGCAGTCATTGTTCCTCTCCTTACCAGAAGTCCCCAGCTCTCCTCTTGGAGCTGGGTTGCAATTCAGCCGACTGTAGGACCTTAGCTAGCTTCTCCCTGAGCTGGCCCCACTTAGGCCTCAGGTCAAAGGGTCTGGTGACAGCAGAGCCACCTCCTGCTGGTGTCCGTCTACCCTGGTATGAGGAGGGAGGCAGCATTTATGCTGGTTCCCTTTTCTTAGCTCCGCCCCAGTTGGCTGGGGACAGGGGAAGCTTGCCCCACCCTCCCTGCAAGGCTTTGGATCCTTAAAGAATCAGTGACAGGATTTCCTCCTGAACACTCCTTACTCCCAGGACCACGTCCTCTCTGCCAGGATCTCTCAGGTCCTTGTATCTATGATAGGACCTTTCAATTCTTAAAGAGCTATGCCAGCTTGTAAGGTGGGCTGCCCATTAGGTAGCACTACCCTTAAGGGGCAGACTACGCATCACAATTCTATACTTCAAACAGGACTTATTTCAGGGACATTCTCTGGCCTGTGCTATCAGAAGGTCAGACTAGCTGATCACAGTAGTCCCTTCTGGCCTTGCAGTCTAGGAATTAGGCAAGAAATGGGAGTGTCATAGCATTGGAAAGGGGTATTCCCCAGCTCTCCAAGGGGAAATCACTTGCTTCTAGCTACATTACAGACCCTACAACAGTGACGCTAATATGTACAGAAAAGCTATTGTACCTTATTTGTAAAGGTTCCTAAAGTCAGTTATTGATAGAAGGGCCCATTGTGATTGGCCTGTGCTATACAGGAGATCAGACTAAACAGAACATCCCCAAAATAATTCCTAGAGCAGATCTATTAGAAAAAAATCCATTCTTGATTTAAAGATTGCCACTGATGGAGAATCCACCACAACTTTTCCTCTCCAAGTCCTGTGAAGCTTCCCAGTGGGCATTAGCCCCAGTCTGTGGTAGGAGTTGCAGATACTCAGCATCACACATTATCTGAGGAAGTCAGTGGCAGCACAGAAAGGGAGAGGGCTGGATACCATACATGTGATGATAGGTTTTGCATACAGCAATCTACCCATAAGTCTCTGTGCTGAAAGCTTTTCACTGTATGATAAGTGTAGACAACTGCATCTGCTCCAGTTACAATTAGTGCCTAAATACTTGTGAATAGCACTGCTGTGCAATTAGAAGTGCTTAATGACATGCACACCCAAATGTTCACGAGCGTGAAGTATTTCTGCTGCTCCCGCTGAGCCACCCCAACCAAAAGTCAGCCTAGGAGGCTGGGACCACATGCCCTCTAACCTGCTGTACAGGATGCAGAGCCTCCAAGGTGAGCAGGGGCCAACACTGGCCTTCGAATTTCCGCCATGTGCAGGGTTCTCTGAACTTTTTGGATTGGAATGGTCCTGGAGAGTCTGAGAAATACATTGTGGAGGGAATCGGTGCATAGGGAATAGCTGGGACCCAGTGGGCAGAATGGAGTACCTCTTGTCCCTGTTCAGGGCAACTACACCTGCATTTTCCCTCTGTGATCCCTTGAGGGCACCCACTCTAGGCACCAGACTCCTGAGTTGTCCCCTCTCTTAGGGGGAGACCCGTGTCTCTCACCCCGCTGACCAGGGTTTTTCCAGGTGCACAGTTTCTTGCATACATTATGATATTCCCAGCAAGCCAGACAGATACACTGTGATATCCCCAGCAAGCCAGACAGCCTAAACAGGCCAGCCTCTGCACTTGGCTTTCTCTTCAAAGGCTATGAACAATGTGATTGCCTGCAGTTATAAGGGTTGTGCAGCCCTTTCTAAGCAAGTGCATTTATTCTTAAAGTGAAGGCGTGACAGAGAAAACATATTAAAAACAATAAAAGAAATTACACGCATGCTAATAAGTTACCAGAGATCACCTTCCAACTCCAGCAAGGGTTCTGGTAGAGGTCAATCCTTCAGACCCCACCCAGGGTTTTTTCTGTAGTTACAAATTCATAACTATCTTAGCTCAGAACTCTCACATCCCCATGAGTTATTCAATCTCTCCTTTCAACAGCTTTTGGTTTTGATGTCCAGTCTCAGGGAACAGGTAATCAGCAGACAAAGACCCTCTCCTCAGTATGTAGCTGCAAAAGGCTTAGTTTTTGCATAACTGGAGGTGGAAAATTTGCATTCATCTCCGCCTAGAGATTCCCAGGACAACCCACTTGACACGGTTTGTTCCAAAAGTCCATCCTAATAGGCACATTGTTCAATACAGTCGTTTGAAGTTCCTAACACCTCCCAGGGTTTGCATCATATCTCCCCCTAACAAGGTTACATGCAATCCCGGCCACAATAATACACAGCCTTTGGATTTAATACAATTGACTCTGAAGATACTTCAACATAATTCAATTTGGTTTTTCAAGATTATTGCAAGAGATTGACACCTCTGTCACACCTCTCTTGGGTGCCTTCTTCTGGGTGCCAGCATTTTCAGCAGTCAGCTCAGCTAGAATGCTTTCCGTGCTCATACCCAATGGGCTGTCTAGCGCAGTGGTTCTCAAAGCCGGTCCGCCACTTGTTCAGGGAAAGCCCCTGGCGTGCCGGACCGGTTTGTTTAGCTGCCGTGTCTGCAGGTTCAGCCGATCGCGGCTCCCACTGGCCGCGGTTCGCTGCTCCAGGCCAATGGGGACTGCGGGAAGGGTGGCCAGCACGTCCCTTGGCTCGCGCTGCTTCCCGCAGCCCCCATTGGCCTGGAGCGGTGAACCGCAGCCAGTGGGAGCCACAATCGGCCGAACCTGCGGACGCAGCAGGTAAACAAAATGGTCCGGCGTGCCAGGGGCTTTCCCTGAACAAGCGGCGGACCGGCTTTGAGAACCACTGGTCTAGTGGGCATGAGCAGGAACTGTTCCCATCAAAAGGGCTCACAGGTGAAGCTTTCTGTGTTGGCTTTTGGTCATGAAAATTTGCTCTGTCGGCAATCCCCACCCCACCCCTGCCCCCACACTAACTGTAGTAGCCACTCATGCACTAGTGAGGAATAGTGCTCACTAAAGCTGAGCGAATAATGGACTTTTTGGATTCATTGGAAGGTTTGAAAAATTGAAAAAATCACTTTGGGCCAAACTGAAAACAACTTTGTTGAGGTTTTTTGGTGAATTTGCAAAATGGTTGGAATTGAAATTGTCTGGGAATGTCAATGAAACATTTCCCTTCCGCCCACAACGTTTCAGTCCAACTTTCAGCCGTTTTGATAAAAGCAAGCAAAGGATGCACAAAAACTGTCTACAGGAGGAGGAGGAGGGACAGAAAGTGGTGGAGCCACCCTTTTAAGTTTTAAGTCAGTGGTTAGGGCTCTCACCTGGGATGTGGGAGACCCCTGTTCAGTTCAACGGCTGCTCATTGTCATTACGAGTGACCTGCCATGGATCAGCCAGGCCCTCCGCCCAAGTGGGATTTTCTGCCACCTGAGGGGGAAAGGGCGCTTTCAAGAAACCCAAGGGCTGTTCCATTAATTTAAGGAGAAACTGATCAAACGATACTGGTGACTGAGGCATCTCTTGGGCTCAGCAGTGGAAAATATAAGGCTTGGAGATCTACATCCCTTGATCTTAGCAGGTATTGGCCATCTCCTTGCAATCCATCTAAAGACCATTTCCCACTCTCCTCCATTGACTGCAGGCTACCACAGTGCACTCAGCTGATGAGGTGAGGTATTTAGTCACATGTTTCCAGTACAGGAGGTAGATCATAGAATCTCAGGGTTGGAAGGGGCCTCAGGAGGTCATCTAGTCCAACCCCCTGCCCAAAGCAGGACCAATCCCCAATTTTTGCCCCAGCTCCCTAAATGACCCCCTTAAGGATTGAACTCACAACCCTGGGTTTAGCAGGCCAATGCTCAAATCACTGAGCTGTCCCTCCCCCCATTAGCTGAGTGTGGCTGTTTTTATCAGCTGTTTTTCTGTGCTGCTGACCCTCCTCTGGACCTTAGTGGATGGCATGTGACACCAGTGAATTGGCCTGGGGTAGAATTACAGATTAAAGAGTTATAGATGAGGTGAGGCCCTTCTCCAGCGGCAGTTGGAATCATTATGCAGTGTATCCAGAGTTCTGATTTTTACATGGCTGACATTTTTAATGCTTTTCTTAAGATAAAAGAGGCCCTTATTTGGAATGTGTGCTAAAAGATTTATGAGTGTTACACATCTTGAATAATTCTACCTGTAGAAGCCCCTTCATTGTACTTTCTTTTCATGTTATAGAGAACATTTGAAGACTATAAGGTTGACAAAAGGAAAGTCTCTGAAGTGATGTTTGAAATCATTTCACAAGAATTAATTGACAAGCTTCCCAGGCTGGGGTTATGGAGAGGGTTGAGGGATTATAATGGGGAAATAGGTTGTTTTGTAAGTAGGAAGCATTGCCTGTGTATGTGTGTGTGTGGCGGGGAGGGAGGGAAGTTTGGGAGTGGGGGAAGGGCAAATGGGAAATTAATTTGATTTTTTGACAGTGATTCAGAAGCAGTATTTCAAAAAGCCAGTTTGAAGGCTCTGTTTTCAGGATTCGTTGTGCTGTGAGTGTTTGTGGCCACCACTGAATATGTCACAATCCTGAGATCACTGCAGTGTTACAGTAAAACCAAGTATGAAGCTTTTGCAGATACTTGAGTGTATGGCATCTTTTAAGGGCCGTTTGGCTAGGAAAAGGAACCTGTCAACTGGAAACGTCCATGGGGCTGTTTGAACAGAAGCAGATAGTGGGGTCAGGACAGAATGTCTGCAAGTTTGGGACAAGCTGTTACACAAATACTATTCTAAAGTCAGGAAATGGTATTTAACAAATAAAAATCTAGGTAAAGCCAAATGTTTCTTAACTAGGAGTGGCTCTTAGTATTGCCCTGGGTACATTGTAATTTAGGAAAGCCATGGATAAAGGAGATCTCCCCAATGGCGCTGACATTCAATATAGAATGGATGGGCGGCTCTTTAATCTTCGGTGTCTCCACTCGAAGTCTAAAGTCGTCAGGGCGTCCATTACTGATCTTCAGTACACTGATGACTGTGTCATTGTCACGCATACTGAGAATGACCTTCAGTCCATACTGGATTTTCTTGCACAAGCTTACTGAAGTCTGGGACTCTCACTCAATGTTGAGAAGACTAAAGTGCTCTATCAACCTGCTTCAGGCCTTGCACATGACCCACGACAGATCACCATCGAGGGTCAGACTTTGGAGACAGCTGAGCACTTTCGCTACCTCAGTAGCCATCTTTCTCAGAATGGAAAAATCGACAGTGAGATCCACCACAGGATCCAGTGCGCAAGTGCTTCCTTTGGGAAATTACTCTGACATGTTTTCACAGACTGTGACCTACGGCAGGACACCAAGATCCAGGTTTACAAGACAATTGTTGTTCCTACACTCCTCTATGGATGTGAAACCTGGGTGACCTATTGACAGCACCTGAAGAGTCTGGAGAGGTATCACGAACGATGCCTCCGGAAGATCCATCGCATCAAGTGGCAAGATTGCCGCACTAACGCCAACATCCTTCACTGAAGTCAGTGTCACCAGCATTGAAGCAATGATCCTCATGCACCAACTTCACTGGGCTGGACACAGTGTGCAGATGCCAGACTCTCACCTCTCAAAACAAGCCCTTTACTCTCAGCTTTCCCATGGTCAGAGATCCCGTAGTGGTCAGAGGAAATGCTACAAAGACACACTGAAAGCGTATCTTAAGAAAACCGATGTGGACATCACAAGGTGGGAGGAGCAAGCCACCAACCGACCCCAATGGGCCATATGCTCCATCAGGCAGTGGCCCACTTTGAGGAGAAGTGCCTTGTCCTCAGAGCTGAAAAGAAAAAGAAAGAACTTTCTCCCAGAAGGCTGCTGGCCTTCCAAAAATGTCTGTACCTACTGCGGGTGGATTTGCAGTTCCAGGATCAGACTCCTGAGTCATCTCAGGACCCATATGTAAATCCGTGGTAGAGATCATCCTCCAATCGCGGGATTGCCAATCAATCAATCAATCAATCGGATAAAGGAGAGTGATGGTGGTAGTCTAGCCCACTGGCCTGTCACTGCCACATCATACTGCAAACTTAGGGCTAATTTGCTCTCCACTCGCATCCCTAAGCATCTATAGGCCATTTTCCTATCAGGCAAAACAGGGTCTCTTGCATCCCGAATGCAAGTGGGTGTTCCCTGGTGGGACTCTGTGGTCAGTTTAAAAATGCCTAATCTGCTCTAAACTGCATGTCTTCCCATCCTCCCATCCAGACTTCCCAGCCAAGCTCCCTTCTTTTCTCATTTCCCCAGGCAGATCTCTACCAGCCAAATTCTAAGCTTATTTTACTAGGAATCCATGAATACTTAAGGCAAGCCTACCAAGGCCTAAAATGTGTACAAACAGGAAACATGTATGTGTGGTCCTTCAGCCATCAGCTTTTTAAGACATGAACCAATGACATTTGGGAGACTCTAGGTCTGAGTGTCTCTTTCCGTGGAGGAGGCGGCGAAAGCTGGGCTCAGGGAGTTTGGTCAAGTCTCTGGAAAGGAGAGAGTTTGTGGGGAAAAGCCAGTGACTCAGCTTTGTCTCTGTGTGCACTGTCTGCTCTGCCTCTCTCTCACTATTTTAAGATTTTATACTGCTGCCCATCACCCTAGTGTCTGTAAAATCAATAGCACTAAGAAAGTCCCTAGTGGACTCCTGCAGTCTTTGAAAAATCTCCTTTTACTAGGGCAGAGCTCTGCTTTGAATAGGTTTTTATTAGGGCTGTCAATTAATCACAGTTAACTCACACAATTAACTCAAAAAAATTAATCGTGATTAATCGCACTTATAACAATAGAATACCAATTGAAATGTATTAAATATTTTTGGATTTTTTTTTACATTTTCAATATTGATTTTGATTACAACACAGAATACAAAGTGCACAGGGCTCACTTTATATTATTCTTTTTGATTACAAATATAGGCACTGTAAAAATGAAAAGAAATAGTATTTTTCAATTCACCTCACACAAGTACTGAAGTGCAATCTCTTTATCATGAAAGTGTAACTTACAAATGCAGATTTTTTTGTTTGTTACATAACTGCACTCAAAAACAAAACAGTGAAAAATTTTAGAGCCTACAAGTCCACTCAGTCCTACTTTGTATTCTGCCAATCAATAAGACAAACATGTTTTGTTTACATTGAGGGGAGATACTGCTGCCTGCTTCTTATTTACAGTGTCACCTGAAAGTGAGAACGGGTGTTTGCATGGCACTTTTGCAGCCGGCGTTGCAAGGTATTTACGTGCCAGACATGCTAAACGTTCATGTGCCCCTTCATGTTTCGGCCACCATTCCAGAGGACATGCTGCCATGCTGATGATGCTCATTAAAAAAATAATGTGTCAATTAGATTTGTGACTAGACTCCTTGGGGGGAGAATTGTATGTCTCCTGCTCTGTTTTACCCACATTCTGCCATATATTTCATGTTATAGCAGTCTTGGATGATGACCCAGCACATGTTCGTTTTAAGAACACTTTCACAGCAGATTTGACAAAACACAAGGTACCGATGTGAGATTTCTAAAAATAGCTACAGCACTCGACCCAAGGTTTAAGAAGCTGAAGTGCCATCCAAAATCTGAGAGGGATAAGGTGTGGAGCATGCTTTCAGAAGTCTTAAAACAGCAACACTCTGATGCAGAAACTACAGAATCCGAACCACCAAAAAATAAAATCAACCTGCTGGTGGCCTCTGACTCAGATGATGAAAGTGAACATGCGTTGGTCTGCACTGCTTTTGATTGAAGCAGAACCTGTCATCAGCATGGAAATATGTCCTCTGGAATGGTGGTTGAAGCATGAAGGGACATATGATCCTTTAGTGCATCTGGCCCGCAAATATCTTGCAACACCAGTTACAACCGTGCCATGTGAACGCCTGTTCTCACTTTCAGGTGACATTGTAAACAAGAAGCAGGCAGCATTATCTCCTGTAAATTGTAACCAACCTTGTTTGTCTGAGTGATTGGCTGACTAAGAAGTAAGACTGAGTGGACTTGTAGGCTCTAAAGGTTTACATTGTTTTATTTTTGACTGCAGGTTTTTTTGTACATAATTCTACATTTGTAAGTTCAACTTTCATGATAAAGCGATTGCTTTACACTACTTTTATGAGGTGAATTGAAAAATAATTTTTTTTTGTTTTTACAGTGCAAATATTTTTAATAAAAAATAAATATAAATTGAGCCCTGTGCACTTTGTATTCTGTGTTGTAATTTGTAATTTAAATTAATATATTTGAAAATGTAGTAAACATCCAAACATATTTAAAATAAATGGTATTCTGTTGTTGTTTAACAGTACAATTAATTGATTTTATATGTGATTTTTTTAATCGCTCGACAGCGCTAGTTTTTTTTTTCTTTGGGGGTGGGGGCTGTCGTGGGTTGGGTCTAGAAGGGGTTTCTGAATTGTGAATGTCACTGGTAGGAGCCTGTTTTCCCCTCTCCTTTTCCCCTTTCTTTCGTTGTCAGCAAGGGGCACTTCTCATTCCTGTGAGTCCTTTCTCCTGGGAGCTGTTAAACGCAGGCCAGGGGTTAAAACGCTCCCTTTTTGTTTTGCCTGTTGAACACACTTCGGGAGTGGGTGAAGTCCCAGCGGGGCACCCGCGGCAGCCATTGCCATATACCCTGGAGTGCTCCTGTAGCTCGCGTAGGTGTGCCCTGACAGAGCCGGGAATGCTGTGTGCTCCTGTCAGAGAGACGCCAGCAGCATGGCTTAGTTGTGGCATCATGTGCCAGGGAATTCCACAGGGCTCCCAGAGGTCTGGGCAAACTTGCTAAGACACTTTTTGTCTTCTGCTACTTAGCTGGGTCGTTTTGTGCTGTGCTCCGATCTTCAGTTTCGCTCTGCCCAGCAGTGGAAGAACCAAAGCCTTGTCCCAGGTCTGTTTGCAAAACTCTCGGTCAGCTCAAACGTCCACGTTTCTGAAACCTGGTACCAGAAACCCCAAGGCTGCCAGAGTGGGTGGCGCGCGCTTGAGAAGAGGCTGCAGGTGAGAGTAAAGCCGTGCATTCTGGGCACAGGTTCCACAGTAGCTCTCTGGTTCCGCTCCAGGAGTGGGGCAGGATCTGTATTGTATCTGTACACCCCAAAGCCCCATGTCTTGTTTGGGCTGGGGTGGAGATGCCGGCGCATCTCATGGAGTAAGGGGCTGAAATAGCAGTGGCTACCTGTTGTCTGGGTGGCTGGGAGTGGCCCTGAGGCACCAGCTGCTCAGTGAGAGACACGGACCAAGCTTGCTGCTGTGCGACCTGGGGCCACTGTCCTGCAGGCGATCCAAGGGGACAGAAGCAGGCTGTGTGGGCCTTTGCTCTGTAGCGGGCTTCTCCCCTAGCCCATCACTGGCACCAAGGCCTTAAACTGGCATCAGAAGCTTTAGGAAATGCTGCAAAACCCTCCACTTTGAGAAAGCCTTTTGTCCATAGGTGACTAGTCCTGCCACGGTGGCTCTCCATCTTCCCTTCTCAGTGGGTTTGCAGCACGCTCCCAGGGCGGAGCTGGAGAGTTTAGGCTGGAATCCTGGGGACCTGCAGTGAGGAAAGTGAGGTGGAGGTTCAGGGCATTGTGGTTAGTGTTGCTTTGCATTCTGGTGAGGCTGTGCCACCAATCAGCCAACCTGTTTGCTACCAGGACCCCACCATGTTCCTAGGGCAGGGGCTGGGCCACAAAATTCATGAGATTTTTAAAAACTTGGGGGAGGGGTATTTGTCTTCTGGCATCTGAGCCTTTTCAAGCTTTTCTCTCTAATCATGAGGGTTAGAAACGTTATTTTAAAATGACAACCAAGATTGAAGGACAGGTTTAAAATTCATAATGACCTTGACAAATTGGAGAATTGGTCTGAATTCAAACTGCAAATATGTAGTGACCCTAAAAGCAGGAAAGTGTGAGCAACAAAAATGGTGACAAATATTTCTCTTAGCTAGCTGCCTGCTCAGTATTTTCAGCTGTTTTCCAAATGAGGCCTCGTGCTGGGTACTATCACCATGACTGCATCCCAGGCTCTGGAGCCATCCACCTCCCCAGAGTTTATCGCTGGATGAGGCAATCCTGCAATAGCTGCAATAGGAACAGGATTTAAAAATATCAAAATAAAATCCACCCTTTTCTCCCTTCGGAGGGAAATGCTGAGCCTGGCTGATAGTTCATAGGTCTTAAGGCCAGAAGGGACCATTCTGATCATCTAGTCTGACCTGCACAAGGCAGGCCAACAGTTTCACCCAGAAGAACGGGCATAGAGATGAATGATTTGCCTGAGGCTAGGCACAAGAACACAGAATCCTGGCTCCCAGTCCAGCATGCTGTCCACTAAACCACAGTGCCTCCCTGGTTTGGCCCTTGTTCAGCCTAACAGTCATAGGGGAGACCTGACTCTACAAAGCTGTCATAATCTTACGACCCACTTCTCTCAGCCTTACCTACAGCGAGTAGAACCTTGGACCTGACATTTCAGTGGGACTACTCACGGAGTGTACACTTCTCAACGTGAGTAAGGCTGGCAGACTTTACCCCTCAGCATTAATGTGAGCTAAACATAGCAGCAGTGTTATCCTCCTAAGCGTCCCCAAATCACAAGATTGGCTTAAAATCATGAGATTTCAAAATGATGATAAATGTTGGGTTCTCTTTATTTCCTGTCTGTTGTTTTGAACCTTTAGGTCACGCATGTGCCATGTTTTTACTCTGTTATCTGCAACCAGGAGGGCCAGAAACTTACTTTTTTAAAAAAAGAAAGCTGAGATTCTCACCAAATTACTGGTCTCCAGGGTTGGGGCTTTAATAGCGCAAGAACCAGCAACACTGCAGAGAGTCCCAAGCTGGCTTCCCTGCTACAAGTGTTAGCAAGAGCGGCTCTATTGGTAATGTGCCATGATCAGATCTGAGCCACTCCCGCAACTGCTGAATTCATTTTCAGTCGCTGGCATTTAATTTAATTACCTGCATTTGTAAAACACTTAGAAGTAAAATGCCATGTATGTACTGGGTGCTGTATTATTATTTCTTTAAATACATAACTGACACTAAGATAAATAGATAAAATGGTAATAGAAATTCCTCAGTTATCTGAATTATGCATATCATGTGCATTATGTTTCTACTGTGTTCAAATGGGAGCGTTTTTATTTATTTATATGATGGGTAAATTTAAATAGAGATCTGGGTGATGTCATCTGAAACCAGGAGGACTAGTTTGTGAAACAATATCCCATACAAACCTTAGCTGGCTGTCTTAAAATAGCTATTTTATAGCGTGGAAATGTAATATCTCTTTAAAAATGAGCACCTGGCTGGATCCTGTAAAATTAACTTCAACTGCAGCATGTCCTGGTGAATCATTTCATGTGAGTTAGGCCTCACCCTCCCGTTGGTTATAGCTTATATTAATTTTGCAGTAACTGCCTGTCTTTAGCCATTTGCAAGTCATTTCTGTGGAGCTGCAGGCCAGAATTAAAATTGACCGAATCATTAACGGCAGCCACGCTGGTTGGTACTGGAGAAGTTATGATACAGCAGATGAAATACGTCTGCACTCTTGGTTCCAGTATAGCTGAGAAGGATTAGAAGACAATTAATAAATCATTTAGTGCTGTAAGTTTAAGTAACTTCTTATTAAAGGTTGCAGAGATCTATTGTGCACTGACAAATTTCCTCCATGTTGTATCCAGTTTGTTTCAGTGATTTTTAGTTTCAGTTTTTAAATATTTTAAAATGTTTCCGTGATTAAATATATAAAAATATGAAGTGTGTGTGTGTATAAATGATTAATGTGTAGTCTGTGTGCCAAACGAATCACAGGATTCTTTCCTAAGATGATAAAGGCATCTATACAAAAGACAGTGTAGACTACTGGCGTGTGGCCGACTGAGGGTGTCGGGTCATATTCCGGGGGGAGGGAGGAAAGACAGTCACCGTTAATGTGCCTTTGCACCCACAGCCATAACTGGAAAGGACTGTAATGTTCCACTAGCCTTGAAACGTGTCTTGTAATTAAGCTCCGATCAAAATATGTGCCTCATGGCTCAAGTGAGATAGCCTCAGAATATGTCTGGGTGGTTGTTGTGTACATGAGTGGTTTTCAAACTGTGGGTCGCGACCCAGAACTGGCTCACGGAATGGAAGGCACTGGGTCATGGCAGCTCTGGTCAGCACCGCTGAGCGGGCCATTAAAAGTCCCTTCGGCGGTGCTGCCTGGCTAAGGCAGGCTAGTTCCTACCTGTTCCGACACCGCGCTGCACCCCGGAAGCAGCCAGCAGCAGGTGGGGGGGCGCACGGGGCTCCGCGCGCTGCCCCTGCCCTGAGCACCGGCTCCGCACTCCCATTGTCCGGGAACCGGCCAATGGAAGCTGGGCGGGGGGGTGCCTGCAGCTGAGAGCCTCATGGAGCCACTTGCACGCCTCCTCCTAGGAGCCGGACCTGCTGCTGGCTACTTCCGGGGTGCAGCACAGTCCGCCATGCCAGGACAGGCAGGAAGCCTGCCTTAGCACCCCCGCTGCACTGCTGACCGGGAGCCACCCGAGGTAAACCCTAAGCGCCCCAACTCCGTGCCCCAATCCCCTGCCCCAGCCTTGAGCCCCCCCAAACCCAGAGCCCCTTCCTGTACCCCAAACCCCTCATTCCCGGCCCCACCCCAGAGCCTGCACCTCAACCCCCTACCCCAGCCCAGAGCCCCCCTCCTACACCCCAAACCCCTCATTCCCGGCCCCACCCCGCAGCCCTCACCACAACCCTCTGCCCCAGCCCTGAGCCCCTCCCACACCCCAAACCCCTCATCCCCAGCTCCGTTGGGTCGCGGGCATCAACAATTTCCTTCAACTGGGTTGCCAGAAAAAAAAGTTTGAAAACAAGTGGTCTACCTGTCCTTGGTGGGTGGCCAGATTAAACTATTTGCTCTAGTTACACTGAGTAGAAGAGTAGCGTGTGTGAGGCCCACCCTCACTGGGAAGCCACGCTGTAAAAGTCACTGGTTGTGGTGATTGTCTTCGTGTCGCTCTTCATGCATTTGTCTGTGTGCTACTGCTGAGCTGAGTGCGGATGAATGGAATGGAACGCAGTGCGGGCCCATTCCGGCAGGCCTGGCTCTGCTGTAATGCCTACTGCACCAAGGGGGGCGTTGCCTGACTAAGGTTCCCAAAATCAAGCCCAGTGCACGCAGGCAACCAAAGTTATTAAAGCAGGAAGGGGGAGTTGGAAACTCCACTCTGGACTCATTCCTCACATGTCTGAATCAGAGGGTAAGGGGCTGGACCAGCAGAGGCGCTCTGGAGCAAGGGAGGAGGGATGCATTTGCATAAGCCAGCAAGCCTAACCCTCTGCCCCCTGCACCTCGTGGAGTGGTTTACCCCAGTGCAGAGTGCATGTGCAATGTTCCTGTTCTGTGGTGACTGGAAGGAGTGGGGAGGCTATCCTTCCGACACATGATTCTCCCATCCATGAGCACCAGAAGGACTGCAAAAGTGTGTGCATGCGGGGGAGGGCGCAAAGCAATCAAAATGAGCTATGTATGAGTGGCACTGTGACCGGGTGTCTAGGCCCAGCTGCCCCTCATCATGCCGGCAGGGAAGAGACTCTGCTGTGATGCCGCCCAGCTGAGGTCAGGGGACAAAGGGAAGTGGCTAGGCCACCTGCCCTCCCCACTTGTGCCCCTGCTGAGTTCAGGTTCTCATAAGTGTGTGGGAAGGAAATGGCCCTTTGGCCCCCCATTTCTTGCACCCATGCTCCTCTCACACTACACCACACCCCACTCACCCATGTATGCCCAGCGAGCCTTTCCCCTCTACTTGCCCATCCAGTTACATGAACCCCAAGCACTCTTCTTCACCCACTTGAGCCAGCTGTCCCAAATCTTCCTCCAGAACCTTTGCCCTGCCCTGCTCCTTGGAACAGTGCACTGGTGTAGAGATTGCCACGCACACGTGTGTGACCAGGCGTGTGACCTCTTGGGAGCTGGCTCCCTCCATGTGACTTTACATCTCTTTTTGCTAACTGAGACCCAAGTTCAAAACGCAGCTCTACGGGATGTCACAGGCCAGTGGTGGCTTAGAGTTATCCATATGCCACATGCTCATGTGTAACACTCTTCACTTGCCAAGAAATCAATACGTTGTCAAACAGAGGCGCCCCGCACTGTGTGTGAGTGAGCGCAACACAATGGATTGTGGCGGGGCTCAGCGCTTGATGGCATCTGCAGCGACACCTCAGCCCCTGTGGAGCAGAAGGCATATTACACAGTGGCTCTTTAGCGGTGCTGCTTCATGGTTGTCCATGGCAGCGGTTTTCAAACTGTGGGTCGTGACCCAGTACTGGGTTGCGGCGGCTCTGTCAGCACTGCTGACTGGGCCATTAAAAGTCCCGTCGGCGGTGCTGTCCGGCTAAGGCAGGCTAGTCCCGACCTCTTCCAACACCATGCTGTGCCCCGGAAGCGGCCAGCAGCAGGTCTGGCTCCTAGGCAGGCGGGCCAAGGGGCTCTGCGTGCTGCCCCCACCCCGAGCACCGGCTCCGCACTCCCTTTGGCCAGAAACCGGCCAATGGAAGCCGGGGGGGCGGTGCCTGTGGGCGAGAGCTGCGCAGAGCCACTTGCGTGCCTCTGCCTAGGAGTTGGACCTGCTGCTGGCCGCTTCCAGGACACAGCGCGGTCTGCAGTGCCAGGACAGGTGGGAAGCCTGCCTTAGCACCCCTGCAGCACCGCTGACCGGGAGCCATCCGAGGTAAGCCTGCACCCCAACCCTGCGCCCCAATTCCCTGCCCCAGCCCTGAGCCCCCCAAAGCCAGAGCCCCTTCCTGCACCCCAAACCCTCATTCCCAGCCTCACCCCAGAGCCTGTACCCCCACCCCAGAGCCCTGACCCCCTTCCGCACCCCAACCCCCTGCCCCAGACCTGAGCCCCCTCCTTCTCCCTAAACCCCTCATCCCCACCCCCACCCCAGAGCCTGCACCTCCAGCCCAGAGCTCGAACCCCCTCCTGCACCACAACCTCCTACCGCAGCTCAGAGCCCCCTTCCACACCCTGAACCCCTTATTTCCACCCCCACTCCACAGCTCTCACCCCAGCCCTTTGCCCCAGCCATGAGCCCCTCCCACACACCAAACCCCTCATCCCCAGCTCCATTGGGTTGCGGGCATCAACAATTGATTTCAGTTGGGTTGCCAGAAAAAAAGTTTGAAAACCACTGGCCTATGGCATGCCATGTAAATGGGTCGCCATCAGGGCTTTGGTTTGGATGCTCCTGGTGCTAGTGATTGTCACTAGATGGAGGGTGGAGCCTCGTGCTCTAGTTATGGCAAAGTGACAGCCTCCATAGCTAAAGTTGCAACTTGTTTTCTATCATGATCTTAGTCTTGCCCCCCCTTCACCCCAATTCCTCTATAAAGGTAAATTCCATTTTACATTTGGCAGGTGTGCTCTGTGGTTAGGGGACAATATTTTGCTCAGATTTGAAGTGATTTACCTTGGGATAAAATAGGAGAAATCACCATGCATTATCTTGCCTAGCTGCCCTCGCCAGCTGTGCTCGGAGTTGGCACCCCAAGCTCCAACAGCCAGAATTCCTGACTCCATTTCCTTCTCCTGGCGTCTGCTCCTTCCTCCACCCTTGCCCAGCCAAACGAGATCTTCCCTGCTCATTCTTTTTCCTCAACTATCTGCTCATAATTCTGGTGGCTGTGTCTATGGCTCAGTGGGGAGCAAGGGAGGGAAAATACCTGAGCTGCCATAAAAGATGAGCTCCTGTAAAATAATTCATTCTTCTTTCTAGAGCAAGGGCCTGGATTGGACAGTCTACTTTGGACAATCTACTTTGAGTGGCAGCTCATGGGCAGAGCTTATCTTGTGGACAGGGCTTGGAAGAGTACCAATGCCTTATTTTTCCACTGACTCCTGGCTCCAGCAGTTTAGTAACTTCTGGCTGATGTAAAAGAGAGCACGTATGCAGATCCATCCCTGCACTATATACCGGGGCACACTGTGTGAAAGAACCTTGGGTTGCCAAAGACTGAGATGATCTTCCCCAGCAAGGGCAGGGGGGCAAAAATGTTGACAAAGGGGGTGGGGCAAGATCATAGCAAGTGCAGGGCCTGGATTTTAGTATTCGTTAATTTTTTCTGTGTCTTGCAGCCTGCTTTGAGAAATGTCTGGCATAGTGTCAAGTCATCTGTACGTGAATGTCTGATTCCAGAATATATGTGCCTTCTCATCACAGGTAACTGAGTTTTGCTGCATAGAAAGTGGGAGGCTTCCATTCCTTTCTCCACAAAATTCTTTTTCAGATGAGCAAAGTCACTTCTCTTTGCCTCGGTGGCTGGGCTGAGATCTGGGGGAAATGGCAGCTGGACTCCTTTAAAGCGTATTTCTGGTACAAATGTGCAGTGAACAATATTCAAGCTTGATTCCTCTGATTAGCTAGTATGTGTTTACACCAGAGGATTTAGTACTTGATTACAGCAGCAGCAGGTGATGGTGCCGCAGAACTGATGCAGAGCTGCTCATTGGGGAAGGGCTTAGGTATTCCTAGTGCCACGTCATGAAAACTCACTCAGAGCAGGCAAAGGTGTCTCAGCCCTGTCTGCATTTGTGCTTACACAGTTACTCCGTTCAGCTGCACTCTTCTGGTGGTGGTGGCTACAATACAAGACTCCTTTTTCCAGTGTAGACAAGGCAAAAGGTTTCAGAGCATGGTGCTCCTTCTCTGGGGACTTTGAAGGGCTTTCCTCACAGCAAGGATAGGCTCCTTCAGAAGCCTTGACACAAGATTTTCTATAAAAGCAAGTCAGTGTGGCTGACTTTCTCTGCAGAGCCACCTACCTCGTTTTCTGCTTTGGCTCTTTGATTTTTTTCTCTGCATTCCATTCTGGCTTTGAAATATCTCCTGCCAATCAATCATGGTTTTCGATTAATTTGGTCTTGCTGTCTAAGTCCTGCCCCTTTTGTATCTCTTTTCCCCAGCCTGGCTTCTGGCTCACTAAATTTAGCAGAAATCCTTCCGATGCCATTTTCCAGAGGTGATAGCAGCTCAGAGAATATCTTGCTGATCCGCTCGAGCGTTCCAATGGCACCGAAAAGTCCTGTGGCTGAGAGTCAGTGGGTGCAGCAGCTATCCAGGCCCTATGTTTAAAGGAACCCTGATGATCATTTGCGCTTGTATAGATAGCTCATGAGTCCGTCTCCTTTGAGGATTTTTATGATGTGTTTGCTTTTGATAACGTAATAAAAAAACCTGAAGGAAAATCTGGCAGTGACCTAAGTAAGCTCAGGCTCAAGCAAATTCAGTGAAAGAAATGTCTGACCTTTCATGACAAGCTTTAGGGGATAGATTATATGGGGACAATATTAGATAAATATCTCTGTAACAAAGGCCTAGCAAAGCCAGAAACACTAAACATGCCACTCTGGGAATGCATGGCCAGAGCAGCATTTCTTGGAGAAATTCTCTGAGACTGGTGAGTCATTATTTTTCAGAGGTGTGTCCAGAGCTTCACTCAGTGGTTAAATGGGGAGTTAGGTGCCTAACTTTATGCAGTATTGTTGTAGGTGTGTCGGTCCCAGGATATTAAGAGAGACAAGCTGGGTGAGGGAATATCTTTTATTGGAACATCTTCTGTTGCGGAGGGAGACAAGCTTTCGAGCCACACAGAGCTCTGCTGGTCAGACCAGCCCTGAAGAGCTCTGTGTAGCTTGAAAGTTGTCTCTCTCACCAACAGAGGCTGGTCCAATAAAAGATATTCCCTCCCCCACCTTGTGCCTAACTTTAGGCACACAAGTGTGAACATCTTGTTCTAGGAGTTTTTAACATAAGCGTTGCTTTCCTTACAGTTACACAGAGCTATTGGAAAAACAAACTCTGTAAATAGGCAAGGATGCCATAATACGGGACATTTTCTGACGGTTTGACTGTGTATCCATATGCTGCATTCACCCTTACTTGCATTCACAAACCTTGCAGCTGCAGTCACAGGTTCATTCACTGCAATTCCACAGTTTCTTTGGAAGAGAAAAGAGGGAGAAAATGAACAAGAAGCTTTTACTCTCTGGGGTTCCCAGGCTCTCAGCTCTGCAGAAGCATGAACTTGTGAAGGGAGGCCCAGAGCTTTTGTGAGAGTCCATCCTGGACAGCTTACGAGTGAGCGTGCGGGATTGAACCCCCATGCTACAGAGCTCTTAACTAGCCACCCTGTAGCTGCAGGGGGTCTCTAAATATATAGCTACAGAACATTTAAATGCACCCCATCCACCTCCTGGCCTTTGTTGCCCCCAGCAAACCCAAACAATGGACTCAGCACTCTGTTTCCAAATGCAGCAACAACATCCTTCCCCTGAAGCGTCTGGACTGCTGCTTAGTGAGGGCTGTCTCCAGCCAGTTCCAACTTCCAAAGCTTAGTCCTTCCAGATGGAGGCTTATGGGGGCTGTCTGTTAAAGAGCAACACTTTTGGGCAGGTATTTTTTCTATGAAGGACTTTTGCTCAAGTCTCTCAACAAAATACACATTTGGCTGCAGACTAGGCTGGGAGAATATCAGTCCCAAAGGGATATCGAATCAGAAACCAATACCCATCTGAAAACAGGGATTCTGACTCGATATTGTTCAGCAGCCTTCCTGCTAGCAGCAGGTACTGCAGTAATTAGCCATTGGTTTCTTGGGCGGTATGCAGCGGTGCCTTTGTGCTTCAGCTAATGCTATGCCCAGTGGTTCTGCTGAACAAGGCTGATGCTGTGATAGATTCGGGATCGATATATGACGAGAAGAGCAATATTCACTCTGCATGGAAAACATAATGGGGAGAAATGTGTAGGCGCAAACGATTGGGAACATAGATCAGATTTGGCTCAAGTGGACAACCTGTGGAGGGAAGAAGCCCTCACTATCTATAGCCACGGCAGTGGAGAGCGAATAAAAATGGTCAGTATATAGTATAAATCCCAGGGCTTTTTTTTGTTTGGCTTGTATAACTTCCCCTTCAAACATCAGCCCATAGCGATCTTCCTGGACCTGATTGCTTGGCGAAGGCTCCCTGGTTCAGGACAACTGGAAAGCTCCCCCTAGATCCACTGAAAGTAATGATCTAGCTACTAACACCCCTTCCCCACTCTTAGGTGGTGCATCGTGGGGAGTGACCTTACAGTCGCTTACTGGGCTCCATCTTCTTCAGCCCGCATTCTGCATCTGTGTAATGGGGCAGACGGAAGTCCTCTGTTTTATCCACAGCAAAGGTATCTCCTGAGTGGTGCAGACGTCCACCCCCTTCTCCTATAAATGTTCCTGAAGGACCGGAAGAGAGGGTAACTCAGTCATAGAATCATAGAATCATAGAATATAAGGGTTGGAAGGGACCCCAGAAGGTCATCTAGTCCAACCCCCTGCTCAAAGCAGGACCAATTCCCAGTTAAATCATCCCAGCCAGGGCTTTGTCAAGCCTGACCTTAAAAACCTCCAAGGAAGGAGATTCTACCACCTCCCTAGGTAACGCATTCCAGTGTTTCACCACCCTCATAGTGAAAAAGTTTTTCCTAATATCCAATCTAAACCTCCCCCACTGCAGCTTGAGACCATTACTCCTCGTTCTGTCATCTGATACCATTGAGAACAGTCTAGAGCCATCCTCTTTGGAACCCCCTTTCAGGTAGTTGAAAACAGCTATCAAATCCCCCCTCATTCTTCTCTTCTGCAGGCTAAACAATCCCAGCTCCCTCAGCCTCTCCTCATAACTCATGTGTTCCAGACCCCTAATCATTTTTGTTGCCCTTCGCTGGACTCTCTCCAATTTATCCACATCCTTCTTGAAGTGTGGGGCCCAAAACTGGACACAGTACTCCAGATGAGGCCTCACCAATGTCGAATAGAGGGGAACGATCACGTCCCTCGATCTGCTCGCTATGCCCCTACTTATACATCCCAAAATGCCATTGGCCTTCTTGGCAACAAGGGCACACTGCTGACTCATATCCAGCTTCTCGTCCACTGTCACCCCTAGGTCCTTTTCCGCAGAACTGCTGCCTAGCCATTCGGTCCCTAGTCTGTAGCTGTGCATTGGGTTCTTCCGTCCTAAGTGCAGGACCCTGCACTTATCCTTATTGAACCTCATCAGATTTCTTTTGGCCCAATCCTCCAATTTGTCTAGGTCCTTCTGTATCCTATCCCTCCCTTCCAGCGTATCTACCACTCCTCCCAGTTTAGTATCATCCGCAAATTTGCTGAGAGTGCAATCCACACCATCCTCCAGATCATTTATGAAGATATTGAACAAAACCGGCCCCAGGACCGACCCTTGGGGCACTCCACTTGATACCGGCTGCCAACTAGACATGGAGCCATTGATCACTACCCGTTGAGCCTGACAATCTAGCCAGCTTTCTACCCACCTTGTAGTGCATTCATCCAGCCCATACTTCCTTAACTTGCTGACAAGAATACTGTGGGAGACCGTGTCAAAAGCTTTGCTAAAGTCAAGAAACAATACATCCACTGCTTTCCCTTCATCCACAGAACCAGTAATCTCATCATAGAAGGCGATTAGATTAGTCAGGCATGACCTTCCCTTGGTGAATCCATGCTGGCTGTTCCTGATCACTTTCCTCTCATGCAAGTGCTTCAGGATTGATTCTTTGAGGACCTGCTCCATGATTTTTCCAGGGACTGAAGTGAGGCTGACTGGCCTGTAGTTCCCAGGATCCTCCTTCTTCCCTTTTTTAAAGATTGGCACTACATTAGCCTTTTTCCAGTCATCCGGGACTTCCCCGGTTCGCCACGAGTTTTCAAAGATAATGGCCAATGGCTCTGCAATCACAGCCGCCAGTTCCTTCAGCACTCTCGGATGCAACTCGTCCGGCCCCATGGACTTGTGCACGTCCAGCTTTTCTAAAAAGTCCCTAACCACCTCTATCTCCACAGAGGGCTGGCCATCTCTTCCCCATTTTGTGATGCCCAGCGTAGCAGTCTGGGAGCTGACCTTATTAGTGAAGACAGAGGCAAAAAAAGCATTGAGTACATTAGCTTTTTCCACATCCTCTGTCACTAGTTTGCCTCCCTCATTCAGTAAGGGGCCCACACATTCCTTGGCTTTCTTCTTGTTGCCAACATACCTGAAGAAACCCTTCTTGTTACTCTTGACATCTCTGGCTAGCTGCAGCTCCAGGTGCGATTTGGCCCTCCTGATAACATTCCTACATGCCCTAGCAATATTTTTATACTCTTCCCTGGTCATATGTCCAACCTTCCACTTCTTGTAAGCTTCTTTTTTATATTTAAGATCCGCTAAGATTTCACCATTAAGCCAAGCTGGTCGCCTGCCATATTTACTATTCTTTCGACTCATCGGGATGGTTTGTCCCTGTAACCTCAACAGGGATTCCTTGAAATACAGCCAGCTCTCCTGGACTCCTTTCCCCTTCAAGTTAGTCCCCCAGGGGATCCTGGCCATCCGTTCCCTGAGGGAGTCGAAGTCTGCTTTCCTGAAGTCCAGGGTCCGTATCCTGCTGCTTACCTTTCTTCCCTGTGTCAGGATCCTGAACTCAACCAACTCATGGTCACTGCCTCCCAGATTCCCATCCACTTTTGCTTCCCCCACTAATTCTACCCGGTTTGTGAGCAGCAGGTCAAGAAAAGCGCCCCCCCTAGTTGGCTCCTTGAGCACTTGCGCCAGGAAATTGTCCCCTACGCTTTCCAAAAACTTCCTGGATTGTCTATGCACCGCTGTATTGCTCTCCCAGCAGATATCAGGAAAATTAAAGTCACCCATGAGAATCAGGGCATGCGATCCAGTAGCTTCCGTGAGCTGCCGGAAGAAAGCCTCATCTACCTCATCCCCCTGGTCCGGTGGTCTATAGCAGACTCCCACCACTACATCACTCTTGTTGCACACACTTCTAAACTTAATCCAGAGACACTCAGGTTTTTCTGCAGTTTCGTACCGGAGCTCTGAGCAGTCATACTGCTCCCTTACATACAGTGCTACTCCCCCACCTTTTCTGCCCTGCCTGTCCTTCCTGAACAGTTTATAACCATCCATGACAGTACTCCAGTCATGTGAGTTATCCCACCAAGTCTCTGTTATTCCAATCACGTCATAGTTCCTTGACATCACCAGGACCTCCAGTTCTCCCTGCTTGTTTCCAAGGCTTTGTGCATTTGTATATAAGCACTTGAGATAACCTGTTGATCGCCCCTCATTCCCAGTATGAGGCAGGAGCCCTACCCTCACAGACATTCCTGCCTGTGCTTCCTCCCGGTATCCCGCTTTCCCACTTACCTCAGGGCTTTGGTCTCCTTCCCCCGGTGAACCTAGTTTAAAGCCCTCCTCACTAGGTTAGCCAGCCTGCTCGCGAAGATGCTCTTCCCTCTCTTCGTTAAGTGGAGCCCGTCTCTGCCTAGCACTCCTTCTTGGAACACCATCCCATGGTCGAAGAATCCAAAGCCTTCTCTCCGACACCACCTGCGTAGCCATTCGTTGACTTCCACAAGTCCTTGGTCTTTGGCCGTTCTGCCGAGACCCAAAGTAAACGTGAAGGCAGTGGCGGATTAATGATGTTGCCGCCCCTAGGCCCTGAAATAATTGCTGCCCCCATATGAACTTGTGAACGGCACTAACTGATACAGCAAAGGAATCGATTTTGCGCATTTTTGCTGTCATTTCATTTTCCCTTTCTTTCTTTTGGGTAGCCTTTTTTTTGACTGAGAACCGCTTCATTTCTTCCTTCCGGTCACATTATTAACGTTTAGAGTTGTCGCGAGTACGTTTACTAAATGGCGTCGCGCCCTCATGGGGGTTTCAAGACGTGCCACGGTTGTAGAATCGCGGCGTCACTGATTCTTTGGTTTGGTGCGCGGTTACGATACGAGCAAGTGACGATACAGGCATCTGACAGGCAGTGGGCTTGTGCAAACGTGGCGCGATGACAAAAATGCTGCCATGATCAATTTGCTGCCCCTGACAATTTGCCGCCCTAGGCCTTGTCGGCCTCAGCGATAATACGCCATTGCGTGAAGGCTAGCGTTAAGGACAAGCTCACATGCAGGATATTGCCAAATACGAATGACCGTGACAAATCTGGCTGGATGGTGGCTGGTTGAGTCAAGCTTTTGCCCTCTGCTGCATTCTGCTTACCTCCTTTCTCTGAAACTTGGCATCCTGAGTGTCTGGGCGATTCGGATACTGAGTCTGATTTGAGTTTCTGTCAGCAGAGGAGAAGTAGGAAAATCCCACAGGCCTGCAGCGAAGAACTGTCTGAATAGTGCTGGTGAAGCTGCTGCCGTTCAGGAGAGGATTCTGGGCATCGCTGTCACCAACACTCAGGTTCAGGGTGTATGAAACAAACACTCCCCGGAATAGTTGCCTTAGAGGGTCTCCTCATCTCACCAGCCTGCCTGGTGTTCGACAGTTCCCAGGGCAAGAAAATGTCATTTTCTCAATATGTCAGGTCGTTACGTTTCCTTTCTTTGATTTCTTCCGTCTCCGTCACGCGGCGTCACCAGCAGCGCGGAGCCAGTTTCCCACCATGGCCGGTTACTGACAGGGTGCTCTGCCGCACGCAGCTGGGCTTGCATTAGCCGGGGCAGGGGCGGTAGAAGCTCAGTCTCCAATGGAGGGGCTCAGGCTTGGGGCTAAGGGTGTGCGCCAAGGGAGCTGGGGTGCGCAGGGGATTTGGGCAGCATCCAGAGCTCTGGCATGCCTGGCAATTGGGCAGGCTGAGGCAACGGTGCAGTCCGGGCAGCTGCTGAGGCCTGGTGTCCCCACTCTGGGGACCCAGGGCAGCTGCCTGCCTGGCTCCCTGCTCCCCACCTCGCAGGCTGCTTTTACGCACCTGCAGCAGCTCCTGCCCTGGAGGTGACACAGTTCTGCCCCCATCCCTGAAATGATGCATCTCTACTCTGTCCCTGCCCTGCCTGGCTCTTCCTCTGACTCCAGGTGTCCCCTCTCCCCAGTGCCAAGAGGGCTGCGCTGAAGGAGGAATGGGGGAGGGCTGCCCCATCTCACACCCTCCCTGGGGACAGAGGAAATATTTGGGAGTGTAAACATAGATCAGCCCCCACAATATTTCCATTGGGGGGTACTAGCCCCCACTGGTGCTCCTCCCCTCCCCCTTTCTGCTGCCCTGAGCCAGGGGACCCTGCAAGGTGAAGTGCTAGAGAGAAGGGAAAGGGGGGTGACCCTGAAGCAGCAGGAGTGTGTGGGTGTGTAAGGAAGAGGCAGGGCTGGTTGGTGTGCTTTGCAGGACACATGGACACACACACACACACATACACAGCCTTGTGTTTGGGGGAAATGCTTGCAGCTGGAAAGAAGGGAAACTTGGCTCACATGGCTGACCTGTGAAAGAGTTCTCTGGGCTGCACCCTTTTATCCCTTCAGATTTTGTCATTCCTTTGTGTAAGGTATATTAACACAGCCTGGTTCTTTGTCCCCCTCTAGTGGCTAGACCATGTCTGAGGTTTATGAGTCTGCTCTTCTCACTGAGCTAGGGATTTGGGCCCCTCCTTCCCTTCGAGACCTGTGAAAATCCAGTCTGATGTTCATAGACGTGGCGGGTACTATCAAAGAGGAGCATCTGAGGTGGAAGGAATATTTGCAGGTTTTTTTGTGGGTTTTTTGATTGATTGTGGGTTTTGGTTGATTTTGTTCAGGGTATTTTTTGGGGGGGTCAGTTGGGATTTTTTTTGCATGGAAAAGAGTGCCGTTGTTGTGAGTGTTGTTCTTATGTTGGAAGGGTCTTTTCAAAAAGGAAAGCTCTGCAGCTCCTCCTAGAGATGGTCAGACTCTGGAGTCACCTAATCTCCTCTTGCAAATTTGTTCCATAACCAGATACCCTGGACCAAGCATGCTTTTATGCCCTGGTTTATGTGCTTCATCTGGGGCTCTGTGAGCTGCAGTGTCCCAGGGGAGTGAGAGGTTCATAGATTAAAATTCAGTCTTTAATATAGTTTTGTCTTGATTCATTAATTGCTTTGAAGATTAGGACAAAAATATTAAACTGGCATCAAAAACTAATGGGGAGCCAATGGAGGGACTTGAGAACAGGCCATGATGTGTGCATGGCAACCTAAACCTAGAAGGAGGCCAGTGGTGGTGAGAAGTAAAGGAATCTATTCACTCTCTTTGAGTAGAACTTTGTTGTGAGTCTGGCATGGAACCCAGTTGGTGGAGAGGTGCCCGTAATAGAAGCCTTTCCGCATTACAGTCTTGGGAGTGTTGCCATTAAATAGCGAGGAGCTATTTCCCAACTCTAGTAAAGAGTCTTTTATAGTTGTTACAGCATGCAGCTATGTGATGGCAATTGTAAATAAGCAGATAGGGAGGAGGATCCATCCTTTGTTCATGTGATGTTAGTCAAGATATTAGAATTCATTGTTACAGAGTATAAAAGGAGAGAATTATCTGAACCATGCTAGTCCCTCCCCAAAGCTAGAGCTAACCTGCTTGCATAAAATTAGCATTTAATAACAGCTTTGCGTATGTTTGAACAGAATGGTTCTCCATCTTTCAGAGTGTATTCCAATTAACATTCATTCTATCCCAGGCAGGAGTGGGAGGAAATACTTTGAACTGATTGAGCCTGAGGCTGCTTTGGGATCCTCCAGAGTTCACCTGTTCTAATAGCATTTTGTAGATAAAGTTTGTAATCTGAGGCGAGCTGTCATGTAGTAACAGGAGATGGGGATCATAGCTTGGGGAGCACCAGTGATTGGTGAGAAATGATGTCATCGGAGATGAGATACTCACAAATAATTTGTTTGCTCTGCTACTACCATGACTTCTTAATATATTACATTTCTTTAAATGCCCCAACTATCAAGGCAGGAGCGTGGGGGGCTGCCATGGTTATGGATGGAGATTGTGCTAGCATTTTATATAACAGATGGTTCCTATTTGTGCATTGATCTTGTGGAAATTAACTCCAATAATGGGTTCTGTGGCCTAGCTCCCATGATGTCAGGTCAGAGGGGGAGGCAGAAATGTCCCTAGTTGATTATACTGTCTTATTTCAACCTCATCCCCTGCACAAAATGGCAAGAGGTCATACTAATTCCCTGGCAGGATATGACAGCCCCCTCTTGGCCAATGTTTTTCCAAATGGTTGGGGAGGTCAGGAATCAGTCTTGGGACCAGTCTTATTTAGCATTTTCATTAATGACCTTGGCACAAAAAGTAGGAGTCTGCAAATAAAATTTGTGGATGACACAAAGTTGGGGGATATTGCCAATGCAGAGGAGGAACAGAATATTATACAATATTTGTATGACCTTGAAAGCTGGAGTAATAGAAATGGGATGAAATTTAATAGTGTAAAGTACAAGGTCCTGCACTGAGGGACTAATAATGCACATTTTTCTATAAGTTGGGGACATATCAGTTGGAAGTGACAGAGAAGGAGAAAGACCTGGGTGTATTGGTCGATCACAGATAATTAAGAGCCACTGGTATGATACGATCACGAAAAAAAACTAATGCAGAAATACCATGCATCAGGCGAAGTATTTCCAGTAGAGACAGGAAAGTGTTAGTACCATTATATCAAGCACTGGTGAGACCTCATCCGGCATAATGTGTACAGTTCTGGTCTCCCATGTTTAAGAAAGATGAATTCAGACTGGAACAGGCGCAGAGAAGGGCTACTTGAATGACCAGAGGAAAGGAGAACTTGCCTTATGAGAGGCAACTTAAGGAACCTGGCTTGTTTAGCCTAACAAAACATGGCTGAGTTATGATTGCTCGCTATAAATACATTGCAGGGATAAATACCAGGGAGGTAGAGGAGTTATTTAAGTTAAGGGCCAATGCTGGCACAAAACCAAATGGCTATAAACTGGCCGTCAACAAGTTTAGGCTTGAAATTAGATGAAGGTTTCTGACCATCAGAGGAGTGAAGTTCTGGAACAGCCTTCCAAGGGGAGCAGTGGGGGCAAAAAATCTAACTGGCTTCAAGAGAGAGTTTGATAAGTTTATGGAGGGGATGGTATGAGGAGACTGCCCACAGTGGCACGTAACTGATCTGTGACTGCTACCAGCAAATATCTCCAAAGGCTGGTGAATTCTTTCCCAGGTGTATGGCTGGTGGGTCTTGTCCACGTGCTCAGGGTCTAACTGATTACCACATATGGGGTTGGGAAGGAATTTCCCCCCTGAGTCAGATTGGGAAAGACCCTGGGAGTTTTTTGCCTTCCTCTGCAGCAGGGGGCATGGCTCACTCTCTGGTCTGAGTTTGAGTAAAAGGCGGATTCTCTGTAACTTGAAGTCTTTAGTTTATGATTTGAGGACTTCAGTAACTCAGCCAGAGATTAGGGGTCTATTACAGGAGTGGGTGGGTGAGGTTCTGTGGCCTGCGAAGTGCAGGAGGTCAGTCTAGATGGTCATGATGGTCCTTTCTGCCAGGCAGCAAGTGTGAAGAATCGGGGCGGGGGGAGGGGTAGATAATCGTTGTCTATAAGACAAAGCCCCAAATATCGGGATAGTTCCAATAATATCGGGATGTTTGGTCACCCTAATGAGTCTGAGTCAGAGTAAGTTTAACCCTTTGTGTCAGACACATAAGAACGGCCATACTGGGTCAGACCAAAGGTCCATCCAGCCCAGTATCCTGTCTTCCAACAGTGGCCAATGCCAAATGCCGCAGAGGGAGTGAACCTAACAGGTAATGATCAAGTGATCTCTCTCCTGCCATCCATCTCCACCCTCTGACAAACAGAGGCTAGGGACACCATGCCTTACCCATCCTGGCTAATAGGCATTAATGGACTTAACCTCCATGAATTTATCCAGTTCTTTTTTAAACCCTGTTATAGTCCTAGCCTTCACAACCTCCTCAGGCAAGGAGTTCCACAGGTTGACTGTGCGCTGTGTGAAGGAGAACTTCCTTTTATTTGTTTTAAACCTGCTGCCCATTAATTTCATTTGGTGGCCCCTAGTTCTTATATTATGGGAACAAATAAATAGCTTTTCTTTATTCACTTTCTCCACACCACCCATGATTTTATATACCTCTATCATATCCCCCCTTAGTCTCCTCTTTTCCAAGCTGAAAAGTCCTAGCCCCTTTAGTCTCTCCTCATATGGGACCTGTTCCAAACCCCTAATAATTTTTGTTGCCCTTCTCTGAACCTTTTCTAATGCCAATATATCTTTTTTGAGATGAGGAGACCACATCTGTACGCAGTATTCAAGATGTGCGCGTACCATGGATTTATATAAAGGCAATAAGATATTCTCCGTCTTATTCTCTATCCCTTTTTTAATCATTCCTAACATCCTGTTCGCTTTTTTGACTGCCGCTGCACACTGCATGGATGTCTTCAGAGAACTATCCACGATGACTCCAAGATCTTTCTCCTGATTAGTTGTAGCTAAATTAGCCCCAATCATATTGTATGTATCGTTGGGGTTATTTTTTCCAGTGTGCATTACTGTACATTTATCCACATTAAATTTCATTTGCCATTTTGTTGCCCAATCACTTAGTTTTGTGAGATCTTTTTGAAGTTCTTCACAGCCTGCTTTGGTCTTAACTATCTTGAGCAGTTTAGTATCGTCTGCAGACTTTGCCACTTCACTGTTTACCCCTTTCTCCAGATCATTTCTGAATAAGTTGAATAGGATTGGTCCTAGGACTGACGCTTGGGGAAAACCACGAGTTACCCCTCTCCATTCTGAAAAGTTACCGTTTATTCCTACCCTTTGTTCCCTTCTTTTAACCAGTTTTCAGTCCATGAAAGGATCTTCCCTCTTATCCCATGACAATTTAATTTACGTAAGAGCCTTTGGTGAGGGACCTTGTCAAAGGCTTTCTGGAAATATAAGTACACTATGTCCACTGGATCCCCCTTGTCCACATGTTTGTTGACCCCCTCAAAGAACTTTAATTGGTTAGTAAGACATGATCTCCCTTTACAAAAACCATGTTGACTTTTGCCCAACAATTTCTGTTCAATTTATGTGTCTGACAATTTTATTCTTTACAGTTGTTTCAGCTACTTTGCCCGGTACTGACGTTAGACTTACCGATCTGTAAGTGCCAGGATCACCTCTAGAGCCCTTCTTAAATATTGGCGTAACATTAGCTATCTTCCAGTCATTGGGTACAGACGCTGATTTAAAGGACAGGTTCCAAATCATAGTTAATAGTTCCGCAATTTCACATTTGAGTTCTTTCAGAACTCGTGGGTGAATGCCATCTGGTCCCAGTGACTTGTTCCTGTTAAGTTTATCAATTAATTCCAATACCTCCTTTAATGACAGTTCAATCTGTGACAATTCCTCAGATTTGTCACCTGCAAAGGACGACTCAGGTTTGGGAATCTTGCTAACATCCTCAGCCGTGAAGACTGAAGCAAAGAATTCATTTAGTTTCTCCACAATGACTCTGTCATCTTTAAGTGCTTGTAGCGAGGCGGGACTCACTGACACAGTGCCTCCCGCTGGTCGTCCTGAGAATTAGCTCTCCAGCTTCCAGGCCAGTGTCTTCTGCAGGCCAGTGTCTCGCCTATTGCTGGCCCCCGTGTCCCTCCTGGACCCCAGTGTCCCTATATCTTGGGTGCCCTCTCTCTGGGTCTCCCCACCCAGGGGAACCCCCAACCCTCTATACCCACCTCGCCTCAGTCTATGGCTACTGCCAGTCACCATCTAGCCCCCGCTCACTGGGGCAGACTGCAGTGTCATCATTGGCAAAGGGGGGTTTGGACCTGCTGCCTTTGCCTACCCTGGGCTGCAGCCTCTGCAACCCCAGTACCCTTCCCAGCCTTTAACAAGGCCTGCAGCCGGGGGGGTTTCCAGACTGGAGCTCCCCCAGCGCTGCTCCACTCTAGGTACCTTACTCAGCTCCCAAGCACCCAGGCCCATTTCTCTCCACAGCCTTTTATAGGGCCAGCTGTGGCCTGATGGGGGCATGGCCCCAGCTGAGGCTGCCTTCCCCATCTGCCTAGCTTTTGGCTCACCGCCCCAGCCCTCTCCCAGGGCTGGGCTGTAACCCTTTCAGGACCGGAGTGGGTGACCATCCCGCTACAGAGCTCCTTTTGTATCTTGACCATCCAGGGGCCACACTGGTTGTTTAGCAGGCTTCCTGCTTCTGATGTACTTAAAAAACATTTTGTTCTTACCTCCACCAATACCTCCTGGCCCATGTTTTCTCTACAGCTTTTGGAGAAAGGGCAGGGTCTGGGGAAGTGACTGTCTGATCAGTAGTTGAGAAGAGCGGATGCAGGCACAGTGGTACTGGACTGAGTGTTAAAATGTAGCTGAACGGTTTCATGGGGGCCTCTGAAAACTGACCTCTCTGGATCTGTACTTTGGGAATGTTTGTTACAACTGTAGAGCTGTGATGTTACAGGAGAGGACTGGGCTATAGAAATCAAAAGGGCAGGCCCAATAGGTTGTCCTGCGTAAATAGGACAAGTAACAGACCTGTGGTGGGAAGAAAAATCATCAGAACTAAATTAAGCAGAGAAGGCCGAATTGTCAGCTGGTATAATCAGGCAAAACTTCCTCAATATCAGTGGAGCTATGCCTGTTTACACCAGCAGTGCATTCAGCCCTAGGGCCTGACAGTGCAGTTCCTGTGCATGGGAAAGTGCCTTTGAAACTATAGGGCTCCCAGGTGGATCCAGTGATGAGTCCAGTGTGGGTCAGTGCAGGGAAACGTCACGTTTTAGCAGCCTGTACCTGCAAATGCAGGCCTCTCTCTTGTGTGTGTCTCGCTGTACTTTCCTGACCTTGGTCTGGTGTGGAGTTTGTCATTAAAAGGGGAGTTCTCTGCACTTCATAATTTCCATGAACATAACTGGGTGGAACATAACTGGGGAACTGAAATCTGTAAAGCTGCCATATAGAGCTCCACTCTGGTCTTGCTGCACCTCCCAGTAGAAGAGCCAAGTCTAAAGCTTCTGTTAGGAGAAGAGCTTTTAGAAAGACATTCCTCAGCCTCCACTCAGGATAGTTATTACAGCCAATTAATAGCCTGAAAGAGGAGATCTGCAGAGAGTTCTTTAAGGAGACAGGCAGTTCATTCACCTGTAAGTGGAGTTCTCTGAGATAGATTGTCTCTTCGGCACCCCACTCACCTACCCTACATCTTCAGGATGTTTGGGCCATAGTCCCTTCTATGCCCTCACATTGAATGTCTGGATCTGGAGTGGGGTGTATGTAGGGCTGCACTAAATACTGTTTTGTAGGCTCTGAGTGCATGATGCCAAGGACACAGTTGCTGAGGTGTGAACCTTCAGGGACAGTAAATAGATTAAAAGATCTTTCTCTCCGAGGTCTGAGAGAAGGGTGCAAAATACTGGGGGGAAGGAGTTCATTGCTTACACTACTTGAGGCATTAATTATGCCATTAATTGAAGCAATTAAAACTCAACGCCCAGAATTACAGTCTTGGTTGATGAGGAGGGACTAATATTCAAATATTTTGTTTTGAAAGTATTATAGGTTCACGGGTATATGCTGACTGATAATGGGAACCCTTATGTGGTGTATTTGGACATATTTAAGTGTACACATAATAGGCTGTTACCAAACTGGAATTTCAGATGTCTTCTGATTTACATAATTTCATGTGAACATTTCACTTCTCCTTTAACTGAATTTAACTTAAGTTTAGAACTTTAACTTAAGTTTAGAAAACTCAGGTTTGTTTTATGGTTATTTGTGTGAATGATCTTTTTATTTTTTAAATTAAACTTTCTTTAAAGAGATAGCCAGAAGTAAAATAGTAGGAACCGATATGTTGTAAAATTCTTGGTTAGTTAGTACCACATGTCCATCCAGTCTGCTTCAGAGTTCTTTTGGTTCATTGTCCTTTTCCTGATGAATTATTACCCATGATGTAATGTACATATGACACACTCATTCTTACTGCTGAGACCTGCCCTCACTGTGGGTCATGAGTGAGACTTGAACCTAGGACTTTCAGGAGGATTTTAGTTAGATAATCCAACAGTAGTAGTAGTCTCCATTCTTTTCTGTGGATCAGTCGCTAGAGGAGGCTTTGACGATAATTTAATATGTTACACTTCTCTAAGGCCAAACGTGCTGTTAACAGTTGTTTAATTTTAATAAAATACATAGTACCTGGTGACCTGCTTATTTGTACCAGCTGTTTTTGTGTTAATCCATTTAAGTGGGAATGCTATTTCTCACCCAGAAGCAATAATTTTTGGAGGGTGTCATATCTTTATGTGATCTCTGCTCAAATACACAAAGGTTGTGAATAGATCTGGTTGCATGGGGAATTTCCAATATTTTGACATTTTGTTTTGGTTCCAAATGAGGAAAAAAGCTGAAATAGCATATTTTTGGAGGGATGAAATTTCCCCCAAAACTTTGGATTTGAAAATATCAGAACACTTTGATTAGATACTTTTAGCTAAAATGAAACATTTCAGCATTCCTGAATTGAAATGTTTCACTTCAGGTCAGGTCGACAATAAGCTGCATTTGCCTGAGCTGCTGTGATGCCTCATAGGAGCTGTAGTTTGAGCGCCTCATGCCCCCAGTGTTCGTTGTGGGCCGGGCTCCTTGGTCAGACTACATCTCCCATGATGCACCCTGTTGTCTCCCTCTGACCGAGGAAAACAGGAAAACTACAGCAGCAATTTTTTTCTGTGAAAAATGTCGATTTTGCAGAAATCATATTTTCTATAAAAGCCCCACTTCGAAGGAAGTGCACTTAAACAGCCCCTCTGCATGTGTTTGTGCATTCTCAGTAGAATTGCATTTTAATATTGCTTTCCTCACAAATAGGCAAAGGAATTAGCCCTCTCCAGGGTCTAATGTTTCACCCTTAAACAGTCTTTCTCCAACTTAAAATAATGAGTTAATATCAAAGTGTGGGCTGAATCCAGTGGGATCCTGAGTACTTCCACTGTGCTCAGTGGCCAGCACCTTGTAGCGCCAGGCTTCTCGTTTGGAAACCTGGTCTTAGCCTGAGCCCTTGCAAGGTCCCTCTAGACAGTACTGCCAGTAGGGTTGCCAGGTGTCAGGTTTTCGACCGGAATGCCCGGTTGAAAAGGGAACCTGGCGGCTCCGGTCAGCACTGCTGACCAGGCCATTAAACGTCCAGCCGGCAGCACGGGGGGGGCTAAGGCAGGCTCCCTGCCTGCTGCGGCTCTTGGGTGCGGCTCTCTGAAGCAGCAGCATGGCCCCTCTCTGGGTCCTATGCATGGGGCAGCCAGGGGGCTTCCACACGCTGCCGCCACCCCAAATGCCAGCTCTGCTGCTCCCATTGGCCAGGTGCTGCGGCCAATGGGAGCTGCGGGGGTGGTGCCTGCAGATGGGGCAGCGCACAGAGTTGTCTGTCTGTGCCTCCGCGTAGGAGCCGGAGTGGGGACATGCCACTGCTTTCGGGAGCTGCTTGAGGTAAGCGCCACCCGGAGCCTGCAACCCTGACCCCCTCCTACACCCCAGCCTCCTACCTCAGCCCGGAGCTCCCTTCCATACTCCGAACCCCTTGGCTCCACCCCCCAGCTCCCTCCTATACCCCAAACCCCTCATCCCTGGCCCCACCCCAGAGCCCGCACCTCCAGCCGGAGCCCTCAGGGATGGGGCCTTGGAGAAGGGGCAGGGCGGGGCCTTGGATAAGGGGCAGGGTGGGGTGGGGCAGGGCAAGGGTGTTCAGTTTTGTCCAAGTAGAAAGTTGCCAATGCCAGTGGGAGTCGCACAGTCCCTGGCCTCAAGCCCATCTGCAGGTCAGGTGCTGCAGGAAAGAGCAGCTGACAATCAGCCTCTCCCAGGCTCTCCCTGAGGTTTCACTGCACATAGACAGATTGTTCCTGCTGTCCTGTCTGCCACAGCAGCTGCTCGCTGCCTGGTTGTGGTTCTGAGCCATGGACTTGCTGCTTGCTTGCCCTGCTGCAAAGGGCTGGAGTTGCATTCCTCAGACATTACCGCCTGGTCCAGGTGCTCGTTCCTGTGTTCCTCTGGGCTGGATCTGCAGTTGTGCGTGTTGGAAATGATCCGTTCACTAAATGTTTCTGGTCCCCGGAGGGTCATGTGAGCTGAGGGAGAACGTGGCCTGCTTTGTGAGTGATTAACATGGTGTAAGCAATCTGCATACGGAGAAAAGCCCGGCTGGTATTACATTATTCTGTTACAGTTTCAAAGCTGGTGTTAAGTGGACATGATTTCTTCCTATGGACCATTAATTCTGTTTTATTGCTGGCCTGATGGCCATTACCCTTTTTTGCCAATGCATTCCTCCATTAGGTTTGTACAATTAATAAATATGAGCCGTGGAGGTGATGCTAGCATCAATGGGATGGCAAGGAACAGGGATTTAGCCGGTGCAGCCTGTGTGTGTGCAGAGGACAGCTGGTTCACAGCGTCCGTGTGTGTGACGGCTGGGAGAAAGGCAGCGAACTCTCTGTGGCTGCGTTCTCTGCAGGCCTCCCTGTGCTGTGGGGAGTGGTGACCTTTGAGGAACAAAGGTCCTTCTCCTGCCCTAAATACACCTTCGAGGGGCAGCTCTCCACACTGTCCAGGCTACTCACTCTGGGCAGCTTGGCTCTGTCTCACCCTTGATCTGGCGTCACATTCCAGTGAGTTAATGAGAACCTCCCTTCTGCTCAGTCATCTAATACGCTGAAGCCCATAACCTGCTCCCCACTAGGGTTGCCAGGCATCTGGTTTTCAACCGGAAGGCCCAGTCAAAATGGGACTTCAGTCGCTAAACGTCCAGTCAGAGCAGCGGGGCTAAGACAGGCTCCCTGCCCGGCTCTGCACAGCCCCTAGGCACAGGGCCGGCCAGGGGGGCTCCGTGCACTGCCCCCACCCCAAATGCCAGCCCCGCATCTCCCATTGGCCAGGAACCACGGCCAGTGGGAGCTGCGGAGGTGGCACCTGCAGGCGGGGGCAGCGGTCCTAATGGCCGCAGGGACATGCCAGCCGCTTCTGGGAGCCGCTTGAGGTGAGCGCCGCCCGGAGCCTGCTCCACCTCCCACACCCCAACCCCCTGTCCCAGCCCTGAGTCCCCTCCTGCACCCAAACTCCCTCCCAGAGCCAGCATCCCCCCACCCCTCCGCCAACCCTCTGCTCCAGCCCGGAGCCTCCCCCCACACCCTGAACCCCTCATTTTTGGCCACAACTCGGAGCCTGCATCCCCAGCTGGAGCTCGCACCCCCTCCTGCACCCCAAACTCCTCATCCCCAGCCCCACCCCTGCCCTTAGGCCCCTCCCACAACCAAACTCCCTCCCAGAACCTGCACCCACACTGCAACCCCCTGCCCCAGCCTGGAACCCCCTCCTGCACCCTGAACCCCTCATTTCTGGCCACACCCCAAAGCCCGCACCCTCAGCCAGAGCCCTCACCCCTCCCGCACCACAACCCCCTGCCTCAGCCCCACACCCCCTCCCACACTTTGAACCCTTCGGCCCTGTTGCTGAGCCATTCGGTCCCTAGTCTGTAGCGGTGCATGGGATTCTTCCGTCCTAAGTGCAGGACTCTGCACTTGTCCTTGTTGAACCTCATCAGATTTCTTTTGGCCCAATCCTCCAATTTGTCTAGGGCCCTCTGTATCCTATCCCTCCCCTCCAGCGTATCTACCACTCCTCCCAGTTTAGTGTCATCTGCAAATTTGCTGAGAGTGCAATCAACACCATCCTCCAGATCATTTATGAAGATATTGAACAAAACCGGCCCCAGGACCGACCCCTGGGGCACTCCACTTGACACCGGCTGCCAACTAGACATGGAGCCATTGATCACTACCCGTTGAGCCCGACAATCTAGCCAGCTTTCTGTCCACCTTATAGTCCATTCATCCAGCCCATACTTTAACTTGCTGGCAAGAATACTGTGGGAGACCGTGTCAAAAGCTTTGCTAAAGTCGAGGAATAACACGTCCACCGCTTTCCCTTCATCCACAGAGCCAGTTATCTCGTCACAGAAGGCAATTAGATTAGTCAGGCATGACTTTCCCTTGGTGAATCCATGCTGACTGTTCCTGATCACTTTCCTCTCCTCTAAGTGCTTCAGAATTGATTCCTTGAGGACCTTGATTTTTCCAGGGACTGAGGTGAGGCTGACTGGCCTGTAGTTCCCAGGATCCTCCTTCTTCCCTTTTTTAAAGATGGGCACTACATTAGCCTTTTTCCAGTCATCTGGGACCTCCCCCGATCGCCATGAGTTTTCAAAGATAATGGCCAATGGCTCTGCAATCGCATCCGCCAACTCCTTTAGCACTCTCGGATGCAGCGCATCCAGCCCCATGGACTTGTGCTTGTCCAGCTTTTCTAAATAGTCCCGAACAACTTCTTTCTCCACAGAGGGCTGGTCACCTCCTCCCCATGGTGTGCTGCCCAGTGCAGTGGTCTGGGAGCTGACCTTGTTCGTGAAGACAGAGGCAAAAAAAGCATTGAGTACATTAGCTTTTTCCACATCCTCTGTCACTAGGTTGCCTCCCTCATTCAGTAAGGGGCCCACACTTTCCTTGACTTTCTTCTTGTTGCTAACATACCTGAAGAAACCCTTCCTGTTACTCTTAACATCTCTTGCTAGCTGCAACTCCAGGTGTGATTTGGCCTTCCTGATTTCACTCCTGCATGCCCGAGCAATATTTTTGTACTCATCCCTAGTCATTTGTCCAATCTTCCACTTCTTGTAAGCCTCTTTTTTGTATTTAAGAGCAGCAAGGATTTCACTGTGAAGCCAAGCTGGTCGCCTGCTATATTTACTATTCTTTCTGTACATTGGGATGGTTTGTCCCTGTAACCTCAATAAGGATTCTTTAAAATACAGCCAGCTCTCCTGGACTCCTTTCCCCCTCATGTTATTCTCCCAGGGGATCTTGCCCATCAGTTCCCTGAGGGAGTCAAAGTCTGCTTTTCTGAAGCTCTCCTTTCTTCCTTGTGTTAGGATCCTGAACTTGACCATTTCATGGTCACTGCCTCCCAGGTTCCCATCCACTTTTGCTTCCCCTACTAATTCTTCCCGGTTTGTGAGCAGCAGGTCAAGAAGAGCTCTGCCCCTAGTTGGTTCCTGCAGCACTTGCACCAGGAAATTGTCCCCTACAGTTTCCAAAAACTTCCTGGATTGTCTGTGCAGCGCTGTATTGCTCTCCCAGCAGATATCAGGGTGATTGAAGTCTCCCATGAGAACCAGGGCCTGTGATCTAGTAACTTCTGCGAGTTGCTGGAAGAAAGCCTCGTCCACCTCATCCCCCTGGTCCGGTGGTCTATAGCAGACTCCCACCACGACATCACTCTTGTTGCTCACACTTCTAAACTTAATCCAGAGACTCTCAGATTTTTCTGCAGTTTCGTACCGGAGCTCTGAGCAGTCATACTGCTCCCTTACATACAGTGCTACTCCCTCACCTTTTCTGCCCTTCCTGTCGTTCCTGAACAGCTTATATCCATCCATGACAGTACTCCAGTCAGTGGCAAATGGACTTGCTTGCAGCTATTTTTCCTACCTAGAGTGCTGTTCCACCGTTCTGAACTCCGTTCACATTTGACACATACTGTCTTGGGTCCAGTTGCATCTCGCAGCCTAAGATATTTCGTAGACTAAATGCTGCCTATTGGCAGCTGTTCCAAGCAGCAACTGTAGCTGCAACTGGAACTTTAAGTATAGTGAGGAAGTCTCCTGTGCCCTTCCCAAACAGCTGAACGTGTTCCCCCTCCACTTGCCAGCCTGGCTCATGAGGGCCTAGGTTAGCCCTGAATGCAAGTTTTCCATATTGCATCTGGTTGCAATGAAAAGGCTTCAGCACTTGTGCATCAGAAAATCAGTGGACTGAATTGTGCTGGGTCTGCCCTCTGAGTTAGCTAGGTCACTTCATCCACATGAGGTCCTGATTCCACCACTCCCAGCTCCTCTAGTCCAGGCAGTGCTTTAAAGCTGGGGTGGGCCAATATTGACCTTAGAAGCCCTGCAACAGGCTGGGCCCAATGAGCTTCTAAGTTCCATAACTGTCCTTGAGGATTTGCAAAGTGTCATGTGGATCGGTTCAGCTGGGATGCCCAGCACCATGGATCTGCTTTTTTCTGGGGAAAAGAGTGGCAGCATGGAGCAAAGGGAGGATGGTGGCTCTGCAGCATGTGCATTGCCCTGAGGTGAAATAGTCTTGTAGGAGTTAATTCATGTACAAGGTGGATATGGGGAGGGAAAGTTTAATGCTGAGAACATGGAAGTTGAAAGACTCCCCTGTAGTAGGGACATTCTGGCCCTGGAAACATTCAGCATCAGTTTCCGTGACCCAGAGGGAGACACGAGGACTTTTGAATAAATTCCTTTTTATTTAATTTTAGCTCGTGTTTTAAATTTCCCTTTGCACAAGTGATTCTCTGCAGTCGCACATGTGCACGCATACACACACACACAGACAGACACACACACACACAGAGGTTTTAATGATATAAATCTTCCCACCCTGAAGTTGGAGAAAATAGATAATTATTTCAAAGGGGGAAAATGACTATATTTAATGAATTTTACCTTCAAAAACATTTGATTAGATTACTTAACATTTATGGAAAAAATCCTCCTCTTTGCTAAGAGTATTCACAAACTTTGAAGGTGTAAATCTTTTTCCTGTTAGAGTAAGGGTGCAAATTGGCTTATAGTGGAACCCTCTTTGCAACCTTAATTTTGGAAGTAATGGAAACCAAGCAGGAAAATGGAGTTGCTCCCACCACCCCTGCAAAATTTTATGCACAAAAGAACAGCCAAGTTCAGCGAGGTAAAACGAGCCGTGGGATATGGTGAGGGGCTCTGTTGTGTTCCATATTCAGCTTCCGGGGTCAAAAATTCCTCATCGGGTTTTCCTCTGCATGTCCAGTGCCTACTGAATGTTGGGAGATTGTTGCTAAAATCCAACATTATCATTAAAGATGTCATGTGTGTGCAGAATATGGTGTGTGTGTGTGTGTGTTAAACCTTCATAACGCAGACAAACCAAAACAGATTTTCATTGTCCAATTTCAGATTTCTACTCCAAATAGTTGACAATGTAGTAGCTGTGTGCAAATTGTTTTTTGGTGAATTATTTATTAATAATTTTACACTCTTGAGACACAAAAGTGGGAGCCATTTTTGCCCAAACTTTTAAGAAAAATTGCATCTGGAGAGAAAATTTTGGAAGCTTCAGAAAACTACAGCCCGAAAGGTGAAAATCTGATAAATGTTACAAGCAAGTGCAACAGGATTCTTTAGAATAGAAACACTGGCACTCAGCGCTGACTGAATGGGCAGGCACGTGATTTGTTAACTCTTTGGCTGCTGAACCAGCATGGGGTGTACAGACATCATGACATGTTCATGTTAAAGTGACATTGACATGGGTTGACTGTTGGATCCATGTTTAAGGTGTCACCTTCATGCTCCATCCCTTGTATAATCTATAAATCTCATAGGTTTTAACACTGCTAACATCAATGATTTTAACATCAGAAGGGATCCTTAGATTATCCTGTCTGACCTCCTGTATAACACAGGGCAGAGAATTCCCTCTAGTTTTCCCACTACTGAGCCCAATAGCTTGTGTTAGGCTAAAACATATCTTACAGAAGGCATCCAGTCTTGAAACCCTCATCTCCTGAAAACCCAGCCCAAGTTAAGTTGATAGAAAGGAATCTGAATTATGGTGGGTAAAATGTAAGAAGAAAGTAAACAGGATAAAGACAGAATCTAAATAGCAAAGAGACAAATAAAAACAAGCCATTCTGTATGTACGATCAGAAGCAGAGCACCCGGGGGGAGGAAATTCCTGTTCCTGGACTGTCTGGAGGTAAAAGAAGCAATCAAGCAGATAGTGACATAGCTGAGATGCTAAATGATTTCTTTGCATCGGTCTTCACCAGACCTGCTCTTTTGCGGTGATGAAGATGAGGCACTGCCAGAGACTGAGGAGTCACAAGAATAGGTGCTGGATGAAAATGATAAATTTAAGAGCAGCAAGTCCTCAGGACCAGATGGGACAGTGAAGAGCTCTATGGGAATTCCAGGCTGAAGGTTCTCAGCAGCCAACAAAATGTGCAAGGTTGAATTTTCAAAAATATCTAGTGTGGTAGAAGCACAGATCCCATCGAAAGTCAATGGGACATGAGCTCCTAACTCACTTAGGAGCTTTTGAAAATTCCACTTGCAATCACTTATTAACATCCTCTATTACACTGGAGTACAGGAGAATGGAAAGTGGAGTACAGAAAAGACACTTGGGGAAGTCCTGAGGATTACAGAGTAGCGTGACTTATTTCAGACTCAGGAAAATGGGCTGAAATGATCATTCATAATAGAATTATAAAACATCTAGGTGTATAGGATATGATAATGATAAAGCACCATGGCTTTGTAAAGGAAAATTGTGCTTTAATCTGGTTGAATTATTGAGCATGTCAACAAAATAATGGCTAAAGGAGAACCATTTAATGTCATTTATGTCTGCTTTCAATGGCCCCTCCAAGAAGCTACTAAAATTAGGTAACTAATCATGGGATGAGAGCTAAAGTACAACCATGGATTAGAAACTGGATCTGAGGGGAAAAAAGAGTAGGACTAAATGGACAATTTCCAACATAATACAAGGTTAAAGATGGGTGCCCTATGGTGCTGCTCTCACTCCAGTTTGGTTTAATATTTTTTAGCTTGGTAAAATCTGCAGGTGACACAAAATTATTTAGATTAGTCAACAATGGAAAAGGCTGGAAAGGGACCTGACCAAGGCCCTACGCCAGCAAAGCACTTAAGCATGTGTGTGACTTTATGCACATGAGTAATTCCACTGAGGTCAGTGTAACTCCAGAGGGGCTGAAAGTTATGCGTGTGCCTTGCTGGGTAAAGGCCGAAGTTTGGTGCATGGGCAGCCAGAAGACAGAGGAAATGAGTTGTTGGCAAAAGCAAAGTAATGCAAATGGGAAGGAATAATCCAAACCACTCATACACGTTGCTGGGTTCTACATTAAGCATTACTACACAGACCTGAATGTCACTATTAGCAGCTCAGTGAAGACTTCTGCTCAGTGTGGTGGTCACACTGTTACCGTGCATATAGAATAAGAAAGAACACTCAGTGTCTCATGACAGTGACCTACTTGCCCTAAAGGTACGGAATAGTGTGTTGGAGCCGGAGTTGGGGGATCCTTGCCTTTTACATGGGTCTTGGGGAGCAGCTAAACTTCTGGTCCCTTTGCAAGGCTTGTGGCCCTTTTCAGGTAGTGCTGCTTCCTTGTCATTTTGCATCCCTCTATGGGACAAAGTGCCATGAATAAATGTGTCAATTAGAAAATAATGGAGTGCTTTCCAGTAACTGGTCATTTCACTAATGGCTTATTAAATAGGGGACAACGAGTACAGTTTGGCCACCTTCCCTCTCTCCATATATCTCTATTTCTGAGACCTCATTCAGCTTCTTTGTCTAGAGCTGATGTGAACAGCCTCACACTGGCCAATTCACCCATGTTATGGGACTTTGAAATAGCCCATTGTGCCTTGCATATTATTTACCTTTGTCTGAAAGCCTCTCTATTTGCAGCTAGAATGTAGAGTTGATTCAAATGTTATAATTTTGTACAACCTGCAAAGAGATGGAAAGATGTGGCTATATGCTCCTTCATGTGTCTTTCTCCTAGCCACAGAGAGGGTAAGTAAGGAATCCGCAGGGCCCTTTGTTACACTAAATTCTATGTTTAAAGCGCTATTCTATTCCTATTGTGTTCTGGCATTTGAAACTCTGAGCCTGACTCTCCTATCACAGATGCTGGAGCAAATCAGGAGTCCTGCCATCAGCCAATGACACTGCACTAGGGAAAACTAGCAAAGTTCTCCGTGTTTGCAAAGGGAAACACTGGGAATAAAAGGTGGGCTCTCTCTACAAGGGGATGTGAGTCAGCTCTCTGTCTCTATTCCGGAATGTTGCTAGGCTCTAGTAAGGGCATATTTTTATTTATTATTTTTTGCAAAGCTGAGTAAGAAGAAAGGCCCCTTCTGGGTTCCCTTTGCACAAAGCTCTGCTGTCTGACTCTGGGAGCAGCTGCTCTCTGGAGACCTCAGCTGCTGCGTCTCTGGTAACAGTGGCAGCTGGCGGAGGTGCTTGTGGGCTCTGTCCTGTCCGTGAAATAGCCAGCGACGTGTTCCTACAAAGGAGAACATGACACAGTCTGCTGTGTCAGTCCTGGGGAATTGCATAGGCCTGTGGAGCTCCACAGGCCTGTGCTCCTGTAAAGAGAAAAGGGCAAAAACCTTCATTGATTTGTTCTTCCTGTCCCAAGGACATTCTTCCCTCACGTGGTTCTGAAGCTCCGTGATATTTTTGCAATGTGATTTAGCAGCGATGTTAAAGAGTGACTGTCATCTCTCATGTGCAGCACAAACAGCAAAGAGAAGGCTCCACTTAGCCAGTTGGGACAGAGGCTGGTCTACGCTACCGTGATAAGTCGACCTAAGTTACGCTGCTCCAGTTACGCGAATAATGTCGATGTATCTTAGGTCAACTTACCATGCTGGGTCGACTGTAGACGCTCTCTCGCCAGCTTCCCTTACTGTTTTCGGGGAGGTGGAGTACAGGAGTCGCCGGGAGTGCACTCTGCGATCGATTTAGCGGCCCCCTAAATTGACATGGCTGCATCGATCACAGCAGTGCCAATCTACCAGTAGCTTCCAAAGGGAGTTTGGGACAACAGGAAGAAATTACAAAAGGATATTGTTCCCTCATTTCTTCCTGTTTAATTGGTCCAATGCTCAGAGGTTAAAGGGAAAGGAGCCATGTGTCTCTTCTGTTTGGTGTCTCTTGTGCTATGTGTATAGAGTTGCCAAGTGTCCGGTTTTCAACCAGCTGTTAAAAGTCCGGTTGACTGTACAGCAGGGCTAAGGCAGGCTTCCTGCCTGCCCTGGCTCCATGCAGCTCCCAGAAAGTGGCCAGCATGTCTGGCCCTTAGGCGTAAGGGTAATCAGGGAAGCCCTGCATGCTGCCCCCAGTGCCAGCTCGGCAGCTCCCATTGGCTGGGAAACCAGCCAATGGGAGCTGTGGGGGCGACGCCTGCGTGCATGGGCAGCATGCTCCAAGCAGAGCCGCCTGGCTGTGTCGCCGCCTAGGGGCCGGACACGCCAGCTGCTTCTGGGAGCTGCATAGAGCCAGGGCAGGCAGAGAGCCTGCCTTAGCCCCGCCGTGCCACCGACCGGGAGCCGCCTGAGGTAAGCACTGCCCGGCTGGAGCCCACACCCCGAACCTCCTGCCCCAGGTTGGAACCTCCTCCCTCACCCTAACTCCCTCCCAGACCCTGCACCCCAAACCCCCTGCCCCAGGTCGGAACCCCCTCCCAAACCCAAACTCCCTCACAGAGCCTGCACCCCCTCTCACACCCCAACCCTGTACCCCAGCCCTGAACCCCCTCCCTTTCTGCACCCCAACCCACTGCCCCAGCCCAGTCAAAGTGAGTGAAGGTGGGGGAGAGTGAGTGCCAGAGGGAGGGGGGCTGGAGTGAGTGGAGGCAGAGCCTCAGAGAAGGGGCATGACCTCAAGGAAGCGGTGGGGCAAGGGTGTTTAGTTTTGTGCAGTTAGAATGCTGGCAACCCTACATGTGTACAGGCTTCCTCCATCAAGAAGATAGAATCATAGAATATCAGGGTTGGAAGGGACCTCAGAAGGTCATCTAGTCCAACCCCCTGCTCAAAGCAGGACCAATCCCCAATTAAATCATCCCAGCCAGGGCTTTGTCAAGCCTGACCTTAAAAACTTCTAAGGAAGGAGATTCTACCACCTCCCTAGGTAACGCATTCCAGTGTTTCACCACCCTCTTAGTGAAAAAGTTTTTCCTAATATCCAACCTAAACCTCCCCTACTGCAACTTGAGACCATTACTCCTTGTTCTGTCCTCTTCTACCACTGAGAATAGTCTAGAACCATCCTCTCTGGGACCACCTCTCAGGTAGTTGAAAGCAGCTATCAAATCCCCCCTCATTCTTCTCTTCTGCAGACTAAACAATCCCAGTTCCCTCAGCCTCTCCTCATAAGTCATGTGTTCCAGTCCCCTAATCATTTTTGTTGCCCTTCGCTGGACTCTCTCCAATTTATCCACATCCTTCTTGTAGTGCGGGGCCCAAAACTGGACACAGTACTCCAGAGGAGGCCTCACCAATGTCGAATAGATACTTACATTTCAGTGGCTAATTTCTGAGGATGATTAGCTGATGAACTACCTCTGTGCTTCATAGCCTCTCTTCATCCTGAATTGTGCCTCAAGGTGGCAGATAAATTCAGTTGGATAGTGTTTCCTTTTATTCTATTTGCAAAGCATCACAAATACCCCCAAGGAAACCTTTGTCCCGCCCAGCCCCAGCAGAATTCTTTGCAGAGCACACCTTGCATTACCCACAGCTACTCTGGAAGGGTTTGGAGAGTTTTAAAAGACTGTTGTTGGGAATGGTTTCCCTATGCATAAAGAGAGCTAGCCTCGTACTCCAGGAGTCCCGCCAGCTGGCTCTGGAGGAAGAGCGAAACCTGCTGGTGATGCTTAGCACTATGTCTCTTCTCTCTGACCTAACCAGGTGGTTGAGCTTCTGGGGGTTGTAGGAGGGCTACACGGCTGAGGTTTGAGCCGGCGAAGACCAAGAGAACGCACGATGATTGGGGGAAGAAAGTGTAAGAAATGGTGGAGATTAGGGGCATCTCCTCGGCTGACATGTTGCCCACCCCTTGTTATAGGGGTTTGCAATTGTGGGAGTAATGTTGGGTCCTCAGTTGTTCCTAGTTGCTCAGGTAGCAGTGGGGACCAGCAGTGTCTTTCATTTGCCCTTGTCAGGAAGGGTGTGAGGGCCTCGCTCCAATGATCCAAGCTTTTGGCATCTCCAGATTAGACCCAGCAATGTGCTCTTTATGGAGTTGCACAAATTAAGGAGCAGGTGATGTCTGGGGTTCTCTGCTTGGTGTCCACTTCTGGAATCCTGACTGTAAACCTATGACCTCACTCCTGTTCTGTTCTTTCATTTGTTGTCCTCTGTAATCTGTTGATCCCTGTGGTTTTTCCTGGTCATTCCCATCTGAAGATGGGGAGACCCTTCTAGTTTACTAGATGGATCCCTTTCAGGGATCCCTCATGTACATGGGGACCAAATAGGCCTCTGCACTGAATGAGGAGTCCTGTGGAAGGACTAGTATGTGATCATGTAACTAATGTAATGAATACATATACAGGAGGCAGGCAAATTAGCGTTGTTTGGGCAACCTTAGTTCTTGTGTTTCCTAACTTTTGAGTTTTTGATTTTGCAACTTGAATAATATTCTTTTAACACAGGGTGTGTTTCGCCTCCAAAATGCACAGAAATTGTCAGGACAGCAACATTGCTCTAATTTAATTAAGAAATTCTTACTTTCACCCATTTCTACTTTAAGGGCACAATTATAGAGCTACCCAGAAGAGTGTGTTGGGGGTGCAGCTTGCTCCCTGCAGAAGGCGTGGTTGGGATGTGTGTGGCAGTTTGCTCCCTGTAGCCCCTGCATCCTGGTCAGCTGATTTACAATACAACACGTGCATACTTTGAGCCTAGGAACTGAGCTCCATGTTGAGCTTATCCCACCTCACAGATCCATCCCAGAGTGTTAATTTTTGCTCTGACATCTGCTCTCATTTCAGTAATTTCCTCTCTAATAAAAGCCGTTTTTAAAATATCACCAGGTACCGTCGAGGATTGGATCCTGAGGCTCCTCTGGCCTTCACGCTGATCCACTGAAAGAGTCCTTGAACTGTAAGTAACTTTGATTGGCATTTTCTCCTGTCTTTCATTGAGGTTATGGGTTAAAGATCAGGCCAGAAATTTGATATTTGGCTGCACTGCACTGTGTAATGAAACATCTAACAATGAACTAGTCAGGATTTAAAATACAGTGAAATTCTAATTAGATTAGTTGGAATGTGACAAAGGAGCCCTGTAATATGACATTCTATTTAATTAGTCTTTATTGATTGTGCTTTAAGGTAGACTTCATATACTATGTGTGTAATTAGCTCTACTGCAGTACATGGTTGGCACAAGTTTGACTCGTCTGAACCTGACACTTGTAGCATAAAGATTTCCTCTCTGTGTGGAGGTGAAGGGCCAGGCCTTGCCATTTTCACTAAACAGAGGTTCTGGCCTGACCTGTTCCTACATTTGTGTGTATGTGAAGGGACTAGGCTACATCCTGTGGATAATTTACTTGTCTGCTTGTTGCACTGTTTATATACAACCGCCCATGTGGTTACAGAAAAAGTTACATCTCCTGGCCACTCCTGCTCCCAGGTAAACACCCCTGACAGCCAGAGGTCAGAATCTCAAGAAACAGTCTTATAAAAGCCTACCCATCCGTGTGGCATTCCTTGGCATGGGGAACTTGCCTTGGCAGGGGCTGCTCCCCGTGTTGCAGAAGAGATGGGTGACTGATGGAGGGGAGAAGAGGTTGGTAAAACAGTAAAGAGGCAGATTTCTTGTAGCCCTTGTCTCTCCTGCTGCAAGGGCTAGTTGAACGTTCGTTCTCTCCCATGATGGGATGAGTGTAGATGGCTGAGTTTGTTCAGTGGGCGTCAGCCAAGATTGACTTCCTTATGTGGAGTTTTAAATCCTCCCAAGGTATATTCGAAACTCAGTTTTTGGCAATTTGCTGCATCTCTGAAGGCGCCTGGTGGAATTCCCTTTAATAGTACATTGGCATCTCACTAGTCCATGGAATTATAAATGATTAACCGTTATCAGCGAATATCATCACCTCTGTGTAAAAATAGATTGACTGTAATGAGCATTTGAATAAATCATAAGAATGGCTAGCCTGATATCATATAACATCATGCAGATGGCTGAGCAAAAAGCATACTGAGCCCTGCCACCCTATGGCTTGCTGATTTCAGTGCTGGCAGAGTTAGTGATTGAAGGTTGTAACTTGCAGGGCATCTCATTTTGGCAGTCACATCTGTCTGTCGTGTGGTACATATGCATGATTTCTTGAGTATCCAGCTCAACAGAAAAATAAGAAACTGAAACTTCTGCACATCTGCCTAAAATCAGTCATAATACTAATGGTGTGATATGCACAAACGCCCTGGAGAAAGTCATGATTGTGTGAAGAATTCAGAGATGAGCTGTTACCATGTTATTCTTTGGTCGTTCTAGAACAGCAGCCAATGGAATGATTATGTTTCTTGTATGTTCCTCCATCCCCATGTACATTCCTGTATTCTTAGACCTTTGTGTTCTCCTCTGTAGCTAGCCATCTTGATGTGCAACTCTTCTTTGCTGAAGTGTTAAAATATCCTGGTGGCGACTTCTAGGGTATATTATGTGGATTGGTACAGTTGATTGCTTGATGCTTCATTTCTGCTCCCATCCCGTGGTCTGTCATAATTCACCTCTAGGTCTTTGATAAAATATCAGTGCTTCATTCGAGGCCTCTCTTTTCTCTCACTCTGGCGACTGGTAATGACAAAGTCTGGCACAGTATTATGATTGACAGAACTTGTAAGCTTAAAACAGAATTCCTTGGGGCCTGAATCTTTGGAATCATTTGTAGGGTTTTCCCCTTCCCAGGTCCTTTGTGTATGTGCCTGGCTCATGTCAATTAGCAATGGCAATCCTGTGTGTTGCTTTGCTCACGCACTTGTCAGAGTGGGAGGGAACACCAGGCACTGGGAATGTGTAACTAAGATTAGGAGTCATTGCTTATTCTCTGCGCTATACAGCTCGCTCCTGGACTTAGTCTTCCAGACCGTGAACTTGTGCTTGTTCTGAATGAACAGCTGTATAAAAGACCAAGCAGGTAGCTGTCTTTGTCCTATAGTATCCCACTGCACGTTCTAAGCAAAAGACACCCATTGCTGTTTATGGCAGCGTCTCTGCAGTAAAGTACCTCAGTTATTTGGGGACCTCCGAAGGAGCAGACTAGCCATTATAGCCAAGAACTTTTAGGGATACTTCTTGATATTAGATATTGGTGCAGGAACAAGTCCCCAGGAGTCACCGTGAGATGGTTCCCTAGAGCATGTTTGCTGGTGCTTGCTCTAGTTTAGGTTCCCTGGGGGTTAGCTTGCGGCCAGGCCCAGCCATTTAGAGACCTCATGCTTCCAGGCTGGCTTTATGTCTAACTCTGCCTTCTCTGCTCTCCATTGATGGGGTTTCCAGAGCGAGATGCTACCCTGGAAATCCAGTTAAGTGCAGAGAGTGACCTGAGGCTGTTATCTTTCTGGGAGAGTCTCTGCAGGGCTAGTGAAGGAAGCATCTGTGTGGATTATTAAAGCCACAGAAGCCTTCTGCAAGGTTTTAGAGAAGGGGAGGAGAGTAAGGGAGGTTGTTTGTCTGATTCTGAGAAATAAGGGAATTGTGGAGATTATGTTCAAACTGGGCATTGGCTGCTAATCTCTCTCCCCATTACATGTGGATGGGGGAGGGAGGTCTTGCACAAACAGTGCCTTCTGCTGATGAATGCTGGAGGATGATGCAGCAGAGTAATTATAGTGCACCCAAATTATGGTGCACTCTCGTGTGAGTTCTGGTCATGAAGAAAGCCCGGGCTTCCAGGGATCCCGCTCATGCTGTGTGTTTGTTCTATAATACAATTTGTTGATGTGGTGATCACTTTGACTTCAGGAGCTTTCTGCATCTTTCCCACAGGGAGGTTGGGAATTACTATGGATGTTCTCCAAGAGGCACTGTAGGTATTGGGGTGACCTGAGACTGTAGCTGGGTGCCAACATCGCATCCTACACATCCATCTTCATTAGCCCATCAGACAGAAGAGGAAGGAGTCGCTTGGTTATAAAATGTTTCTCCGTTATAAAGTGTCTCTACGTTGCCCAAGAGTTTATGTCCTCTAGGCTTAGTTTATTGCTGAGCAGTGACCTCTCTCTTTCTCGGAGACTGGGAATATATTGCTTAGCAACAACTGATCTGATGGGGCACTTGTTTTATGTGTCTTTCTTCACCACTGATTTATTTCTCCTTTCAGGGGGAGGTTGTTTGTCTAATTTTGAGAAACATGGGAATTATGTGCAAACTGGAGCGTTGGCAAATTCTCTGTAATTTACATCAGTAGTTGATCTATTTGTTTAGGACTGAATTTTGGCTTTGCCACAAGCCCCAAGGCAGGGGCAGCATGTTGTCACAGCACCCCTGGAGCACAGCTTGGAGAGTCACAATCTGCTGCCCGGGTCCCCCTGCTCCAGGGAAGGTGGTTTGTGAAGACCCTGGGTCTGGGGCAGCTGGTTTGCTCGTGGCACGGGGAAGCAGGGAGAGACAGGGAATAGTACCCCTGTGAAGGCTGTTCTCCTTCCCCACCATGCGGGTAGCTGGTGCTGCAGAGTAAAGAGTTGCCTTGCCCTCCCTTACTCTCCTGCACAGGAGCAGTAGGTGTGCCGCAATTTCGATTTCAGTGTAGAGGAAGCCCAGCACCAAAGCTCTGGGCACCCTGGAGGGACACTTGAAAACACAGTAATAGGAGCTACAATATGCATTGTCTAAAGCTGTAGCATAACTGCCTGCCCCCCTGCATCTCAGCCGTCCCCAGCCAGGGGTCGGTCCTGGGGCCGGTTTTGTTCAACATCTTCATTAATGATCTGGATGACGGGATTAATTGCACCCTCATTGAGTTCGCAGATGACACTAAACTGGGGGGAGAGGTAGTCACGCTGGAGGGTAGGGATAGGATACAGAGGGACCTAGGCAAATTGGAGGACTGGGCCAAAAGAAATCTGATGAGGTTCAACAAGGACAAGTGCAGAGTCCTGCACTTGGGAAGGAAGAATCCCATGCTCCGCTACAGACTAGGGACCGACTGGCTAAGCAACAGTTCTACAGAAAAGGACCTAGGGGTGACAGTGGACGAGAAGCTGGATATGAGTCAGCAGTGTGCCCTTGTTGCCAAAACGGCATATTGGGCTCTATTAGTTGGAGCATGGCCAGCAGGTCGAGGGACGTGATCGTTCCCCTCTATGCAGCACTGGTGAGGCCACACCTGGAGTATTGCGTCCAGTTTAGGGCCCCCCACTACAGAAGGGATGTGGACAAATTGGAGAGAGTCCAGCGGAGGGAAACGAAAATGATTAGGGGGCTGGGGCACATGACTTACGAGGAGATGCTGAGGGAACTGGAGTTATTTCGAATGCAGAAGAGAAGAGTGAGAAGATATTTGGTAACAGCCTTCAACTACCTGAAGGGGGGTTCCAAAGAGGATGGAGCTCGGCCATTCTCAGAGGTGGCAGATGACCGAACAAGGAGCAACGGTCTCAAGTTGCAGTGGGGGAGGTCTAGGTTGGATATTAGGAAAAACTTTTTCACTAAGAGGGTGGTGAAGCACTGGAATGGGTTACCTAGGGAGGTGGGTGGAATTTCCATCCTTAGAGATTTTCAAGGCCCGGCTTGACAAAGTCCTGGCTGGGATGATTTAGTTGGGGTTGGTCCTGCTTTGAGCAGGGGGTTGGACTAGATGACCTCCTGAGGTCTCTTCTGATCCTAATATTCTATGATTCTATATGCCCAACCCCCCATTGCAGCTTTCCCCTAAGAAAAATGCCTCCCTCTGCTGCCTTTGCACTCCTGCAATGGCCACTCAGCCCCATGGGTGTAGTGACGCACCCAGAAGGTCAGCCAGCTCTGGGTATGGGAGAAGCATTCCACAGGAAATCAGCCCCCCTCTTCTGAACTGAGGGGCACCTGACTGCAGCCATGGCCGTGGTCTTTCAAGAAGGTGGGTACCAAGCTGATTAGGGCTGATTAGGGCTTTGTCAAAGACAACACCTGGAGCTCCACCCAGAAAGCCACAGACAGACTGCTTATGGAGTGCTGGCATCATGCTGCTATCCTGAGGCACCATGTTACAAGCTGTCAAGGTTCCTTCCCCACTCTGAACTCTAGGGTACAGATGTGGGGACCTGCATGAAAACCCCCATAGTTTATTTTTACCAGCTTAGGTTAAAACTTCCCCAAGGTACAAACTATTTTACCTTTTGCCCTTGGACTTTATCGTTGCCACCACCAAACGTCTAACAGATATATAACTGGGAAAGAGCCCGTTTGGAAAAGTCTTTCCCCCCAAAATCCTCCCAAACCCTACACCTCCTTTCCTGGGGAAGGCGTGATAAAAATCCTCACCAGTTTGCATAGGTAAACACAGACCCAAACCCTTGGATCTTAAGAACAATGAAAAAGCAATCAGGTTCTTAAAAGAAAAGGAGTACTTGTGGCACCTTAGAGACTAACCAATTTATTTGAGCATGAGCTTTCGTGAGCTACAGCTCACTTCATCAGATGTATACATCTGATGAAGTCTCTAAGGTGCCACAAGTACTCCTTTTCTTTTTGCGAATACAGACTAACACGGCTGTTACTCTGAAACCTGTTCTTAAAAGAAGAATTTTAATGGAAGAAAAAGTAAAGGAATCACCTCTGTAAAATCCGGACGGTAAATACCTTACAGGGTAATCAGATTCAAAACAGAGAGAATCCCTTTAGGCAAAACCTTAAGTTACAAAAAGACACAAAAACAGGAATATCCATTCCATTCAGCACAGCTTATTTTATCAGCCATTTAAACAAAACAGAATCTAACGCATATCTAACTAGATTACTTACTAAGTTCTAAGACTCCATTCCTTTTCTGTTCCCTGCAAAAAACAACACACAGACAGAGAGAGCCTTTGTTTCCCCCCCCTCTCCAGTTTTGAAAGTATCTTGTCTCCTCCTTGGTCATTTTGGTCAGGTGCCAGCGAGGTTATCGTAGCTTCTTAACCCTTTACAGGTGAAAGGATTTTTCCTCTGGCCAGGAGGGATTTAAAGGTGTTTACCCTTCCCTTTATATTTATGACACAAGCAGCCTGCACATTCTGCATCAGCTTGAGTTTTGGCTAGGCTCAAGGTGTAGTATGGCAAGAACACATTACAGGGCCCAGCCTTGAGGTGATAAAGGCAAATCAACTAACAAAGCCCCTGCATTTGAAAGACACATTCACAATCTTCTGGCCTGGTGCAGCTGGAAGACAAGCCTGCCTGGTCACAGCTGCCAGGAGCCTTGTGGAAATGGCAGGGGCAAGGCTCCCCTCTTACCCAGCCAGGCGCTGTAGGGCATAGGTGCTGACTCCATGGGTGCTCTGGGGCTGGAGCACACATAGGAAAAACATGGTGGGTTCTGAGTACCCACCAACATCCCCGCTGATCAGCACCTTCCCCTCCCAGTTCCTCCCGCCTGCTGCGATCAGCTATTCTGTGGCATCCAGGTGGCTTTAGGGAGGAGCAAGGGTGGGGCATACTCAGGGGAGGGTGCAGAAGGGGATGGAAAGAGACGGGGCAGGGGTGGAGTGGGGGCTGAGTGGAGGTGGGAAGAGGCGGGGTGGGGCCTTGGGGGAAGGGGTGGAGTGGGAGGGGATCTGGGGCAGAGCCGGGGGTCGAGAAAGTCAGCGCTTCTGCTGCAGGGAGTAAGGAAGCTCCTGCAGGGCCCCGAGTTAACGGAGAAAATGTGACCCTTGCCTCTGCACTGTTCAGGAAGAAGGTGATTGCACAGGTGAGCCTTCCACCCACTTCTCATTCTTCTCACACCAGTGGCCGTGTGTGCCTGAGCCTGGAGCCCCAGGTCACCGTGCACCTGGGAGGGAATGGCCAGTGAGGCAGCTCACCTTCTGGTGTCTGGGAAGGTCTGTGTGACAGCCATGCCTGTCTACAATGGCAGGTAGTAAGGCTTGTCTCCAATCTACACGGTTGTGAAGAACGTAGACTTGGCTGAGGTATCCTTGAAGTTTCTGAGATTTTGGATTCAGTCCTGAGAGCTTCAAAAATCCCCTAAAGCCAAAAATTGAGCTCAAAAGTTGAAATGAGGCAGTATAGTGAGAGGGTGGCCACTGGTTTTTTGTAGGTTATACTCTAGCTTGGCTTCCTCTGTCTCTTTGCGCAGATGCTCAGAGGAGGGAATGAGGGCTGGGGGGCTGCAGGAAACACCAGAGACAGAAGGGGAGCTGTTTGGTGCGGTAACCTCCACACTCCAGTCACTGCAGGGCTTAGGTTTTAGAGCAGTTTCAATGGTATGCTGGGTGGAGACATTGTCCTGGGAGGACTTTGAGGACTAAATCCTGAAGGAGAAGACAGGTGGCCTGTGTGGCTGGTATTTTATTGCTGATCCACCTGCTGAATTTCAGTCTGCCAGCTTTCCTAAGATGCAGGAGCTCACCTGCCATGGTCCTGTCCCTATATGCTTTGATACAAGGATGGGGCTGAATGATGGAGGATCAGCAGACTGTCATGTTACAGAATGAAGCAATTTGTCATCATTGCCTACATGTATAATAAATAGGCTGTTTCCTTAACCCCTCTACTGAGATTCAAGTGAGAAAATCAAAGCACACACCTGAGTAACCACTGGGAGTGGGGTAAAAATGTGGGTAGTGACAACATTCCCCTTATCTGGGTCAGGTCACCATCTCCTGTGATTTGAGTTGGGATGCTCCCATGCTGCAGGCAGCTGTCCTGACAGGCTACCCTAGATAAAGCCTCCAGGACTCCAGATGGGTCTGAGGAAGGTTTCGTTCAGCCACACAGCATTGTGTTGGAGTCTGGGGGGGATTGTTGTGCACTGGTGGCACCTGAATGCCCTCCCTGCCAGTGCTGCCCACACAGTGCAGCATAGGTTGCAAGCAGCCTGCTGTAGCTGAAGCAAGAGGGCTCCAGTGGGTGGGTCTTGAACTGAAACCCACTGTTGGCGGCACAGAATTTTTGAAGGTGTATGTGCAGGGTCTGGGAGGTACAACCAGAGCAACCACGAAGTGAGGCACAGCAGATATGTTCAGAGCCAGTGGCAGGGTGGTACCTTCATGCTGCCTCCTAGCGGCTATGCAGCTGAGTTTCCTTGTGAAGAATTTATGTTGCAGATAAAGTTTTTCATATCTGGATTCAGGTGGCTGCTTCTGGGCAGAGAGAGTAATGACCGGAGCGGACAAATGCTAGTTCTTCTCTCCTTGAGGTTCGGCCAGTCTCACTCACTGAGCTTCTGCAAGTGGTAGGGGTGCTGAGGCTGAAGCCTGTGATTTGGATCCGTGTCCTTCCTGGCTCCCAGCCCCTGAGCAGGCAGCCCAGTAATTCAGGAAACTTGTACCGCCTCAGCTAAAGAAACCATTGCTGGAGGCTGATGAGCTCCCAAGCTGTCAGTCTGTACATGTACTCCCATTTTTAGAAAACCCCATTGACAGGATGGTAGTGGGTCAACTCTAGCAATTGCTGGAGTGACCTGATTTCTGGGACCCAGCTCAGTCTGGTTTTAGTCCTGGGCGTGGGGTTCAAACTGGACTGGTTGATGACCTTCTGCTAACAAAGGATGAGGAGACAGTGTCCGAGCTCCTCTTATTAGATCTGTCGTTTGCCTTTTATACCGTTGGCCATGAGATTTTAGTCTCTTGTCTGCTGACACCAATGGCAGTGGGTGGAGTCGGTCTTGAAAGATTCCATTTGTTCCTAGTTGGCAAATCCCAAGGCAATTTCTTCTTATGCCCCAAGGGCTTTCTCATGAGGTTTACTGCAGGGGTTCAGGTTTGGCCACACTCCTGCTCAACATGGATATGAGACCATTAGGAGAGTCAGTGAGGAAATCTGACCTGTGCTGTACTCTGCATTCGATGACACCTGGCTCTGAATCTCCATCACTTCAGACCTGGTTGCAATGTGTGCCTGAACCAGGGCTGTGAACAGGGATGAGATGTTTGAAGCCCAGTGCAGGCAAGACTGAAGGAAAGAAATGGAAGAGTTGGCAAGCATGCTATCTGCATGCACGGTGGAGAGTGGATGTCTGTCACTAGTGACTTGGGCTCACAAGCTAAGGTTTTGTTAGGCCCTGGACTGCCTTTCTAAGATTAACCAGCTTCTGTCTCCAAAAAGAGGTGTGGGGTGGGGAGTTGCATCTGGCTGGAAGAGTGACCATTCCTTTCAGGTTTGGGGAACTCCCTGCCTTCCTCTAGGCCTTTGTCACATTGAAACTAGCTTACTGCAATGGGTTGTACATGGGGCTGCATGATGCTGGTGCAGAATGTGGCCACCTGCCCATTGCATGGTGGATCACTGCCAGTATTTTAACACAGATTCTCCGAGTGTGCCACTGGTGGATGATTTTAAACAATCAACTCCTAAATGGCTTGCCTGGTGGTTGAGACATCTTTGTCTTCTTGGGTCATATTTGAGAGCTGCAGCAGCCTCAATATAAACAAGATTAATACAAATATTGAATTGAAAAATGTTAGATTTGGTAATGCTGTTTTACATTTTGGAAGATACCAGAGAAATAAACAAACACTGTCTCCCAGCAAAACTGTCCAAGTTTTATTTAAAACGAATAAAAGGAAATATTTTTTACATAATCCACAATTAACTCATGGAATTCATTGCCACAAGATATAAGTTGAAGTCTTTGTCTTCCCAGTGCTCTAGTTGTTGCCAGCGTAGGTGGGAGAGGAGAAAGGCCAAAGCATGAGGCCACTGTCCCTTACATTATACCCTCAGTCCTTGTGCCTGGAAAACACCAGCCCAGACATGTCCTGGTGGGGTTTGCTGAATCACAGAGTTGAGCAGTGCCCAACTGTGTGATGCTTGTGCAGTCCTCTTACAGCACTGTAAATCTTTTGATTACAACACCCTTGCTGATCCATGGTCATTTAACACCCTTCTGGGAGTGGGTTACCTCCTTTGTTGTCACTGGAGAACTAGCAGTGGAGACTCTGCAAATTGCAACATATTTCAGTAGCAATCATAGAGCAAAATCTCATAACTCCATACACACTAACAATATACACGTTTGGACAGAACAATGGGTTTCACAGATCATGACTTTTCATATGATATCTTACATGGCAAGCTTTGTATGAAATATGCCATAATTATATGATGAGGGGGAATATGGGGATTCCAGGGTGATGCTTTGAGGTACAGAGTACCACAACGAGATTTGCCTTTTATGGCTGAGGAATGAGTATACTGATGGGTTGAATACGTGCTGTGAGACGGGTCCTTCCGATCACATCGCAGAGAAGCGGGGCTCTTTGCAATTTAAATATTTTTTTAAAGAATGTTATTTTTTGCGGGAGCCAGTCACTGCCCCCGATTTCTTGCTCACCCTGCAGTTGCTCTGAATGTGGCTATGGAAGACACTCCCACCTGTCGGAACAACATGGGATCTGTGTTTCTAACACAGGTGCCGACTCCATGGGTGCTCCGGGGCTGGAGCACCCACAGGGGAAAATGGTGGGTGCTGAGCACCCACCGGCAGCCCCTTATCAGAACCTCCCCTCCCCCCAGCGCCTCCTGCCCGCTGGCAGGCCCCGCCGAACAGCACCTCCCCCTCCCTCCCAGCGCCCACCGCCTGCCACGGATCAGCTGTTTCGCGTTGTCAGGAGGCACTGGAGGGGAGAAGTGAGGGTGCAGCGCACTTGGGGGAGGGGGCGGAAGTGGGCAGGGCAGGGGCGGGGAAGGGGCCGGGCAGGTGTGGGAAGAAGCAGGGCAGGGGTGGGGCATTGGGGGAAGGAGTGGAGTGGGGGGCCTAGGTGGAGCCAGGGGAGAGCACCCCACCCCCCGGGGCAGATTAGAAACTCGGCGCCTATGGTTCCTACCACTTGGCTCCCGATGTAATGTCTCCCCTGTGTTTTCTATCTAGAGCAGCGGTTGTCAACCCGCGGGCTGCATGCGGCCCAATTAGCACAAAGCTGCGGCCCAGCTCACCTGTGTGCTAAAGGCCGGCTCACAAGGCGGGTCCAGGTTCCCAGCTGCCCAGCGTGGTGGGGTCCGGGCTGCTGGCCTGCACCGTGCGGCAGGGGTCCTGGTTGAGGCTGCTGGCCAGCCCCGTGGGGTTTGGGGTAGCCGTGCGGGCCCCTGGCCAGTCGTGCGTGGTCTGGGGTCCGGGGCGGGCAGGCAGGCAGGCAGCCAGCCCCACGAGCTCCAGGGGTCCAGGGCTGGGGTCAGGTCTGCCACTGCCATGCCACCCGGCCCCTGTGGCCCAGGTAACATGTGGGCTGCATATATGGCCCACAATGATAAATATGTTGAGAACCAGTGATCTAGAGCAAACCTTGCTCTTCCCTGTACATAGTGACCCAGAATTGCTATCATCCCACTGCCTGTACCAGTGTGGCCATCTGAACCATGGTAGGAGCTGTAAAAGACCAGGGCCTGTTGAATAAACCGGCTATTACATCAAGGTGGATAGAGAGTATACACCACAGATACCAAATTGCAGTTGAATGAAAGGAGCGTTCCCATCTACATCCGCAGGAGGAGAGACTGCTGGCTGGGAGCACCAGCATGGCAGTAGACAGGAGGCGGGGGGAAAGTGGGCCAGGGAGGCCCACATCTGCATCCCTGGACAGCAGTGGGAACTGCTCTTGGCCCCAGGTGTCTCCCAATTCGGAGAGGTGTCATTGCTAGGTGCCACCTACCACTGAGTCTCTCAACGTGGGATAAGCTCCCTGCCTTCTGTCATCCTCATCCACAGGTGAGAGTCTGAAACAGCTGAATAACGGGGAATATGCCATCAGTAGCTTGTTTTGATTATATTTGAATTACTCAGTAAATCAAGATTAGCCCTGTCATAAATATAAAGGGAAGGGTAAACCCCTTTAAAATTCCTCCTGGCCAGAGAAAAAAATCCTCTCACCTGTAAAGGGTTAAGAAGCTAAAGGTAACCTCGCTGGCACCTGACCAAAATGACCAATGAGGAGACAAGATACTTTCAAAAGCTGGGAGGAGGGAGAGAAACAAAGGGTCTGTGTGTCTGTCTATATTCTGTCTTTGCCAGGGATAGACCAGGAATGGAGTCTTAGAACTTTTAGTAAGTAATCTAGCTAGGTACGTGTTAGATTATGATTTCTTTAAATGGCTGAGAAAAGAACTGTGCTGAATAGAATAACTATTTTTGTCTGTGTATCTTTTTTGTAACTTAAGGTTTTGCCTAGAGGGGTTCTCTATGTTTTGAATCTAATTACCCTGTAAGGTATCTACCATCCTGATTTTACAGGGGGGATTTCTTTATTTCTATTTACTTCTATTTTTTATTAAAAGTCTTCTTGTAAGAAAACTGAATGCTTTTTCATTGTTCTCAGATCCAAGGGTTTGGGTCTGTGGTCACCTATGCAAATTGGTGAGGCTTTTTATCCAACATTTCCCAGGAAAAGGGGGGTGCAAGTGTTGGGAGGATTGTTCATTGTTCTTAAGATCCAAGGGTCTGGGTCTGTAGTCACCTAGGCAAATCGGTGAGGCTTTTTACCAAACCTTGTCCAGGAAGTGGGGTGCAAGGTTTTGGGAAGTATTTTGGGGGGAAAGACGCGTCCAAACAGCTCTTCCCCAGTAACCAGTATTAGTTTGGTGGTGATAGCGGCCAATCCAAGGACAACGGGTGGAATATTTTGTACCTTGGGGAAGTTTTGACCTAAGCTGGTAAAGATAAGCTTAGGAGGTTTTTCATGCAGGTCCCCACATCTGTACCCTAGAGTTCAGAGTGGGGGAAGAACCTTGACAAGCCCTATTCTAATTATCCCAGATACAAAGTGCAACTTTATGGATAACAGCAACCCATTCACGACTCTGTGGAGCCAAAGTCTCCGAAGCTGAGTCCCCTGTCTACATGACTTCTCCAAATCTCCCTTTGACTGTATGTCTGAGGAAAGGTTTGGATGTGGAAAAACTCACAGTCAAGAACTTCCTCACACTGGTGTACATAGCTCTGTAATGGAGAGGTCTCATCATTCTGTGCTCTGTGTATGGCACCTTTCAAATGGAGGCATCTTCCTGCCTGTTTCAGAGGCAATTCTAAGGCAACAATGATTCTGTGTTTCAGTTCAGCTACAGAATGAGACCCCCTTGCTTCTGGAGACTTTACATTGATTCTTTCTTTGTTGTTTCCTTAGTCTGAAATAAGTCACTGTTTTGCAAACTCTTTGGGTTAGGGACTGTATCTCTCTTTGTCTTCTGTGAAGTACCTTGCCCACTGTAAAATAACACTAGCTACTTTCAAGGGTCTTGAAGGGCTTGATCTTGCCTTATTGACTTCAACTGAAGCAGGATCAGTCCCCACACTCAGCCATACTACCCAGTGTTGGTTAAATGATGCCTCATTTTCTGGCTAATACGTCAGACATAGAAGAGCTGTGTGGCTTCTGAGTGCACATGTTGGAGGATTTGTAAATCCTGCAGCACTCCAGTCCCACATGTGGATTTCTGTGCCCCCTAACCATTCCTGAGTGGAGTATGATTAGGCTCCCACTCATTACATGTTAATGATCCCCTCTAAGTTGTGCTGTTGTTCCCATCTGGAGAGGCAGAGAGCTGAACCTGGGAAATGGGGCTATTTACATCTCACTTTTATAACTCAGCTGTGGTACTTCCCACCTCTTCTTCATCTGTCCTGCTCTCCAGTGCATGGAGACTGAGTGAGGCTCTTCGTTGCCCTAGTCCAGCCAGTTTGGATGCAGCTCATAAAGCAAATAGAACAATTGTCATGAGGGTTTGGCAGAGGAGTTCCAGAAACTATTTGCTCCAAAGGCAAGCCAGCACTCCAGCAGAGTCCTCTTTATGGGAGTTCATGAAGACTTAATTGGGATTGATTTTTTTAATTACCTGCTGCCTGTGCATTTCTCCTATCTTTTACATCAGGTGGGTCATTCCTCTACTCTGACACTAAAGTTGTTTCCAATGGGGGCAGAGACTGGTGGGCACAAGTGGATATTATGTACAGGAGCTTGTTTCAAGTTTATAAGTGAGAACTGTGCTGTGTTTCTTCCCCACAAAGCTCTCCTTCTCCTTGTACCTGCCTGGTCCTGAACCATCTCTGTAGTCTTTCAAACAGATGGCAATTAGAGTGTTTAAAAGAAGAGCAGGCCCCTTTGGCTTGGCTGGAGGTGACAGTGTTTATCAGGCTAGCATGAAGTGAGGACAATGCAGGAGCCAGTGATGATAGCGGCTTGGAGTGGAGCATAGGAGCTGCTCTTGTGGAAGAGCAAGCTCATTCCCACAGACAGGAGGGACCAGTTGAGGCTGTTGATGGACACGTTGTCCATTGCTGAATATTGTGGGAAATGCATTGGGGGAGGTGAGACGGGTGGGGAGATGTTAAATGGCAGAGAATAATGACAGCTCAGACTGACAAGACACATGAAAACCGTCCTATGGATGGCCGGTTTACCTGCTTCCTGCTCTGCCCTTTGAGGTGCATATGGGGGATTGACAGTCTGAGTTAGAGGCTACTAGAGTTGCTCCCAAAACCAGCATCACCCCACCCGCAGACATTTCAAACACAAATGTTAATTTGAACATACTTGGGTCCAAAAAGAGTTTGGTTTTTCCACAGGAAGTTTTCTAATGAAGAGTTTTGTTGAGAATTGACATTTTGACATAAAATGTCATCTTGTTTTAGAGTTGTCTTTTTTTAAACAAGCTGAAATGAAATGACTGAGTCTAAATGAAAACTTATATTTTGGTATTTCCTGTGGGGAAAATGGAAAATTTTCATTGGAACTGACATTCTCCTATAAAAAAATGTCTGTTTTGATGCAAGCATATTTTTCAGTGGGAAAACTTTTCACATGAAAACTTTCAGCCAGCTTGCTGTCCGCAGAGAAGCCTGGCTGACAGACCAAATTGATACCTCATTTTGTACAGCTAAAGTACAACATTTCAAAGGTTTGAACTCAGAGTCTATTACAATCTCTGCTGCGGGGGGAGTGTTGGCGTAAAGAGAACATCAGTTCATCCACTGGCTGCTGTAACCAGCCACATACGTACTGAGCCTCCACGAGGCTTGCAGCATTGGGCATGGAGGTCAGGCCCTCATGGGGTGTCTGGTGTGTCATGGCACCAGCTCTTGTAGGACACTAGGTGCATATAACTGAGGCCAGTGCTGTGGGCTCTTCAACAAAGACTATTGGTGGGACCCAATATCCACTCTCCAACTGCCTCTGGTGCCCAAGTTCCCATCAGAGCCTCAGACCAATGATGTCCCCCAGTTGCTTACAAATGTGGCAGGTGATCCATCACACGCCTCTAAGAGGAAAAGAGCAGCAGCAGATCTGCCCCTTGCCCTCCCATCATTGCTCAGCAGAGTCGTACGTCACATGGGTAACTCAAGTGAATGATACAATAGGTTGAAAGAACGAGGAGTACTTGTGGCACCTTAGAGACTAACAAATTTATTTGGGCATAAGCTTTCGTGGGCTATAAGCCACTTCATCAGATGCATGCAGTGGCAAATACAGTAGGAAGAGAGAGATATATACAGAGAACATGAAAAAATGGGGGTTGCTATACCAACTCTAACGAGACTAATCAATTAAGGAGGGCTATTATCAGCAGGAGAAAACAAATTTTGTAGTGATAATCAGGATGGCCCTTTTTGAAACAGTTGGCAAGAAGGTGTGAGTAACAGTAGGGGAAAAATAACATGGGGAAATAGTTTTTAGTTTGTGTAATGACCCATCCACTCCCAGTCTTTATTCAAGCCTAATTTAATGGTGTCCAGTTTGCAAATTAATTCCAGTTCTGCAGTTTATCGCTGGAGTCTGTTTTTGAAGTTCTGTTGTTGAAGCATTGCCACTTTTAGGTCTGTAATTGAGTGTCCAGGGAGGTTGAAGTATTCTCCGACTGGTTTTTGAATGTTATAATTCTTGACGTTGAAAGTTGAGGTTGAAAGTGTAGACAACTGCTCCCAGCAGTGGCAGTTTTACGGAAGAGAGCTTGAGCATGAAGGTGGTGCTCAGTGACTCTTGGGAGGTGGGTAGGGTGAAAGCTAAATCACCACAAAACTGGTCAGACAAGGTGGATGGATGAGCCATTCAGGGAAAGCCAAGGTGGATGGATGAGCCATGCAGGGAAAGCCAGGATGCTAGAAAATGAGAGGCTGGGGGTGAAGAGAAGGCAAGAAACGAACTGGGAGCTCAGAAGCAGGAACTCAGGCTGTGAGCTCCTGCTACTTCAGCACAAAAGAACTTTTCTCTCTTCCCTGCAACCTCTCTGGTTCTCTTATTCAGTGGGATGAAGCTTTGCCCTTGACTGTTATTTTTGTAGATTTTCTCTGTTTTTCCCCTGTTAAATTAACTTTGCTTTATTTACTCTGAACTGGCATTATGGGCTGTTTGGGGGATTATTTCTGGGAGCCAAGAGGGTAACAATCCTTTTCAGCAGAGGTTGAAGTTTGTCTAAGCCAAAACCCAACTCAGATTTTCCCCCCAAAAGCTTTATCTTGACATGGTCAAAAAGTGGAATTTCCATCCCCTGGGAAATGTCAAGTTTTTAAAATGTGGTTTTGTCCCAAATTGGGATGAAAAGTCAAACTCTTGATTTTTGTGTGAAATGAAATATTTCATTTTAATAAGGATTTTTCACAGCTTCATCCATTATAAAACCAGAAGGGATCATTGTGGTCAGCGATCCTATTTCCTACATATCACAAGCTAGAGAACTTCCGTGAATTAATACCGGTTTGAACTAGAGCATCCCTTTTAGACAAACACCCAATGTGAAAGTGTTCCATTTTATTTCAACATGGTTGTTTTGACTTTTGTTATAACATAAAAGTTGAAACAAAACATTTTGACCTCATTGGGGAAAAAAAGATTTTGATAATTTCTTGTTGAAAACTTCAGCAAAATCATTATATTCCCATGAAATGTTTTTATTTTGCCGAATCAGTATTTTCCAATTGAAAACTGTTGCTGCTGGAAAACTTTTGACCAGGTCTCCTCCTATCCCAGAAAGTGCTGTCAGCATGCTGCTGTGGTCTGGGGTGAAGGTCACGGGTGCAAGGAAAGCCCCTAGTGCAATGCCTTCAAATACTTCAAAAAAAGTTACTGTAACTGAGAGGAAAATGCATTGACATCATGTCTTGGAGGCTGTTGCCTCAGGCTGCAAAATGCACTGATCTTTTGTGCTGTAGAATAAATTTGACACCAACACGTATTAAAAATCCAAGCTGAGTTCGGAGCTTCAAGCTGCTAGGCCTCCTTTGAATGTTTTGCTAACACCTGTGCGTGAAGGTAGGACCACACTTCAGGGTAATGTGGGAGCCGCAGTGTCACATAAGGGAATCAAAACAGCTAGGGCAGACAGATGTCCTGGCAGACACGTAGAGATGGTTCCAACGTCTGTCTACAGTTTTCTTTTTCTCAGTTAGAAAACTGGAAAATTTTAGGTGGAAAATTTACTTCCTTTTCTTTCAAAAATGCCTTTAAAAGGCAAATGAAATAAATAAAGCATTAAAGCCATGTTAAACCAGAGAGATGAAGCACTCAGAAGTCAGGAAATTCCAAAGAGATAAGATTACTGGGGCACATTAACTTGGTCATGTTGCACATGTGTTTTGTTTTCTAGTTCTCAAACTGTATTACCCTTGGTTACTAATATTACCAATAAATAATTTTTATTAACATTGCTGGATTTCTTTGGGATTTCTTGCTACTGAATGCTTGATCTCACAACCTTCCTGTAGCTTTAGTGCGTTTCTTACATGTCATAGTATCTAAATTTTAGCTAGCCTACTAATATTTGAATCAGACTTATTGGCATATTGACTTTTGGCAAATTACTATTGAATGATTATAATAAAATGTCAAGAGACAGCCAAGCACGAGGCTATGCAGTGCTCTAAATATATGTTCAGAGAGGCAGTAAGTCTTGTTAGAAAATTATCATCATTATTACATCCTGGAACACTCCCTGGAAAAGGGAAAGCTATTCCCCGGCACGGGCTCCTCTATTTTTATAGATCAGCTTAGAATATACTAATAAGGCAAAACAGTAATGGAACAGTGACAATTCACTCTTCTGTTCTGATCAGTTGTTATAACATCAGATGTTAACTAATGGGAAATTATTAGGTACAGCAGATTGGACTCTCAGCTAGCTTAGGTTTCCCTGTATCACCATCTATCTAAGTGCTGCTAAACCGTACTCTTCTTATGATTCATAATAAACATTTCTGTTTCTAGTAGCACTCAGCAGCCCCAGTATGCATCCGATGAAGTGAGCTGTAGCTCACGAAAGCTTATGCTCAAATAAATTGGTTAGTCTCTAAGGTGCCACAAGTCCTCCTTTTCTTTTTTGCGAATACAGACTAACACGGCTGTCACTCTGAAACCTATCGAGGACCTGAGTCCCATTGTGCTAGGCACTCTGCAAACACCTACAGCGAGGTGGCCCTGAAGAACTCATTAGCAGAGTGTGGCAGTATTTTGAATAAGTTCTTTAAGCAAGGGATATAGATATCCAAATATTTTTGTGTTTAAAGAGTCCCATTGGATGGAAATAGCCATCAAGATAGCACTGGCAGAAGCCCCAATGTATCTATGACTCCAGCCATCGGTCCTCACCCACCCACTGATCTGTCTTGAACTTCTGACTCTTGCATGTGCAATGGTAACAAAACGAAGTGCTCTCTTGGTCTGGTTTAATCAACCTGATCTAATGCCGTATGCTGCAGTCACATTTATAAGGCCTTTTTAGCTGCAAATCTGCCTCCTAAATGTAGAATTTTTGTGGAGTGGTAAAAAAATAATGGCTGTTCTGTGTCTCCCATCTCCTGTGCTAGTAGATGGCAATTTACATTATGCAAATAGACATGATGCAATCAAAGCACTTTAGCTGAAATCTGGCAGGGAGAGCCTGCTGATGAGATGCAAAGGTCTGAAGCCCCAACTCGTGCATTTCTGAAAGCTTTGAGGGATCTTTCCATTAAACCAAAAAAAAAAAAGTCCACTCAACTCAACCCCGAAGAGGTAAAATGGAGCCAGTGCAAAGATGAATGAATTCAGTGAGCTGCTGAAGCTACTTTCTCAATTAATGGCTTTGTTTAATCATACCCCCTGTCCAGAGGAGTATTGTCTTACGGATAATTTCGTTTGCCTAACGAGATTTTACTAATTAAATCTCCTTTCTGTAGGTGTGACTGTCCCTGCAGGCTAGAGGAATGTTTGTGAATCCTTCTCCGCTGCTGGCTAAATAACCCTTTCCTCTCCAGTGCAAAGAAAAGGCTGGAATTTCTGAGGACAAACACTGGGTTTGAAATAAATTATCTTTAGAAACCCTGAAAAGCTGCTTTGTTGTATGTATGTGACCGTGTGTGTGGCTTTCTAACAACATCCCCTGCCTTACAGGATACTTTAAAGCCAGGAAGCTCCTGAGCTCATTCTTGCTCTTCCTGCATGTTGGCTTCTAAATCAGGCACTGGCAGCTCAGCTGTTGCTGTGAATGTTGCCTGGGGAGGAGAGTGGGGGGATCCAGCACATGGGGGCTTTGCTTTAATAGCTCAGGCCCTGCAAGGCTGTAAGCCGTATGCCCAGTCCACTGGCAGGTGATTAGTAACCAGTATGACATCATAAACCCTGAAATGATCCTGAAAATGGGTCAGTGCACTGGATGGCTTTTATGCAGCTGGAACTAGAGCTGGTCAAATTATTTGTTGTTAATTTTGGCATTTTTTCCATTGAATAATTATTTATTTGCAGATAAATGTTTCCTTTACTCCTAGATGGAATGTAAGTACCTTCTTCCCCCTCCCTCCCCACTACACTTATTCAGTGGTGCTTAATGATAATTGGCTCCTCATGTCAGTCCCAGCTGCCGGGCTCAGCCAAGCAGTGGGATGGTCCACATGTATTGTTCTCTAGCTAACCACACGGTCTAATAAACTATGTTGCACTAAGCAAGCCAGCTCCAATTGGACTCAGTTTGTGCAACCAAAGGGCCAGCCCAATCTGCCCCAGGATTAGTTCACCTGTCCCCCAAGGGATAGAGCCACAAAAGGGTTTGTATAAATAAATATTAATTGGAGCAAGTGCGCTAAGGTTATAGAGTTGTTCTCAAGCTCTCTGGTCTAATGAATAATTAATTATACAAAGTGGAACAGCTTCAACTGGAGAGACATTACCCTGTAATGCCGTATAGCCCAGGTCACTTGAAGACCTGTGTTCAAATCTCTGCTCTATATCAGGCAGAAGGGGAATTTGAACCTGTAGCTCCCATACTAGGAGTGAGTGCACTAGCCACAGGGCTATTAGATGTAAGCAAGTTCTTCCTGAGTTTTTCCATGAAGGTACTTAGGTACCTAGCTCGAAGAGAGAGTTCACAACTGTTAATCCCAGCAGAGGGAGGTACCTAAGTCCTTTAGGGTATGTCTACACAGCAACTAGACACCTGCAGGCTGGCCCCTGCCAGCTGACTTGGGCTCGCGAGGCTCAGCCTCTGGGGCTGGTTCACTGCAATGTAGACCTCAGGGCTCGGACTGGAGTCAGGGCTCTAGGACCCTGCAAGGTGGGAGGGTCCCAGAGGTTGGGCTGTGGCCCAAGCCCAGAAGTCTACACTGCAATGAAACAGCCCGGCAGCCTGAGTCGGCTGGCGCGGGTGTCTAGCTACTGTGTAGACATACCCTTTGAGGGTGGACCTTAGGTCCCACCACTCTCCTCAGCATTTCCTATTGGCTAGCTTAGACAGCTCCCTTGGTATAACTTCGTCAAAAATCCACACCTCCGAGCTATGTCGTTACACCAACCTAACGCCGGTGTAGGCAGTGCTGTATCGACAGGAGAACTTTTTCCATTGACATAGCTATGGCCTCTCGGGGAGGTGGAGCACCTACGCCGATGGAAGAAGTTCTCCTGTCAACCTAGGTAGCATCCTCACTAAGCGCTACATCTGCACAGTGCGTGTCTGTCCACATGTATTGTGTGGGGTACTGGACGCCTACCAGCTTACCAAAGAGAAGGTAAGTGCGTGACTTGATCACAGACTATGAATGTCGACACAGGGAATACAGATTTAATTATGGGCTCTTCCATCTAGCAGAGAAAGATTTAACATGATCCAATAGCTGGAGGTTGAAGCTAGACAATTTCAGGCTGGAAATAAGGCGTACATTTTTAATGGTGAGAGTAATTAGCCATTTGAACAAGTCACTAGGGGTTGTGGTGGATTCTCTGCACACAAAGATGCAGTGTACCCCTGTTTTTCCCTAAACCATTGCTCTAGTAAGCAACACAGCACTTGCGATAAAACAAAAGTGGGTTTCTTTAAGAAAGAATAAGGATTTAACTAGAAACAAGAGAGTAGTGAAAACAAGTGGTTGCAATACAATACAAACTCATAAAATGCGTCCACACTTATCAATAATCATCTTTCCTATCTAATAGGAAAAACTGGTTAAACAACTGCAAACAAAGAGTAACTATTAATGGAATGATGTCAGATTGGAGGGAGGTCTCAAGTAGGGTTTCACAGGGATCTGTTCTGGGTCTGGTGTTGTTTAACATCTTTATTAATGACCTGGATGTAGGAATAGACAGCACACTGACCAAATTTGCAGATGACACGAATGTATGCGGGGGGGTGCCAACGCTTTGGAGGACACAGGTAAGATTCAGAAGGATCTTAATAAATTGGAGAACTGGGCTCTAGACAACAAAATGAAATTCAACAAAGACCAGTGTAAGATGCTACACTTAGGGAAGAAAAAACAAAAGTACAAATAGGGGATAACTGGCTTGGCAGCAGCACTGCTGAGAAGGATCTGGGAATTGTGGTGGATCACAATCTCAACATGAGTCAGCAATGCGATGCTGTTGTAAAGCATGCAAATGCAATTTTAGGTTACATTAACAGAGGTATAGAGCATGTACATAATCGTAGGTGATAATACTGCTTTACTTGGTGCTGGTTAGGTCTCATTTGGAGGACTGGTTTCAGAGCAGCAGCCGTGTTAGTCTGTATTCGCAAAAAGAAAAGGAGGACTTGTGGCACCTTAGAGACTAACCCATTTATTTGAGCATGAGCTTTCCTGAGCTACAGCTCACTTCATCAGATGCATTCAGTGGAAAATCTCCTCACTGTATTTTCCACTGAATGCATCCGATGAAGTGAGCTGTAGCTCACAAAAGCTTACGCTCAAATAAACTGCTAGTCTCTAAGGTGCCACAAGTCCTCCTTTTCTATTTGGAGTACTGTGTTCAATTTTGGTCACCGCTGTATAAAAAGGATTTGGAGAAAGTGGGAAGGATCCAGAGGTGAGCAACAAAGATGATCAAAGGGATGGAACACAAGCCACATGAGCAAAGGCTAAGCAACTAGGTAAGTTCTCCCTTGGAAAAGAGGAGATTAAGGTGGGGTATGATAGCAATCTTCAAATAGTTGAAAGGCTGCCACAAGAAAGATGGGGAAAAGTTGTTTTTTCTTGCCACATAGGGCAGGACAAGAGGCAATGCGTTCAAACTACAGCAGAGCAGATTTAGATTAAATCTCAGGAAAAACTCCCTAACTGTAAGAACAGTAGGACAATAGGACAGATACCTAGGGAGGTTGTGGAAGCTCCTTCACTGGAGGTTGTCAAAAGGAGGGATAGCCATCTGCCTTGGATGGGTTAGACACAACAAATCCTGCATCTTGGCAGGGGATTAGACTAGATGACCCTTGCGGTCCCTTCTAACTCTATCATTCTAGGATTCTATAAAGTAGATTCCTCCCCTCCCCCGGCAAGTTCAGTCTGTTGCAGAACTGGCTGGTTTTTCAATAACTAGGATCCAAACCATTCACGAAAGCACTCCCCTGTGCCAGGGGAGTTCCTCAGTGAACGGAGACAGAGCATCTTCCCTACACTCCGTTATACTGAAAACAGTCTTTTGTTCCCACCCTATTCACAGCCAGCGGGAAGCTCTATCTGGTGTAATGTTCACCTCTAAGTGGTTTCGGTTAGTCGTGGTGCCTCTGATGGTTTTTCATTGATAGTTTTGGGAGGGAACAAGCCTGGTCAGCTGAGCCTTGCGTTACCTCGCTGGTTGATTAGGGAGGACAACAACTCCCTCTTGCTTGGATGGGCCATCCCCAAGGCTCATTACCTCTTGATGATTAATTTCTTTTCCAAGTCCATAAAGCCAACTTTCAATATAAATGCATTGTTCCTTCAATACTCCCCCTATACACAACTCACAGTGACTATGAATCTTGACAAGTCATGAGCTGTCTGTGGACACCTCACGTGATATCCCTTATGGATAAATACCCGGTAAGATGGGTGCTTGGTATAATGAGTTTGTCAGGTCTGAGGCCAGAGCTGTTTACAAAGAACAGGGGACCCATTGCCAAGGATTCTCTGTGTCACAGACACACACCTGTGTCTACAAATATATTACCTGCTTTGTGCATACCCACCGATGGAAACGTAGCCACCTTGAGGTCTTTGCCAGCAGAAGCGTGGGCACCTCCAGGGTTAGGCGGCAGCTGAGAAGGGGTTTGGAGGATCTCATTGACCCCTAAATGTTGAACTTGGATGCCTAAGGACACCTCAGTCCCTTTCAGTGCAGGCCCTTGCACTGTTTCCGCTGAGCAGTCAGCCAGCTCCTCTGTCTGTGTGGGTCTTTCAAGCAGCAGGTGAGAGAAAACATTTTTAAAATAGGACAATGTGACTGGTCAGCACACCCGTCAGCATGGGGCTCAAGGCAGGGCAACACTGGCTACTGCTTTAACTCCTTTTTCCAACTGACGAGAATCCAGCTTCTGGCGCCCCGTTAGCAAAGTGGGAGGCCTTTGCGGTGAGGCACTGGGCTGGGCTTCAGGAGCCTGCGCTCGCTCCTGGCTTTGCGGCAGACTTGCTGTGACGTCCAGGGGAACCATGGCCTCGCCGTGCTTATATAGGCCTCGCCATGTTCAAAGCGCTGTACAAACCTTATCTCAGTGGAACGCATTACTCACACTCCCCTTATGCAAGAGCCCTGCACAATTTAATAGGGATTAAACCATTAAGGTTCTAGACCAATTAAATTGGTTTCTAGTCCTTGTTCTGCCATTAACTTATTGGGCAAGTCACTTCACTGCTATGTGCCTCAGTTTCCCCTCTGGGAATGGGGATAATGATCAAGACCCATTTTGTAAAGTGCTGTGAAATCTATGACTGAAGAGCTCTGCAGAAGGGCTAAGTAATATTATTATTAGCAGTTACTCTAAAAACATCCAGTACATAAGAAATAGCAGTCTCCAGTTTCTGTAGAACTATATTACACTATGCCATGGACCTTAGAGAATGATATCCCCACCACAGAATGCCATCGACTGTTTCCCTTCTCTGTAACATTCTGTAAGATTTCTCCATAGGGGTCTGGGAGTTGGGAGTGTAAAGTGGATGTATTTAATATTCAACATGCCATGTGTCAGTGTATTGGACAACTCTTTATGTGAGACTCAGTAACTTTTGTGGAGCAGTAAATCCCAAATAACAGGTTAATGGGCTGTAGCTAACCTTCTATACGATCTGCTCTATCTCAGAACTCCCCGCTCCAGAAGAAGGAAAAGGCCTTTGATGTCTCACAGCTTGTGTGCCCCGAATTATCTCCCTTGGTCCAACCATATTACCTGGTCGGCACTGGCAGGGATCCCGACTGTCCCTAGTAAACCCTGCCATGGCTGGAACTTTCCTGCTTATGCTGGTGAGCCTTGCGTCTTGTCCCTTGTAGGGCAGGGTTGATAGGTAAGGTCACTGGTTCTCCCAAACCCCCAGTCTTCTTGGTGGAAGGAAGCCTGAGCGCTTCCATACAGGGCAGTGCAGGAGGGAGCCGCTCTTCTGCTCCTAGCAGCACTGTGCTAAGGTTTAGCGGGAAGGCAGAGTTGTCACCTATCCCCAGAACCATAGTATAGTCCGAGCACTCTGTAGCCTATGGGCAGACACACTAGGCCGGAGCCCACAAGAGAATAGCTCACATCCTCCACTTACCACTGTTCATATTTCTGTGCAATTCTCCTATTTTACATTGGAATACAGGACTGAGTCCAGTGCCCTGGTGTTGCAGGCAACCCTGACATATAATCCCCTTTTTACAATTAAATTAACAGAAGTTTCACATGTTCCCTTCAGGCAGGGCTCGACATAGTATCCAGGGCTCTGATATGGCAATCCCAAGTTTTACTCGCTCGCCTTCCAAAATGAATGTGCCACAGCTATGTGCTTGGCTATCCTTTCTACAACAATTGTTCCGACCAGTAACCCACCCTTCCCTCCTACAGCTAGGAAGAGCACCCAGGAATCATGACTCCCAACGGTTTGCTGCTGAGCAGCATATAGTTGTATAATTGACTGGGAAAGTGTCATATCCCCTGCTAGCTGCTGGTCTACATAAAGGGTGAAAACCTACTACACCTGCCAGCTGCTCCTTTTGCACAAGTGGTAGCAGTCTGTGCTGAGGGCCTGAAGGTCCTGGATTCAAACCCTGCTGAAGGTTGAGGTTGCAAAGGGAAGCATTCAAAAGTTAGGGAAAGCCTGTGTATGTACTATGATACGGGCTTTAATAGATAGCCCCATACTGTTTTCTCCTGCCCCTTTCAGGGCCTGATGAAGTCATTGGGAGTCTTTCCGTTGACTTCTACTGGCTTTGGATCAAGATCTCAGAGCAGAGCACATACACCAACGAGGAGACAGTGTCATTTGTATACGTTTGCACACAAACACCACATGAAAAAAATGTTAGATTGCAAAGAGAAACCCTCAAAGAACAAGCTAAGCAAGCGTGACTACTTTACACTCTCTGAAACAGACCCTGAGTGTTACCCAACACAGTTAGAAACTGTTCTGAAAACAGTGCATGGAATACTCCGGCGAAATGTTCAGTACGTTGGAGTTCTATGGGTCTGTGTGTCATCTGAAGTAAAAGAACTGAAAAGTAGGTCAGTGCCCATGGTTGCGGTGAGAGAGGGTGTATAAAGGGGAACGGAAATAGGACAGATCTGTCTAAGCAGAGCTTGACTCGAACTCATCTCTAAGGCAGTACGCAGTAGAGTGAGTGTCATGGCAGGCTGCGTGTAACCTAGTCCCACGTTACCCTGGTTGCTGTTTGTTTAAAGATCCAGGCTCTTGAAGGATGTGTAGCATTTGGGAAAATTTAAGGTACATTCTTCTTCTGGAGAGGGACAGGCAGAGAAAGAGAACCCCAAATATGCAGAATGCACAGAAATGTCCCCAGACCCCTCAATGTTTCAAAGGATGGGTCTTTAAATGAGAGTTGCCCGTTTCTCTGACTTCATAACTTCTGCTCTGTCTCTTTGCTGCACCTGGCCCTGCCATGGGCTAGTTCTGCTTCCTGTGCCACATGTGGCTCCCACGGCTTGTCCTTCCCCACAGCTCCATCCCCGTCTGACCCCAAAGCTTCCCATGCTTCCACCATCCCCTCCGCCAAGCTTCTCTCTCTGCCCCATGACAGATTTCCCTTGCTTTCCCTGCCTCTTCTGTCTCATTCCCCTCACTCATCCTGACTTCCCCCTTTCCCCACCAGCGGCAGATTAATACACATCCCATGGGGCCCGCACCCAGGAGTCCCAGACAATTTGGGGGGTCCCACAGGAGTGCCGGAACCTGGGTAAAAGTGGGGGGGTCCAGCAGCAACTGAGCTGTACCCTGACCCCTGTTCCTCCTCTTCCCGCAAAGGACCTGCCTCCTGGCTGGCCAGAAGCCGGAGCCTGGCAGTGGTAAGAGCCACTGGGGAGCCTCGGACCCTGAACCTGCCTTGGGTGGAGACCAGGTTGCCAGAGAGAAGCCACCGGCCCGTGTCCCCACCCCCTGGGCGCACCGCTGTTGGTGGGATCCAGAGGCAGGGGCTCCAGTCCAGCATCCTGTCCAGTCCCTGGGCCCAGCAGACGTGCTCTGCGGGGAGAGGAGACCCTACTCCAGCTGGGAGGCGGTGGGGAGCTCCGGGAAGGTCACAGGCAGCGAGAAGCCGGGCAGGGATGGCTCCTCCGGCGCAGCTCCCACTGCAACTGGCTCGGCCTCAGTGGCTTCCACGCTTCACCCGGGCTCACTCAGTGCCTGCGCCCAGCTCCTACTGCCAGGCTGCCCCCGCCAGGGGGTCCTGCTGCTGCCAGGCTGCCCCTGCTGGATCCTGCTGCTGCCAGGCTGCCCCCGCCAGGGGGTCCTGCTGCTGCCAGGCTGCCCCTGCTGGATCCTGCTGCTGCCAGGCTGCCCCCACCAGGGGGTCCCGCTGCTGCCAGGCTGCCCCCGCCGGGGGTCCCGCTGCTGCCAGGCTGCCCCTGCTGGATCCCGCTGCTGCCAGGCTGCCCCCGCCGGGGGTCCCGCTGCTGCCAGGCTGCCCCCGCCAGGGGGTCCCGCTGCTGCCAGGCTGCCCCTGCTGGATCCCGCTGCTGCTAGGCTGCCCCTGCCAGGGGGTCCCGCTGCTGCCAGGCTGCCCCCGCCAGGGGGTCCCGCTGCTGCCAGGCTGCCCCTGCTGGATCCCGCTGCTGCTAGGCTGCCCCCGCCAGGGGGTCCCGCTGCTGCCAGGCTGCCCCTGCTGGATCCTGCTGCTGCCAGGCTGCCCCCGCCAGGGGGTCCTGCTGCTGTAGAGTGACCGGACAGCAAATGTGAAACACTGGGACGGGGATGGGGGGTAACAGGAGCCTATATAAGAAAAAGACCCAAAAATCGGGACTGTCTCTATAAAATCGGGACATCTGGTCACCCTAGGCTGCTGCCAGGTTGCCCCTGCTGGATCCCACTGCTGCCAGGCTACACACACCAGGTCCCACTGCTGCTCCTACTCCTGGCTGCCGCCAGGCTGCCCCCTCCCTGGGTCCCACTGCCACCAAGCTGCCCCTGCCGGGTTCCTCCTGCTCCTGGTCACAGGCTAACCCTACTGCTGCCCGGGCTTTTTGCCCAAGGCAGCAACCAGGTGCTATCCCGCTCCGCCTCTTGCCTCTGGCCTGAGGCTGGCAGTTTGGGAGGCAATGCCCCCCTCATCCCCCCCCAAACTGCACCCACGTCACTACCGCTCTACACCTGCCATTTCGAAGGGAACAAAGCTGGTTGCCTAAGGCTACTATGGCCATGTTAAAAAGTGGGCAGGCACGACCCCCTTGATCTCCCCAGTTCTGGAACCTCTGGGCCCAGGGTGTGGGGGCCCAAATGTTCTTTGTGCCCAGGGCCCCAAGAAATCTTAATCTGCCTTTGCCCGTGCATGGTTGCTTCTGGCCCTTCTTCCCCTCTTTTCCCCACATATGGGCTCTTCTCCTTTTTCTCCTTCCAAAAGCTGCTGTCCTCACCCCAGGCCCTGAGACTGACCTGTGGGTCCCAGGCAGACTTCTCTCCTGGCAGCACAGTAGTCTCTCCCATCCTCCCTGTTGGCTGCATGTCTCTCTTTCAGCAGAAGCCAGCTCTGGGTCTCCCCAGCCTCTGGCCACAAACAGCTGAGAGCGGGCTGCAGTAGACACATAGATTCCAAGGCCAGAAGAAACCACTGTGATTATGTAGTCTGCCCTTCTGTGTAACATAGGCCATCGAACTCCCCCCAAATAATTCCTAGAGCAGATCCTTTAGAAAAACATCCCATTTTGATTAAAAATTGTCGGTGATGGATAATCACCACAACCCCTGGTAAGTTCCACTGGTTAATTACTCTCACCCTTAAAAATGCATGCCTTATTTCCAGTCTGAATTTGACTAGCTTCAACTTCCAGCCACTGGACTATGTTATACCCTGTTCTGCTAGACTGAAGAGCCCATTATCAAATATTTGTTCTTATGTAGGTACTTATAAACTGTAGTTAAGTCACCCCTTAACCTTCCCTTCGTTAAACTAAATAGATAGACTCAAGAAGCTCAGTCGCTATAAGGCAGGCTTTCTAATCCTGTAATCATTCTTGTGGCGCTTCGCTGAGCTCTCTCCAATTCATCAACATCCTTCTTGAGCTGGGGACAGCAGAACTGGACACAGGATTGCTACTCGAGATTCCCCTGTTTACACATTAGGTCCTTTGGCCACAGCCTCACACTGGGAGCTCATGTTCCAGCTGATTATCCACCACGACCCCCAAATCTTTTTCACAGTCACTGCTACAGCCCAGCCCCAGGACTTTGGCCAGGAGAACATTTCTCTGGGACAGGTTCTGAAAAATCCAGACTGCCCTGACTTAATTGGGCTGTTGGCAGATGAGCTAGTGAACCATTTTATTAAGCAACAACAAGAATCTACTGTAGCTCTGCTCAGTAACCCACAATAAATACTGAAAAACCAACAAGGAGTCCTTGTGGCACCTTAGAGACTAACACATTTATTTGGGCATAAGCTTTCGTGGGCTAAAACCCACTTCATCAGATGCATGGAGTGGAAAATACAGTAGCAGGTATATATACACAGTACATGAAAAGATGGGAGTTGCCTTACCAAGTGGTGGGGCAGGGGGAGTCAATGCTAAAGACTGAGTAACTTGGGTTTGCTAGGTAATTGATTTCCATAGTTATTTCTAAATAATTCAGTAAATATTAGATTATTGCTACAAATTACTTATAAAACAGATAATTCATTTGACCACTCCAAGGAAATCAAATTGCTAATACTGAGCAATTATGAATAATTCAGTTCTCTGGGTAAGGAACAGGTTTCCACCCTGTGAAACGAAGACCTTGTCTACACTTGCGGCAGCATGTGGGGTATACGTTGGCAGCTACACATTGCAGTGAAAGGCTGGCTGTGTCCATGTCCACGGCAGTGTGTGACAGTGAAAGGCTCTGGCACGCGGGAGACAGCGGGACACTACACTTCTAAGAATAGCCATGTAACTTGGGTGGGTGTGTAGAGAGCTGTGTAGGGGTTCAGGAGTGTAGGGCACTTTGCTCTGTACTACTTACCTAAGCCGTCCTCCCTGTCAACACTGCTGTTCATACCCGGGCTAGCTAGGTGTGCAATGTCTGTACTCTACACACCACCGCAAGAACGGATCTACTATAAAAAACACCTAAAGAAGCGATCTGTACAGCACAGATGCTTTCTGAATCAATAACTAGGACACTTACACCTCCCAATCCTGAATACACAAGAGTCAAAAGAAACTTAAATTTAACCTGGGTGCTGTGTGGTCCCTCAACTTGTTTCGTTTACTGGTTATGATCACAGAATTAACCTTTTGGTTCTCTCTGTAAATCATTTATTAAAGCAAATGTTTAAGAATGTAACTCTGGTAACATTTTATAATCAATGCATTGTTTATAGAATGGTCTATAACCGTGCACAAGATAATTCTCAGCATGCCTGGCTTAGTGTGAAATTTGCATATTTGTTTTTTCTAGGTTCATTTCCAATAGTGCGAATTGTGGGGGAGTTTATTCAATGACTTTGATTGTAAATTTGTTGTTTCATATGTGGATGGCTTTGGCAATCCTCAGGGGAGTTATAAGACCTGGCTGTAGTTTCTGAAGAAGGCAATAACCTTCTAATTGATCAGTCGAATACAGGGCAGGTTTGTGTCCATGGGCATTACACAAGCAAGGCCTTTTCTCGCATTGTGTAACAGGTCTAATTCCAGCCACAGGTAAGTGGGTGCAATTTCATTGACTTCCATGCGGTCATGCCCACTTACACCAGGTTTGAATTTGGCCTATTAAATTGAATCAGATTTAACTAGGCAATTGCACACTTTGTAGCTTCTATAACCTGAACTCATTCCTCCATCCCCACCCTCCAAACTCCCTGTGTGCCACCCTCCCGTTCCCGTCTATAACAGGGACTCCCTGCAACTACTCACTCCCTCCTCCATGCCAGGAACTCTGTGTGCCCACCCCCATTCCCACCTGTCTCCATTCCAGGATCTCTGTGTGGCCTTCCCTATACTGGGTCCCCCATAACCCCCATGTCAGGGCCTCTGTATGTGCCCTCTTCCCCATTGTGCTCCCCATTTCCTGTATCTCCCATTTCTTTTCTTTTTGTCTGGGAGATAAGTCATTCAGGGCATCAACACCATATCTGGCCTATAAAGAATTACAGAGCTGGCAGAAGTGGCTGAGCCTGCTAATCGGATGTTAACGGCTTCATTGGTCCCCCGTTTGCACCCTTCCAGTTTTCTGATTTTTATCCAAATCAATAGGGGTTCCCCCACTGATTCCTAGAACATTCCTTGATATTTTATTTCCTTGATTTAGTTGGTGTTGGTCCTGCTTTGAGCAGGGGGTTGGACTAGATGACCTCCTGAGGTCTCTTCCAACCCTAATATTCTATGATTCTGGAACTGACTGTATGTACAGTTCCAAAGTTATTGTATTACATTCAAGCAGACAGACAGGCAAACAGAGAAATGCCCCAAGGAACCATGGCCAAATGCTTAATGTTATTAAAGAATCAACATAGAGCCAAATGCTGGCACAGGACAACTTAGCCATCACGGTGAGTGTGCTCTGACAGTGCCCCGCTAATGTGGGCCTGTGTCCTGCTCTCCTGTGGTTCCTTTCAGAGGATATCTAACTGCACAAGGAGACTCTCCTGTTACATGAACAGATACATGGGTACTGAGAATTATGACAATAAAGCCCTTTGTTGAGAACAGAATTCACCTTGCAAAAATTCTCAAGACCAGTTTCTGGCTGGTGCTGAGCACCTCCAAAGCCCATAGAATGTAAAGGAAGTTGCAGGTTTAGGTCCATTAAGATCTTCAGAACGTCTGCTCAGCTGCCTGCTAACCCGCGAGGTGCGTAATTCCTTAGGAGCCCACGTTTCCACCATGGCATCAACATTTCTGCCAGCGCACAAAGTCCTTATGCTGCTGAGTGGCTTGGCATCTAGGCACCTAAGCCCTGGCAAGATTCTTGAACTAGGTATTGCCCTGCCTAGCTTCCTGGGCTCAGCTCAGTAAGCATTCTCAGACATTGCCTAATCCTCCCAAGAGAAATCCAGGTGAGGGGTAGGTCCTCTGTGTGCCCAATGGCCCAGTGGTTGGTACACTCACCTGAGATGTAGAAGATCTAGGTTCAAATCCCATCTCTGTCTGAATTGGTGCAAGGACTTTAATGCTGCTATCCCACCTCATAGGCAAATGCTCTGTGGTGGGGCTGTCTGCTGTGGTGCTGTTGTACTTTCTGTGAAATACTGAAATATTCATTGGCACAGCGCCTGGAAATTAGATCAGGGCCTCAGGCTAGAGAAGCTGTGTCTACACTAGCATTTTTGTCTACACTAGTGTGAGCCCCTCCTCCCCCTGGCTGAGAAAAGTTTCACCGACAAAAGCGCCAGTGTGGACAGTGCTATGTTGGTGGGAGAGTGTCTCCTGCTGACATAGCTAACGCCGCTTGGTGGGGGTGGTTAAAATATGCCGGCGGGAGAGTTCTATCCTGCCAACATAGAGCAGCTACACAGGAAACCTTACAACTCTGCAGCTGTATTGCTGTAAGGTCCGTAGTGTAGACACAGAATCATAGAATATCAGGGTTGGAAGGGACCTCAGGAGATCATCTAGTCCAACCCCCTGCTCAAAGCAGGACCAACCCCCAACTAAATCATCCCAGCCAGGGCTTTGTCAAGCCTGACCTTAAAAACCTCTTAGGAAGGAGATTCCACCACCTCCCCAGGGAATCCATTCCAGTGTTTCACCACCCTCCTAGTGAAAAAGTTTTTCCTAATATCCAACCTAAATCTCCCTCACTGCAACTTGAGACCATTATTCCTTGTTCTGTCATCTGGTACAACTGAGAACAGTCTAGATCCATCCTCTTTGGAACCCCCTTCAGGTAGTTGAAAGCAGCTATCAAATCCTCTGCAGACTAAACAATCCCAGTTCCCTCAGCGTCTCCTCATAAGTCATGTGTTCCAGTCCCCTAACCATTTTTGTTGCCCTCCGCTGGACTCTTTCCAATTTTTCCACATCCTTCTTGTAGTGTGGGGCCCAAAACTGATACCGGCTGCCAACTAGACATGGAGCCATTGATCACTACCCGTTGAGCCCGACAGTCTAGCCAGCTTTCTATCCACCCTATTGTCCATTCATCCAGCCCATACTTCTTTAACTTGCTGGCAAGAGTACTGTGGGAGACCATATCAAAAGCTTTGCTAAAGTCAAGGAATAACACATCCACTGCTTTCCCCTCATCCACAGAGCCAGTTATCTCGTCATAGAAGGCAATTAGATTAGTCAGGCATGACTTGCCCTTGGTGAATCCATGCTGACTGTTCCTGATCACTTTCCTCTCCTCTAAGTGCTTCAGAATTGATTCCGTGGGGACTTGCTCTATGATGACATAGCCTCACTCTCTCTCGCCCAATGAATATATAATTATTTATCCAAACTGGAATAGCCTCAACAGGAGAGATTGACAGAGACACCCACCCACTCACACCTAGAATACCTTATGGCCTAGGGGAGACCTGGGTTCATGACCCTGCTCCCAAGCAGGCAGACGAGGGATTTGAACCTGTGTATCCCAGTGAGCATTCTAACCACTGGGGGACTGGTGACACCAGCTCCTGATTACCTTTTCTGTGACCTCCTTGACTCCTTCTCCCACCTTTTTAGTCTCTCTAACATGCTGCCGCTAAAATAACCTTTTCCTGCCACCGTGACGATATCTCCCCCAACCCTTGGGAAAGAAGCTGTGCAGCTGTATTTGCTGGCCTTGCTGCTCCCTTTCTCCTGTCTCCCACCTTCACGCTTCCCAACTCTTCTCACCTTTTTGTTCCCTTCGTACCTTTTCTCACGCTGCCTCCTATGCCTTGAACAACCTCCCTCTTCCTACGCAACAAGTTCTTCTCCTTCAGACCTCCCCATGGAGCTCTCTTTCATTGTCCTTCTGTCCCAAAGCATCTGCTTCTCCTCTCCTGCCCTCAGGATCAGTTAAAACACAACAGTTGTAAGCTTCCCGTGCAAGATAAGCATGCTCTTGGTTTGTTCTAACCCTTGGTGATCCTATCCCTTCCCTGTTCAGGGCCTGCATCACCCAGGGATTGCACTTCGCTAACTCCAGGACTCTGTGTTTTACAGCATCCCTGTTTGAAAAGCCAGACTGTTTCTGTCATTGTAACCCCTCCGAGGAGCGGTGTTTGTCAGCCACAGAATCAGACATTTCCCTGCTCCAACCCATGAAAACCTTTTACTATGTGTCCAGGAACTGGTATTTCCCAAGTCAGGGGCCTGGCCCAGCTTCTTCCCGGTTAGTTGCTGTGCCCTGTAGTTCAAGTGCTTTCCCAGGGGACAATGGGATGCCTCCGCCATCGACTCAGCCTCCTGCTTCGAGGCAGTTGCCTGGTGCCCTGTTGTCCAGCATGCATCCTTCATGAAAGCTGAAGATATTCTTCAATTACTACAGCTGACAGGGACTGACTTCAGTTCCTCCCAGAGGCTGCTGAAGTCAGTGGAGCTCTGCCAGATTTACATGAGCTGGAGATCTGGCCCATTGTATTCCTATTTGAAGGATGTTGCCTGGCTCTAAACTCTGGGTGGTTATTCAGGGGTCATTTTCCCTTTCACTCAAACCTGTACTTCCCACCATCTCACACCAATGCTTTGTTGCGAGCCTGGTGACAATGAGCTGCCAAGACAATTCCCCAAAGACACCCCAATTATACAAGCCTTCCAGCCTCGTTTCCTGTAGCGTGAGGGTCACAAATGCATTGCTGTAGGCCAGCACAGGAAGCGAGCGCCTCCTCTCCCTCATTGGTTGCCTTGTTTGTTTTTCGGTGTCGTGAGACCTGAAGCTGTGCCCTACCCCACCCCCACTGTCTCGGGCGGCATTCTGGGCTCCCAGCCAGATGTTGCTAAGGCAGGGCCCACGAAGTGTAGGGTTTCTGGCCACCTGTTGGGAGAGCTTAAGTTGTGTTTTTCAAAGGCATTTTGTGCAGCCTGGACACAGCAGAGCTGATTTTCTCAGGCAAGCGGCATAGTTAGCGATGTGTTTTGGGTAAAAAAGAAGCCCACACTGAGATGTGGAGCTAAAGCCCTGCAATCCCGGTGACAAAGCCAGGCATTCATGCCAGCTATTCACAAAGCCCCATCCCAGGTGAGCTAGGTTGGCTGGAAGCATTTTCACTTTTACCCTCCCATGGGTGGTTTTCAGCACTTTCCCCACATCAGACGAGTCCAGAGGTTTGGGTTTTCATTCATCACCAGAACGAGCTGTTCAGGGAATAGTTATCAGTGCCGGTCCCATGGTCAGATACACCAGTGGTTCCAGATGGAGGGATGAGTCAGCTGGTGCGGGCCAGCCCTGGGTTTGTAATTGCAGTGCAGCCATGCCCAGAAAGTGAAGAGGGAGTCTGTTATTTTATTTCTTCACTTTGTGACGAGTGAGTCAAACTCACACGTGGGCAAGAACTGCCACGCACATATCCTCATCCTCTAACGTCCTCACCTGGCTGAAGGGCCCTGCTTGTTTATTGGCTTGGCCATAGCACCTCTCCCCACAGTATGTGAGCAGCTTTACCACAGTCCTGTGAAATAAGAAAGGACGATTAGCCTCATTCTACAGCTGAGGAACAGAGGCTCGTGGAGATGACGTTGCTTGGTCCATGTCACGCAGCATGTCTCTGGCAGAAGCAATAACAAAACCTGGATCTCCTGAGTCCTAAGCCGCAACCTCAGACACTAGACCACCCTTCTCTGGAGCCTCCACAATGCACAATGTAGTGTCTGCTCACTTTCTGGAAGAAAGCGCATCAGAGCCACCTTGAGAAGCATCACAACAGACTGTTGTCGCTGTATACTGGGCCAAATACTGCGACGTCTGCATTTGTGCAATGACAAATGTACATTACTATTGGCTTCAGAGGGGTGCACGCGTATAACTGTATATGGGGTGCATATTTATATTTCAGGGACAGATTCTAATTTGAGTTATAACCCTCCAGGAAAGAAGGCCGAGTGGTTAGAGCAATAGCCAGGGGCATGGGAGATCTGGGCTCATTTCCCTGCTCCTCCTTCACAGTCTTCTTGTGTGAGCTGGGGTGAGTCACATAGATTTGGATCCTGTAAGGTAATTAGGCTCCTAACTTCCATTGAAATCATTCAATGGCATGAATTTCTGTTCCATTCCCTTGATTTCAATGGAAATTAGGAGCCTACATACCTTTGAGGATCTCTCTCTGTGCCTCAGTTCCCCAGCTGTACAATGACGATGACAGTGCTCCCTGCTGCACAGGGCATTGTGTGGAGACATGCTAAGACTGAGAAATGCTCAGGCACTTTGGTACTGTGCGCCATGTAAATGCCATTGGTAGGTGACACACATCCTCAGCTGTTGTAAACCAAGGTAGCCCCATTGCCTTTCATGTAGTCATGCCGCTTGACCCTGGTTGCAAAGCTGTCCCTCTCACGTAAATCTGGGGTCAGGCAACTGTCTTCAAACCCGGGTTTTACACCAGTGTAACTGTAATGGGTGGTCTGGAGGGCTGGATGGCCTAGTGGTTAGAGCACATGGCTCCCAACCCCCTGCTTGGTTGTGGGGCCTCAGTCTCCAAGGTCACAGTTAGAGTTGGGGGGTAGGGCAACCCAGGCCTTCCCTCTCCACTGGGTCCCAGCCCAGGGCCCTGTGTTTGTCAATGCTCAAACAGAGGCAGCCCTCCTGGCATGGAGTCTAAATTGGCTGCCCTTGGCTACTTCCTGTCAAGGTCTGTTTGGTTTGGGGCATGGCCCCTCTAGTCCACTTAGCTGGCAGCTTGCTTCCCATAGGGTCTTGAGAGGCACCTCATCATGGTCCCAGGCTCCTTTGGGTGGGCAGCTGCAAGTTGGGGAGGTCGAGCTCCACAATGTCCTGGGCTTTGCCCACTGAGTGCCGCTGGAGCTGGAAGTTCCAGAGTTTCCTGCAGCTGGGGGCACAGGGCTTCCTCTCCGGTGGCTGCCTGGGTGGGTAGGTTAGTGACCCTTCCCCTCACTTAGCGAGGCAGCTAGCTCCTGCCCCTTTGCAAGTCAGCCCCAAACTGAGCCAGGCTCTCTCCTTTTCTCCCCCCTCCAGGCCTGGCATTGGCTGCAGGTATAGCGTGGTGGAGCTAGCTGGGCCCAAAGGTGCTGGCTGGCAGTTTTTCTGCTTCCTCACGGTAACTAAGATCAAGATCTGTCTTAACTCTTCAGATGCACACACTGTGTCATGTCTCCAAACACTCGTCATTGATATAGGACAGTAAAACTGAAAAAGTTACAGGAAATGTGCAGTTAATTGTGATATCTCCTTGGAGTACAAAGTAATTTGCTACTAAATAGAAATATAGAAAATGATTTTTTTAATGAAACATTAACTCCCAACTCCAGTTGACTTCCAGGAGAGCACAGGGTATGCAGCACTCTTGAAAGTCAGGTCCTAAATAAAATAACTATGAGCAGAGAGAAATATCTTATCTCCAGTCTCTTTCCATGACAGTGATTTCAGGTGATTCTTGTAACAATAGTAGGTAAAAAAATTCAGTGTGATTTTTAAATTAATATTCCTGGTGTTAGAAAAAATTGTGTTTGGCGGAGGAAAGGAATGAAAAGGCCCAAGTGAGCACATGGCTGGGAGACCTGAAGACAGAATTTTAAAAAGTAGCCACAAATTCTGAGTGCATTGCTTCCTTGCTGCCCGACATGAGGCATTTTGGATCTGATTGTCAGAGGAGCTGAGGACCCACAACTCCTATTGGGATTGTTTACCTTGGGGAATCTTACTGTGTTTAAACATTATACATAGCAAAGAAGTTAGCTTGCACAATGCGGACAGTGTCTTTGTAGTCAATATAGACCAAACGAGCTTGTGTTCGGTATCGTAGGTTTTAAACATGATGAGTGTTGTCAGTTGGCTTGCGTGTGTTTGTTCTTTCCGTGTGTTTTCCCAGCTCTGCGCAAATGGCTGGTTCAACAAACCGCGATGGGTTAAGTGTTAAGCTGGAAAGTTGTTGCCTTGGTAGCACTGTTTAGGCTGCTCGGAGGTTCTGTCCTTGAAGACCACAGGCACGGTTCAGTGACAAAGGCACTTGGCCAGGTTTATTGCCCCCTTCACACAGTCTCAGCACCCTGGCTCCCTGGTTACAGGTACATGAGTGCCTCGTAGCGAGGAATGGCTCAGTCAGCAGTGGGGGTTTCTGACATCCCCATGGCCATGCAAAGAATTAAGGCAAAGTACCCTGACATTTATAGACTAAAACAAACTAACATAAGCAACTTACGCACCACCTTATGTATTTCATGACATCTGTTTGTTACCTGCCCTTGTTCCTGATATCTTGGACAAAACATTCCTAATAATTGTTTTGTCAAACCATCTTACCTTGTACTAGATTGGGATGTATCTGTGCTATCTGGAATATAGTTACGTAAATATCTAGTGCCTAGTACACTAGCCACAACTTTGCCAAGTTCATGTACTGGACAGTGAACTTGTAAGCATCTGCTTTAATGCATGGCCTAAGTTTGGTTCACAGCCTCTGACTCACAGGTGAGAACCCCAACCGTTGGGCTAAAAGTTACAAGGTGGGCTCCTCCACCTTCCGTTGCTGTTTTGTGAATCTAACTGCATTGTTTTTTTTCCTGACCAAAACTATTTGGCAAATTTGTGTTAAATTTGCAAATAGGTTCAGGTCAACCGTAACTGCATTGTCTGGCAAATCAACTATGAATATAAAAATGTTTGCCCAGTTCTACCCAGGACCTCTCTTCAGCAGATGGCCAAAGGCAAGGCAAGAAAAACACTGCGGAATGAGCTGGGGAGAGGAAAAGGGTTCGAGGTGGCTGGATGGATCTAGACTGTTCTCAGGGGTAGCAGATGACAGAACGAGGAGTAATGGTCTCAAGTTGCAGTGGGGGAGGTTTAGCTTGGATATTAGGAAAAACTTTTTCACTGGGAGGGTGGTGAAACACTGGAAATGCGTTACCTAGGGAGGTGGTGGAATCTCCTTCCTTAGAAGTTTTTAATGTCAGGCTTGACAAAGCCCTGGCTGGGATGATTTAGTTGGGGATTGGTCCTGCTTTGAGCAGGGGGTTGGACTAGATGACCTCCTGAGGTCCCTTCCAACTCTGATATTCTATGATTCTGTGATGGGGTACAGGTGAGGAGGCAGCAGTCAGACAAAGGCATTAAAATGTCTTATCCCAAGCCCGATCTTCAGGTACCCAAGGGGCAGTAGGGAGTTCATACTGAGCTACAAATGTGAAAAATGTCTTTCAGCAGAGTCCCCACTCAATCTCCCGGGTTGAGTCTGTTCTGTTCCCCCTGGCTGGCAAACATAAGGGTTATGCATGGACTCACTCACCAGACCTGTTTTTAAAATATATATTTAGCATTGCAGTAGTCTCTCCCTGAGCAACTACACACACAGCAGATGTCCCAGAAGCTAAACATAACTCCTGCTGCCCTCTCATCAGCAGCCAAGACTCTCCATGTTCAAGGAGTTGGTGATAGGGCAGTTTTCACGCCTCCTATCACCCCATCAATTAGTCTAAATCCCACTGCCCTAGGGAAGCTCCTAATCCCTGGAAACTGATTTGTGTGCCAGGTGTAATTGAGACCCTAAAATGTGTCATGCCCCAAATGCCACAAATGGCAGAGGTTGGTGAGGACAGCACATGCCGTGGCTGTTCAGTGCCATGAAGCTGTGGGGATAACATACCTGCAGGTCCTGAAACCAATACTGAGCAAAAATGTCTGTCTATGGTGAGCGAAGGAGTTTCTCTCTCCCTCATCATAGTTGCTAGAGTCCAGAGGCTTTTAAGCAGCTCAAAACAGGCAGGGAACTGCAGGAAGAGAAAGGCGTGTCCTTAGCACAGTTGAACACTAGGCAGTAAAAATGTATTCTATCATTGTCTCTGCCACAGAGCCACTCTGTGATGCTGGGCAAGTCACATAACCCAAAACTTTCCCAGGTGACCAGTAACTGTGTGTTTCTCATCTTCTGGGTGCCCAGTCTGAGAGAGGCAAGGCTCAGGAACTCACAGTTGCAAGTGAAGTTTTTGGGAGCTGCTGCTTCTGTAGCACTGTTGGGAGTGAGGCAGCGCGATGTGCAGGCTTAGCATGACAGCCAGTCCTGAACTCTAACACTGCCGCTGCTGCTGACTCCCTGTGTCGCCAAGTCCCTTTGTCTCTCTGTCGCAGATTCCCAAGCTGTAATGTGAGGCTTTGAACATATAAACCACTGTGAAGTACACTGAAAAATCGGAGGTGTCTCCGATTGGAGTTTGGTTGTAATCTCCCTGAGTCTCAGTTCCCCGTTTACAAAACCCTCCCTACTTCCTAAGAGTGTTGTGAACAGAGGCCCTCAGAGAGTGTGAGGAGAAAAATCATTCTGCACTGAGGGCAGGGTTTGCATGTTGTGTGGGAAGTAAAGTTTGGGACTCACGTTCAGGGCTGGATTAAGGTTATGAGGGACCTAAGGCTAATCGGAGGGAAGGGCCTAAGTATGAATTACATATTGCAAAAAAAATTATGAAGTCATCAAATATTTCTCTACACACATATTTACATATTACTTATTTATGTAAAATTAACACATTTATTCTACTCTCATGACGCTCAATTCTCCAAACAGAGACTTCTGAGTATGAGGTAGCACAAGGGGTGCTACGCTGTCCTTCTCTTAGGCCTCCTTCCTCCTAGGTAGTGGGGTGCTCATCTTGATGAGGGTGGTTTCAGAGTAGCAGCCGTGTTAGTCTGTATTTGCAAAAAGAAAAGGAGGACTTGTGGCACCTTAGAGACTACCCAATTTATTTGAGCATAAGCTGTCGTGAGCTACAGCTCACTTCATCGGATGCATCGGATGAGGGTGATCACTGCAACATTCCCCATCCCACTTACCTCTTTCCACCATGTGCTTCTACCCTCAGCTCTCCACATGGCACAGTGCAAAACCAAGCCCTGCAGGTGTTTCCCCCAAGCTATGGACTCAATACCACACACCCAATCTCACTCTGACTGCACTCTGGGAGGCAGCCAGCTTTTATTATGTAAAAGAAAACCACTCAGGTGTAAAATCCACTGAAGTAGAGGAAGTAGTAATAGTATAATTACATTGGGTGGCATTGTATTTTAGGCTGTCTTGCTCTGAAAGCTGCCTCCCAGTGTTGCACTGGCTGGGGACGATGAATTGCTGTTTTCACATTGAACCCAAATATTATTTGTGGGATGATTCCCAGTTTGTGTAGTTAATCTCCAGTGATTCCCCACATCAGGCCATTATGTCACCAAGCTCTTCCACAATTAGAATCATAGAATAGAATCATAGGACTGGAAAGGACCTCGAGAGGTCATCTGGTCCAGCCCCCTGCACTCATGGCAGGACTAAGTATTATCTATTCTAGAATGTGTGATCAGCAGCTCTGACATGAGGTTGTTTAAGCATGAGTTCTGTGTGCACCAACCCCCCATGGTTTGCATTTGTTTGTTTTAAACTTTCTGTAAGAAAAAGGTAAAAGCTAGAAGTGACACAGATCTTTAGATGGTTGCCCAGTCATAATATTTAGCACTTCTCTACTATGTTAGCTCTTCAAAATCACTGTACAAACATTAAACAAACTTAGTCTAAAGCCTTTCAGCTTTTGGATGATAAGGAGTTGACAAAACAGAGCTATTCCCTGTTGTGTTCTCTGCCCCGGTGAATAAAAAAACTTAACTGAAAATCAGCATCTTAAAAGAACCATTAAGGATCTTTCAAAAGAACAGTCCAACCAAGGCTGTTGTAGTGACACCCTTGTTACATCAGGTCTGGTGTTTGTTTAAGGCTAGTGTAGAATGAAAGGAATCCTGTTTCGTTTGCATGTGTAAATCAAGCAGACCTTGCTTATTCTTTTCCCTTAAAGTGCTCAGAGTTAGGGGAGGAAAGTGAATGAGATTCTGCTTATACTAGGTGTGAAAAAGCAGAAGGGACCAAAATCTATTCTTGTGCAAAAATCTGTTCTCCCTGAAGTCAATAAGGCTGCACAGGTGTAACTGTCAGCAGGACTTGGCCTGTGTTCTCATTCCCTTCTTGAATCACACACATCCCATGCTTATCCAATGTTTTCCACTTGGGAAAGTTAGTTTGAGATGGGGCAGAAAAATGAGGATTAACTTCAGGGTTATTTAGCTTTAAGTTTTTGGAATGAAACTCAAAAGAAATCTAATGTGAGGTACTTTTATGATGGATTGAACGGCTGGAGAACCAGCAAATGGACAGAACCTGCCGTTAGCCTATTCAGCCAGTCTTTCTATCATAGTCTGCTGAGAAGTGGATTTAAAATCCTTGAGGGAGAGGGGAGGGAGAAACCTACAACATTGTGTGTTGAGCTTCCTCCAGTGCTTTTGCAACCCCTTAAAAGTACAAAGACGCGCTGGCCTGTGGAACGAGGCTGAGCATCAGGAAAGAACTTGGTGGCCTGTGCATCCCAGGACAGAAAAATACATCAAAGAAAAAAAATGGGATTTCTTTGATTTTTCTTTGATTTCAATACAGTATTGAACACAGTGCATCATATATCTGACGCCCCTCATAGAATCATAGAATCATAGAATATAAGGGTTGGAAGGGACCCCAGAAGGTCATCTAGTCCAACCCCCTGCTCAAAGCAGGACCAATTCCCAGTTAAATCATCCCAGCCAGGGCTTTGTCAAGCCTGACCTTAAAAACCTCTAAGGAAGGAGATTCTACCACCTCCCTAGGTAACGCATTCCAGTGTTTCACCACCCTCTTAGTGAAAAAGTTTTTCCTAATATCCAATCTAAACCTCCCCCACTGTAACTTGAGACCATTACTCCTCGTTCTGTCATCTGATACCATTGAGAACAGTCTAGAGCCATCCTCTTTGGAACCCCCTTTCAGGTAGTTGAAAACAGCTATCAAATCCCCCCTCATTCTTCTCTTCTGCAGGCTAAACAATCCCAGCTCCCTCAGCCTCTCCTCATAACTCATATGTTCCAGACCCCTAATCATTTTTGTTGCCCTTCGCTGGACTCTCTCCAATTTATCCACATCCTTCTTGAAGTGTGGGGCCCAAAACTGGACACAGTACTCCAGATGAGGCCTCACCAATGTCGAATAGAGGGGAACGATCACGTCCCTCGATCTGCTCGCTATGCCCCTACTTATACATCCCAAAATGCCATTGGCCTTCTTGGCAACAAGGGCACACTGCTGACTCATATCCAGCTTCTCGTCCACTGTCACCCCTAGGTCCTTTTCCGCAGAACTGCTGCCTAGCCATTCGGTCCCTAGTCTGTAGCTGTGCATTGGGTTCTTCCGTCCTAAGTGCAGGACCCTGCACTTATCCTTATTGAACCTCATCAGATTTCTTTTGGCCCAATCCTCCAATTTGTCTAGGTCCTTCTGTATCCTATCCCTCCCCTCCAGCGTATCTACCACTCCTCCCAGTTTAGTATCATCCGCAAATTTGCTGAGAGTGCAATCCACACCATCCTCCAGATCATTTATGAAGATATTGAACAAAACCGGCCCCAGGACCGACCCTTGGGGCACACCACTTGATACCGGCTGCCAACTAGACATGGAGCCATTGATCACTACCCGTTGAGCCCGACAATCTAGCCAGCTTTCTACCCACCTTGTAGTGCATTCATCCAGCCCATACTTCCTTAACTTGCTGACAAGAATACTGTGGGAGACCGTGTCAAAAGCTTTGCTAAAGTCAAGAAACAATACATCCACTGCTTTCCCTTCATCCACAGAACCAGTAATCTCATCATAGAAGGCGATTAGATTAGTCAGGCATGACCTTCCCTTGGTGAATCCATGCTGGCTGTTCCTGATCACTTCCCCTCAATGGAAGGCCCTGTAAAAGTTAAAGTCTTGGTATCCGGAATGGGCTGTTTTGTTTTGTTTTTCCTACAAATGTGTGGGAATTCATTCCTTTTACACGGGAGGGGTAATAGTTCTGGCTGGAGCTGGATAGAGTTTGTGCAGGTTCTGTGCAAGCTTCCCACCCTACCACTCTGGTACTGCCTCTTCCCCCCACCACCCCCTTGCCCTGCCCCCCCACAGGCACTCACCAGTTGTCCATAAACAGGACCCAGCACACATAGAAGATGACAGTGACGGGCACTAGGACCAGGGAGGCAGTGTCCTGGAGCTGCCTGCCAGCCTCAGCCCAGGAGAGAGGGACTAGGGTGACCAGATCGCAAGAGTGAAATATCAGGACACGTTGGGTGAGCGGGGTTAAGAGAGCCACAGGTGCACAGCCCCAACCGGAGCCATGAGAGGAGGTGCACAGCCCTAGAAAGCTACAAGAGGGGTGTACAGCCCCTGCTGCAGCCCGCACCACAAGCCACGGGGCAAAGACTCATGGCCCCAGCTCCAGCCTCCAGCAGAAGCCACGGGGCCAGGGGCACAGGTTTCTCCTCCCTCCCTCCCAGTGCCCTTCCCCACAGCCCCACCACCACAGCTAAACAATGCCCCACACAGACTCCCACTGCCCAGCACACAGATCGCCCCCACTGCCCAGCACCCCCCAACAGGCCCCCACTGCCTACCACCCCAAAACACACAAACTTCCCCCACTGCCCAGCGCCCTCCACACCCTCAAAGCTCAGCACCCCATACACACCTCCCAGACACTCACTCCATCAGGCCCTGCCCCCTTCTCTGGCTGCACTCACCAGCCCTGCCGGGAGGTCTCCGGCTCCTAGGGTCAGAGCGGCGAGGGGGGTCTCCAGACAATCCACGTGCTGCGCCCGCCATAAGCGCGAGCTCCGTGGCTCCCACTGGCTGGGAAAAGCGCCAATGGGAGCTGCTGGAGCTGCGGAGCGGGGCTTGCAGGCACCGGCAGCGTGCAGAGAGCCCCCTGCCCCCCCGCCATGACCCTAAGAGCCAGAGAGACCTGCCGGGGGGTGAGGTGGGGAGTCCCGGTGGTGCTTACCTGGGGCGCCTCCCAGAAGCATCCAGCAGGTCCCTCTGGCTCCGAGGGTCGGGTGCACTGGGGAGGCGGAGAGCTCTCTGCCCGCTGCGGCGCCTGCAAGCCCCGCCCCCGCAGCTCTGATTGGGCAGGAGGGAGTGGGTGCAGCACGCGGAGACCCCCTCCGCCTCTGTGCCCGGGGCTGCCTGCACTGCAGGCTCCTGCCGGCGGGCGGGCGCCAGGAGCTGCCCCAGGAAGCGCCGCCACGCCGGCCCCGGGACTTTGGCGGTGATGGTGAGCGGTCCGTCCCCGATATCGGCACAAAAGGCGTCCCGACTGATGTGCGGTTGGGACACGGGACAAATGGGTTAAAATCGGGACTGTCCCGACAATATCAGGACGTCTGGTCACCCTAAGAGGGTCAGAGGGAGCCTGACAGCTAAGCAGAGCTCCGGAGAAATTGGGGTGGGGAACAACGCGGGCTCAGATTACACCCAGGGCTGGCACGGGTTCCCGTGGTAACTGGATTTTTAGTGTCCGGTCACCAGTGTTACCCGGATCCCTGGCAGTGTGTTCCTGCAGCGCAGCGAGACGGCTGAGCTCTTCCAAGCCACAGGGCGCTGCTTTGCCTGTCCTGCCGTTAGGAGCGCTCCAGCAGGGCTAGGTGAGCAAGCTCGCTCCCCCCTCACCCGGCCGCGCCCCCACCTGACCAGTAGGGCCTACAAAATAGGAGAGCCTAAGGCTAGAGCCTTATTAGCCTAATGGTTAATCCGGCCCTGCTCACATTCATTGATGAGGATAAAAGAAATACTGAAAGGCTGCCTGATTCCCTAACCAACCTCTCACCGATGAGGCAGAGGTCCTATGGAAAAACATGTCACTGTAGCATTGATTCTCAGGTCACAAGGGACGACTGTGATCATCTAGTCGGACCTGCTGTGTAGCACAGGCCAGAGACCTGCTCCAAGTCTCACATTGCTTGCACAGAAGGGGGCTGAATTAAGGCAGCACGAGCAACATTAGTTTTGGCATTTCCGAAATGTCGATTGCTTGGTCTTTGCAACCGTAACAATAGTCTTTTCATGTGGAGTTCGTCTGCGGGTCGAAATCAGATCCGTGTATCTTTATGCCGTTTTTCTATGTTTGCCATCGTTCCATTCTTTAATAATAATGTAGGAATAATGTAGGGCAGCCGGATATTCAGAAATGCTGAGCGCCCACAGCTGCTACTATCTCTGTTGGCTTTGAAGGTAGAACATGCACAGAACTTCCCCCTAAGAACTTACAACCTAACTACAGAGGCCTGATTTGCTTCTTGTACCAGAGTCCATCAGGAATCACACAGGTGAAGCCAGTGGAGTGATGTTGGCATAAAAGTGATACAAGGGCAGCATCAGAACCAGCATTTGGCTGCAAAGGGCTGGGTCCTCTACCCATTCTAGACACTTGGGGATGTCTACAAAGCAAAGAAAACCTTGCTGCTGGCCTGTTTCATTGCAGTGTAGACTTCCAGACTTGGGCTGCAGCCCGAGCTCTGGGACCCTCCACCCTGCAGGGTCCTCCTAGAGCCCGAGCTCCAGCCTGAGCCCAGGGGTCGACACAGCAGTGAAACAGCCCCACAGCCCAAGCCCTGCAAGCCTGTGTTGGCGGGCACGGGCCAGCCGGGGATGTCTAGTTGCTGTGCAGACACATCCATGGTGCTGTGAGGAGCCACAGGTAACTTAAAGCAGTTTCAAGGATGGCCCCAGAAGGTGGGCAATTGTGGGCTAACCTGCTCCCAGGGGAAGTTTCTTCTTAACCCCATGAGTTAGAGGCCAGTTCACGCTGTGGACTGGAAGGGTTATATATTGTTGGCTTGGAAATAATCTTAACTCTGATGTGATTGTGGAGGTTTTCATTAGTCACAGAAATGTCCAAGCCTTTTTTGCTTCTTGCTAAGCTCTTGTACAAAATGGTTTCCTTTATTAGCTTTGCGATTGCTAAAGGCTCTGGAAGTCATGCGGGGTATAAACGAATAACTCTCCAGCTTGCTTTGCTCTAATCCTGCTCCTGCAGCCCTGGGCCCACGGGAGACAAATCCCTGCTGGCCGCTGTTGGTTCAGGCAGCCATGCCAAGCCTGCATTGTCTGCCATTGCTTCATGTTTTGTGCCATTGTGTTGCTTTGACATCAGTCAGTGTGGCTTTTGTCCTGTTACTCTTTGCTGCCTCTGTGCCAGATCCTGGCTGTATTGGCATGTGAGTGGTGGAGGGGACAGAGGAACGACATGTTTGGGGGAGGATGTAATGGGGGGAGGGGAGAGAAGGCAGGGGGCTGTATGGGAGTGGGGGGAGGGGGATGGGTGGATGTGTTTGGGGGAGGATGTTGGGGGGGAGGGGAGAGAAGGTGGGGGATATATGAGAGTATGTGAATGTGGGGAGGGGGAAGGGTGTATCGGGGGGTATGTGAGTAGAGGAGGGGATGGGACAGGGCATGTTTGGGGGAGGACGTAAGTGTGGGGAGTGGAAGGGGTGTGTGTTTGGGGGAGGATGTGTGGGGGGGAGGCAGGGGAGGCATGTTTTTCTGGGGAGCATTGGGAGGGGGCAGAGTGGGTGCTGTGAGTGTAGTATGAGGTGATGGGAAGGGGAGACTGGATGTGTGTGTGTTTGGGGGCGAGTGTGGGGGAGGAGGATATGATTTGGGGCGGTAGACAGGAGTTGTGTATGTTTGGGAAAGCAGAGAAGGAGTAGCTTGTGTGTGGGTTTGCTGGGGCCATCAGTGTCTTGAGGTTGTCAGTGTGGAGCTATGAAAAGTACAAAGAAAATACTATGATGGAACTTCCCTTTTTTAGGGGGTTCTGTAAAGCTGAAGAAATGGCCAGGCTGGGAGACAATGCCCCTTTGAGAATATTTTGAAATCTCCATATAAACACTGCTAATAGTTTGAGAGTTTATCCCATTTATTGTTTCATTTAAATGCTTTTAGGCTTGCTGTGAAGTTAAATGCAAATTTTCCCTGTTTCTCCTGCTGGTCAGCGGTTGGTGGGGATGGCGCATAGCCCAAATCCCCAGGAAATCTCCTGCTGTAATCTCCAGCAAGACATGGAAAAGTTTGTTGTTAGTCAGAAGCTTTCAGAGCAATGTTTAGATTGGCCATGGGTCAGGTCTGAGCCAGAACCGTTTTGATTCATGGCTCCGGACCTGGCCCACATTAAAAACAAGCAATGTTTGGTTTTGCTTTGGGTCTGTTTTTTGTTGTTTTGTTTTAACTTTTTGGCTGGGGTTTGGCAGCCATCCCTGTAGACAGAGGCAGATTCCCACTGCTGGCATTAGATGCAGGGAGAGGCAGGGCTGTTCTCTTTGCCTGCTGGGTGCAAGGCAGGGTTCATTTTGGGGGGGCTTTATTTTTAGTAGCGCTTGTTTCAGAAGCATCATGGCCCCTACATTTCATTTCCATTTTTATCCTAGTTTCCATTGTTTTATCCTCATCTTACCGTAGATGGTTGAACATCATTGCCCTGTAGCAGCATCTGCTGTGAGAGGTGGGAGTGGAACAACTGCACATTCTGCTCCAGCTGTTCCCTGCTGAAGCTGGCTACCAAGCAGCATTGTATAAAACAGCCCTGCCGTGCCCCTCCATCATGCCCTTCCTCTCCTTTTCCCTTAGGTGCTAATAGAGCTCTTATTCTATAGGGGAACAGCTCATAGAAACAGCATGATACTAAATATCCCCCAGAGAACCTATGCACCATTATCCATTTGGCATGCTTTTTTATCAAGAGATAAAAACAGACATAAATCTAAAGCCATAGAAACATATACCCTCCCAGCCTAAACACCAGAGAGCTTGCTACAGGTAACAATTATTATGCATTTATAGTATGTGTAATTTAAAATATATAGACTTCAAAAAATGCTACCACGGGGAAGCTGTCAAGCCAATGACTGTTACATTACTCTAGTCCTTGGCTGGTGCAGTTAATTAGGATGGCTGAATATCTAATTCATGGTGACTGTCCTTACAGAGATGGAGGTGCTTATGCTACATAAAACTAAAAGGTGTTTTCAGATGTATCCCCAAGTGCAGGTGTAAACTGGATTTCAGGGGAGCCTCTTTATCACTAAAAGCCATTGGAAGAGCTGCCAGATCTCAGGGAGTTAGGGTCACCTCCCCTCATTTCTGTATATGAAGTTAAACATTCATGGATCTAATCATTCAAAACAAGATTGTGGTCAAACAGAATTAGCTAAATCTTCACCTGTCACTTTGTCATGGTTGGGAATTGCTTTCAGTGACAAAAGAAACTTTGAATCAACTCTGTAGCATCCTCCCTGCCCTCCAAAACTGAAACAAACTCCAGTGACAGAAAGAGTATTTCCTTAGGGTAGCCTTCCTGGTGAAGCATTTTCTTCCTTTTTTATTAGGACATAATTTAAAAAACACTGTAAAAGGTAGGGTTTTTGTCATTAAAAATCACTTTTTGTCTATAATAAATCACTTTTGAATGCTTAGAACTGAATCTTTCTCTGGGGTGTTTGTCAGTTGCAGCTCTGCTCAGCATCACAGACGGGGCAACGCGATGCAAACAAACAAACAAACAAAAAAGGACCATCATTAACTCTTTATCTTGAATTCAGTATGAGAATTTATGGTTGAGGAAGAGAGATTATTGGTCCTACTTTGGGCATCCAAGATGGGTTGTATTTTGTACGTTATAGATTCATAGATACTAAGGTCAGAAGGGACCGTTATGATCATCTAGTCTGATCTCCTGCACAACGCAGGCCACAGAATCTCACCCACCCACTCCTGTGAAAAATCTCTCACCTATGTCTGAGCTATTGAAGTCCTCAAATCGTGGTTTAAAGACTTCAAGGAGCAGAGAATCCTCCAGCAAGTGACCCGTGCCCCATGCTCCAGAGGAAGGTGAAAAACCTCCAGGGTCTCTTCCAATCTGCCTTGGAGGAAAATTCCTTCCCAACCCCAAATATGGCGATCACCTAAACCCTGAGCATATGGGCAAGATTCATCAGCCAGATACTACAGAAAATTCTTTCCTGGGTAACCCAGATCTCAGATTCATTGGTACCCAACAGCAATGTGCTTTCCTCATGTTCCTCACGGAAAAGACACAGCCGAGCTTTTCACCTGAAAATGAATATTCCTTCCTCACCTGAGTATACGAGTATGTGTGTGTGAGAGAGAGAAAATGGGGTGGACGGAGGGAGAGAGAGATTTGATTCATCTTAAAATAACAATTTGTAGTTCATATTTTAAACAATGAATACAACAGCGTGTAAGGGTTGTCATAGCAGTACTTTTAAAGAGAGGTTTTTGTAACTCTTTCTGGCACATTGGATCTATTTCTGTTCATAACGTGCCTCTCTGCTTTACATTGGAAGCAGTTTCTCTAGAGGTCAGTTCGGTGCTCAGAGATGAAGATCAAGTAAATAGTCGGGTTCGTTCAGTTTTTCCTCTTCCTGTACATGTTGAGCACTTGCCACCCTGCTGTCTGTTTTTCCTTGCCAAGGTTCAGTTCTAATTATGTTGATTTTCTTCAGCCCACCCCCTCCTAGAAGCTTATTAGGGTGAATATTTTTATTTATTATCATTTCGCCCAGCTCCTGCCAGCATTTCCAATTACTCTCGCCGCTTCCTTGTAATTGTCTTTCTGTAATGGCTCTGAAACAATTGCGCTAAATGAGGTGTCTCCGGCAAGATGAGAGTTTCACTTCATTAAAGGCTAATGTATTCTCAGCTCCAGCTCTGTGGGGCTGGCTTGGAAAAGAGACATTTAAACAGCTTCTTTTATTTTATAGAGACCAACTTTCAGTGGTAGAAGATTCTTGTGTGTGTGAGTGTGCGCAGGTACACCCTGGTAATAATTTAAAGAAACTTTATGAAAGAACAGCCGCTTCTTGGTGGTTATCACGAGGGCTTTATCTTCTATTTGGAATGGTTTATATAAAGAAAAAGGCATTTGCCCTAATGAGGAGGGGGCTGGTAATTTGATATGCTCCTTCAGTTTCTTTGGTGGCTGCTTGGCTGGCAGGTATAGAATATACCATGGGCCCGATGGGCCTAATTTACTAAGTATTTGTGCAGTAGCCTGACAGTCCTTGAATTTAGACAATGAAATAGGCTCATTCATAAAAAGAGTTTGTTTTCCACCACACCTCTACTTTGTGGAATGGAACTTTTCAGAGTGGTGAATTTGACTGATTGGCTGGAGCTGGGTGTGAAGGGAGTGGGTTATAATTCATTCCGGTATTGTTCACCCCAAGCATTCAAAACTCATGAGTTATGCCCCCCCAAAATCATGAGATTGGGTTTAAAATAATGAGATTTAAAAAATCCCAACACATGTTGAGGTCTTTTCATTTGCCTTCTGCTTTTGGGGGAGTGCTCAGACCACGCTTTTGGAAGAGATGCTTTAGTCAAGCACAAGTTGGGCTCCATACAGGGGGAAAGTGGGTGAAATTTAATGGTCTGTGACATACAGGAGATCAGACTAGATGATCTAGTGCTCCCTTCTGGCCTTTAACTGTATGAACTCTTAAACCCTATGAAACCTATGCTTTCGGGCCTTTGTATACAACCATGAGGGCTATAAGTTTTTTTTTAGAAAAGAAGTGAAAGCTGAGATTCTCACCTAATCACTTGGCTACCCAAGCTGGGGCTTTGAGTAAAATACCAAATATTAGGAAACTCACAGTAAAATCCTAAAGAGTGGGCAACAAAAATCCACAAACATTTCTGTAACTTGGCTTTCTCTTCTGCATTGAAGCACTGGCTGTTTTACTCCAGTTGAAGTATACCAACGGAGCGTGTGCACACTACTCCCCCAGCGTAGGTGTCATCCACAGCAGGGCTGCTTTCCATCAATTCAGGCAGGGTGGTTGTCATCTCTGACAGCTGTCAGAGGGATTTTCTACGCACCGGTTTAACTTAACGCAGATTTTAATACAATTTTGTTAAATTGGTGCAAGAGATTGTTATTTCAGTTTAAAACTGGTTTATTTCTGCTCTTTTAGGACAGTAAGGGATTGATTTAATCCAAGTCAGTATAAGCCACGTTTAAACCAAAATAAGAATGTCTACACACACGTTTGCACTGGTTTAACTCAATCTGATTACAATACCTTTAGTTAAACCAATACAAGTCTGGATGCAGATAAGAGCCCCCTTAGCTAGCAAACTTCCTTAATTCCCCAGCTGAAAGTCCTCCCTCTGCCACTCCCATCCCGTAAATCCCTCCCCACAAGAAATGCTCCTCCAGCTTCTTTCCCCATCTGCTGCGGCCCCAAAATAAACTCAGCTTCACTGGCACTCAGCTGCTGAGACATCTGTGGGTCTTGGGCTGGGATTCATTTTCTGCCCCGTCTTGTTGCTCCCACAGTATCCTCCTTTCCCCTGGCTGTGCACCCCCACATAAGCTGCCCTTCACAGTATGTATTCTTCAAGCGATGCCCCTTGGCTCTGGCTCTGCAGCCCTGAAGCTGATGATCCATCTGTGAGAGATCAGCTGCAGATTCTGCTCTGGTGAACCTCCTGCAGTTCTCCAGAGCACGTGGCTCGTCGGGTGGCTGTGGCTGCAGCCGGAGAAGAACAGCTGGGAGCTGCACCCTTCACACTGCCTCCCCCTCTTGCTGGCTCCACCTGCTGCAGGACATGGGTCACAGGCTCTTGAGCTGCATGTCGTGCTGGTGCTGGAAGCATCACTCGAGATGGAGGGAAGCATCTGTGGAGGAGCAGGGCTAGGAAAGGGTGTCATGGCCGGGGTGCTTGGCTAGGGGCGTGGGACGTCTGTAGGAGAGGCAGGCTGAGCAGATTGCCAGCTGAAGACTTGCGGCACTGTGGGGTGTGTGGGCATTTCCAGGGGAAAGTAATGTGTCAAAGGTGACAGATGTCAGCTGATAGGGCATTAACCGTGCCAGTATGTTGTCACTGATCCAGGCTACTGCAGTTCTTCCTCTTGTTACATTTTGGGGAAAGTTACATCGATTTCTGCTTCCCCAACAATCAGTGAAGCACTTTTGTGTGTGGACAAGAGGGACCTTTTACTACACCAACGTTCACTGAGAGCAAGCTAGAGGTAAACTGGTGTAGGAGTATAAGTGGGAGAAGAATCAGGCCAAAGTCCTGTTCAGTCAACTGAGTGTAAAAAGTCAATGCAATTTATCCAGTGTAGCCATGGCCTTAGGAAGTGCACCTCAGTGTGACATGCCCATCACACTGCAATCTCTTCTCACAAAGGGACACAGCAGTGACGTTTTGTTTATATGAATGTTCATGGAAAACAATTTTCAGGCTCAAAGACAATATTAGTTTAGTGATTAAGCTACATTCCTTCCACGTGGCAACAGAAATAGTGCAGCGACCAACTCAGTTGTTTATTTTGGGATTTGTGAAGCAGGAGAGTAGATGCAAGGCAGAGTGGGAGAGGATGGAGAAGGAAAGAGGGGAAGTGGGCCAGCTGTAGTTGGAGGGAAGATAGTCCTGGGAGCAGGACTCACTCTGCACTTGTGCTCACTTGTGGCTCACCACAGGCATGAGATGCAGGCCTTGATGGGAAAGCTGGACTCCTTGCTAACAGGGGACAGGGTATCTGGCCCAGACAGCAGCAGCCAGCCCGGAGCAATGACAGCTGGGAGAACATCCAATATGGCCCCATTGGCAGGATCCTGTACCTGTGGACTGGGACCAGCTGCTCTCCTTCCTCACAGACCTTTCAGATCATCCATCCTTTCACAGCCCGGTTGCTGTTGGGTCCAGAGGAACAGAGGGAACTAACTAGAAGGTTTATGGCCTTTGTCTGGATGACAGGATGAAAGCAGTCCCCTCCCAAGATGTCAGTAGACCTCTCTGCCCCCTGGGGAATGTTACCCATCCTTTCCCTTATCCTCCCCAGGAGTTGGCCCCATCCCTGCTCAGCATCCTAGGAGACAGGCCTAGGTTGGTTGTCAGTTCACTGTTTTGGTTTTTTTAATATATTTTTTAAAATCTACATATAGAACACCACATGTGATAAAATTAGAATGCCGTGTGATCAATACATTCACCTATAGCCACAACTCCTTCCCACTAAATCTGTCTCTGAGGCCTTTTTAACATTAAAAAAACAAAAAACCGGCAAATTCAAATAGCTGCCATTTTTTTGAGTCAAGCTGCCAGAAAAATGTTTCCTCTTTCTCCCCACAGGTGTACCATTTTCCTCCCCAAATTATCTCTGCCAGAGGCCTAGTATGTGTAAGATTCAGGTATTGAGGAATAAAAGCTTTTCTGCCTATAACAATGCTGTGGTTTTAACGTCTGATGTCTTCCAGCCTTGGAGGGCTAGAAATGAGAGATTAGTGTTATAAGGGATGGTATATTGTTTATAACAACACAACACTGCATCATAGAGAAATACTATGTTCCCCTGATCCCTGGCATCACCAAAATGTAAAGAGACAGACACACTCTTCATAGTTACAACAATGCAATCCCCCAGCCAGAGCCACATATGCCACATAAGGATCTGGCTGCAACCTTTACTGTTGGACCTCTGCCCACACTGGCAGAGTCTGGCTATTTGTCCCGATATAGTGGCTGGACCACATAAGGGGATAAGAATCTACTGAACTGCCAGCTAATGGAATTACTCAAGTTCAAGCGGTAGAGACTCATGCTTTTACATTGTTGGTCTGAGATTCAGATTCCATTGTCGGCCTAAGTGGCGTTATTATACACAGATGCACTCTTCACGTACAATTACTTTGTGTGAATGTGATGGGAAAACTAATTCTAAACCTGGCCTCGGCCTGTGATATTACACTACCTCATTTCCTAACTGTCATGCTGTTGGCCAAAGCATAACTAAGGGGGCCTGGAAAGAAAAGGGTTAAGATGTTCTATAAAAAGTCCCTGGTCCTGCCAGCCTGTCTGCACCTAAATCCACATGCTCCTTCTGCCCACTGCATGGGAGAATCAAAGGCATGTATTTATGATAAAGGTAACTAAATAATTTGGGTAGAGGATTGGAGGTCCATTGTGTTAGCAGTTGTACAAACAGATAGAAAGACACTCCCTGCCCAAAAGAGTTTACAAATTAATTTTAAGGAAACTGAGCATGTAGTAAATGAAGCGCTTTACCCGTTAGTACTATTTTGCAGGTTCGGCTTAGTTAAAAGAGGTTCGATAGTCATTCTGAGGCCGGCTGCCTATGTGTGAACCTTGCCTTTTCTTCGATATGGAATTACTGCATTTCTTTGCCTAAAATAATAATAATGACTATTATAAAAAGCCTTTTGTGTTAATACATTTTTTATTTTCCTGCCAGCCAAGGGTAGCTTTTTTAGCTGAAACTTCAAGGTTCCTTGGATATTATTTTTGTTTCTGAATCAGACGTTATTTCAGCGTAGATCTTGTTTAAAAGAAAATCATTTTTTGTCCTGTGATTTTCCCCCCAACAGTCCCATGTTTCCCTCCTTTTCACTCTTCACTTGCCCAACTGGGATTTTAATGCAGAATTCTTAATCTTAAAGAGACTTAAATACAGGCTTAAAGTTAAGCACGTTCTTAAGTGTTTTCTGAATAGAGATGATCGTAAGCACATACTTAAAGTGAAGCATGTGCTCAATTGCTTTTCTGAGCAGGGGCCATAGGGCCCAACTGGACAACCTTTATTCATGTAATAATAATAATTCAGTAATCCAGTTGAATTCAATAGATCTATTCCCATGAGTAACTGTTACTCAGCCTGAGGTACGAGTTGCAGAACTGGACCCTTGGACACTGATAGTGATATTCAGCACCTCAGTAAGTTACCATGAAAACCATTAAAAAGTATTTAAGTGTAAAAAGAAAAATATCTACTAATATTGGTCCACATATTGAGATATTGGGGGCCCAGGGAGCTGGCTTTACATACAAGCTCCTTTTCCCTTTTCTTCCAGAGGAAGTCCCACCAAGTCTCTCTGCTTGTTCTTCCATAGCAGCAGCTTGAGCTACACGTACACTGGGAGTCAACATTTATAATGCAAGGAAAATGTGTTCTTTTGTGTGTTCACAGCCCCCTCTCCTTCCCTCCCATTCGCTACACAGATGCCCCCCCAGTACACCCTAGTGTCACATATCTTTGTTGCCATTAAAAAGGAAACTTTTAATTCCTTTACAATGGTATTAGCATTACTGTTGTAGTGGGATTTCCCTTCCCCACTAGCTGAGTTGCAGGAGGGTGAGGCTGGAGGAATGGGAAGTGAAAGCTCTGGTGAGTGATGCTGCCTGTCGCCCCCTCTAGGAGAGGCAAATGCTCCTGGGTGAGGGCTTGGACTGGGCTATATGGAAGTTTATTGGATGTTTTAGACAATATGGTCTGCCTCATTCATTCCAATATGCCTGATGCTACACTACATTTCTAGATAACTGCAACCCAAAATAAATTAGTCCTTTATAGTGGCAAATATTGCTTATAAACACAGAAAAATCAAATAACTGGCTGCTACTTTTGCATAATTTAAAAATAATGAAAAGAATTAACTTAATATACTGTCTTTGTTCTGTTCTCACTTCACTCCCTAATTCTCGTTCTTTTCTCAGTTTTTCCCAATCTTTGTCAGCCTTTTCTTTCATATGTTTATAAGTACCTGTTCTCTGTCAGTCTCATTTTTCTATTACAAACAAACAAAATATTTTGGTAAAGTAATGTTGCAAAATAAGGCACTCAGAAATTAGGAACAGCCAGATTTAAGATTGCCCGTGCAAGCTTCATTCTGCCCCCCCCCGCCCCCCCAGGTATGCATTATGATACAGATTTTAAATAGACGATCACATACAATTTTTCCACAAGACCTCTGCCTCATTCAGCACACAGGATGGACACTGTGCTTAGTGTATGACCTGGGGATTGCAGTGGACGAGAAGCTGGATCTGAGTCAGCAGTGTGCCCTTGTTGCCAGGAAGGCCAACTGCATATTGGGCTGTATTAGTAGGAGCATTGCCAGCAGATCGAGGGAAGTGATTATTCCCCTCTGTTCGGTACTGTTGAGGCCACACCTGGAGTATTGGGTCCAGTTTTGGTCCCCCGACTACAGAAGGAATGTGGACAAATTGGAGAGAGTCTAGCAGAGGGCAATGAAAATGATTAGGGGGCTGGGGCTCATGACTTATGAGGAGAGGCTGAGGGAACTGGGTTTATTTGGTCTGCAGAAGAGAAGAGTGAGGGGGGATTTGATAGCAGCCTTCAGCTACCTGAAGGGGGGTTACATAGAGGATGGAGCTCAGCTGTTCTCAGTGGTGGCAAATGACAGAACAAGAAGCAGTGGTCTCAAGTTGCAGTGGGGGAGGTCTAGGTTGGATATCAGGAGACATTATTTCACTAGGAGGGTGGTGAAGCGCTGGAATGGGATACTTAGGGAGGTGGTGGAATCTCCATCCTTAGAGGTTTTTAAGGCCCGGCTTGACAAAGCCCTGTCTGGGATGGTTTAGTTGGTGTTGGTTCTGCTTTGAGCAGGGGGTTTGGCAATATGACCTTCTGAGGTCTCTTCCAACCCTAATCTTCTATGATTCTATGAGGCAGCTGTTCAACAGATCTTTTCTTCTGTGCAGGAAGGTCCATCTTCCCTCACAGTAGATCTTCAGCCTATGTGCAGTTAGAGGACAGAACTAGATGTGTCTGTCCTGGGAAATGGGGAGTAGTCTCACCCTTGAAGAGTTTAGCATTTTAGTTCTGCCTTCTCAACGGCAGGTGGGCAGGGTCAGACCTTCCTGCTAGGGGTAGAAAGGCTATTGTTTAGAATTATCTAATTGTTCAAGGGCAAATTGCTAGTATCCCTGATATCTGACAATCCACGAAAGAGAGCAGATAGCAAGTACCTGTCCAATCTCTGCTGTGGACAGGATGCAATGGAGAGAATTCCTCAACCAGAAAAGGGTCAGGAAATGTATTCTGTGCAGGGGGATTTTTCTCCTTGTAGATTGAAAGGAAGCTTACCTGCACATGCCGGTTCATCCAGCACATCACAGATTTCTCCACTTCCGCTGGCTACAAGGAGCATAGGCGTAATTTGACTTCTATATTTGGGGGGCGGCTCCAGTCAGGCCAACGGGGCTGCCTGGGGAGTGGGGGGGAGAGGGACAAATTCTGTGCTTGCCCACAGGGGCACCATTTCAGATTTGGGGGAGGGACGCAACTTTAACCATGATTCCAGGGGCTACTTATACAACCAAGTTTTTGCAGAAAATAACTTAGAAATCTCTGACAGGAGCATTGTGTCTAATTCCTATGACAAGAAAGAAAATTAAATAAATATTAGACCCACTCAGCTCTAATACTAACATGTTCTGACATCTTGTGGCAAGTCACTTATGGGACACTGGTTAAGTTTAAAATTGTAATGTCTATTCTTACTCAGATACTCTTACTAAAGTCAGAGGGGAACACCATGACCATCTAGTCTGATCTCCTGCACATCGCAGGCCATGGAACCTCACCCACCCACTCCTGTAACAGACCCCTAGCCTCTGGCTGAGTTACTGAAGTCCTTAAATCATGGTTTAAAGACTTCAAGTTCCAGAGAATCACCATTGACACGAGTTTAAACCTGTAAGTGACCCATGCCGCAGAAGAAGGTGAAAACCCCCCAGGGTTTCTGCCAGTCTGACCTGGGGAAAAATTCCTTCCTGACCCCAAATATGATGATTAGTTAGACCCTGAGTATATGAGCAAGACCCACCAGACAGATACCTGGGAAATAACTCTCTGTAGTAACTCAGAGCCCTCCCCATTTAGTGCCCCGTCTTCAGCCATTGCGAATTTTCCTGTCATACCACCCCCTCCGTAAACTTATCGAGCTCAGTCTTGAAGCCAGTTAGGTTTTTTGCCCCCGTTGCTTCCCTTGGGAGGTGCTCCAGAACTTCACTCCTCTGATGGCTAGAAACCTTTGCCTAATTTCAAGCCTAAACTTGTTAATGGCCAGTTTATATGCATTTGTTCTGGGGTCCACATTTTGATGCTTAACTTAATTCCTCTCCATCCCTGGTATTTATCCCTCTGATGTATTTATAGAGAGCAATCATATCTCCCCTCAGACTTCTATTGGTTAGGCTAAACAAGCCAAGCTCTTTGAGTCTCCTTTCATAAGACAGGTTTTCCATTCCTCAGATCATCCTAGTAGCCCTTCTCTGCACCTGTTCCAGTTTAAATTCATCTTGCTTAAACACGGGAGACCAGAACTGCACACGATACTCCAGAGGAGGTCTCACCAGTGCCTTGTCAGGCAGATATACAGTGTGCTATGAGTCCTAAAATCTCATGGGTTAATGGTCAGCTGGGATAAGACCCAGCAAGCTCCCATGCTGTCCATTGTACCCCTCTGGGAACTCAAACACTTTTGAGCATGGACTGATTCCCTGGAGGGTGATAGTCCAAACTGAGGGAAACAGTCCAATCAGCTGTCAGCACTCAGCAGATGTTGGTATGGGTTTCCTAGATACTATGCCCTCTTGCAGAGTTGCTCTGTGGTGATCCAAATATGAGACCTCAACAGCCTTTCCACATCAGTTCCAGCTATGCTTTTCATTGGTAGATAAAACTTTGAAGATCCATAGATTCAAAGGCCAGAAGGAACTGTTTTGATCATCTAGTCTGACTTCCTGTATAGCACAGGCCAGAGACCTGCCCCGCAAAATTCCTAGAGCAGATCTTTCAAAAAAAGTCCAATCTTGGCTTAAAAATGGTCAGTGATGGAGAATCCACCATGACCCTTGGTTAATTGTTCCAATGGTTAATGACTCTCACTGTTAAAATTTTAGGCCTTATTCCCAGTCTGAATTTGTCTAGCTTCAGTTTCCAGCTGTTGGATTATGCCAGATCTCTACCAGATTGAAGAGGCCATTATTAAATATTTGTTCCCCATGTAGGTACTTACAGACAATAATCAAGTCATTCCTTAATCTTCTCTTTGTTACACTACCCCAGATTGAGCTCCTTGAGTCTATCACTATAAGGCCTGTCTTTGATTGTTCCTGTGGCTCTTCTCTGACCCCTCTCCAGTTCTGTCAACATCCTTCTTGAGCTGTGGACACCGGAACTGGGCACAGGATTCCAGCAGCCGTGGCAGCAGCGCCAAATACAGAGGTAAAATAACCTCTGTACACCTACTAGAGGTTCCCCTGTGTTATGCATCCCAGGATTGCAGTATCCCTTTCGGCCACATGGTCACACTGGGAGCTCATGTTCAGCTGATTATCCAGCATGGCTCCCAAATCTTTGTCAGAACCACTGCTTCCCAGGATAGAGCCCCCCAGCCTGTAGGTATGGCCTACGTTCTTTGTTCCTAGCTGTATACATTTACATTTAGCTGTAAATGTGTGGGAGCACAGCTTATAGAGGAGCGCTTGAAGGCAGTGTTGACTATCAGTCCTACACCTGCAGGTAGAGGAGCCTGTATGGAGGGCAGGGTGGATCACTGGTACACAGGACAGAGAAAGCCCTGCTGAGAAAGGAAGGCGGAGAAACCATGGAACACAGAGCATAGTGGATCATTTGTAGCTGCAGCTGGTTGTTACCATGATATTTCTCTACTCCCCTAACCAGGTTCCCTGAATTAGGCTGCCACCTCTCTGTCCTGTGTGCCCACTGCACACCCTCCTGACACCAAAACCCCACGCCTTCTTGTGTCTCCCCTGGTCTAGCAAAACCTGCACCCCAGAGTCTCCGCCCCGCCCCATCTCCCTTTGGGTGCTCCCTTCCCCACTTACTCTCTCTTCAGACTTCTTGTCCCATTTTTATTTTCCTGAACAACCCTGGCCTCCCAGCCTCCTGCCCTAGATTCTCTCCACCCTGCTTCCTTACCCCTGCCCCTTGGGTGAGCATTCCTTCCCAAACCGATGTGCGCACACATGCATACACACATGTGCGCACATAAACGCGCACACACAGAGGGCATACCAACACACCCATTGTATGGTTCTCCCATCAATCCATTGTGCCCCCTGCTGGGTATTGTGTTTCTTCCCCCTCCTTTTGGGTGTTCTATGGCTCCTCTGCACCATCTCCCATCTCCCTGGTTTAAGTGCTCTCTTCCCGCTCTGTCCTCATTCCCTCTGTTTGCTACCCCATTCCCTGTGTCCCCCTGCCTCCCGAAGCTCTGTCCCTACTCCAGGCCTCTAGTCTCCCCTAGAGTAACCCCTCTAGTGTGTGCTCTGTCCCCTCATGTCCTCTGCAACACCGCTGAGCTTTGTTACCCCTACCTGCCCTCTGCTTCTCCCCTAGGCTTTGTCCTTCCCTGTGCTATTGGGTGTGCCCCACAAACTCTTCCTCTCTCCAAACAGGGCCCTCTAGTTCCCACCAAATTCAGCCCTCCAATGTCCTCTGGTTCCCCCAAATACTCCCTCCCCTTACCCTCCACTAGCCTATGCTGCGTCCTCCCCAGACCTCTCCCTTCCCCAAATCTTCTGTCCCCCAGTCCTACTTACATTCTGCTTCTCTGTTCTCTTGGCCTTGTGCCGCCCATAATGGCTGACAGGACTGGTAACCTGCAGAATTCTGAGCACAGGAAACATGCAGATTGAGCTGTGGTCCCTGCACCCCGGCAGGTGAGCAGAGGGGTATGTAGGTTAAGTCAGCTCTGTGAAGTACTTTCTCTCCTCTCTGGAGACTGGAGAGGGAGAGAGCAGACTAGCTTCCCCCGGACCACTGGGGGATCCAAAGGCAAAGCATTTGGAGAAGCAAATAGATCATTCCTCCCCTTGGCTGCAAAGTGGGGGTGGAACATGACTCTTCTCACTTTCCCCATCTCCCCTAAAATGATGTTTGTGTTAATAGAGACCCACTGCCTGCTATTCAGATGCTGGCACGGCTAATGCCAGCCTGAGGTTTTCCTGAGAGGCAGGTCCTAGAGGGAGGGAACGGGAGGTAGGGGAATAGGGAAGGGGCACTGCTTATAGTCCAGCCTGGGGAGTTCTAGAAATGGCTGCTCATCTTAATGGGAACAGACACAACTTGGATTTCAAATACACAGACACGGGAAAACAACCCCAAAATGGGTCCAGGCAAGAAACATGAGAAACCTCCTCCATGCTGCTGCCCGGCTGTACACTGCTGCCCTATTCCAGCTGCCCCATGCACAGAAAAGGGGGCAGCCTCAGCAGGACAGGAAGGTCCATAAAGGGACAGTAGGCAGAGGGGGACACAGATTCTCCACTCTACTCTGTGACATCATTTAAACCAGTGGTGTAAAATGCTGCCATTCTGACTTTTTTTTTTTTTTACACAGTTTTACACTTGCTTTGAAGTGGGGTTAGCTGGGGAGGGGTTGATTGCCAGGTAACTACATTAAGCAAACTCTAACGTAAATCGCTAGTCAGTATCTTGGGTCTTGTCTGCACACAGAACTTGCACTGGCTTAACTAAACTGTGAAATAACAGTGGTAAACTAAACTGATAGAAGCTAGCTTTAAATTGATGTAAGTGTCCACAGACGATTTAAATAAATCGCTGCAAAATCACATCTCTAGTTAAGCTGGAACTCTGGGCTTAGACCAGGCCAGACATGACAGTCAACAGAAATGTCTAACATTGTAAAGCAGGTTAAATTTGATTGGTTCCTATAGTCCAGGGATGTAGATTTTTCCCATTAAAATGGAGGACACAGCTGTCCTCTGCCCTGAAGGTGGAGGCTGAGAAGCGTTTCAGACCTTCCATAGTATCAACGGAATCATTTTTCTCAGGCCAAAAGCAATGACTGGCCTAGTTAAATATGGTCCGGAAATCTATTCATCTGACAATACTGTTGCTTCTCAGTCTTAGAGTTAGGGGCTCTGCCGTTCATTAAGTCCCCCTCCTAATGATTTATGATTTCAGTGAAACACTCAATCTCGTTAATTTACCTCATCTTTCCAGAAAATGGTTACACCCGATTCAAAGAAATAATCTTAGCCTCAAGAATAAAAATTTCATGTTCAGAAGATGATTATCTTTTTCACTTTAGTTGGGCATGTGTCCATCAGGTAATTCCTTATGCTGCACTCGGCACATCAGCTTATTTTGTAAAACAGAAACCAAATACTTTATAATCTGATAGTGTAACAAAAGAAGAGAATGAACCAGGACTTCAGAGACTGTTGCTGAAACACATAATTAGAGACATAATTAGAATAAGCCCATCAATGCACAATTATACATATTGCTGCTCTCCTGATGCTAACATAAATGCACTAATATCCAAAAATTTGATGCCAACCTGAATTCTACAGGATCTAATTAGTACTAAGGGAAGTTATACAGTTTCTGTTTGACACCTTGCGAATCAAGTGAGTAACGTTTAAGTACTTTACAGTAAAAGTCACTCAGTTTAAAATGAAATGTAAATGCACAGTGTAGCATTGTATCCAGCTGTGAACAAAATAAAGCTTATCCAGCACAATTCCATGAGATTAATAGAAAATAAAATAATCACACAAGACAAGACCAGATCCTCCTGTCAACTAATGATTCTCTTCCTCTTCCAACACACACTCCTTTGTTCTTTGCCTCTAAAGCTGAGAAATAATATTTGAAAGATTATCCATGTGGAAATATTGATCCTCTGCTCTGGACTAACATACTGCCATCTACTATTGTATGCAATCATTGATGAGAGAAGTGGAAACTACTTAGTAGATTATCCTGTCCATCTCTGCCAAGGCAGGATTGTTCAATATGGGACATTTTCTACATTTTGTCCAGTTAGTTTTAAAAGTTGCAAGCAATGGGGTTTCTGCAATTTTTTTGGGCCCCTTGCAAAGGGGTGAACTTCATCCGGTCTTCTCATGTTCCTCACAATCTATTCTTGGCCCTACTCCATGATAAGTTTTTGGCCCTACACTATTTAATGTTTTTCTCAGTGACCTAGAAGAAACAATTATCACTGATAACATCTTTAGATGACAGAAAAATTGGGGAAGTGGTAAATAATGAAGAAAATAAATCACTGATACAGAGCGAACCGGAACACTTGGTAAATTGGGTGCAAGCAAACAATAGGCATTTTAATACTGCTAAATGTAAATGTATACAGCTAGGAACAAATAATGTCAGCCATACTTACAGGATGGGGGACTCTAATCTGGGAAGCAGTGACTCTGAAAAGGATTTGGGGGTTGTGGTGGATAATCAGCTAAACATGAGCTCTCAGTGTGACACTGTGACCAAAAGGGCTAATTAAATCCTTGGATACATAAACAGGTGTGACCGCTGCTGGAATTCTGTGTCCAGTTCTAGTGTCCACAGTTCAAGAAGGATGGTGATAAATTGTAGAGGGGTGAAAGAAGAGCCACTAGAATGATTAAGGGATTAGAAAACCTGCCTTATAGTGATAGAGCCAAGGAGCTCGGTCTATTCAGTTTAGCAAAGGGAAGATTAAAAGGTAACTTTATTATGGTCTATAAATACCTACATGGGGATCAAATATTTGATAATGGTCTCTTCAGTCTGGCAGAGAAAGGTACATGATTAGTGACTGAAAGTTGAAGTTAGACAAATTCAGACTGGAAATAAGGCATAATTTTTTAACTGCGAGGGTAATAACCATTGGAACAATGTTCCAAGTGTTGTGGTGGATTCTTCATCACTGGCAATTTTTAAATCAAGATTGGATTTCCCCCCCCCCCCCAAAAGATCTGCTCTTCTATGGCCTGTGTTATACAGGAGGTCAGACGAGAAGATCACAGTCGTCCCTTCTGGCCTTGGAATCTCTAAATCTCTCTGGGTGACAAGGTGAAAAGGCCCCATAGACGTTTGATCACTTCATTTCTTGTTACCTTTTCTAGTGGCCACATTCCTCTGTCCACTTTGTTTGCTTTTTCGTTCAGTCAACTTGCTTAACAGTGCCTAGATAAAGTCACATCAGCAGGTCCAAATTATATCATAAAAGTGCACAAGTGAATAAACTAGTACCACATTTTTTACAACTTAAAACTTTATTATAGTTTGTTTAAATATATAAAAATTGGTTGGATGTTAGGAAAAACTGTTTCACGAGGAGGGTGGTGAAGCCCTGGAATGGGTTCCGTGGGGAGGTGGTGGAATCTCCTTCCTTTGAGGTTTTTAAGGTCAGGCAAAGCCCTGGCTGGAATGATTTAGTTGGGGATTGGTCCTGCTTTGAGCAGGGGTTGGACTAGATGACCTCCTGAGGTCCCTTCCAACCCTGAGATTCTATGATTCCATGATTCTGTGAACTGAAATTTGCTGTGTGTAAAATTTGCTATTTAATTATTTTCTACAAAGTGGAATAACTTCAACAGAAGAGATTGCAAAGGACACACTCCAGAATTCTCCAGTTGCTGGGGCACCAACCACAGAGGTGGGGAATGTGGGGTCAAGTCCCTGGGCTAAACGAGGCAGAGTGGGAAGTTGAATATGGCTCATTCACATTCCAGGTGAGGGCATTAAGCTATGGGCTACACAGCTTTAGCGTGACCAGATGTCCCGATTTTATAGGGACAGTCCCAATTTTTGGGTCTTTTTCTTATATAGGCTCCTGTTACCCTCCACCCCCTGACCTGATTTTTCACATTTGCTGTCTGGTCACCGTACACAGCTTAAACATGTAACTTAAGTGTTTTTGAAAATCCCACTGGGTGCCTGTCTGCAACTTCAGGCACCTAAATACTTTTGAAAATCTGGCCCTAAGTGACTTTTGAAAATGGGACTTAGGCTTCTAAGCCACTTAGATGCTTCTGAAAATTTTATCCTCTGTCTGTTTTAGAATGTTTCTTTCTTGTAGCTGTTGGAGAAGTTCAGTGAGTGCTCTGCCTAGCATCAGGGACCCTAGGATGATATGTTGCTCATTCTCTGCTGATCCATTCTATTCTGTTGGGTTCTACTAGTCATTTAGAGATTGCTTCTTGGGCTTTGGTCTCATGGCTATAGGAACAGGAATCCATGTCAACCATGTCAAAAGGTAAGGGGGTAAGCCCAGGCATACAGCAGATGTGGGGAAGAGTGTAGATGAAGAAAGCCTACTGATACCTAGATGAACAGAAATTGCCTGGCTGCACCATTATCTCATTGTGATGCTGATTGCCTTCCTCCTGCTTCGATCACCCACCAATCAGCTTCACCAACAAGCACCTTCATGTTTTCTCCCACGCTACCCCTTATGCAGGTAGTGGCATGCAAAAAACATTTGCAGCCACTACCTGATTCTCCTTCAAATCCTTCCTTAAAATGCACCTCTGCTATGTTGCCTCCCTTCTAAGAACAGCTAGGCCAGTGGTGAGCCGTGTTACAGCTACCGATCAGCTCACTACACCTACTAACTGTGCACATGGTGGCTAGTCTGTGTAATAACCAGCTCTGATTACTGGGATCTCATCCTTGCTTCTCCCACCCTATTCATTTGTTTCACCCCCACCTGTTGTTACGTCTTGTTTTGAGACTGTGGGCTAGGACGATCATATAACATATGCTGAACATAATGGGGCCCTGATCTAGGCTGAGGTCTCAGTGCACTGCTGTAAATAATTCTCTGTATTTCAAGTGAATAGATTTTCATTAAATGGGGAAGCCTGGGGAAGGAGAGATGACTATTAGTAGGTGTAAGGAAGCAGGGTGGAGGGTATCGGACTGTGAGCTTATAAGAATACATCCTGAAATAAGCCATCGGCTTAGTACTCTCCTCTGTGTTTGCGCCATCATTTTGAATGTGCTGAAATGTTCTGTTTGCTCTTAATACTATAGGACTTCTTGGTCGGAGCAATGGTATAAATGTAACCCTCTGGTGAGTGTGCGTTACAGGTCCCTCTCTGTGCTGATCCGCAGAAGATACAAGTTATTACAGTTGCCACACAGCCTTTAGCTGTAGTAGCTCATGCTTTTAGCGCTGGATATATGAAGTACAACTCCAATATGTCATCAGAGAGAGGGCTGTCCATACAAATAGGGATATCATATAATACCACTTATAAACTGCTTTTCATCTGCGGGGCTTCAAAGACTTTTCAAAGATGGGTAGAGATCATCCTCCCCGTTATGCAGATTAGTGCCCTGAGCTACCTGTAGTCATAGAGCTAAAGGCCAGAAGAGATCACCAGATCATGTAGTATGACTGCCTGTCCCTCACAGGCCACCAACAGGACTCAGCACCCTGGCACTGAACCCAACAGCCGGAATGAGATCAAGGTATTACAGCCCCCAGCGGGTAAGTGATTTGTGCGATGCCTTATAGGGATTCTGTGGCAGAGTTAAAAACTGAACCCACATCCCCTCTGTCTGCTACGCCCGCTTAAACCCCTGCCTCCTGTGTGGGCACCTCAGCCTAACGTACAGCAAATGCAGTGAGCTCGGTCGCAGTGGCCGAGCACAGACAGTACAAAGAAGAGGAGAGACAGCGCCAACGAGTGAAGACACCAGGTTGTTTTTGTATAAAATGTCCTTGTATTTAATCAGAAAGCCATTATGAATAATTTTACCATCTTAATATTAGCTGCCTCCTTGCAAAAATATGGGCGGCATTCAAAGCGGGGAAAGCTTTGTAACTGGTCATATTCAGCCGAGTGCAGAGGGACAACACCTGGCCCTAGGCATCACTTAAGTCCTGTCCTGAGGGTTTAAGTGAGGCTTAAGTGTCACGTAGACCCTTGGAGGAGCTCTCTGTTCTGGGGTTAATCTCAGCCCATCTGCTCATGGATCAGCTCCATGGATGTTAATATGGGCGACACAGTAATCACGGTGGTAATGAACGTGTGTGGAAAACTAATCTGTCTGCTCCTATAGGGGCCCTTTGCACTCACACTGTGCTCCAGTATTTCCCTTGTGTGGGAACAGTGAGGAGGCCACAACCAGGGCACAGAGTAACAGGGTGGCAAGTCCTCCTGGTCAGCTCAGCTGACATTGCAAAGGACAATTCATACACTAATAGGACCCAGTGATATATGAATTGCTGACCTGTGCTGGGGGGTTAAACCATCTTGGGTGGTTTGAGCTAATGTGGGTGAACTGTCCTTTATCCAATGTCTTTGTCCAATGTCCAATGACAATGTCCAATGTCTCGTCCATCCTCCCCGTGGAAGGAAAAGGCCTGGGTAGGGACTGTCGAATCGTGGAAGTCAACGAATGGCTACGCAGGTGGTGTCGGAGAGAAGGCTTTGGATTCTTTGACCATGGGATGGTGTTCCATGAAGGAGGAGTGCTGGGCAGAGATGGGCTCCACCTTACGAAGAGAGGGAAGAGCATCTTTGCGAGCAGGCTGGCTAACCTAGTGAGGAGGGCTTTAAACTAGGTTCACCGGGGGAAGAAGACCAAAGCCCTGAGGTAAGTGGGAAAGCGGGATACCGGGAGGAAGCACAGGCAGGAATGTCTGTGAGGGGAGGGCTCCTGCCTCATACTGAGAATGAGGGGCGATCAGCAGGTTATCTCAAGTGCTTATATACGAATGCACAAAGCCTTGGAAACAAGCAGGGAGAACTGGAGGTCCTGGTGATGTCAAGGAATTATGACGTGATTGGAATGACAGAGGATTGGTGGGATAACTCACATGACTGGAGTACTGTCATGGATGGTTAAAAACTGTTCAGGAAGGACAGGCAGGGCAGAAAAGGTGGGGGAGTAGCACTGTATGTAAGGGAGCAGTATGACTGCTCAGAGCTCCGGTACGAAACTGCAGAAAAACCTGAGAGTCTCTGGATTAAGTTTAGAAGTGTGAGCAACAGGAGTGATGTAGTGGTGGGAGTCTGCTATAGACCACCGGACCAGGGGGATGAGGTGGATGAGGCTTTCTTCCGGCAGCTCGCGGAAGCTACTAGATCGCATGCCCTGGTTCTCATGGGTGACTTTAATTTTCCTGATATCTGCTGGGAGAGCAATACAGCGGTGCATAGACAATCCAGGAAGTTTTTGGAAAGCGTAGGGGACAATTTCCTGGTGCAAGTGCTCGAGGAGCCAAGTAGGGGGGGGAGCTTTTCTTGACCTGCTGCTCACAAACCGGGAAGAATTAGTAGGGGAAGCAAAAGTGGATGGGAATCTGGGAGGCAGTGACCATGAGTTGGTTGAGTTCAGGATCCTGACACAGGGAAGAAAGGTAAGCAGCAGGATACGGACCTTGGACTTCAGGAAAGCAGACTTCAACTCCCTCAGGGAACGGATGGGTAGGATCCCCTGGGGGACTAACATGAAGGGGAAAGGAGTCCAGGAGAGCTGGCTGTATTTCAAGGAATCCCTGTTGAGGTTACAGGGACAAACCATCCCGATGTGTCGAAAGAATAGTAAATATGGCAGGCGACCAGCTTGGCTTAACGGTGAAATCCTAGCGGATCTTAAGCATAAAAAAGAAGCTTACAAGAAGTGGAAATTTGGACATATGACCAGGGAAGAGTATAAAAATATTGCTCGGGCATGTAGGAATGTTATCAGGAGGGCCAAATCGCACCTGGAGCTGCAGCTAGCGAGAGATGTTAAGAGTAACAAGAAGGGTTCCTTCAGGTATGTTGGCAACAAGAAGAAAGCCAAGGAAAGTGTGGGCCCCTTAATGAATGAGGGAGGCAACCTAGTGACAGAGGATGTGGAAAAAGCTAATGTACTCAATGCTTTTTTTGCCTCTGTCTTCACGAACAAGGTCAGCTCCCAGACTGCTGCGCTGGGCATCACAACATGGGGAATAGGTGGCCAGCCCTCTGTGGAGAAAGAGGTGGTTAGGGACTATTTAGAAAAGCTGGACGTGCTCAAGTCCATGGGGCCGGACGAGTTGCATCCGAGAGTGCTAAAGGAACTGGCGGCTGTGATTGCAGAGCCATTGGCCATTATCTTTGAAAACTCGTGGCGAACGGGGGAAGTCCCGGATGACTGGAAAAAGGCTAATGTAGTGCCAATCTTTAAAAAAGGGAAGAAGGAGGATCCTGGGAACTACAGGCCCGTCAGCCTCACTTCAGTCCCTGGAAAAATCATGGAGCAGGTCCTCAAAGGATCAAACCTGAAGCACTTACATGAGAGGAAAGTGATCAGGAACAGTCAGCATGGATTCACCAAGGGAAGGTCATGCCTGACTAATCTAATCGCCTTCTATGATGAGATTACTGGTTCTGTGGATGAAGGGAAAGCAGTGGATGTATTGTATCTTGATTTTAGCAAAGCTTTTGACACGGTCTCCCACAGTATTCTTGTCAGCAAGTTAAAGAAGTATGGGCTGGATGAATGCATTATAAGGTGGGTAGAAAGTTGGCTAGATTGTTGGGCTCAACGGGTAGTGATCAATGGCTCCATGTCTAGTTGGCAGCCGGTGTCAAGTGGAGTGCCCCAGGGGTCGGTCCTGGGGCCGGTTTTGTTCAATATCTTCATAAATGATCTGGAGGATGGTGTGGATTGCACTCTCAGCAAATTTGCGGATGATACTAAACTGGGAGGAGTGGTAGATACGCTGGAGGGCAGGGATAGGATACAGAGGGACCTAGACAAATTGGAGGATTGGGCCAAAAGAAATCTGATGAGGTTCAATAAGGATAAGTGCAGGGTCCTGCACTTAGGACGGAAGAACCCAATGCACAGCTACAGACTAGGGACCGAATGGCTAGTCAGCAGTTCTGCGGAAAAGGACCTAGGGGTGACAGTGGACGAGAAGCTGGATATGAGTCAGCAGTGTGCCCTTGTTGCCAAGAAGGCCAATGGCATTTTGGGATGTATAAGTAGGGGCATAGCGAGCAGATCGAGGGACGTGATCGTCCCCCTCTATTCGACATTGGTGAGGCCTCATCTGGAGTACTGTGTCCAGTTTTGGGCCCCACACTACAAGAAGGATGTGGATAAATTGGAGAGAGTCCAGCGAAGGGCAACAAAAATGATTAGGGGTCTGGAACACATGACTTATGAGGAGAGGCTGAGGGAACTGGGATTGTTTAGTCTGCGGAAGAGAAGAATGAGGGGGGATTTGATAGCTGCTTTCAACTACCTGAGAGGTGGTTCCAGAGAGGATGGTTCTGGACTATTCTCAGTGGTGGAAGAGGACAGGACAAGGAGTAATGGTCTCAAGTTGCAGTGGGGGAGGTTTAGGTTGGATATTAGGAAAAACTTTTTCACTAGGAGGGTGGTGAAACACTGGAATGCGTTGCCTAGGGAGGTGGTGGAATCTCCTTCCTTAGAAGTTTTTACGGTCAGGCTTGACAAAGCCCTGGCTGGGATGATTTAATTGGGGATGGGTCCTGCTTTTGAGCAGGGGGTTGGACTAGATGACCTCCTGAGGTCCCTTCCAACCCTGATATTCTATGATTCTATGATTCTTTTCATGCTTGTAAACACAGTAGAAATACCCTCTTCAATTTGAGGAAGCAGTGCAGATTGTTACTGCACTGTGGTGTGTGGCATTGCTATTAACATCTGTTCAGTATCCTCAGCATTGACTGCACAGCAAAGGCCACAGGTCAGTCATGCACTGTACAACTCAGTTTACAAGTGGCTGTGCTAAACTTATTCATGCCTCTGCTACAAATCGCAGATCAAAGGAACAAGACTCACTTTTATCCTAGCTTGATTAAAGGGAATGCACCTGTACTCTGGATCATTAGAAACTTGCTTAACCTAGACAAAACGTAGCTTTTCACTCTTCTCCACTTCCCCTCACCAGTTGAGCTTTCAGTCAATCCAGAGATCCTCCATGTCCATTTTCTGATATGTCCTTTTATGCTTTTATTCCAGAATGAACACAAAAGGGCAAAAATAGTCAAACTGCGGGGATGGATTCAGTTAAAAGGCTGATTTAAGAGGTGCACCTTGCATTCTCTCCTGAGACTTGCCAAAATCAGGGGCTGTGTTGGCCACAGGGGAGAGAGGGCTCACAACAAGGAGTGTCCTGCCGTTGCTTCCAGACTACGCTCCCTGTCCCAGCAGCAGAAGCCATCTTAGCTGGTGTGATGCCAGGAAATCTTTTGGATAGCTGAGTCTCAGGCCATTCAGAGATTGAAAGATCATTATTAATATTCTGAATTGCCTGGGTGCTTGACAGAATTTATACTGCTTATGAGACCTATTTATATGGCAAATCTTAAGTTGCTAAGTTCAACTATATTTGCATTATCACCACAGAAAAATGGCGATATGATTTCTTTCACAGTGGAAACATACATTTGCTTTTTCTGCCCAGAACTCCCCAAATGACTTGAAAGACTTTGCTCAAGTGCCAAAACAACAACCACCATCTTTCAGGCAGCCCAAGCAGGAACAATTACTGCCCCAAAGGGGAAAGGGTTAGCATGTGTATGAACCTGTCATATGGGCTTCGAATGGAAACTCTTCTAAAACCCTGACTGTAGCAGTTTTGACTGGAATCTCCCCTATGAGGCTGAAATTCATCCCAGCCCACAAGGTCATATGCACAGCTTACACTTTTAAGGGCAGAAGGCCTGGGCATCCTTAAATAGCATTTTAACCCTATTTTCAGTGGGGCCTAGGTCTTGCGCCAGTCCTCTCCAAGGTGTTGGGGGGAGGGAGAGGCCTCGCACTGAGGCCTGCCCAGGAGTGAGAGGGGGCTAGGCCTTGTGCTGCCCCCCATTGTGGGATGAATTTCACCCTTAGTGCTTAAAGGGCTCCCAGAGAACAGCCCCAGGGAGGCCATGCAGACCTGTGTGGGTCTCTTGGCACTGATAGTCCATTCACTACTGGATGAAGAAATGTAAAGGAGCCAGTCTCTTCCGAGATCTCCTGAGTCACACGGAAGGGAGGGTTCTCTGGCAATGAATAGAGTATATCTAGCATGACTAGAAAGAAACACACTTGCATGCCAACACACTGGTGTAGGAAACGCAAACTGAACTCCCCTCTGCCCTGAGGCGCTGTACTGGGGGAGTCATCCAGTCCTGAGGGAAGGCAGTCAGTGATGGGCTACAGCTTTCAGTTCTGCCCTGTCTCCATAAGAACCTCGCTGGCAGATGCTTGCACTTTGGAGGGAGGCTACCACCCAGCCTCTCTCCTGAAGCTGGAAGCCCGCAGCTCGGTCACACCACTGGAACTCCACGGGGTGAATCTGGCCCAGTCACTGCAGCAGGTGTCTGTGAGGCAGCTGCTTTGCTGTTGCAGACTCGTTCTTGTCCTGATGATCTGATCCAGATGTCTGGACAGGATCCTTTGTCTCTCTTTGTCCTGGATTTGGGCAGGTTCATAAAGCTACCTTGATGACGGTGTTTGGAGAGTGGGATCTCCCAGTGACACTCCCCTCCCGGTCAGCACTTTCTCAGCCTTGTCACCTCCTGACTTAGCCCTTACGTTCTGGATCACGTCCCAGCCTGGGGGTGGTGCCAACAGAGTCAGGGGAACTCACCTGCCCTCCTGATAGGCACTGCCGTGGGGTCTGGCATGTAACACATCTTTCCCTTCCTGTGGGTGAGAAGGAGAATGCCTGAGAATAACGCCTCATACATGTGAGGTGTCTTTCCTTTCCCAGCCCTTGTGCTCCACATCCCCTGTCTCCCTGACCTGCACACTGGCACTTGTTCTCGGCTGGTCATTCTAAGAGTCACCGTGCATTGAAGCCCCTGGTTTGGGGGAGGTATTGGTGAGTGGACACATACACACCCGGTGTGCAGAATTACATGAACAAACCATCAGGTCAGACAGTACCCTTGTGATTTAGACAGCTTCCTTTGGTTCACAAGCAAAACTCCAAAAGAAGCTCTCTACAGTGATGTGAGTGGGAGAGGGGCAGAGCAGGAAGGAAGAGCTGGAGGAGGATGGGGCTGGGTGGGTTCTCCGGAGGCGGTGGGATCTGAGGAGTGAGTTTGGGCAAGTGCTGTGCTTGCTGTCAGTACTGTGAAGATGGTACCGAGCCTGGGGACATTTAAAGGGATGCAGGCACTTTGCCTCTGCTTTTCTAGCCGCCTGACTAGAATGAGCCCTGTGTGCTGTGGCAGGGCTGATCAGACGAGATGCAAGGCAGGGGCTGGTATTTCAGCTAGTCAGTGGCCTTGTCTTGCACTTCCAAAGCCTCTTTCAGCATTGGAGTTCAGGGTGTGAAAATGGTTCTCTTCTCCTTGCTGCTAGACTAGTCTGTGATTTGCCAACTCTGGTGCTGCCGTCACTGAGGTCTGCAACAGCAGAGCTTGAATAACTGTCAGCAATGGGATTGCAACCGCCCTACAGTTAGTTACGTTTGTGCCTTGATGTCTCAGACAACTTCCTCTGACTTTTGTGCTGCCCTTTTATGCAGGCTGGGCTTCCGACCTCTCCACAACTGCCACAGTAACAAAATTCAGGTTTCAGAGGAACAGCCGTGTTAGTCTGTATTCGCAAAAAGAAAAGGAGTACTTGTGGCATCTTAGAGACTAACCAATTTATTTGAGCATGAGCTTTCGTGAGCTACAGCTCACTTCATCAGATGAGCTGTACTGAGTGTGAGGTGAGGCCAGCTGTTCACTAACTTCTCACACGGGGTTCTTGTACCTCATTCTGAAACCAGATCTGTATTGCCATTTGCACACCATGTGCACCATGTACGGCATCCCTCTGAATGGCAAGAAGGGATGCACCCATGGGACTCATTACTGTCCTTAGTCACAGACAGTAACATTGCTGGGAAACAGCTTCATCCATCTTTGGCAAGTCCACAGACTGCACTCATTGTTGAGCAGGCCATGCTTGCCCACCTCCCTGGTAAATTATGGCAATGCGTTTGACCCGGGTCTGACTGTGAAGGCCACACAGAAGATTCAGATAGTTCTGCATGTAGGAGCCCACCTCCCAGACAAGAAGGACTGATAGGGGTGCCTCATGCTGGTGCCCTGTGCTCTTCACTGGATGCCCATTCAATGACAGACCCATTTCAGGATCATATCCTGATCTAAAAATCCTTTAACAGGTTAGGGCAAAGCAGAGTTGAAGTTTTTGAAGTTTTCAAGGTCAGGCTTGACAAAGCCCTGGCTGGGATGATTTAGTTGGGGATTGGTCCTGCTTTGAGCAGGGGGTGGGACTAGATGACCTCCTGAGGTCCCTTCCAACCCTGATAGTCTAGGATTCTCTGAGAGGCACTGCACTGCAAGGTACCTTGGCTCCAAAAGCTCGCTGCGCAGGAGAAAAAGCTCACTTCCTGCTGAGGAACCCAGCTTGTGTATAACGATGAAGCTTCTTGTTGCTCTTGACCACCAAGATCCATCTAAATTAAACGTGTAGGCAGGGGGCGAGCTTGGCTGGGTCGCTGGCATGTGATCGAAAGCTGTTCTTGGCAGCGTGGAGTTGCCCCGATGATCATGTTTCAATGTGGAATAAAGCCAAGCCTCCCAGCACGGAGGCTGCCTGGCTGCATGACACAAATAGGCCTCACTCACTGTTCTTACTCCACTACAGGCTAAGCAAGCACCAAGTGCTTTGGAAAAAGGAGCCCTGTGGCTCTGGGGGAAGCACTTCAATCATTTATTCCACTTTGACCTCAAGCACTTCAGGTAGCTGTTTATTCAAAGACAGAAATATCTGTTAAGATGGAATTAAGGTTGAGGTTCATTTCAGTAACTTTTTTAGTCTCCAAAGAATAGGGTAGTTGTCAAAAACAAGCATCAGAAGCCCAGAAAATTTAGGGCCAGATCCTCAGGTGGTGTAAATTGACATATCTTCATTGAATTTAATGATTTATACCAACTAAGATTCTGAATCTCGGAGTTAGGGTGCAACTTAAAAGAAATCTTAATAATTGAAAGTATGGAAATGCACAGTGAAGGCCCCCAAACAACCTTAACTGTGCCCCTGCTGCAATGCTTGGGAAAAAACAAACTCCGAAACTCTGACAACCTTATCCTTAAAATCTGTTCCATTTCATCATCAACCAGAGACACTAAGGTGTTTGACTCCTGCTCAAACAGTGGTTGTGCCAGCTCCAGCCACTTTATAACCGTACACCGCACACAGAAAAGGGTGTCCTTTGCAAATAGCATTCTGAAGAGGCAGTCATTCCCAACTCTTCATTAGGATTCCATGTGTCACCAGTTATACAAATGTCATTAAACACAGAGCTAACGTATATACATATACAAGCCTCCTGGGCCAAGATCATGAAATTATTGCACTTACATGAAAGAAGAATGGTTACGAGGCATCACACTTAGTACTGGGGACACGTCTTTGTGAAATGAATTATAAAACCAGAGTTCTGTGGTGCTGGTTTTGATGTCACCCACAAGCTGTACAAGTATAGTGCTTTTCCCACACTGTGGCTACAAACAGCTCAAAGCCAGGACAAGATAGTGGTCACAACATGGTCACGTTCATTTAAAAATTCCACCAAGGAATTTTCCACTATTTTCTGTAGTATGTCCTTAGCTCTCTGGGGAAATCAGATATGAACATAGCTGGGAAGAATAGCACATGGGGAACATTTTTCTTGTTTTTACGTTCACCCTAGAAATCCTCCCTCTTTATAAGTCAAAGCTGTCTTCATAGGAGGAGGGGCATTGGTTTGAAGCTAAGGATCCACCATTTAAATGTTTTCCAAAGCCCAGTGAACCATTCTGATTGATGTTCTTATTTCACCAGGGACTAACCACACAGATATGTCTTTCCTCATCTCTGAGTTAATCCTGGGAACTAGAGTTTTGCCAAGTTTTGTCAAGGGGGAATCATAGATCAGCTTGATCTGAAATTTCTAGGAAAAGGCTTTTTAAAATAAGATGAGGCAAAAAAGCATTTGAAGGCGTTGCAAAACATGAGTATGACTGATTTTTTCCAAGTCCAATAAATCTCAAAAATAGCTGGGCTGAATTACCTCATGGGTGGGTGGGGGGAACAACTAGTGAACAAACAAAAACCCTGATGATTGTAGACTACAGTGCAAAGTATGAAGTGAGAAGCGCTTTTCTGAGGATTTGGAGCCAGGAAAAAATTGGGTTTATAGTGGAAAGCAAATTTGAACCTTACTACTATGGCGAGAACACCCCCTTTCCCATCTATCTCCCTGCCCCTGCAGGTACATCAGTGGTTCCCACCACCCTAGAATCTGGGGTCTCACAAACATTAATGAAATAACCCTCAAAACATGCCGGAGCGGCAGGAAGGTTTGTTGCTCCCAAGTAACAGATGAAGAACAGAGGCACAGAAGTGGGTAAGAGAGGGCACTTAAAGGTGCAGATAGGCATCCAGTGGGATTTTTCAAAAGCACCTAAGTGAGTTGGGTGCCAGACTCCCATTATCTCTCAATGAGAGTTAGGCACCGGACCTGCACCTCAACGCCTTGGGAAATCTGGCCCTGCGTGACTGGCCTGAGGTCACACAGGGAGCTTGTTTGATGTGTCAGTGTGTAGTGATTCACGCACAAGATCCTTCCCCCTCCTGGTATGAGTTTGCCCGCAGTCCAGTGCTCCCATCACCCTAGTGTCCAGAGATGAAATACTGGCCCAGAGAAGCAAATGGCAAAACTTCCAATGACTTTAGTGGCACCAAGATTTCTCACCCTAGGGGTATGTCTACACTGAACTATACACCCAGAGCTAGTAGATCACAAGTTAGTGACCCTGGGTTTGTTTACCTAGGGTTTGAGTGTCTACACTCAGTTGTAATCCCAGGTTAGGAATGGTTGAACCCTGGGTTCCAGCCTCAGGCTCCAGAGTCTACACTACATTATGTGGGCCCAAGTCCCACTACCCTTATCCCAGACTTCCTAGCCCCTCCCAATATGTTTCTAGTCTTAGCCCCTTGTGCGGGAAAACATGACTGTCCACCAAATGTGACTATCCAGAGGACAAGAAAAGTCGGCCCATGGGATTGTGGGATACTTTTCGCAGACTCCCAGAGAATGAGTCCAGTGGGACTGTGTCTACACTGCAAAGCAATAGGACTTGAGCCCTGGGTCCCATCTTGACTCAGGCTTGGACCTTCTACTCCCATGGAGTCCTGGGATGCTGGGTCTGCGACCTGGGTTAGTGAATTTTGTGTGTAGATGGAACGGGGAGTTAGGCTTGAGCCTGAGTTCAGTCCCTGGCTTCCATTGCAGTGTAGATGTACCCTCGGTGTCTTCTACAAATGAAAAGGGTCAAACTGTGCTGGGTGTGTTATGGTTATGTGATTGAGGGTGCAAGTAGCCACATCCCCTTTCCATCCTTGTGCAGCAGTTGGGTGCATTTGCAATCCCCATGCTCCCACAGTGCAGGGACTGCTCCATTTCTCTGACACCTGGGGCTGAAGAAACCCCAGGGATGAGGTTTGGTCAGGCCCTGTGCCCCCTGCCCTAGCCAGCATAGCATGTCATATACATAGGGGGCAATATTCTGCACTCCCTGGCAGGGTGGATAGCACGGGACACACTCATTCTGCCCATGCTTGGAGAATGCATGGAGACATTCTCTGTCTGCCTCCTACCGCTCCCACTAGGATAGTGCAGCTCAGGTCTGGTTCAGTAACGGTTTGGGAAAAGCAGGGACCAGGGAGTGGCAAACTTTGGAGCTAACACAAAAGTATTTAGATTAGTCAAGTCCAGAGAGGATTGTGAGGTACTACAGGGGAGCTAACCAAGCTAGTTAAATGGGTAACAAGATGGCAGATGAAATTAGTCTCTAAGGTGCCACAAGTACTCCTTTTCTTTTTGCGAATAAATGTAAAGTAATTCATGTTGGAGGGGAACTCATGAGCTACTCATGCCCCTTGCTGGGATCTAAATTAACTGCACCAAGTCAGGAAATGGACCTGGGCATAATTGTAGGGAACTCGATGAAAACATTCGCTCATTGTGCAGCTTTGCATAAACTAAATGCTAAGGTATAAAAGGAACAGGATGGACAATAATACAGAAAATTCTGTAATGCCATTATACACATCAATGCTGCAGCATCAAGTAGAATAGACTGCGCAGTACGGGTCATCCCGTCTCCAAAAGGATATTGCTGGATGGGGTTCAGAGAGGGGCAATGAGACTGATTAAGGGCCTGGGAAAACTCTCCTATGAAGAAAGACTGAAAAGATTGGGATTGTTTATCTTAGAAAGGAAACCCGTAAGAGGTTGTGATAACGGTGTCCAAAATAATGCATGATATTGAGATGGTGGATAGGAAACTTCTATTCTCCCTGTTATTCAAGGAAAGTGAAAGGCAGCAAAATGAAAACTGATTAAAGGAAATATTTTTTCGCACACTGGGTAATTAGACGGTGGAACTTATTGCCACAGTATGTTGTTAAAGTCAAAAGTTTGCAAGATTCAATGAGGAATTGAACATTTATCTAGATAACAAAAATACCCAGTTATAATAGTACATATTCTAAAAAAGACAAGAGCTTTGGTATGTATATAAATCATCCTCCTTCAAGCCATAGACCAACTTCTAACTCCTAAGGGTTGTGAGGAAACATCTCTTGGGGCCACGGTATCCCATAACTGCCCTCCCCATCCCCCTTGGTTTTTGCTCTGAAGCATCTGGTGTTGGCCATTGTCAGAGAGAGGACATTGGGTCTGATCCAGTACGAGAATTCTTAGATACATGTGCAAGACAGCAGGACTCATATATGAATGAAGGTCAAAGGGCCTTTGGAAAGAGAACAGGGGCAAGTATTTGCCTCCTGGTCTCTGCTGGGGAGCTTGGTTTTAAGGGCTAGCCTCACAATTGCTGGTCTAGGAAGCTCCATGGCAGAAATTCTTTTTCTTAGCCCCCTTTCATAGAATCATAGAAGATTAGGGTTGGAAGAGACCTCAGGAGGTCATATAGTCCAACCCCCTGCTCAAAGCAGGACCAACACCAACTAAATCATCTCAGCCAGGGCTTTGTCAAGCTGGGCCTTAGAAACCTCTAAGGATGGGTAGGTAACCCATTCCAGTGCTTCACCACCCTCCTAGTGAACTAGTGTTTCCTAATATCCAACCTAGACCTCCCCCACTGCAACTTGAGACCATTGCTTCTTGTTCTGTCATCTGCCACTACTGAAAACAGCCGAGCTCCATCCTCTTTGGAACCCCCTTCAGGTAGTTGAAGGCTGCTATCAAATCCCCCCTCACTCTTCTCTTCTGCAGACTAAATAAGCCCAGTTCCCTCAGCCTCTCCTCGTAAGTCATGTGCCCCAGCCCCCTAATCATTTTCGTTGACTTCCACTGGACTCTCTCCAATTTCTCCCTTCATCCCTTCTGTAGCGGGGGGACCAAAACTGGACGCAATACTCCAGGTGTGGCCTCACCAGTGCCAAATAGAGAGGAATAATCACTTCTCTCGACCTGCTGGTAATGCTCCTACTAATACAGCCCAATATGCCATTAGCCTTCTTGGCAACAAGGGCACACTGCTGACTCATATCCAGTTTCTCATCCCCTGTAATTCCCAGGTCCTTTTCTGCAGAACTGCCGCTTAGCCAGTCAGTCCCTAGTCTGTAGCGGTGCATGGGATTCTTCCTTCCTAAGTGCAGGACTCTGCACTTGTCCTTGTTGAACCTCATCAGATTTTTTTGGTCCAATCCTTCAATTTGTCTAGGTCACTCTGGACCCTATCCCTACCCTCCAGCATATCTACCTCTCCCCCCAGCTTAGTGTCATCTGTGAACTTGCTGTGGGTGCAATTAATCCCATCATCCAGATCATTGATAAAGATGTTGAACAATACCGGCCCCCTGGGGCACTGTGCTTGATACCGGCTGCCAACTAGACATCGAGCCGTTGATCACTACCCGTTGAGGCTGACAATCTAGCCAGCTTTCTATCCACCTTATAGTCCATTAATCCAATCCATCCTTTTTTAACTTGCTGGCAAGAATACTGGCAAGAATTTCCATTTCATGGAGGGTCATGTGAGAGGTTCTTACTCCACCATGAGGACACTAGATTTCTTGGAGGATATAGTGTGTTTTTCTCTGTCCTCTGCCCCCAGCCCAGACAGTAGCAATGTGTCTCGTGGGGAGAGGTACTTTTGAGAAAGCCACCACATTGGCCAACAAAAGGGATGAACCAGGATTTCCAGAGGTACAAAGCAGGAGCTGCTATAGCTTGAGCGGTAGCAGACTCGCATCCTCTGTGGATTGGGCGCAGAAGCGGACATGGGACACAGCTGGATTATACTTTGATCTAGTCATAGATCATTTCATTTTATGTCAAATGAAACCGTTGTGATAATCTAGTCTGACCTGCATATCACAAGTGATAGACTCTCACCCAGTGATTCCTGCAACAAGCCCAATAGCTTCTTTTCCTGTTATTCCTTATGTATCATACTCAAAGTTTATGACCATGATTAAGGCATTTGAGTGTTTGTGGACTCAGGTTACAATAAACTGCTTTTTAAAAACACATCAGATTTTTTCATATTTTCCTCTCAGTGTCACGACAGGGCAGAGTTAAGGTTTCTGCTCAAAGAGAAACTCGATTATGAAGAACAAAAGGGAAGAAAAGGACCATTAATCCTAAAAAATACATATTCAAATGTAGCCTATGCACAAGATTTTAGGAAGTTTTAATGATACAGGGAGTTGTCTATGACAGGGCAGAGTTAAGGTTCTTTAGGTGCCCTAACAGTGCATTTCCAGACATTAACATGTTAGATTTCTTTTCAGTTTAACCTTATTTGTAAATTTCCTGGGTTCATAAGACTTGGTTTTGGACAGTTACCACATCCCTGTAATGTAGTGTACCCTAAGCTACTGACATGTATTGTCAACCTTAACTCCATTTTAATGTGCTTTTTGTCATGGAATATTTGCTGATAAAGTTTGCAGATGACACAGACATTGGTGGAGTGATAAATAACAGTGAGAAAAGGTCAGTTATACAGGGCAATCCAGATTGCTTGGTAAATTGGACATGAACAAACAACATGAATTTTAATGCAACCAAATGTAAGGTTATAAATCTAGGAACAAAGAATATAGGTCACACTTACAGGATGAGAGACTGTATCCTGGAAAGCAGGGTACAGACTCTGTAAATGACTTAGGTGTCATAATTACCTACATGGGGAGAAGATACTTGATACCATAGGAGTTTTTAATCTAGCAGATAAATGCATAACAAGATCTAATAGTAGGAGCTGAAGCTGGAAAAATTCAACCTGGAAATAAGATGCAAATTTTTACCAGTGAGAATAGTTAATCATTGGAACAGATTCCCAAGGGATGTAGTATATTCTCTATTACCTGAAGTCTTTAAATCAAGGCTGGACGTATGTCTAAAAGAAATATTATGGTTTAACAAGTCACTGTACTTGAGGCAGGAATTGCTAGTGAAATTAGTGTGTTTTGCAGGAGGTCAGATGTGATGATCATAATCTTTTGACCTTAATATAGATGAATCTATGCATCACAGTTGACAATAAGCATTCCTTTTGAGATCTAATTGCCAGTACATTCAACTAATTAGGAGTCGCAAGACCTTTTGCAGTAACAAATTTGGTGACTGTAGATAATGTTACATACTTTAGGTTCATTGGGATTTGGTCTGATACCACAGCAACTCAGAGCCAATCAGTCACTTGTGGGCTGCCAAAAGCCTAGAATAATAATATCAATAATTCGAACAGTTTCACCAAGATTAGCAATTTTTTGGTCATGAACAAAATGGAGAATCATTGACCAATGATTCAGCCAGCATTTATAGGGTGATTTTCAAATAATTTTCAGGCCAGAAACTGAGGCACTTAGTAGAACTAAGAGTATGTCTATACTACCCGCCGGATCGGCGGGCAGTGATCGACCCAGCGGGGGTCAATTTATCGCGTCTAGTCTAGACGCGATAAATTGACCCCTGAGCGCTCTCCCGTCGACTCCTGTACTCCACCGCCGCGAGAGGCGCAGGCAAGTCAACGGGGGAGTGGCAGCTGTCGACTCACCGCAGTGAAGACACCGCGGTGAGTAGGTCTAAGTATGTCGACTTCAGCTACGTTATTCACATAGCTGAAGTTCCATAACTTAGATTGATCCTCCCCCCACCCCCCAACCCCAGTGTAGACCAGGCCTAAAATTATTTTTCTGTGTATTGAGGGTGCTGTTTTGCAGCCTAAGATTACTGGGCCAACATCTGACCAACAATTTGCAGAGAAATCAGGAGCAAACATTTGTTCTCACAACTGTCCTGTAATCGATGCATCTGACTATATCTGAAGCTTTTGACTATATAGCATATAAGATTTGTACAAAAATCATTATTTCTCATTTTATTCCATACAGTGAACTCATTAACTCATAGGGAAATGGGTTGGCGGCCTTTTTACATGTACTGGGACTGTGAGATATACATTGAATGTAGGGCTCTCTCTATTGCTCTCTTTAAGTATATGTTAGTAGATCAGACACAGATATGAGATTTTTATAATGGCTGATTTAGGATTGGTTTTACATTGTTTAGTTTAGTATAGTTTTAATTTTTCAGTTAATTTGATCCCAATCCAGCAAAGGATTTAAGCACCAGCTCAACAGTAAGCATGTGATTAGCCCTTCTGAAATTAAAAGGAGTACTTGTGGCACCTTAGAGACTAACCAATTTATTTGAGCATGAGCTTTCGTGAGCTACAGCTCACTTCATCGGACGAAAGCTCATGCTCAAATAAATTGGTTAGTCTCTAAGATGCCACAAGTACTCCTTTTCTTTTTGCAAATACAGACTAACATGGCTGTTACTCTGAAATCTGAAATTAAAGTTAAGCATATGCTTAGGCAATTATAATTATTATTATATTGTTACTACTACATGAGGACCGAGAGGCCCCAAATGAGATCAGGGCCCCCTTGTACCAGCCCCTGCACAAACACATACAGAGAGACAGATGCTGCCCCAAGGAGCTCCCAATGTAAAGAGACAACACAGACAGTGGGTGGGAGGGAAACAGATGAATGGAGCAGGGAAGTGACTTGGCCACAGAAGATCAGTGGCAGAGCCAAGATGAGGAGCCAGGTCTCTTGGTCCCCAGGCCAATGCACTAGACGATGATGATGATGGCCCCAATGAACCTACATGTCTACAGATTAATGCAGTGTTGCTTACTCTGACTGACCTTTTTAACTTTGTTCCACTTTAAGACAAAGGAAGCTTAAAAAACAACTATGAAAACATGTTCTGGATATGTTTCCTGTCAAGTGTCTCCATCCAAAACTTGATTCCTTGGAGCTGAGAGGAGAGCATTACAGATGGAGCAGAGCTCGGTTTCATAGAATCATAGAATCATAGAATATAAGGGTTGGAAGGGACCCCAGAAGGTCATCTAGTCCAACCCCCTGCTCGAAGCAGGACCAATTCCCAGTTAAATCATCCCAGCCAGGGCTTTGTCAAGCCTGACCTTAAAAACCTCTAAGGAAGGAGATTCTACCACCTCCCTAGGTAACGCATTCCAGTGTTTCACCACCCTCTTAGTGAAAAAGTTTTTCCTAATATCCAATCTAAACCTCCCCCACTGCAGCTTGAGACCATTACTCCTCGTTCTGTCATCTGCTACCATTGAGAACAGTCTAGAGCCATCCTCTTTGGAACCCCCTTTCAGGTAGTTGAAAGCAGCTATCAAATCCCCCCTCCTTCTTCTCTTCTGCAGGCTAAACAATCCCAGCTCCCTCAGCCTCTCCTCATAACTCATGTGTTCCAGACCCGTAATCATTTTTGTTGCCCTTCGCTGGACTCTCTCCAATTTATCCACATCCTTCTTGAAGTGTGGGGCCCAAAACTGGTTTAGTTCTTTCAACATGAAAACTCGTTGCCTCAGCAGCACAGCTTGTACCCTACCTGTAGCTGGAAGATTCCCTTGCCCCCTGAAATTGATGGTCGTGCCATCTACCGTACAACTGCTGACTACTGAAAATGTAATCCTGGAGGTGTTTGCAAACTGCATCTGCAGTTGCTGGATTTTGTGGCTGAGTCTGCACATCCTTTGAGAAGGTGGCACTGTCTATTGTCTTCCCTTTGGAGTGTTTTTGTGCACTTTGTGCAGAGTATTTTGCTCTCTAACTCTTTCAGAATGAACGTGCAAATCCCATCTCCCGTTAGTCATTGCAATTCTCTTAATCCTTTAAAAGAGCCTTCACAGTGCAACAAAATTATTTTGGTGTCACTAGGAAAGCAAACCACTCTTGAATCCTCTTATAACTCCATGAGGGATGTTTTTCTCCTCGATATTTTCTCAGGTTTCACCACTTACTTATTTCTGAGTGAGGGATAATAGCTCTTAGAATAAGCCACACACTGATTGTATTATTATTGCTATTTTGATGATTGTGGCTATTGAACATATCCTGACTGAGGACCTTTAAGTACAAACCTTCTACTCTGGAATTGTGAATTACGCCAGCCCCTTTTCTAATCTCTCTCGGCCTCCACTTCCTTAGATGGATTGTCTGTGCATCTGGTTGCATATTTTGAATCAAAAGACAATTAAGTTACATTTCTGTGCATAGTTTACTGTTGCTCTGAACCAGTCACTGTTCCGCTGAGGTTAATCTTGGGTTTTTGCAAGCTTGTTTGTAGTACCTTCTTCTCAGTTACAATTTTCATTTTACTATTATTAAATATTCCCAGACATTACATTATTATGTGCCTCTGAGCTTAAATTCCTGAATTGGGGACTGCTCACATCTGGGCTTCTTCTGACAATGATTGTTCTCCTTTGCAAAGGAATAGATATTAAAGCTGAATGTTGAAATGATTTCCCATAACTCTTTGGGATGGGTCTGCCCAGGTACATGCTGTAACACAATCTGTTTGGAATGGCCTTGGCAGAAATTGGAATGGCCTTGGCAGAAAAAGGAATAGCAGAATCTATTTAATCCTATGCAGCAAGTAGCAAAAATATCTAACCCTCTGTTCACCCGTTCGAGTTACACAACAAAGAACTAGAGAGGGATTGGAGAGGTGACTGTGGACCTTGGCTTTGAAAAAGAAAATGGTGCCAGACTCGGGTTATATTGCACACTTTATGCCTGTTCACTGCATAGATCATGGCATTCTAAATGTTTTCTTGTTTTGCTTTGTCTCAAGCTAATTCTGCCCCAGGAGTTCCCAGCCTATGGCCTCAAGTGTCATTATGGAGCTGTTGAACTGCTGCGGGAAGTATTTTGCATATTTTTGCAATGATAGTCAAACACTGGAAATCAGTTTACCTGAAAGTCAAAGTCCCAAGTTTTTATCTTGCATCTGGTTCAGGATCAATTGGCAGCTTGTGTTCTGAGTGATGTTGTTATGATGAATTGTCATGGCGCACAGAAAAAACATTCAAATGATTCCCTGGGTCCAAATATTCCAATGCTGATCAGAACTCATATTTGGTACCACCTGACATTTGAAATTGCTTTTTATTTTTTCCTACTTGTTTAACTTCTTATGACAGCATCACTCTGTTCCACATACACACACACACACACAGACAGTCAGAGACAGATCCTCCCCCACCCCCATCGTATACACACACACTTACAGACACACTGACATGTACCGATTCAGAGACGTAGATATACACACCGGCAGACACACAAATGCAGGCACATAGAGACAGAGGCACACACAAGTGTCCACACACACACACACACAGACACAGATTCACTCTCACACGCACTGATTTTCACACAGATTCACGCAGAGTGAAACCGTAACTTTTTTTTGTTCCCATTGTCTCCGACCCATATACTCCAGGAAGTTTAATTTGTTCTCGATGGTAATCACCATTAAATAGAAATTGTCTTTTTCTGTGTAAACACGTCATTAGTGAAGCTGGTTTCTGCAGAGTCCAGATTTCATTTTTATTAAAATGAAACACTTTTAGACTCCTCACTGTGTCCAAGGATGAACAGTATAATTTTAACCCATTGGGTTGGCCACAGATAATTGCGCTAGCATTTGATTGGATGATTAGGGAAATATCGTCTTCTCATGCAGTATAATTTGCATTTTCCTCTACTTCTATGGAGTTCAGTCATGCTTTTGTACACAGGCAGTTTTAATGAGCATTATAAATCCTAATGAATATATTTCCATGTTCATTTTATTGGCTTGTTTTTATTACTGAAGGTCTAAAACACAGGTCCAGTTAAAAACCTGCAGATGAAATGATTGCACAGTGTGGTCTGGAAAGAGGCATTATATTTCTATTTCTCTCTCCCTCTCTTTAATAAGAATAATTGTGAATAAGGAAGTCTCCTGTTTATGGAATAAGAACTGGGAACACAGTGGGGAAGATGTTTGAATTCTTGAGCCCCAGACATTAGAATAAAGGCATTCTCCTCTTATGGGCGGTACCACGTCTTTCAGAAACAGTGGATCCTAGAGGGAAGCGTCTTTTCTCTTGTTGACTTTAGAGGGGAGCGACTTGGAAGCCAGGACACTTGAGGATTTGGGACTGGGACTGACCTTCAGGTCGGCTATTGAAATCTGTTCTAGTCAGTGCTGACTGAGAGCTATTATCCTTGGGCATCTGTTCCCTGCTCTCTGTGCAATACACTTAGGGGCTTGGGCCAGTTGCTGCTGTGTAGGCATCCCCATCACTAAACTCACCATCACAATTGGCCCCCATGTCAGCAGACTCCGCGAACAGTGCCAGGCTGGAATGGGCCTGGAGAATGAATGCTTATCTCCTCGGAGTCTCTCCGGAACATGACTGATGCCCAGTGGTGGGGCAGTGCAGGGAAGTTTGTACGCCTGTTTCCCAGGCTGCACACGCTCTGTGGAGAAATGAAGGATGCCAGTCTGCAGGGCTGTTTATGCAGAACCTCATCAATACTGCAGTCACTGACATTTACTGTAAATGTTCCTGTTGCTCAATGATTATTCTCTAACACCTACTGTGACTTCATCTGCAGTCTCATTGGAATACTCAATTCTTTTCTCTTCCCTTCTCTATGCTTCTCTTCCTCAGGTATAACTGAGACACCCTCTTGAAGTGTTTTCAATGCCTCGATAGATTCGAGATGTCTTTGCCATCAGTCTTGAAGAGAAATCTTCAGTGAAATATTAACTACCAAAATATTATTTCATTCCAAAGTGAGATATGCAATAAATGACATCCCCACTGCTGCCCCATCTTGTGTTATTAGTTGTGTGCCCAATGGCCCCCGGGAGTGGGGAGCTGCGCAGATACAGTCCCTAATCCATTGCCTTCCTCCATTGCATGTTCTCTAGACCCCACTGTGTTAACTCCCTAGCCACTAGCTCTTTTCTGGGATCTCTGCAATCTGACTTCTGCCAAGGCTGTGCACCGTTTTTTGGTATTGGAAAATGTCGGAGATTTTCACAATATTTCACAATTAAAACTAAGAAAAGTAAGTGTTCACAAATGTGACCAGCTGTATGCAAGGCCGTCTTCTGTATCCCATTCTCCTTGATTTCTCTGCCACACGCACCAGCCCAACACACTGTCCACCATAATACTCTCAGCTCCCTAGGCTTTCACAGCTCTGTGCTTGAGTGATTCCTCTCCTAGCTCTCCAAATATTCCATCAGTTTCTCTCTTGAATCATATACTTCCATTAATTGGCTGTCCCTCCTCCTTCCCTCTCCCACTCTCAGTTTGAGCCTCCCAAGTTCTTGTCTGGTCCCCTCCTTTTCTTAGGCTCCACTTTATCCCATTGGGTTAGAGAACGATGCAGCAAATATGACTGTATAGCTTGTATGAAGGGAGATCTGAGTTCCTAGTCTCTGCTCCATAGTGGGGATTCAAACATAGGATTCTGAGTGCCCTAATCACTGGCCTCTTGGGTGTAAAGGCACCTAAGTCCCCTCATGAGTCTATCCTGAAAAGTGTGTGCATTTTGTTTCAGAAATGTCTAAATGAACTGGTTTGATTCTTCTGATTCTTTTTTTTTTACCAAAACAAGTTGGCGAAATTGGTATGAATTGACAAACCATTTCAGTTGCCCTGAGTCTGCATTTTTTTGGTTGAAAATGTGACCAGCTTTACTCGTGATCTCTTGCCCTGCATGACTCTGCACAGATTGATAAGGGTATAGGAATTGTCATGTGGGATCAGACCGGATCCATCTAGTCCAGTATCCTTTCTCTGTTAGTGGCTCACACCAGATGCTTCAGAGGAAGAAGCCCTGCAGTGGGCAAGTATTAGATAACTGCCTCAGGGGAAGATTTCTTCCAATTTTATTTATTTTTTTAATATTCACTCATCTATCTCTGGATGCTTTTGTGATCTTGCAGATGTCCAATCCTCTTTGGATTCTGCTAAGTTCTTGACCTTAATGATTTCATGTGGCAATGAGTTCCATACACCAATTGTACATTGTATGAAAAAGCATTTCCATTGATAGGATTTACTATTGCTTATAGTCCTTGCCCCAAAGAGAGTAAATCTAAATTAGAAACAAGCTCAGAACCCAGTGAGAATCATAGTCCTGTGTAGCATTTAAATCTCTGTCATGATGCTGAAGTAAATGTTTAAGCCCATTTCAGGGAATGCGCTGAAGAGACAGAAGAGGGTGGGGGTGAGAAAAAAAAGTTAAAGGAGGAGCACCAAGGTAGGAAGGGTCAGACATAGAGAGCACAATGCCCAGGATGGCATGGTCAGCTTTTAAAAGTAGTCTTGGTATTTAGATACGAATATTGGGCCCAAACTTGGAATCTGAGAAGGAGTCCTTGTGTATTGTGCTGCTCGCTGTAATGCAGAATCAGTGGAACTGATATGATTTCCCGTTGAAGTAGCTTGATTACATTTCTTTCACCTTAGTCTTGCAATGAGGAAAAGAGGAGGAAGGAGATGTGGGAAGCGCTCAGTCTAGGATAACAGGCTGGCAGAGAGAGTGGCAGCGTCCAGACCCCTTCTGGCTGGTGGAGAGTATAACCTATTAAGTGGTCTCTGCTTAATGGCTTTGATTATCTACTGAATATAACAAGTTTCATGTAGAGAAATTTACCTGCCTGATGATTTGGGTTCACACTTTTAGCATCCATGACATTAGAATGGGGAAAAGTGTTCTGAAAACGTATCCTCCGTGTGTATCTACACAATGTGCACTTGGGAATCACATAAAGAAAAGGGGGACTTGTGGCACCTTAGAGACTAACAAATTTATTTGTGCATAAGCTTTCGTGAGCTACAGCTCACTTCATCGGATGCATTCGATGAAGTGAGCTGTAGCTCACGAAAGCTCATGCTCAAATAAATGGGTTAGTCTCTAAGGTGCCACAAGTCTTCCTTTTCTTTCTGCGAATACAGACTAACACGGCTGCTACTCTGAAACTTGGGAATCACAGTTTCTCCTGCAGTTTTTCCTTGTGCATGCGACTCCTGGTGCAACTGGCTTGGGAGTGATTGTTGCTTTCTCTGTTGATCTGTGATCCAAGCCGCCTCAGGTTTGGATTTGGATCACAGTATGAAGCCTCCCAATCCCCCAAACTGTCTCAGTTTCACTTGACCTGCTAAACAAGGAGACTCTGTGGCTTTATTTTTTTCATTTTATTGCCTTTGTTGCCTTAGAATCAGGGAAAGACCCTTCTTCTGAAGGAAAGTTCAGCAATCTTTCAGTTCAGGAGCCACAAGAGTACAGGACAAAGCATAAGGTACTCCACATTCCTGTAGCCAGTGACGTCAAGAGCAAAGCCAGCTTCCTCTACCCATCATAGCTCATATTGGTCTGTGATGCTTGGCTTCTCCTTTCTACATAGCAAAGGAAGACAGAGGCAGAAGATGCGAGAAGTGAACTAAGGAAGTGGGGAAGGATAGGTTTTTGTGGAACATTGGTCTACCTTCTATGGGAAGAAGGAACTGTATGGTTTGGATGGCCTCCACCTCATTATCAGGGGAACCAACATCCTCAGGAACAGGGTGGCTAGAGAAGTCAGGAACTAATAATAAAAGGGTGACAAGCCAAAGTTTAATCTACACTGAATATTTATTTATTGTTGTTCAAAATATCCCTTGTTATTGAATGCCCGCTTAGCCTTTGAAACAATCCCAGCTGGGCTAGTGGGCTGCAATCACTGAGTGACAGAGGGCACGCAAGGCTTGCTGAAAAATCAATGATGCGTGAATTGAGTGTGCACATTCAGTGTTACCCGCTTTCCTTCTCTGGACAGAACAGAGAATATTGGTGTCAGGCCCAAGGGCAGCAGGAGAACAAACCACATTTGAATTTTCTTTTTACAGCTGGAATTTGGTCTTGCACTGAGACAGGCACTTTTCCAGCCTAAGGGTTGTTTGACCTGTTGATACGTGGCTAACCAGAGGAAGAATTCCAGTTGAGAGAAAGTTCAGCCTGGATGGGATTCTGGGGGAGTTTGCTTCCTAAAGGATTTCTTATCCTTCTCTTCATGTGTCAGTATATTTATGTCTACATCTGTAACTTTCACTCTGTGCATCTGAAGAAGTGAGGTTTTTACCCACCAAAGCTTGTGATCAAATAAATCTGTTAGTCTTTAAGGTGCCACCGAACGCCTTGTTGTTTTTGTGGCTACAGACGTTTGTGGATACACGGCTACCCCCTGATACTTATCCCATCTCAGGCTCACTGAGTGCTGCTTTTCTCAGGCAGTGGTGCAAGGAGAAATGATTTCTTGCCGGTACGCTGGACTCATGGGAGGGACACAAAGGAGGGGCACGTGACCTCCCCATGTGACCCCCACATGGCTCCTCCCTACCCTGCCCCCAGCCTGGGGCCCCCACGCACTCCCCGTCCCCTCCCCATGATCCACATCCATCCCATGTTACCTGGGGGGGCCCTCTGTCCTCCCACTGCGCTGGAGACTTCTGCTCCACAGACCCCAGGCAGGAGGACTCCGGAGAGGTGGCTGGAGGCAGGCTCCTTCTCTGTCTTTACGGTGCTCTGTACCAGCTATAAATATCTTACTGCTATGGTGGACCGGACCAGACCGGCCTACTTGCACCACTGGCATCGGGCTTCCCTCTGGCAGTTTGATTGTAACAGGAAAGGGATCGTTCAGCCCTATCCAAAGTAACCACTGATTTTAGGTGCCTCCGTTTTGGGATGCCCAAGTCAAGGCACCTATGGGCTGATTTTTCAGAGATGTGGAGCCCTCAATGAGTTGTGGGTACTCAGCACCTCTGAAAATGAGGCTCATGGTCTCTCAGCATGGGAACCCCCCCAAACTGAGAAAGCCCAAATCAGTGACCTCTCTTCAAAATTTTAAGTACACTCTGTCTGATGTGGTAAGTTGCTTCCTGTCTTGTTTGGGTATCTTATAGTAAAGTTGGCAAAGAGTCCTGAGGCACCTTATAGACTAACAGACGTATTGGAGCATAAGCTTTCGTGGGTGAATACCACTTCATCGGACGCATGCATAATAAAGTTGTTACTAAGTTTACTTTATTTTCTTGTCCAAGGCTGAGTGTCAGTGAATAGCCAGCAGGGCTCTGTTCAGAGGGGCATATGGAGGAGTGGGTCACTCTAAACTTGTCCTTTAGAGCTGCAGGTACAGTATAAATAACTCACCTGAGGAGCTTTACATGAGTGCACATGAGCACTGACAGCTGAAGGAACCTGGTAATGCAGGCTTGCAAACTGCATTTGTGCCTTTTTAAAATTAATGTTTAAAGAAGAACCGTCAGCTCTCTGGGCAGCAGCATGGGCGGACGGGACGTGGGGCAGGCAAAGAAATGTGGTGGAATGAATAGTGTTCTGTACTCCAGGAAGTTGCTGATTGATGACACTGATACTAGGCTCCTGTGCAAAAGCTATCTCACCTCTCCTTGCATTTAGTGTATTTATTTAAAATCCCAGCACAGATTAGCCTGACCAGAGCCCTGCTGCTCTCCATTTATAGGCAGCCTGCTTGGCGCTGTTTGCATAAGACCACTTGGGGAGAGCAAGGGATTATGGGCACTACAGAAAATGCCTAGTTGAAACAAATTTTAATCTTTTTTCTCTAAACTGCTCCAAGTATCCAGCACAGAACAATTTACTCCTTAAACTGAGTGTTTGTTCTGTCTCTGACATCAAGATTATTAAAATAAAGATCTGGATGAATGAAGTGTAGTAGCTGGATTGCTTGGGTACTAGCTGCCAGCTCAGGGGCATTAGGATTTATCGGTGGCGTTGATGTTTTTCAGAAAGAAGGCAAAGAACTCATGAAAATGGCAGGGTTGGAGAAGCCCCCCTGCACAGAGCATTATCAGAGCGAGGGACAGCTTCTCTCTGAGTTCTGCAAGGAGCTTCGCATTGAAGATACGTGCTGCTGCCTGTGGGAAGGATGCCCTTTTCTGTTCGCTAGCTTTCGTCTGTGCACAAGGCATGGCCTCGTTGCAGCTCTTGGTCAAACCGCACTCCTTCTACGAAGGCCAGGAGAAACGAGCATGTTCTTATTAGCGTGGAGTGAAGTGAACAAAGCTTTAAGTCACTGACTGCCCCACGTTCCCCACTGTGTCCCGCTGTCTCGGAGTGGTGATAAGCTCTTTGGGGCAGGAACGGTCGTCAGGTTTATGCGTTGTTCAGCACAGAGCATGCTGCTGCCTTGAAACAAATATTCAGTCAATAGCAATAACCGGGGGGCAACTCGGTTTGGCCATGGTCATTCTGTGCTCAGTCGGGCAGGGATTTCTGCCTTCCACTCAGGCCCCTCTACCTCTGGAACAGCTGCAGTCCAGCTGCTGGCAACCCTGCTGAGGCGAGCGCTAAACCTCTCTGGGGTCAGAGCTGTGGTATGTCGGTTTCTATAGCAACCAGCCAAAGGTCCACTTTCTCAGCACAGTTCCCCTCCTCAAGCGAGTTGTGGAGTTCGCTCAGCTGAAGAGTATGGGGCTGCAGAGCGCTGGGTTAGCGCACTCCCGTTTCCCCTTAACCCGCAGACCTCTCTGTACTTGCTAACAAACTGGCAGAATTGGGTGAGGAGATTTAGGCTTGAAAAGCTCCATTTTATTAACCAGACGGTCCCTGGTTCTGGGGGCTGCGTGGCAGTGTTTCAGATGGAATAGTGACTAGAATAGCAGGAACACGAGTGATACCAGCTTGCAGTTCGAGAGCAGAAGGGGCGGTGAGCAAACATCCAGAGAGCGCCTCACCTCTGAAGGGCCAGGCTGGCCACGTTCCCTCATGCTGTGCTTTTCCTTCTTTGCCTAGTGCTAGAGCTCGAACGAGGGGCCTTGTTGTCTGTCTGTTCAACTCTTTCCAGTGCCCTTTTAGCGGCTCTCTTTGCGCTAAGGGGCAGATGAAGAGCAGAGGGTTCCTCTGAGTTGCTAATTAACAACATGTTCTTCTTTTAAAACACACATAGTACAATCCATACACAATTTACGCCCAGCAACAGTGACAATCACCCCTACGGCCCTCACAGTCACACTAACACATGTAACGGCAACAGACATGCATGCGGCAACCCCGACACAACATACCCAGCTAAAATAGACACAAAAACAAAAATAACCACTTGAACACCCCAGCCTCTCTTAATAAAGTTCATCTGTTATGTCTGGACCTTGTTCATAATAAATGCCAGAATATCCATTCACTTTAATGATGTTATCAATATCCGTAAGAAAGCTACGTACAAAATCAATGCATTTAAATAATCAGATCGTTACAAGTGCATCTACACCAGTAGGGCCATGTCTGATTTTACTGTCTGTGATTCTGTAACCAAGGTGCAAGAGCTGTGAAGATGAGCATGGGAATAGATCTAGAAATGTTCAGAACTGGTTGCTCTAGAAAGATAATAATGATGCTTTTAATCCTGGGCTACCTAGGGCCTGAGTCTACTCTTATCTATGCTCTGTAAATCAGTAAAACCAATGTAGGTGAGATCAGACTTTGGCTCCTGCTGTCCACGAGGACTTAATCCTGGCTGCTACTGAGTACTCACACTTCCAATGATTAACTCAGTACCTCTCAAGTGGCCTCAGTACGTGGTAGGATCAGGCCCCATGTGAGGTTCAGGAGGTGATTCTGTGACTCTATTTCTCTCTATCTAGTGACAGATCGCAGAACGTGGTCACTGGTGGTGAGTCATTGTTGACGGGGGTGTTCCTAGGCATATGTTCTAGGCCCAGTGGTATTGAGTGTTTTTATCGAAATATGAAAGTAAATATAAAATCATTGTTTATAAAGCTTGCAGCTGACACAAAAATTGGTGGAGAGGTAAATAATGAGAACAAGTCAGTTCTGGAAAGTGATATGGATAGTTCAGTAAGTGATCACAAATGACATACATTTTAATACAATCAAATACAAAGTCATAATTCTAAGAACAAAGACTGTAGCTCACACTTACCGGATGGGGTTCTGTGTTCTGGAGAGCAGTGACTCCAAAAAGGATTTAGCTGATATGATGAGTGATCAACTGAACATGAGCTGTCAGTGTGACACTGTGGCCAAAAGGGCAAAAAGCAATGCTTATATCTATAAATGGGGGCTATTGAGTTGGATATGGTACTGGTGAGACCACTACAGGAATAGTGTGTCCAGTTCTGGTCTGCACACTTTAAAAAGGATGTTGGAAAATTGAAGGAGGTTCATAGAAGAGTCACAAAAACAATCCAAGGGTTAAAAAGCTTATTTTACAGTGAAACACTTGGGAAGTTCAATCTATTTAGCGTAGTAGAGAGAATGTTAAGAGATGACTTGATCCTGGTCTATAAATACTTGCATAGGGAGAAGCCATCTGATAATAGATGACTCTTTAATCTATCCGATAAAATCAGAACAAAATCTAATTGCTGAAGGTTGAAGCTAGACCAATTCAATTTGGAAACAGAAAACACATTTTTAACAATGAAGCTAATTATTTAGCCATTGAAACAACCTACAGAGGGATGGGGTGGATTCTCCAGCACTTGAAATTTTAATATCAAAATTGGCTGTCTTTCAGAAAGATCTCATCTAGCTCAACCCAAAGTTATGGGTTAAACTAAGTGATCAGAAGGGTCCCTTTCTGATACTAAAATCTATGGATCTATGAATGGCTGCACCACAGCTGCTGTTCCAGGTGCCGTGAGTTTGATGGTCTCAGCAGTGTTTGTGATGAGTGAGCAGGCAAGTGTGGGGCTGAACAAGGAGCTGGGAAGTTCAGTGACCCACAGCAGATAAAAACAGGACTTCGTTTCTTCTCTTTCCCCTTTTCATCAACACCTTTTATTTTCCTTTCACATTTTTATAGGCAGGTTCATTGGCTCAAGATATAGACAGTATTTCAAGTCCCAGTGTACTAAATTGTGGCAAATCTTAGAGTTAGTTTTAGTGATGACTTTGTCTTTGTTTGTGAGGAGAGGTGGATGAAGAAAGAGAATTCCTGTCCTGGTGTTCAAGAGCTCAACTTTTATAAACACAAATATTTACTGCATTCTTTATGGTGTAAAGTGACATCTGTCTCTTTCTGGGATTTGATTTTTGTTTTAATTTTGTTGTGTTTTCCTGTTTATGGGGATCTGTCAAGTATTCCTCACTTCAGATCATTGCTGAGCCCAGATACACAAATGGACTTACGTGTTGCAAGGCTCAGCTTTGCAGCACCTAACTTGTAGGTGCCCAGCTGTGCAGTGGAATTCATAGTTCTGGGCTCTGTGTGGCTCATCAGCTTGTCTCTCTCACCAATGGAAGTTGGTCCAGTCAAAGATTTTACCTCACCCATCTTGTCTCTCTAATATCTTGGGACCAGCATGGCTACAACAACACTGCATAGTCCTGAGGTAAGCACCCACGCTCCCTGTACAATGCATGGGGAGAGCGAGGCACCTAGTAAGGGGATACACCAAAGTCAGCAAGCCGAGTGAGGTGCTGCCCAAGATAGACAACAGGAAAATCTGAGGAGAGGGGTGTGGTCAAAGCCCCACCCCACAAAGGGAGTTAGGCGTCTAAGGCCTGGCTGGAGGTGTGCAGCCATCTCTGCTTGGGATTCAGAGCCAGGAACCCTCTTCTGGAGTCAGGTGTCTAAACTGTTCTTGTCAGGAAATGCAGGGGATGACTTGCCCTGCACTCCCCTTATAACTTTTAGTCCAGGGTTTGGATACTTACCTGCAGTGTGGGAGACCCAGGTTCATCTTCCCCCTTTGCCTGGTCAGGGCAGGGATTTGAACTTGTGTCCTTCTCTCTAACCACTGGTCTCTGGGTTACTCTCAGGCTCTCCTGTTGAAGTTGTTCCATTGTGTATAAATCATTCAATAGTGATTGGGGCAGAGGGACTGGATCTGGGTCTCCCCCACCAAGGAGATTGCCCTACCCACTAAGATATATAGTCATTTTGACTCTCATTTTGGTCCAATGACTATTTAATTGGAGAAACTGAGCGAGCCCTGCCCCAGACTACCCTTATCCCAGGCCCTCTACATAGAGAGTGGAGACTCAAGTTCAAATGCTTTTTTCCATATCTGGCAACAGTGGAATTGAACCTGGTTCTCCTACATGCTGGGTGAGTGCACTAACCAATGTACTAAAAGTTATAAAGGGGTGGGACCCACCACAGCCTCCTTGGCTGATTCTTCTGTGGAGGGTTAGACATGCTCTGAGAACATTCACTGTCTTGAGCCCAGCAGGCTTGTTAGGTGGGGGAATACTTGCTGGGACTGTGGTGTGAGCTTGGCGTGCAGATGTTTGTTGGGAGGTGGCCTAGCATGTGGTCACTGGCAGAAGCTTGGGGATTTCAGGAACTTTAACAGTGGAAATGTAGGTGCTGAGGGACTTCAGGCACCTACAGAGTTAGGTAGCAGCTGAGTGGGATTTTTGAGGATCTCAGTGGTGCCTAAATGTACTTGTACTTAGGCTACAGTGGCAGTTAGTCACCAAAGTCCTTCATGGATCTAGACAAATTCCAAGTGTCTCTTTTGTGTTAATTTAAACCACAGACTGACCTGGTTTGCAAATGGCTGTCATTTTGCATGAAAAGATCATTTTCAAGGATAACAACTTGGTGTCCCAGATGGATCAGTTCAGTCAGCCCTACTTTTTATACAGAGTATCATAGGTTGTTCTGTACTTTTCCTTCTATTCATTGGTATTAATTCAGCAAAAATCTGTTTTACTGATGCCAAGAAATAGGGGACCTTCCCTAAAAGAATGTGCCGTTGAAAGGGTCTCCCTGAATCCTTTCTGAACATAAGCCAGAGATACATACTGCCCAGCACCCTTCCAGAAAATACCTAGTGATAAAAATATCTCTGAGCCAGTCAGTGGTTTCAAGCAGCAAGGGCTGTGCATGATTTTATATATATATATATATATATAGCTGATTTGCTGGCATTTCTGGATAAGCAGAGTTGTGGACATGGGGGTGAAGGGAATTGTATCTGAATTGGGCCCTGATTAGAGCTAATCAGTTCAGCGTTGATGATGAAGGTAGTTTGTAACAGAATCTGTAAGAAATGGCAGAACCTAATGTATTTCACAGAAACTTCCACAATTAAAACAACACATATAGAAGATGGTTTGTTTGGTTGCTGTGCACACTGGGGGCCTGCAGTTCACCTCTGATTAGTCATACACTAATCCCAGATTTACTCCAATAAGAGCTCTATGTAATGACACAGAATCATTATGATATGTGTGTTTCTCTTTTGAGGTCCCTGTTCAGATAACAGGTTTCAGAGGAGCAGCCGTGTTAGTCTGTATTCGCAAAAAGAACAGGAGTACTTGTGGCACCTTAGAGACTAACAAATTTATTTGAGCATAAGCTTTCGTGAGCTACAGCTCACTTCATCGCATCCGATGAAGTGAGCTGTAGCTCATGAAAGCTTATGGCAAATAAATAAATTTGTTCAGATAACAGTACACTGGAAGTCTACACTCACATCCAGAGGTTTAAATGACCATGAAAGTGAATCTGAGTGCTTTGTAAAATCACCAAAGACTTGGGACATTGGTAGATGTTTATTCCCAATTTATCTCTGTTTTTTTTTTTTTTTTTTTTTACACACTTAAAGGCTCTCTCAAGATTTTGAACCAGGATTTAAAATAATCCACCAAATGTCCCTCCCTGCATGTTGGGTTTTAGCATTATTACTACTTGGCTTGGTTCATAGTATTTCAGTTCCATGTAGGAAAGATTGACGCATCCATTTTCATGAGTCAGTATTAGGTGGTTCAAAGCACTTTGGAAAATTCCCTCCATATTGTTCTTAACTATGTAAAAAAATCCAGAGGTGTTTTTGTACTTTGCAGTTTTATTTAGAGATAGCTCTGCTTATTATGGGATATTAGAGAAAACCCAGTCAATTCACATACAATTGCCTTTCCTGCAATGCTGCTCGTCAAAAGGCTTTAAAATTAATATTAATTAAAATTAATTCATTATTAGTTATTGATGAATATTGACTCAGATCAATATCCATATCAATATCATTTCATATTGATGACTATAAATCATACTTATAATTCATAACTATTGATTTCACAGATGTCACAGCTATGAAATATGGATCATTGTTACCTGGCAGTGAGATTACTTAGATTTTATTTATTACGATGTGATACTTCTTAAATGCTGCCACTATGCCAGTGAAGACGGTTCATGCCGTGACGTGCTTACGTATCCAAAAGATGTGAGCAATATATTATTTTACTCCTACTTCTCATATATTTGGTTATGGACACTAGTGATATGGGAAAATTCACCTGACACATTCCTCTGACAACCCTAACTGACCCACAGAACACACTTACATTGAGTCAGTGATCCCTGTGATCCGCTGGAAAACACAGACGACAGAACCTCACCCAGTGTGAGCCCAAAGCTTGCAGTGGAACTAGAGTCGGTCTTTTAGAAAGACACGTAGTCTAGAAGACTGTAAGTGATAAAGAACCCAACAGACCCCCTCCCTTGGTAATCTGTGCCAATGGCTGATACTTATGCCAGCTGGCTTTGGGACCATACATCACCTGAGCAATGGGCTCTGCCCCTTCTCCTCCTATGCCAGGTAGCGATGGGGGCATTCGGTATAAGAGTTGTAATGCTGGTTTTACCACAGCTGAGCGCTCCCTGGCCAGGAGAGTTCTCAGCTGGACAGTGAAGGCCAGATTCTGTTCCCTGCATATCAGGCCAGAACTGGGGCTGGAAATGTGGCCTGATATCTCCATTTGTACAATGACTAGTTCAGATATAGAGTGTGTGGCCCCATACGCTCCACTTTACAAAATATATAATATAGAGCAGTGGCTTTCAACCTTTTCTCATTTGAGGACCTCTAAAAAAATTTGAATGGAGGTGCAGACCCCTTTAGAAATTTTACACATAGTCTGCAGATCTCCACGGGTCCACAGGTTGAAAACCACTGATATAGAGAAAAGGAGTACTTGTGGCACCTTAGAGACTAACCAGTTTATTTGAGCATAAGCTTTCGTGAGCTACAGCTCACTTCATCAGATGCATCCGATGAAGTGAGCTGTAGCTCACGAAAGCTTATGCTCAAATAAACTGGTTAGTCTCTAAGGTGCCACAAGTCCTCCTTTTCTTTTCACTGATATAGAGAGTATGTAACATAACACCCTGTACATGGGCTGTTCATTGACTTTATATAACTACCACCATTTGCCAGAGCACCAGGAACTGTTTAACAGCTATCTAGATAACAAAGGGTGAAAGCTGCTGTGCAATAGAGACAGATGGTTCAGTGATTAAGGTCTGTTCTTCCACAGACTCCTTGTGTGACTTGGGGCAAGACGCTTAGCTCCAGATCCTCAAAGGTATTTAGGCTCCTAGGCGCCACTGATTTCCCTTTGAGGATCTGTGCCTTAGTCAGCCTGTGCCTCAGTTTCCGACCTATACAATGGGAACAATAGTATCTCCCTACATCACCGGGGTGTTGTGAGGCCAAATTAAGGGTTATGTGGTGCTCTGAAGCTCTGATAATGGGGGCCAGACCTTACGTAGAAAGAGATGAAATTAACAATTAAAGGTAGTTTTATGTGTTTGGTATAAAAGGGCTAGTTTCTCCAAACAAAAGGAAGACATTGGATTTCTGCTTGTTTTGACATTAGAGATTCAGGTCTTCTCTCAACAGAGACCTAAGCCTCAGAGATGAGCAGCAGAGAAGGGAAGAGTTTTAGACTGACTGCTTAGAACTCTGAGGTTTGCTTGTTTGTATAAGACCTGTGTAAATGCCAATGCCTAGTGAACACCTGGGAGAAAGTCAGTTTTGATTGAAGCCTGCTCTCTCTTTAATGCAGGGGCTGGAGCTCACAATAAGCATCTGTGTGGCCCACAAGAGGTTCTCCTGCAAACCAAGCAGAGAGGCCTGGACATTCCTGAGATTTCAGCAGTAAAAACAAGCAGAGAAAAAACCTTTTAAAAACAAACCTTCCAGGCCTCCACTACATCCCAAAGAAGTTACAAAGAGGGGGGAAGTGCAAATGCAATTTTTAAACAACCCTTTGCAGTTCACATTTAGCTGGAGGTTTAAGTATCGATGGCCTCATGGTTATTGCTCTGGCCTAGCATCCAGGAGAGCTGTATTCAGTTCTTGTTCCAAGGACTCCTTTTGCGACCTGTTATGATTGCTGCAATGGCTGGTAAAGTCATTTGGAGTCTTTCTATTGACTTCAATGCCTGTTGCATCATGACCTTACTCTGTCTGGGCCTCAGGTCCATCTGTAACATGAGGATAATAATCCTGCCTTTCCTCAGCCTACTCTGGGTCTTGACTATTTAGACTGGGAACTCTGTAGAGCGCTTAGCAGGGTCTCTGGCATGGCTGACTACTAGGCACTACTGTCAATTCAGAATAAGCAAAGTTGGTTTTGCGGAAATTTTGTTACAGAGAAAGAACTACAGGCAGCCCAGAAAATGAAAAGGCAACTTCTGGTGTAGAAGCTGTTCTGAGATGTGTGGGTTAGGAGGGAAAGTGGTGTCCAGAGCCCCGCAAACAGCTACCAGCAGAGGGTCATTTACTGGATAACTTCCTTCAGGGATCTTGTGATGTTGAACTCTGCCCCTCCATGGCATCTTCCACAGGAGAGACATTTCCCCCTAATGAGACACAATGCAGGGAGGCAGAGGGGAGTGTAGAACAATTGCTGCCTTGTGGTTGCTGTTTGCTTAGCTACATACTCACCTGGGGAGTCTTTTTAGAGTAGGGTGTTTTTAGAAATTCATCGCAGTGTTGCCAACCCTGTGGATTTAAAATAATTTGTCAGGCCTCAAAAATCATGGGGTTGACTTAAAAACCAGGAGCTTTAAAATAAACCAGGAGCTTCGGGCCTTATTATTTGCCTTCTGGTTTACGAGCCTTTAAGGTTACCCTCACGTTATGCTGCGGTTTCCTTTCTTTTTCTGATTTTTTAATGGAAGCTGATCCTCACCAAATAGAGATCCTCACCTAATCCCAGGAGCCAGGACTTAAAGAAAAACACCAAGTCTCACAATAAACTCTCAAGAGCTGGCAACACCACGTCCCTGTGGTTTGTGAATTAAAAGTGCGGGTTCCTTAGGTAAATGATGAGAGAGGCTAGTTTGGCATGAGGCCAGGAGAAGATCACGCAGCAGTAGAGCAGAACGAGGGAGCCAGAGTGCAGCAGAGCACAGAAGGGAGGAGGATGGGAGTGGAATTGGGAGAAGGGAATAGGAGAAGCCAGGGAGAGGGGGAAATGACACCTGCAGGTCACCTGATGAGCAACGCCAGCAGCAGAGTCAGAATACCCAAGCAAGGCAGGGAGACCAGTTAGGGGGGTAAGAGCCTTCAAATAGCCAAAGGGGGGTAAACACCATGGACCAGCACCTGACCCCAGCCCCATCCCTCCAGCTCAAAGGAGATGGAGAGCTTCTCTAGGAGGGCACTGAGGGTTTCCCTGATGTAAGAGAACCTCTGGATGGTGTGGGGAGTTCTTGGACAGGCTGCAGGAGGTAATTGGTGGGGTGTGCTCTGGCTATCCAGCAGAGCAGTCCCTAGAGGACCACCAAAGCCAATATAATTTAGAGCCGCCCTTAAGTTGCCCTGATATATTCCGGGGTGTGTTTCCGCCCCTGGCTGGCTCCAGCGTTGGGGAAGTGCAGAGTTCACTTAGAGTCACATTCCGTGCCCCCAAGTTCTGTGCCCCACACAGCTCAGCCAGTCCTGGGCACCTGCAGCTGCAGAGGAATTATGTAACTGTGAATACAGGACTGACATGGCAGCTGAATATCAGGAAACAGGCCAGTCAGGGAGAAGGCTCAAGCTGCAGAACCATCCCCTGGAGAGGCCCTGGGAGATGGTTACTAATTGGGCCTGAAGCCACCTGGGCTGGTCCCCAGGGGGGATACGCTGTATCTTCATCGTCTTTGTGAAAACATGCCAGTCATGGAAACAACAGATCTGGCTCTGCAGCAGAGTGATTTGTGCAAGGGCAGCCGAGAAGATCTCTCTCAAACTCCTCCCTCAATAAAACAGAAAATACATGTAATTTAAGAAACCAAATTAGTGCAAGGTTAATTTTTATATTTTAAAACTCAGGAAATGGAGATTAAGTTCCCATGGCAACAGTATCTTTATCCTCTTATTTTTGTGCATTCCGGGACTCATCCACCAGAAAATATTGGCTGCCTTCATGATCATAGGGGTCCAGAAAGCCTCTGGGTCTCGGTCTCATTGTAAGCAGATTCATCCAGGGCCCCGTCTGTACTTGGATGGAAGAACTCAAAGAAAAAATACATGCACCTACCTCTGTGTATCTTAGAATCTTGTCTTGACAGTTGGCCCCTCATCTTCTCCTGTCCCTACATATTTGAGATAGTTTTGCACCACCAGAGAATGGGATAGGAAGGGAATTCAGCTTGGTATTTGTCCCTTGGGGAAGCCAGCACGACTGTTTATACAGCTGACAGCACTGTGTTTGGGTGTGCTATGGCAGAGTCAAGGAGGGTGTGTGTTAGAAGTGTCTGGCATAGTGGTGATTGTTCCTTTTCTTACACAAACAAAGAAATTCCCACTGAAAAACTCCATTAATACAAAGTTAAGGTTGAGAATTTGACCCCTCGATTCAGAAAGTTCCCATGGTGATATCCCCACCATCCTTAACGCTCTGCAATGTGGATAGGTCTTACAGTTAGGAATGGACAAGCCAATCTGGGCAAATTGCAACTGTCTCCAATCTTTGCCCATCCTGCACACCAAACCCAAACTTTATCCTGTCTGAGCTATGGAACAAGTTCAATACATGTTGTTCTCTACCGTCCAGAGATGGGATCTGAGCTCTCTGCTACTGCTGCTTATCTCTGGAGCATTGCTTGTAGTGACACCACAAAGCTGAGAACCCCAAATATAGGGTCCTATGTTCCCAGAAGTTGCATGCCAAAAAGCGTATCAAGTTACAAGACAATCTATCTCCAAATTCTCAGCACAGCTGCACTCCTGTTGGTGGCATGCTGCCGTTCCCAGTAACAGCACAGAAACAGTACTGCTGAGCCAGAGAGAGATGGGGGGAACCTCGATCTGAAGGGTCAGCACAAAACCTGGAGTCCCTGGGAAAACAAAACCAGACACTACAGAAACCACAGCGGATTTAGCATGTGATAGGCAAGAATCCCCTGAGTGGCCTGTTTCTGGGGGTGCCTCCGATGAAGTACGCTGTAGCTCACAAAAGCTTATGCTCAAATAAATTGGTTAGTCTCTAAGGTGCCACAAGTCCTCCTGTTCTTTTTGCAAATACAGACTAATACGGCTGCTACTCTGAAACCTGTGCATACAGAGTGCATCTGCAACTGATGGCATGGGATGGATCAGGATCTGCTGCATCCACTTGCTACACATTGTCATTGGGCAGCCCCAGAGGTGGGCATGGAGCCTTACACAGTGTTACAGAGATGGTATCGTTTTCAAGACTTTTCCGTCTCAAGGCATTACCGAACGAGTGAGACCAGACCAGACCATGGCATGGGTGAGGAAGGGTGATGGGAAGCTGATCAGGTGATTGGGTGGGGGGAGGGAGTTACAGTGAATCCAGCTCCAGTGATTTGGCCTGTGAAGCTGCCAGTGCATCAAGTTTGTAGGTTTTTTGGTCACTTCCCTCAAATATATATTTCATTTATTTTTTCTATCTTCCCCCTTTTCCCATGGGGAGATGGGCTGGGCTATGGGAGGAGGGGGACCTGAAGGAGGTGGTGGGATGGGGAGGACTGTGGGAGGAGGGGGAGCTGGAGGAGGTGGGGGGATGGGCAGGACTGTGGGAGGAGGGGGAGCTGGAGGAGGTGGGGGATGGGCAGGGGTGTGGGAGGAGGGGGGGCTGGAGGAAGTGGGGGGATGGGCAGCGCTGTGGGAGGAGGGGGAGCTGGAGGAGGTGGGGGGATGGGCAGGGCTGTGGAGATGGGGGGCTGGAGGAGATCAGGGCGATGGGCAGGACTCTGGGAGGAGGGGGGCTGGAGGATGTGGGGGGATGGGCAGGGCTGTGGGAGGACGGAGGCTGGAGGAGATCAGGGCGATAGGGAGGACTGTGGGAGGAGGGGGGACTGGAGGAGGGGGGGATGGGCAGGGCTCTGGTGTTTGAGAAGTAGGATGACCATTTTTCTGAAAGGGAAAATGGGACACCATGTGGGACTCGCCCGAGCCCCCCGCCCCATCCCCTGTGCATGGAGCTGGCCTGAGCCGCTCACCAGAGCTGACTCCCTTGCATGAGGCTGGCTGGAGCCGCCTGGCATCATGGCTTTCCCAAGCCCCACTGCACGGGGCCAGCATTGCAACTCAGTCCTCCCACAAATGTTTCTCTGCACTCCACTAGAAGGGCACATCCCACTTTTTGGCAAAACTGGGCATTTGTCCCATTTACTTTTGCCAGCTAATGGTCAGCTGGCGAGAGTGAATGGGACAAATCCAGTTTGGAAAAAAAAATATCGGGACGATTGGGACAGGGCTGGAAAAGGGGACGGTCCTGGCTCAAATGGGACGTATGGTTACCCTGAGGAGAAGGGTCAGGCTACTTGACGTGTGTCGGGAAAGTTGACCCGGTGTCGGGGCAGCATGGAATCAAGTGACGAAGTCTGGAGTGGGAGAAATGAGACAGAGCCATGGGGGCCAGGACCTGCTATGTTAGAGCACTGGAAAGCATTGGGGCTGATACAGGATCTCATCAGACCTCCCTTAAGCCTAATTGAAATGGCTTGTCTGTGGTGCATAGGCCATGACTGTGATTCACCCCCTGCATGGGGTGAATCACACCCCACTTGCAAGGGGATAGATCTAATATGCTGTGAGCCTCTTAATACTGACTCCACTGGCATGTGTGGGTTGAAATTTTAGTCTCCGCAGTACATAAAGTAGCTGTTTATTAAGTGGTCTCTGTCACGACCCGGGTTCACCATACTGCTGTGTTCCAAGGCTGACAGTTTTTCATTAATTTGCACTGTATGCTTCTGTTAATTGATTGATAGAGGAGGAAGTGATAGGACAGTTAATGCCCTGAAAGAATCTTTATTTTGCAGCTAGCAATTTTCTGCTTGTTTGTTTGCAATGAGGGGAAGAGTGAACCAGCCTGTAATTTGAATTGGATTTTTTTAACCAAATGAAAAGCAGCCCCCGCCCCTCAAAATTCAGGGGTGTTTGTGCTGCACCCTGGCACAATGCTTTCCTCCTTTCCAGAAGGGGGAAGACAAAGAAATGAGGAGTGTTTTCTGCTGAGTCCACCTGGACTTTGGCACATCCATGGAGTAGATCAATGTAACCATGCTAACAGGGAACACAAAGTTCATGGGCATGGGGAAATACAAGCGTGCAAAACATCAGACATGGGGCTGTGGGTTCAGTCCTGCAAACCCTTGTGTAGGTGAGTATCTTGTATCAGGTGAGTAAAAGTTATTCACATGAATAAGTATGCGCAGAACCAGGTCCTATGGGATTTCAATGGACTCAGCCCATCTTCTCTGCTTTCTGACTCTTTTTAAAACCTTTCGAATTCATATGTATTACAGGCATGTGTGTGCAGCCATTTGTGTGTGAACAGTTGTGTGCGTGCTTCTGTGTGTATATTAATGAACATAAAGAATGCTTGTCCCTCTGAGAGAATGGCTTTACCCTATGGGAAGTCTGACTCTCCCTCGCTGCAATATAGTTAATTGTAAAAACTCTGCTAATGCAGTGCTAAGTTGTGTGGTTAAGAACTCAGTGGTCAGGTGATAGGATGCCCTTGGCCCTGCCCTGTTGCGTGGATGCATTTCACTGCAGATGGGCATTACATGATCACATGGTAGTTGTTGAATAATTAGGCTAAGGCCCATATTTTGACAGCTTTATATACACAGGTGTGTAGCACAGCGCTGGGAGAGTGCAGGGAAGCCATGTGTTTGAAAAGTGCACAGGAAGATGTGCATAGTTAGCTTGCTCCCTGCAGGGAGGGCAGGGGGAGCCTGTTGGGGGCAGCTTGTTCCTTGCAGTGAGGGCAGGGAGTGTGTTGGGGTGAGGAGCTTGCTCCCTGCAGGGAGCAGGGAATATGGTGTGATGGGGCGCTTGCTCCCTGCAGAGAGGGCATGAGGTGTGGTCATGGGAGCAGCTGCTGCTGCTGCTGTTCCAGTGATGGCCAGGCATGCTTTAGTCTTCTCTCTTCTCACTCAAAAATGGCTCAAGGGATTTTGCTCCAATTTTTAATAATAAAATGGAATTAAATAACGCCCCCTCCCCAGTGGGCACTGAGTGCTGAGCATCAGGGAAATGTGTCCTTTCCCTTTACACTGTCCTGGCAGTGTAAATAGTCTGCAAAAGGGGATGAAACAACCCCTTTTCAACACCCCTGCCTTAAAGGGGTCCCCTGGCCACTATGTTATCCATTACTCAGCTCCCAGCCTAGAGGGCATCATACGGGTGAAAGGGAGGGATGGGACGGGGTTTGGGCAGAGCACACTGCCCTGTTCTGTGGTGGCATAATTGTGACAGTCTGTACTCCTGCGTTCACCCCTTTTGTAGGATTATGATAAATCTTGTACAAAGTATAGCTTGTGAGGTATCATTTGAAAACTCATAATTTGCTGTCCTAGTAAAATATGTGCAGCAACTTTTTATGTAAAGTTATAAAATGCTACGGTATGACATTACTGAGACATGTTCCAAAGTTAGAAAAGCAGTCACAAACCAGTTCCTTAGAGACAAAAGGCAAATTGACGCCTCAGCCAGGTGCCAACGAAATCAAATGGACCATCACCTGGTTAAATGGCCATTTTTTGGCAGGAAAATAAGCGAGAACTTTATATCTTGGCAAAGAAGCAGCTGGAGTTTCCCATCCCCACAGATTTTCTGTTTCTTGAACATCAGCTGGAGAAGTTTCTCAAAGAAGAGGAAAAGTATAAGAATGGGGAAAAGATGCCCCAAGTTCTCTCTCCTGTCATCTCTGCTCATGGCATCGACAACTCTTGAAGGACAAAGGAAGCATCATTGGACTGGGGCGGGATCCTGACTGAAAGGAATTCAGCCAGTAAAACTGCTGTAATATGTGGTGAGAGAGACCTTTTGCTTTGAAGTCACCCTAACTTGTTAAGTTGGCATTAGTTGTGATTTACTTTATTTTCTTGTAACCAATTCTGACTTTTATGTCTCATTACTTGTAGTCAGTTAAAAATCTATCTTTTATAGTTAATAAACTTGTTTTGTTTTATCTAAATCAGTGTGCTTTGACTGAAGTGTTTGGGAAACTTCATTTGAGGGAGCAGGAATTGTGCATACCATTTTCTATTAATAAAATGATGGACTTTCTCTGAGCTTGTGCTGTCCAGGAGAGGGCTGGGCAATACACACACATTTCTGGGGGAAAGTCTGGGACTGGGAATTTGCTGGTGTTACTCTGCAGTGTAATTCAAGAGTGGTTGGCCATAGCACTCATATATAGCTGTGGGTGGTATACATGCTGGAGGCTGGGTACGAGCAGACCAGGAGTGGTTGCTCTCACAGCAAAGCAGGGTAAAAGACATCCCAGTTGGAGAACTGCGGGGACACAGCTTGTCCAGATTGGTCCAGATTACACCCTGGGTTGTGTCATAATAATGACCCATGGAGGAGGCTGCTCTAAACTTCCCTGGGGGCTGGCCAGGCCCCCAGCACGGCCAGAATTAGGGAGACCCAGAGGTCATTAGAGCTTCCTTTGCCTTCCTGCCCTCCCTGTGTCAATGTGGATTCAGGGGACAATCTGGCCTAGGGGTTAGTGCAGAACCAGCTTTGGCTCTCATGGTTGCAGACTCTGTCAGGCCTTCACCTGGACTCGCTGTCCTGCTGCAGGGTACCAAGATACTGAGACAGGAAATGAGCTGTGCCCTGGTGTCTCTACCTGCAGGAGGGTGGGATTTCTAACCTGTTACAGGGAAGCTGCTTATAAATGACAGCCCATCTCCAGCCCAGGGAAAAGAAATAATTTACAGGAAATATACTGGCAAGGCCGCACTAAGATATGAAGGGTTTCCCATTTGGTTGCCAGGGCTTGGACAAAGCTGTCAAGGCAGGGATGCATGAAGCTTTTCTGCTTTCAGTTTAGATTAGTATACCTACCGTTTTAATTTCTAATGAGAAAAAGGCTACAAGTCAAACCTAGAAATATCCTACCATTCCCAACACAGACGGTAACAATTCCATAGCAGAGTACAAATACACTGAACTACTAGCTATGCCCTTTCGAAAGGACCCTATGTTTAGATGAGCAGCTGGCATACGATTGATCTGTAAGTAACTTTTGGGAGTAGAATGGAAGTTTCTGGCTTTTGGCTTTGGCTCTGAGCCCAGCAGTTTGTGATCAGAGTTTTGTAGCCAGTTCACTAGAAAAGCCCATTCCCTTTTTCCTAATATGTTCATGGTGTATGGTTATCCTAGAAATGTCAGTGATGCCCTTTCAGTGTGATGATCTGTCCCAAGTAACTGTGGTATGTAACCTATCACTTAAATCAGCCTCTGTACCAGATGATTGGAGGATAGCACAATACCAATTTTTAAAAAAGGGTCAAGGGGCTATCCTGGCAATTACAGGCTGGTAAGCCTCACTTCAGTGCTGGGCAAATTGGTTGAAATTACAGAACAGAATTATCAGCGACAGATGAACACACATTTGTTGGGGGAAGAGGCAACAGGGCTTTTGTAAAGGGAAATCCTGCCTCACCCATCTGTTAGAATTCTGTGAGGGGGTCAAACAACATGTGGACGGGGTGATCCAGTGACCTTTCAGAAAGCCTTTGACAAGGTCCCTCACCAAAGGCTCTTAAGTAAAGTAAGCTGTCATGGGAATCAGAGGAAAGGTCCTCTCATGGATCAGCAACTGGTTAAAAGAGAGGAAACAAAGGGTAGGAATAAATAGTCAGTGTTCAGAATGGAGAGAGGTTAATAGCGGTGTTTCTCAGGGATCTGTACTGGGATGAGTGTTGTTCAGTGTATTCATACATGATCTAGGGGGGAAAGGGTAAACAGGGATGTGGCAAAATGTACAGACAACACAAAGTTACTCTGGATAGTAAAGTCCAAAGCAGATTGCTAGGAGTGACAAAGGGGATCTCACAAAACTGGGTGACTGGGCAACAGAATGGGAGATGAAATTCAGTGTTGATAAATGCAAAGTAATGCACATTGGAAAACATAATCCCAACTATACATACAAGTGATGGGATATAAATTAGCTACCACCGCTCCAGAAAGAGATCTTGGAGTCTATCTTGTGGATAGGTCTCTGAAAACATCTGCTCAATGTGCAGCGGCAGTCAAAAAGGTTAATACAGGGGTCAGCAACCTAGGGCACGCGTGCCAAAGACGGTATGCGAGCCGATTTTTAATGGCACGCTGCTGCCTGCCGGGTTCCAGCTGCCGGCCCCGCTCAGCCCGCTGCCGAACCCAGGCCAGCAGCAGGCTGAGCAGGGCTGGGACCCCGGAAGACAGCAGCGTGCCATTAAAAATCCTGCCCGCTCCCACCCGCTCTTCTCCGCCCCCCCTGCGGGGGCAGGGTGAAGAAGCCTGCCCTGCAGCAGCAGCCGGCAGGACCAAGCAAGTTCCCCCTCCCTCGCCTCTTCCCCCCGCCGTGCTGGGTTCCTGCCCCTGCCTCTCTCCCCCTCCCTGCCGCCCATCAGCTGATGGCCCTTGCGTGGGAGGGGGAGCTCCGGGGAGGAGGCGGAGAAGAGGTGGGGACGGGGCCTTGGGGAAGGGAGTAGGAATCAGGGCATATCCCTTCCAGTCCCCTGCCGTGACCCGCTCTGGGCAGGGAGCGCCCCCAGGACCCTAGCCCACACCCCCTGCACCCTCCTCTCACACCCCCAGCCCTCTGCCCTGACCCCTGCACCCCCCCGCCCTCTACACCCCAACACGCACTCGCAGCCCTCTGTCCTGACCCCTGCACCCCCCTCACACACACCCAGCTCTCTGCCCTGACCCCTGCATCCCCCCAGCCCTAACTCCAACACCCCCAATACATGCCCTGAGCCCTCTGCCCTGACTCCTGCACCCTCCTCACACACCCCCAGCCCCCCACATCCCATGCCCTGACTCTTGCACCCCCCACATTCCCACCCCCACCCTAAGCACCAAACGGGAGCTCCTGCACCCCTCCCCCCACATTCCCACCTGCACCCCTCGCACCAAATGGGAGCTGCCCAGGTAAGCACTCCACACCCAAACCTCCTGCCCCAACCCTGAGCTCCCTCCCTCATTCTAGCTCCTGGCAACACCCTACATCTCAACCCCCAGCCTGCTCCTTCACTCCCAGCCCTATTCTCAGTGCACTCCCACCCTCAGCTCAGTGCAGAGAGAGGAAGAGAATGGGCTAGAACCAGGGAGCAAGTAGGTACCTACTCTATGTGGGCAGGGCTGGGATCACAGACCGGCAGCGGGCTGAGTGGGGCCAGTAGCCAGGACCCTGGCTGGCAGGAGCTGGCGGATGGAACCCCAAACCGGCAGTGGGCTGAGTGGCAGCGGGCTGATCCGCTCAGCGCACTGCCAGTCTGGGGTCCCGGCCACCAGCCCTGCTCAGCCCACTGCCGGTCTGGGGTTCTGGCTGCCCCTTGCCAGCCGGGGTCCCGGCCGCAGGCCCCGCTCAGCCTGCTGCCAGCCTAGGTGAATGGAACCCCAGGCTGGCAGCGGGCTGAGCAGGCCAGCGGCATAAGATAAGCATTTTAATTTAATTTTAAATGAAGCTTCTTAAATATTTTGAAAGCCTTGTTTACTTTACATACAACAATAGTTTAGTTATATATAGACTTGTAGAGAGAGACCTTCTAAAAATGTTAAAATGTATTACCGGCACGCGAAACCTTAAATTAAAGTGAATAAATGAAGACTCGGCACACCACTTCTGAAAAGGTTGCCCACCCCTGGGTTAATAGATAATAAACAGTAAATAACACAATGCCACTATATAAATCCATGGTCTGCCCACATGCTGAATACTGCATGCAGTTCTGGTTGTCCCATCTCAAAAAATATATTAGAATTGGAAAAGGTGCAGAGAAGGAGAGATTAATAAGATTGGAACCTTTCAGTTTGTAAAAGAGACGACTAAGGGGGGATATGATAGAGGACGATAAAAATCATGAACAGTGCGGAGACAGCGAATAAGGAAGTGTTATTTATGCCTTTGCATAACAGAAGATCCAGGTTATCCAATTAAATTAATAGGCAACAAATATAAAACAAACAAAAGGAAGTACTTCTTCATACAACACACAGTCAACCTGTGGAACTCGTTGCCAGGGGATGTTGTGAAGGCCAAAACTATAATTGGGTTCTGTGACGGGCTGTGCTCCCTAGGAAGCCACCTGATGTGCTGAGATACCACTGAGTCTACCTATTCTGACAGCATGGGCCCTCTTTAACCTGTCTTGCTGAGCCAGGCTATTAAAGCCTCCTCTAACACACACACACACAGGCAGGGCCACACCCAGCTGCAGATAAACTCTGGGAAGACTCAGTTTAAGGACTTGCTCCAACATTCTGGTGCTCACTCCTTTTAAGGGGTATAAACCCAAAGGTTTTATGAAATTTGTTCCCTCCCTCAATGTGGAAAGAGGTATGCACACTTCTTGCCCCCCGCCCCCGGTAGAAGTTACAGAAACTGGGTTTAATAATAAACAGAACAAATTTTATTAACTATAAAAGGCAGATTTTAAGTGGTAAAAGGGCAGTACAGACAGAACAAAGCAGATTACTAAGCAAATGAAATCAAACACTCAAACTAAGCTAGTTTCACTAAAGAAATTGGTTACAAATAGTATTTCTCACCCTAGATATTGTTGCAGGCAGGTTGCAAAGTTTCTGTGGTTCAGAGTTCCAGTTATTGTACTGTCTCACATGATCTTCTAATAAACAAACTAGGGAAACACAGCCTAGATGGAGTTACTAAATGGTGGGTTCATAACTGGTTGGAGAACCGTTTCCAGAGAGTAGTTATCAGTGGTTCACAGTGAATCTGGAAGGGCATATCAAGTGGGGTACTGCAGGGATTGGTCCTGAGTCCAGTTCTGTTCAAGGTCTTCATCAGTGATTTAGATAATGGCATAGAGAGTACACTTATAAAGTTTGTGGATGATACCAAGCTGGGAGGGTTGCAAGTGCTTTGGAGGATAAGATTAAAATTCAAAATGAGCTGGACAAACTGGAGAAATGGTCTGAAGTAAACTGGATGAAAATCAATAAGGACAAATGCAAAGTACTCCACTTAGGAAGGAACAATCAATTGTACACGTACAAAATGGGAAATGACGTCCTAGAAAGGATACTATGGAAAGGGATCTGGGGGTTATAATACAGTACTTCTCAACCTTTCTAGACTACTGTACCCCTTTCAGAAGTCTGATTTGTCTTATTTCACCTCACTTGAAAACTACTTGCTTACAAAATCACAGATAAAAATACAAAAGTGTCACAGCACACTATTACTGAAAAATTGCTTAGTTTCTCATTTTTACCATATAATTATGAAATAAATTGATTGGAATATAAATTTTGTACTTACATGTCAGTGTATAGTATATAGAGCAGTATAAACAAATCATTGTCTGTATGAAATTTTAGTTTGTACTGACTTGGCTAGTGCTTTTTATGTAGCCTGTTGCAAAACAAGGCAAATATCTAGATGAGTTGATGTACCCCTTGGAAGACCTGTATGTACCCCCAGGGGTACACGTACCCCTGGTTGAGAACTACTTGTACAGTGGATCACAATCTAAATATGAGTCAACAGTGTAACGCTGTTGCAAAAAAAAGTGAACATCATTCTGGGATGCATTAGCAGGGGTGTTGTAAGCAAGACACAAGAAGTAATTTTTCCACTTTACTCCGCACTGATTAGGTCTCAGCTGGAGTATTGTGTCCAGTTCTGGGTGCCACATTTCAGGAAAGATGTGGACAAACTGGAGAAAGTCCAGAGCAGAGCAACGAAAATGATTAAAGGTCAAGGAAACATGATGTATGAGGGAAGATTGAAAGGACTGAGTTTGTTTAGTCTGGAGAAGAGAAGATTGAGGAGGGACATAACAGATTTCAAGTACATAAAATATTTGTTACAAGGAGGAGGGCAAAAAATTGTTCTCATTAACCTTTGAGGCTAGGACTAAAAGCAATGGCTTTAGATTCCAGCTAGGGTGGTTTAGGTTGGACATTGGGAAAAAATTCCTAACTGCCAGAATCGTTAAGCACTGGAATAAATTGCCTAGAGAGGTTGTGGAATCTCCATCATTGGAGATTTTTAAGAGCAAGTTAGACAAACACCTGTCAGGGATGGTCTAGATAATATGTAGTCCTGGCTTGAGTGCAGGGGACTGGACTGGACGACCTCTCAAGGTTCCTTCCAGTCCTACACTTTTATGATTCTATAATGACACTAATGAGCCCAGTAACTTGTAATTGAGCGAGAACAGATGGAGTCTTGATTTAAAAAGACTCCATGTGATAATGAATTTATCACATCCCTTGGTAAGCTGTTCCAATGGCTATTCACACCATTATTAAATGTATATGTTAAGCCACGTATACAAGTCTCGCACTCAATCGTAACACATTTCACCAGGAGAGAAGTGGCTGGGGACATCACTGTGTTCAACCTACTGAAATGCGGAGATCAGTATAAGATCTTGCAGCCTCCAGCTGTGGATGCATTTGACTTTAACCTAGAATTTAGGCAGATATGAAGAGGGCAGTGAGTTTCAGGCTGAGGCATATTGCTTATCGATAAGGCTACGTTTATGTCATGGAGGTCATGGAAGTCACGGAATCCGTGACCTCTGGAGACCTCTGTGACATTTTCTGCTTCAGCCCCAGGGGCTGCAGGACTCTGGAGCTGGCAGCCAGCAGGGCCCTGGCAGGGTTTTGGTGACAGCAGCGACAGGCAACAGGGTTACAGCAAGAGTACAACAACAGATGACAGACTACTGAGGGGGCCCTCCTCAGGGTTCCAGCGATGGGTGACAGCCTTGCATGGGGGCGGGGGTGAGAGGAGGATGCCTCAGGCGAGTGGCTGGGGGCATAGGCGCCGACTCCGTGGGTGCTGCAGGGCTGCAGCACCCACAGGGTAAAATTAGTGGGTGCTCTGCACCCATTGGCAGCCAAACTCCCGCCACCCCTACCCCCTCCTCGCCTCCTTCTCCCCTGAGCGTGCCGCGTCCCTGCTCCTCCCCCTTCCAGCGCTTCCCACCTGTCGCCTAACCTGATGTTTGGCGGTGCTTAGGACTTTCCGGGAGGGAGTGGGAGGAGTGGGGATGTGGCGCGCTTGGGGGAGGAGGCGGTAAAGAGGCGGGGCAGGGGCAGGGACAGGGACTTGAGGGAAGGGGGTAGGATTGGGGCGGGGCAAGGGTGGGTCAGGGGCAGGCACCCACGGGGTAGAGGGGAAGTCCACGCCTATGGCTGTGTGTGTCCCATTTTCTTTGGGAAATATGGTCACCCTGCAGCTCCCAGCCACTGTGGGCAGAGGGCCACACTGCCGTTTCCAGCTGCCGTGGGGCAGAGGGGGAACCCCACAGCTCCCAGCCACCGTGGTGGTGGGGGAAACCATGGAGCCGCAGCAGCAAAAGTCACAGACAGGTCATGGCTTCCGTGACTTTTTGTTTATTGCCTGTGACCTGTCTGTGACTTTTACTAAAAATATCCATGGCAAAATCTTAGCCTTACAGAAGGCTGGTGGTACAGAAAAGCCAGGGCTTCCCCACAGTCTCCCATGGTGGACCAGCTAACGTGATACTATCCCATGCTCAGATTCCTATCACCTGGTCTGGGGAAGAGAGAGTGGGATGCCTTCTGGCACCCCTTTTGTGGTGGGAATTTGTGGTGTGTGGGGAGGGGAGAAATTGGCCTCTGGTGAGTAGAGAAGCATGCGTCGTGTCAGAGGCCCTCTAGACCATGTTTACCGCACCAAATAGGTTGAAACTTTTCCAGTTTCATTTCTGGAATGTTGGAGCTAGACAAGTTCGGACAGGAAATAAGGCAGAAATGTTTCACAAGGAGAGTAATTAACCATTGGAACATGTTGTGAGGCAATGACTCACCGGTGCAGCACCGCCTGCTGGTCATCCTGGGAATTAGCTCTCCAGCCTAAGGAGCGCCCCCTGCAGGCCGGTGTCTCACCTGCCGCTGGCCCCCGTGACCCTCCCGGCCCCCAGTCCCCCTCTACCTCAGGGTTCTGCTCCCAGCAGTAACCCACAATCTGGGTCTCCCCACCCAGGGGAACCCCCAACCCTCTATCCCTACCTTGCCTCAGTGGCTACTGCCAGTCACCATCTAGTCCCTGCTCACTGGGGCAGACTGCCATCTGTAATGGCCACTCATCATTGGCAAGGGGGGTAGGACCGGCTGCCTCTGCCTATTCTCAGGCTACCCCTCTGTAGCTCCAGTACCTTTCCTGGCCTTTAGCAAGGCCTGCAGCCTGGCGGTTTTCCAGACTGGAGCTCCCCAGCTCCTCTGGCCGCTCCCCAGCCCTGCTCCACTCCAGGCACCCTTTCCTCCCAGACAGCCAGTCCTTCTCTCTCAAAAGCTAGAGAGAGTCTGCTAAGCTCCTGGCTCACAGCCCTTTTATAGGGCCTGCTGTGGCCTGATTGGGGCATGGCCCCAGCTGTGGCTGCTTCCCCCAATGAGCCTAGGCTTTTCTCTCAGCCCCGGGCCTCTCCAAGGGCTGGCTTTTAACCCCTTCTGAGCCGGAGCGGGGTGACTGTCCCACTACAGAACAACATAGCTAAGGATGCAGTGGTTCTCTGTTGCTTGGAGTCTTTAAATTGAGACTGGATGTCTTTGGAAGAGCAATTCTAACTCAAACACAAGTTTATTGGGTTTGATGCAGGAATCACTGGGCTGGCCTGTGGAGGTCAGACTAAAAGATTAGAATGGTCCCTTCTGGCCTCAAACTCTATGGTTCTTTGTTATGGTCGAGATTTTCTCGTGTGTTCCTTGCTTTCCCATTGGATCTGGCTCTGACTGGTACTGGGGAGCTGGCCTAGCAGCTGAGCCCTGGTACACCATCAGCATGTATCAGTGGTAAATATGACATCAAATTAAGCAAAAATAAATACGTTTTCATGCAGTATTTTTCTCTTGACTGAATCAAACAATGCCGTTGCCATAGGAACAGCCTTTTGTGAAAAGGTCACATGCTAGAAACTGTGTTTTAAGTGCAACTCAAGGAGATTATGGAGGATTAGCTAATTTTTATATATATATATATATATATATATATATATATTCTTTAAAGGAAATGTTATAAAGGAATAATATCCAGCTGAACTGGAAAGTTCTCTCAGTAAATTAAAAAGTTGAAAAGTCTGTGATGAAGGTTTTCCTTTTTAGCAGCATGCAGTGGGGTGATATCTGAAATAGTGATTCTCCTCTGTGTTTTTACTTGGCTTTAATTAAACCTCAGTCAGGGCTGAGAAATGTGGTGAGACGAGATAATTGCACTATTCCCAATACAGTTTTTCAACTCTGGCTTTGCTATGCACCTCCTGACAGAAGGAACCCGCACCCAGGTGCTTTGTATGGCTCAGGGCTGAGTTTGTACTATTGTCTCATAGCTTGCAGGTGCTCGAAGAGCAGAGCAAGAGAAGGGGATGTCAAGTGAGTGATTGCCAAGGAGAAATTTGGGGAGACGTAATCTAGGGAAGGGGTCAAGGTTAATGAGTGTGTCAGTGGCTCTCTGTACTGAGACTCTTATAATAGAAAATGGATTCACTACAATGACCAATCTCCTATTTAAAAAAAAATTACTTTGTAAAAACGGAAAGAGATAGAAATATTCTCTTGTCAGTTTGCAATAAGTGGCACAGCTTCCAAGATTGACAACTTCATAGCAAAAGACTGTTTATATGGACACCCCCCACCGCTCCCAGTAACAGGGCACCGGGCACTGGTAGCACAGGGACACAGCTCCTCTCTGATCATCATAGTTTGTGCTGTACTCCTGGTGCCCCTGCTGCCATCTGCTAGCTCAGATAGGGGAGCAACACTGAGCTATGGCCCAGTCGGGCTCAACGGGTAGTGATCAACAGCTCCATGTCTAGTTGGCAGCTGGTATCAAGCGGAGTGCCCCTGGGGTCGGTCCTGGGGCCGATTTTGTTCAATATCTTCATTAATGATCTGGATGATGGGATGGATTGCATCCTCAGCAAGTTCACAGATGACACTAAACTGGGAGGAGAGGTAGATACGCTGGAGGGTAGGGATAGGATACAGAGGGACCTAGACAAATTGGAGGATTGGGCCAAAAGAAATCTGATGAGGTTCAACAATGACAAATGCAGAGTCCTGCACTTAGGACGGAAGAATCCCATGCACTGCTACAGGCTGGGGACTGACTGGCTAAGCAGCAGTTCTACAGAAAAGGACCAGGGGATTAGAGTAGATGAGAAGCTGGATATGAGTCAAAAGTGGGGATTACAGTAGATGAGAAGCTGGATATGAGTCAAAAGTTAATGGCATATTGGGCTGCATTAGTAGGAGCATTGCCAGCAGATTGAGGGAAGTGATCATTCCCCTCTATTTGGCACTAGAGGGCCACACCTGGAGTATTGCATCCAGTCTTGAGTCCTCCACTATGGAAAGGATGTGGACAAATTGGAGAGAGTCAAGCGGAGGGCAACAAAAATGATTAGAGGACTGGGGTGCATGATTTACGAGGAGAGGCTGAGGGAACTGGGATTATTTAGTCTGCGTAAAAGAAGAATGAGGGGGGATTTGATAGCAGCCTTCAACTACCTGAAGGGGGGTTCCAAAGAAGATGGAGCTTGGCTGTTCCCAGTGGTGGCAGATGACAGAACAAGGAGCAATGCTCTCAAGTTGCAGTGGGGGAGGTCTAGTTGGATATTTGGAAACACTATTTCACTAGGAGGGTTGTGAAGCGCTGGAATGGGTTACCTAGGGAGGTGGTGGAATCTCCATCCTTAGAGGATTTTAAGGCCCGGCTTGACAAAGCCCTGGCTGGGATGATTTAGTTGGGGTTGGTCCTGTTTGAGCAGGGGGTGGGACTAGATGACCTCCTGAGGTCTCTTCCAACCCTGATAGTCTGTGATTCTGTGGCCAAGTTTGGTGCCCACATACCTGAAGGGGCCCAGAGCTATTCCACTGCAGTCAGTGGATATGGTGCTGTTGAGTGCAGGGGGTGCTGGGGCAGTGGGTGTGGAGGGATCAATTTCCACTTTAGAGACATTTTAAAAAGAGCCATTTTTTCAGGGGGACTCTCCTGGCATTAATGGTTTGACCCCTGCTGGCTCCACCCGTGGAATTGCCCCGGGCTTGCTCCCTCCCTGGAGCTTCGGTCATGGGGGTAGCACAGCTGAGTGGGGAGATGGCCTTTGTATCTGAAGTGAACAGGAGTATTCCTAGTGTAGGGCTCTGTGGAGAACCTGGTGAGATGTATTGTGGAGCTGCTTCATTCCAAGGTCAAGTGATATTGCAGCTTGTATATGATCTGAGGTATCCAAAGCTCCTGTTGTTCCTTTCATCCTGGTCAGAGGGTTTCAATCTGTGCAGACTGCTACCCTACCAAAATAGTGGGTAAGGAAATGGGGATGGGGTAAGTCAGCAGCCCTGGCTCCACACCCCCTGGGAATCCCATGCGGAGCTGTGTTCTGTGAGGCAGGAGCAGGGGTCAGAAATACACCCATCCTATAGGTTGAAGATGGATACCATGTATAAGGTGCTGTACTGGGCCATATCGCTATATCTGGTCTCTGCCACCAGCTCCCTGTTTGCCCTGGGGCGTATTGCTGCATCTCTGTGTCCCAGATCACCCCTTCTGTGAGGGAAGAGCCCTGGAGGGGGATCCACAGGAGGAAAGCTCTGCTGATGCCTTCAGGGAGATCACCCATGTCATCCCACAGGGAGCGGGCAGGGCTCGTCCTCTCACAGAAACGGCTGCAGGGCCTACCCCCAAGCCTGGCAGCACCAGGGGGATCACAGGAGGCCACAGCCATTGGCCTGGAGGTCTCTCAGGATCTCACAGGGCCCCCAGGATCCCTGGGCAGTTACATGGGATGGACAGCACAGTCTGGGCTGGTGCAGGGATATGAACCATCGCACCAGCTCCACTCACTGCTATCCTTGCCTCCACCCCATAGCTCTTTGGGGAGCCAAGTCTGTGGGGAGATGCCTCTGCCCAGAAGAGCTATTGATACTGTGGAGGCATCGGAGCCCCCTTCCCTGAGGAAGGTGGGAGACACGCCTGTGAAGGTTCTGTTCCTTGCACCTGTGTAAGGCACAAGGTGTGCCCAGGCTGTGAGACCGTTGGGCTGTCGGAGCAAAGGGCAGTGCAGAATTCCAAAATCAAGGGCCCTTCATTGGTGATAATGACTTCTGACTAGGGCTGTGGGCCAAGTAATATGTTTGGTGGATTTCAGCTCTGGGATTGCCCAGAAACTCCATGTCCTTTTCTCACATGTATTAGATATTTACAGTTATTCAACAAAACTTGGTATGAATTCCGTGTAATCGGAGCTTGGCCTAACTTCAGATGTGAGGCTTAGGTGGCAGTGCCCTCATGTGCCACGTTGTGTTGTTTCTGTTCCCTGTCTGGTTGAACATAACTATCAGGCACTTAGTGTGAACACTTGCAGAAAGCATGGCCCAGGTACTCCCTCCCATCAATATATGAGCATGTGTCAGGGAGTGGGGCATGGGCAGTTGTGTCTAGTGGTTGGAGCCAGAGATAGTAGCTAGGAATCGGAGCCAAAGAGCAGAACAAGTCAGAGGCCAGGTGCCAGAGCCAAGGGTCAGAGCCAAAGGTACATGTCAGGAATTGGAACCAAGGGTCAGACCCAGGTTACCTGGACTAAAGCAAGGCTGGGGCCAGGGCAGGAGTAGGGCTGGGTCTGAGATGTAGCAAATGCTTTGAACAGCTGCTGAACTGCTGCTGCTGGACATACGAGCAAGCTTGCAAGCTCCCCCAGCCAACCCGACAGAGCATTCCATGAGGTGGTCTAGCTGATGGAGCCCAGCTCTGTTCATTGGGCTGCCAGGAGACTGAGCTGGCACAGTGGCAGGACTTTATTCCTGACTGTACCTCTTTCAAGGATGCCCCCAGACCCAACATCTCAGGGTGGACGCTGTGAGAAGCGTGCAGCAGATCCGGGGCATGGATGTGCTCTGCCATTTCCCAGGACAATTCATCCTGGCCATAAGCCTCCCAGGCCACCAAGTATGGCAGTTGTCCCCAACACATCGGGAGTTGAGGATTTGTTGCACAATGTACTCATCTTGTCCATGGACCACTGCAGGCAGAGGGCTGGAATGGTATGGGAAGGGGTTCTCAGCATGCGGCTTCAGGAGAGAGACATGAAACATGGAGTTAATCTTCAGAGACCTGGGTAAATTGCAGTTTGGATGTGCCAAAGGGCCCTGATATTGGTGGTCCTGCTAGCTTTGCTGGGTTGAGGCGTGGGTGGCATTATTATAAGCAAATTGGCATATGGAAGCATAGACAACCAGTTGTCCTGATGATAATTCAGAAGGCAGCCAAGGTATTGCCCAGGAATCTGGTTAACCTGCTCAATCTGCCCATGGTGTATGGATGGTAGGTAGATGAGAAGAGTGGCTCCATCCTCAGAAGCCTTAGAAATGCCCACTAGAACTGGGAAACAAAACGAGGACCGTGGTTTGACATGGTGCATGTTGGCAATCCGGGGAGACGAAAAATGTTCCCCAGGAAAAGGCACGCCATTTCCTGGGCAGTAGAGTTAGCATGGCAGGGGATCTTGGTTAGGAGATGGGCCATGACTAGTATAGCTATATGCTACTAGGAACATGGCAGCTCCACAATAAAGTCAATGGAGATAAGAGTCCATGGCTGAGATGGAATGGGCAAGGGCTGGAGAAGTTTGAGCATGGGCATTTAGTCCGGGTGCAAAGGCTGCAGGATCTTATGTAGTTCTTGACTGAACCCAGCCAAGCCACCAGGCTTGCAAGCCCAGTCACCAGAAACTCCTCAAGATTAGGCTCCAGGATTTGAGGTAGCCGAAGTGCCCAGCAAGTAGCATTCTATTACATAACCATGGATGTTCCTCCGGGACATAGATACCGCCGTTGTGGTTGTGACATCTTGCTTGGGTCACTCAGGACTGTGAGCCACAGTTACTACTCGGCTTCAGTAACAGTGAGCTTATTAGGTTCCAGGTCTTCACCATTCTTGTCCTTGTTGAACAGGGTATCAATATTCCCATTTCTTGCTCCCAGGTGATAGGTAACTACAAAGTCAAACCTGGCAAAGAAGAGGGAACAGCGGGTCTGGTGTTGGTTAAGGGTCATGGCTGTTTGGAGATACTCCAGGTTTTTATTATCTTTGAAAACCTGGATGGGGAACCTGGCTTCCTCCAGTAGATGATGCCATTCTGCAAATGCAGCCTTGATAGCAAAGAGTTCCTTGTCCCATATATCATAATTCTTTTCTGCTGGGGCCAGTTTATGAGAGTGAAAGGCGCAGGGGTGAAGTTGACCATGAGGATCTGCCAGCTGGGACATTGTTGCCCCTATGGCAAATTGGACATGTCAGCTTCCATTGTAAACAGTTTTGTGGGGTCTGGGTGGATAAGGATGGGTGCAGTGGTGAATTTCTCTTTTAGTTGATCAAACACAGCTTGCTCTTCTGAGGACCAGGTGAACCAGATTCCCTTTCATAGCAGTGCAGTCAGAGGAACAAGTAGATTGAAAAACCCCTTGATGTACAGCCTGTAGCAACGCCTAGGATGAACCGGTTTTGTTCAATATCTTCATAAATGATCTGGAGGATGGTGTGGATTGCACTCTCAGCAAATTTGCGGATGATACTAAACTGGGAGGAGTGGTAGATACGCTGGAGGGCAGGGATAGGATACAGAGGGACCTAGACAAATTGGAGGATTGGGCCAAAAGAAATCTGATGAGGTTCAATAAGGATAAGTGCAGGGTCCTGCACTTAGGACGGAAGAACCCAATGCACAGCTACAGACTAGGGACCGAATGGCTAGGCAGCAGTTCTGCGGAAAAGGACCTAGGGGTAACAGTGGACGATAAGCTGGATATGAGTCAGCTACAGGCTGGGGACTGACTGGCTAAGCAGCCGTTCTACAGAAAGGAACCTGGGTATTACAGTGGATGAGAAGCTGGATGAGAGTCAGCAGTGTGCCCTTGTTGCCAAGAAGGCCAATGGCATTTTGGGATGTATAAGTAGGGGCATAGTGAGAAGATCGAGGGACGTGATCGTCCCCCTCTATTCAACATTGGTGAGGCCTCATCTGGAGTACTGTGTCCAGTTTTGGGCTCCACACTACAAGAAGGATGTGGATAAATTGGAAAGAGTCCAGTGAAGGGCAACAAAAATGATTAGGGGTCTGGAACACATGACTTATGAGGAGAGGCTGAGGGAACTGGGATTGTTTAGTCTGCAGAAGAGAAGAATGAGGGGGGATTTGATAGCTGCTTTCAACTACCTGAGAGGTGGTTCCAGAGAGGATGGTTCTAGACTATTCTCAGTGGTGGAAGAGGACAGGACAAGGAGTAATGATCTCAAGTTGCAGTGGGGGAGGTTTAGATTGGATATTAGGAAAAACTTTTTCACTAGGAGGGTGGTGAAACACTGGAATGCGTTGCCTAGGGAGGTGGTGGAATCTCCTTCCTTAGAGGTTTTTAAGGTCAGGCTTGACAAAGCCCTGGCTGGGATGATTTAATTGGGGATTGGTCCTGCTTTTGAGCAGAGGGTTGGACTAGATGACCTCCTGAGGTCCCTTCCAACCCTGATACTCTATGATTCTATGATTCTATGAACCCCTTGATGACCAGCTAGCAAAGCCTAAGAATTGTTGTACCCCATGGATGCCCCTTTTGTATGGCCTAGTTGCATATGGCCACTGCCTTGCCTGGATCCATGGTTAGCGCCTTGAGAGAGATAATGTAGCCAAGGAATTCTATCGTATCCTGGTCAAACGTTCATTTTTTGGGTTTCGCATGTCAATAGTGTTGGTGCAGTATTTCTGCATACATAATGATTGTGGAGAGTGTGAATGTCAGAAAAGATTAGGATGTCATGAAGATAAATGACTAAACAGCAATCTAGCATATCCCTGAAGATTTTTTTAGGAAGGACTGAAAAGTCTCTGAGAGATTGCACAGGCTGAATGGCATGGACAAATATTCAAAGTGTCCCTACCATTCATCTTACTTTTTAATCTGGACAAAATTATACGCTCTGCAAAGGTCCAGTTTAGTAAAAACCTTGGTGGAGTGGGGTCTTTTGAAAAGCTTGTTAAAGAGGGGGAGGAAGTATCGATTTTAATAGTAGCCCTGATTAATGCCCTGCAGTCAATACAAAGCCTTAGAGAGCCATCCTTTTTCTTAACAAAGAAAATTGGAGCCCCGTCCGGAGAAGTGGAAGGATGGATAAACCCCTTTTGTAGCTTTTCCTGGCGGTAGTCATGGAGAGCCTGCAGTTCAGACTCCAAATGGGAATAGATGTGGTCAAAAGGAATTTCAGCTTCAGGCTAGAGGTCAATGGGACAGTCATAGCTGTGATGGGGCAGCAAGGTGTCCAAGTTCTTTCTGTTGAACACCTTGGCAAAGGGCTTTTATTTAAGAGGTATCACAAAGGCAATGGAAGTAGCCATAGGGGGTGCTGAGACTCCTTGTGGATTAACCTGCTTAGACTCAGAATCTCAGGGAAGACAAATGAAGCAGTAGAGGGCTTCCAGCCAATGGTCCCCATAGTCGGAGACAAAAGTGTTGGCAATGCAGGGAGCAGAACTGTACCGTGCCCACACGCCAACAAATGCATGGGTCATGGGTGGCAAGCCAGGCCATGCTAAGGACAACTGGAGAGTCTGGTACTTGAATAAAGCCAAACTGGAGGGTCTTTCAGTGACCCTGAAGGGTAACAGTTTCCAAGGGGGCAGTGTGATGGGTAATGGGGCCTGACAGAAAGAGCAAGCCATCGATAGACTTCCCCAAGTCTGGAGAGTTCTTGCATTGGATCTTATGTACTGTGACAGGGCAAGGCCAGATGGCTATAGAAAAGTAGTGGGAGAGAGATATATTAGCTCCAGGCTAAACAAATCCCTGGTACCAGGATAAGTTAAATGGCAGCTGCTCCTGGTCAATTAAGATACCTGGGGCCAATTAAGAACTTTCCAGAAGGCAGGGAGAAGGCTAGGTTGATTGGGACACCTGAAGCCAATCAGGGACTGGCTGAAACTAGTTAAAAGCCTCCCAGCCAGCCAGGTGGGTGGACATGTCAGGAGCTTTGGGAGGAAGTTATGCTTTTGCAGAGGCTGAGTAGTACACACCATATCTGGCACAAGGAAGGAGGCCCTGAGGTAAGGGTGAAGTGGAGCTTGAGGAAGTGGGGGCTGCTGTGGGGAAGTAGCCCAGGGAATTGTATGTGTCATGTTTCTGAAAGGTCAGCTACCATAGCTGATACTATTAGGGTCCCTGGGCTGGAGCCTGGAGTAGAGGGTGGGCCTGGGCTCCCCCCTTTGCCCTCCCCCCTGTTTAATCACTGAGACTGGGTGACAACAGATGACTGTCCAAGGGAGGATAGCTTCTCCTCACCCGCCTCACTGGCTTATGATTAAAATGGCTCCGTAGACTGTGATCCTTCTCTCTAGAGAGAGAAGGGTTATGTGGAGGGTTGCAGTGAGCCTCTGAGGCTAGTGAAATCTGCCAGGAAATGTGGGACCCATGGAGACAAGGAAAGAGCTCTGTCACAGTACCCACACAAAATCCAAGTCCATGAAGTTGCTGGAGGCACTCCAGCTGAGTCCACCAGTGCCTGCAGGTTGACCTTGGACATGGTAGAGCGTTGGATCTCAAGGGGAGTTGAAGGTGTGTTGTATCCCACTTAGTTGTTGCCAAGGTACCACCAGAGAGATACTGGTGCTGCGTGCCAAAGAGAGGGGGAGAGCACCACCCCCACCCAGGCACTTCTATTGGGGCTGGGACCTGGCGTTCCCTGATTGGAACGCAGATTGTGTCTTGGCAGGACAGCTTGACAGACAGTGTCCTGGTTCCCTGCAATATAGGCATAGACCTCATCTCTGGCATCAAGATTTCCCCACATTGGAGACACGGGGATGAGCCTGATTGATTTGTGTGGGCAGCAGAGAAAGCGCTGGTGATTGCAGGGCTGGAGCCACCTGGGCTGAAGGGGGCTAGGATACAGGTCCTTTTGCTTCTGTCAAGCAGTCATCATACCTTTTGCTAAGGTCAATCAAGGCATGCAGGCCAGATGGGGACTCCACCTGCACCAGCTCAGCTTTGATATCATCATTTAGGCTGAGGCAAAAAAGAATAGCACTCTATGGCCTCGTTCCACTGGATGTCCGCTACCAAGAGGCTGAACTGTGTCTTATACTTAGCAAGTGGCTGGTGCCCTGCTGCAACACCTGCAGGGTGGCCTGGGCAGCATCCTTGCATGTTGGGTCACCAAAGGTTGGATGAAGTTCTCAAGCTGGCACAGGAGTGTGGACAGAGCTTCCCTAGTCAGCAGGCTGATAATCAGCCCCCTCCCCTCCCCCTCGATCTGGTCAGTGGGGAATGACTTTGGGCATGGCAGAAATAGAAGCTGGCACTGATTGAGAAACTGTCAAAATTTGTGACAATCATTGTTAAACTTGTCAGGCAGGGGAATCCCCGGCTCATAGAGAGTAGAGGTTGGTGTCAGATATGGTGGCTGGAACCTGCAGGGTGTGTAAGACACCCACTATCTCCAGCGGGAAGCTGTTAGCCTCAGAGGGAGCCATTCCAGCCACCAGGCTGGACCCCTTCTCCGTTATTTTGGTTTTTGGCCGCTCAAACCGTGCAATGTTGTGCCTACTTACAGCTGGATCAGGGCTAGTGGTTAGAGATGGAGGCGGTAGCCACGAATCTGAGCCAAGGGTCAGAGCTGGAGTTAGAGGCCAGGAGCCTGAGCCAAGGGTCAGAGCATAAGTCAGAACTGGAGCCAAAGGTCAGAGCTGGGTTACCTGGGGTGAGGCAAGGCAGGAGCAGGGCGGGAGCAAGGCTGGGAACAAGCCGGCGTGTGGGTAAATGCTTTGAGCAGCTGCTGAACTGCAGCTGCTGTTGGGCTTAAGAGCCAGTCCGTTAGCTCCAGCAGCTAATCAGGTGGTCTAGCTGACGCTGTCAGGTGGTCTAGCTGACGCTGCCCAGCTCTGTTCCTGAGACAGCTGCAGGGATCACTTACGTTAACAGCACGTGCTCAGGTTTACATTTGTAGGAAGCCAATGCAAGGGAACCTACTCACCCCCTCAGATTTGTTTTTACAGTCAAATTTCACTGTCTGGATCATGCAGAATCTGTGGGGCACACCCCAGAGCTGCCCCTGAGCAATGGCTGAAGTCAGGAGGAGAGCTTAGCAAGCAGAAGGCGTGCTGGGTACGGGGACAAGCAGAGGCCAGGTGGAGCCTGCTCATTGTCCCTAGGTGAGTGAGTCCATGGAACATGTGCGAAGAGTTTGAGTGCAGTGCTTCCCCAGCACAGAGACAGTAAAATATTCCTTCTTGGCGCAGACTGACTGGAAGCTCACTAACAGCTGGGGTCGGTCTGAAATATCACCAGGCAGCGTGTCCCGGCTCAGAGTATGCACGGAGAGCGCAATCCTGCTCATTTACAAGTGGCTGCTGTTCCTTTCTGTAGCAAAGATAGCAGTGAGTAACTTCAACATGAAGCTTTTGTCATGATGTGTTTGAGGTTGGGGGGTGGGGGAGGAATTACTGTGGAAGAGTCATGTGAATAAAAAAGCAAATATGCAGATCAACTAAGTGGCATCCTCTCTGGGGTGGCGTTAAAAGACTTTTACCACATAATGCCCCATCTAGAGAAGGAAATCACTCAAAAATGGGATGTGAGCATGGAGGGGTGCATCTGGAAAGCAGGAAACAGTGAAAGAAGGGTTCTTTGGACAGAGATTAATCAAGCAACATTCAGTGTCTCATTTTTGGTCTGTAGTCATGATTTTTGCTGGCTTACAGTGACAGCCTCTGGCAAAGCCGCCTGCTTTGCAGTTAAATGCCTGAAGTCTTGTCTTTGAAGGCTTTCTCTATCTCCAATTCTTCTGTGTAAAATCAATCTCAATGTTATAAAAATATTGAAAGAGCTCTTGCTGGTCAGTTTTGGGACATGCTCTACCTCCTTTTTCTCTCTGCCCCTCATGAAGGGATATTATCATTTGTCTTCATTTCTGGAGAAGATAAGAGTAAAGTACAAGTGACACCCTGCTGCAGATCTTAGATAAGTACCTGGCCTGTTGGCGCCAACTTCAAGGTGTCCAAGCAGAAGTCTGCAGAGACATTCTGTGCACAGCAAAAAATAACTAAATATTCAGTGGGCCAGAGAGAAAGATGCTAGAGCCCAGTGGCTAAGGCACACAGCTGGATGGGGGCACTTAAATTCCAGTCCCAGCTCTGCTGAATATTTAATTATTTATGCAGATTGGGATGGCTTCAGCAGGAGAGAGACCCACTCTATTTTCTAATCTAGACTGGCAATTAATATATTTTCCGGGGGGGGGGGGGAGGCCTGAATCCAAGCCCCTGCTCTAGAATGGGGATTCAAACCTGGATCTCCTATATGCCAGGTGATGCCCCTAAGTACTGGACTATTGGGTATAACAGGCCACTCCTGTGTCCTTGGTTTTGTAAAGGGTGCATAAGGTTATGGCTACACATCAGTTTAATGTCCGCCGACTCCGACTCCTGGGGCTCAGGATGTAAAACCGCAGTGTAGACATGCAGGCTCAGGCTGGAGCCCAAGCTTTGGGACCCTGTGAGGGGGGAGTCTGCCATGGGCCAGCTCTGGGTGTTTAATTGATGTGTAGACATACCCTATGTCCCCTTGTGAATTTAACCCAGAAGATCTAAACATTTTAGTTTGGAAACTGTTGCCGTTTCCAAAAAAATTTCTTTTTTTCTGATTGAAACAGTTCTCTGAAATCTACCGGAATTCACGAAATGTTTCCATTGACCCAAATCTGTAAATCTGTCAAACAGTATCAGCTGAAAAAAGTCTGCCCTGGTCGAGTTCTTTCGTCTCGGCCGTGGTGGGAGCAAGAGCAGGACTGATGGTCTGAGCAGTGGCTGAAGTGGAAGCAGCCCGGAGTGGAGGGCACAAAGAACAACTTGTGTGTGTGACTGCGTGTTTTGGAGCCTCCACTTGTCTCCCAGTCCCTTGCCTCGCTACTCAAGCTGAGTGCTGGGCACACGGGCTGTCTCTAGGAGCACTGCGACATCACTAAAATTCAGCAACTGGACATGAAACTGCCGCAGGGGAAGGTCAATGGAAGGAGATTTTAAGAAAAATGCTTGTGTAAACAGAGCCTATTTGGTGGAGGAGAAACAAAGCCTTCCTGCTGGAAGGAGCAACTACAATACATTGTGCGTCCTTCTCTGCCATGGGTACTGTGGGAGAGCAGTGTGGGTTAGGAGAGAGGACATCCTGGTAGTGCTTAGGAGGAGCCAGCTCTGAGCAGGGAGCTACCTAGACATGCCCACCAACCTCTTTGTGTTATCCTGATCGTGCAGAGTGGGAACATGTTCTCCACTGGTTATTCTGCAGTGTAAGCTCTAGTGTAGACAGGGACCAGGCTTCTGTGTTGAAAACCAGTGTACACCAATAATCAGAAAGCAGTGTTCATTCACTCACTTACTAACAGGAAAGGTGGTCCATGGAGCAGCCCCAGAGCTGTGCCCAGAAGAGCCCTGGAGCTCTCAGGCATAGGGGTGAGATAGCATTTCTCCCAGCATGCTTTGGTTGTTTCCAAGTAATTCAGCACACTGAACTTTTATACAGCTTTAAATATCTGCTGTGAAACTCTCTTGACTGGTGTGCTAAGGATGAAGAGTAATTGTCTCATCCCCCACTTTATGGACTGAATCACGCTGGCCGTAGGAGCCAGGCTAATAACTTACTGTTTTATCACCTCACTTATGCATATTCTGTTTTGTCCTCCTTTGGAGGGACTTTAAGGCCTCATGTTCCGCTGGATAGAGGTCCTGGGTTCAGTAGGAATTTTAGGCACAACTCAGCACAGCCTTGGTTTAATTATGGCTTGTGAGAACATGAGCGCACCCGGGGGTGGTGGGAGCGGCTCAGGCTGCAATGGAGGCAGAGGCTGAGGCATGGGGCCTTTGAGCAGCTCAAGGCCCTAAGGTCTCCAGGGCCTAGAGGGAACTGCTGGAGCAGCTGCATCTCGGTAAAGATGTAGCCAGTGCTTCTGCCAGCACAGCGCCACCAGTGAGCAGGGTGGTGGGGTCATGACACCACTTCCCGGACCGGGAAAGCCTTCTCTGGGGCCAGCAGCAATGACCAATGCCCCCGCTTTCTGCGGGCAGCCAGCTGAATAACAGTGCTAAGGGGGAAAATGCTTCACAGGCCATCTACACTCTAGCAACCCCGCACAGGGCAAGCTGATGCTTCCCTACTGTTTCTGTGACCCTTCGTCTGGCAATGCACTGCATAGGGAGGTCAGACGCACCTCAGTGCAAAGTGGCACTTTCTCTGTGCTGTGAAAGATTCCTTCACTTCTTCGTTAACTTAGCCCTGAAATCTAGTGCTTGTCATTGCTGCCAGGCCCTGGAGCCCTCAGCCAGACGTCCCTGAGCAACAGCAACAGAGGCTGGCTCGGGGCTGGGTGATGGTGGATACAGAAGAAAGGAAGTAGTAGGCACTTCAGATGTACCTGGGAATATTTGGATTTACAATAAACCTAGATGTTGCCAAAGATCTTTAACCAGTCACTAGAATGCTCCTTCTCACCCTTTTCCCATTTCACACTGAACAGTGCTGGGGAGCTCAACAGTTACGACTTGTGTGCTGGCTTCCCTGTCTCTTGGTTGACTACTATCATCTCCTCCCTCTGGCTCTGACACTCAAGCTCATTCAAAACACGCTGCATCTTCCTGGCTCACCACTGCAATCACATCACCCCCTTTTGTGTCTCTCCCCTGGCTGTTCCCCCCCCGCCCCCCATCAAATGCAAGCTCCTTTTCTTTGCCTTTAGAGCTCTTCATGTGTGGCCCCTCCCATCAGATCTGCAGTAACTCCTTGCTTAACATTGTAGTTATGTTCCTGAAAAATGCTACTTTAAGCAAAACGATGTTATGCAAATCCAGTTTCCCTATAAGAATTAATGTAAATAGGTGGGGTTAGGTTCCAGGGAATTTTTTTTCACCAGACAAAAGACATTATGTACATTTACAGTATAAGTTTTAAACAATTTAATACTGTACTCATCAATGTTGAGTGTAAAGCTTGGTTGAGATAGAGGCGTAGCGGGGTCTGGGGCATGGGGGCTTACCCCACTCCACCCACCCGGCATTCCAGGCAAGCCCCCAACCCCGCTCCCTGGCTGGAACGCTGCGTGGGCAGAGTGGGGCGAGCCAAACAACCTTATAATGGAACATTGCACGACTTTAAACAGGTATGTTCTCTAATAGATCAGCAACCTAATAACGAAACAACGTTAACTGGTACGACTTTAAGTGAGGAGTTACCTCAAGCCACTGACCCTGTCTTTGCTGTGCCTAGAATGGCAGCCTTGATCACCCTCCCGTATACTGCTTCCTCAGACCCCTCCACACTGCCCACTAGACATGCGAAAAACTCATCAGCCATCAACCTGCTGTTGTCTGCCTTTAAACCCCTCTTCAACCCACCTCTGCCACATGCCCACCCCCCTCTGGCTTGGCACTGTGCTGGCAAATGAGAAGCCTTCCAGCTAAACTCTGCATCTCATCCTCCCCTCCCCATTGTCTCTTTGGCCTATCTGTGGAGTCCTGTCTGTCCCACTGAGCTCTTGGGGCAGACACTGTCTTCTTTGTTTGTCTGTACAGCAGCAAACACAAGGGGCCTGATCTTTGATGGGCACTCCTAGGCACCCCATAAAATCACTAGTATTAATACTAACAAGTGAAACTTGAAGCCATGTATGACCTGTATTTGTGGGTTTGTTACAACCTGGACACCTGGGTCAAGTTCACAGAAAGACTTGCTGAGGCTCTGAAGATTGTTGGTCAAGAATGGGCACTGTTTTGAATCAATATGGGCTGGAAATCATGTGAAATCTGTAGTTTTGTATGGCTTTGTTTTGTATGGGGGGGTGGGATAGCTCAGTGGTTTGAGCATTGGCCTGCTAAAACCAGGGTTGTGAGTTCAATCCTTGAGGGGGCCATTTAGGGATCTGGGGCAAAAATTGGGGATTGGTCCTGCTTTGAGCAGGGGGTTGGACTAGATGACCTCCTGAGGTCCCTTCCAATCCTAATATTCTATGAATCTATGAAAGTGGGTGAATCACTCATTTGAACTAAGCTTTGATGGTGTTTTTCAATCCACATCTCAAAGCACATCTTGAGGGCAGTTAACCTACATGTATCAACACTGAGGTAGATGTTACCATGAAGCTTCAGATAGCTCAGATATTGAGTTAGACATTGCCCGATATGCACAGCCACAAGAGCCATACCCTCACTCCTCAATGCTGCAAATACTGTATGGTCAATAGGAAGTGTGAGTCCTCCAATCAGCCAGCTCCGACCAGGAAATGTGTGTGTAGCCGCTGCCATCCAGGAATCCAGAGCCACCAAGAAAACAGAAAATCTATGAAAACAGGCAGTTTCTGTGCAGTTTGAAAGGCTGGCTTGGAGGTTAACAATGAAAAGGAGAAAAACAGATTACAATTCAACACTGAAAAAATAAAATATGATGAGCAATATGATGCATCTATATGAAAGAGACAAAATCTTAAGTTCAAATCATATATTTAGGGTCCTACCAAATTCACGGCCATGGAAAATGCATCACGGACTGTGAAATCTGGTCTTTTGTGTGCTTTTACTCTATACTACACAGATTTCATGGGGGAGACCTGCGTTTTTCAAAGGGAGTTGCAGAGGAGTCATGAGATTATCTTACAGGGCTTGCGCTTTTGCCACCCTGACTTCTGTGCTGCCTTCAGAGCTCCGTGGCTGGAGAGCGGTGATTGTTGGCCAGGCGCCCATCTCTGAAGGCAGTACCCTGCCACCAGCAGCACAGAAGTAAGCGTAGCAGTACCACAACCCTCCCTACAATAACCTTGTGACCCTCCCACAACTCCTCTTTGGATCAGGGCCCCTACAATTACAGCACTGTGAAATTTCAGATTTAAATAGCTGAAATAATGAAATTTACTATTTTTAAAATCCTACGACCGGGAAATTGACCAAAATGGAGCCTGAATTTGGTAGGGCCCTACACATATTGTACAAATGTATCACTCAGTGTAGCAAATACATGTATAGTTCATAGTTACCAATCAGTGTAACAGTAAATCATGTTCTGATCTTTGGTGAACACTTTTGTTAAATATTTGAGTTTATAGTCTTTGGTCCACAGTCCTAGTTTCATCCATATTTACCTTGCTAGACTGTCCTGAGATATATTTCCCAGCAACTCAGTTTCAACTAGTTGTGAAGGAATAGGAGCAAAAACCAGTTACCAGCTCTGAAAAGAACTAGCACAGAAAGGATTGGTGAAATTTGATGAGGAGATAGCATTGTCTTTCTTTGCCGTTATGTTTATGTTATGGTGTATTTCTGTAGCATATGATGATAGCCTGACATTTAAGTAAAAAATGTTGATTCAAACCAAATATTTAATTTCAAATTGACATTTTAAAACTAAACATTTTGTTCCATTTCAAAATGTCATTTTGGAAAATAGAATATTTTTGTCAAACTTGACATTACCCTGTGAAAAATATTAATTTTGAAGAAATCATATTATCTGACAAGGTTTTTTTTGTTGGAAAACTTTTGAGCAGCACTGGTATTGAGTCATTTTGGCGCCAGTGTTTGCTGCCCAGGATAAAGAAATGAGCATGAAATTGACCTTCCTCCATTATAGTTGAGCAGAGTAATAAATAAAACTGCAGTATCTTCATATTCATTTGTATTTGTCAGTGAATTTGCTTTGATTCTTTTCTGTTTACTTTCCATGCCCATGTGAGGGATCACTTAAAATCATAGAATCATCAAATCTCAGGGCTGGAAGGGACCTCAGGAGGTCATCTAGTCCAACCCCCTGCTCAAAGCAGAACCAATCCCCAACTAAATTACTTCCTACTGACATGACAGGAAAGTGAATTCCGAAGTCTCATGATGAAAACCAAACTTTAAATACATTTACACTCATCCTTCCAGGTTACAGAAGACAATGTTGTGTTTATGTAAGCAATCACACTTACATGACATAGCTAGAATTTCTAGCATTGATACAGTTCATGATCAGGCCTTAGACTAAAAATTTTGGCTTTTTCTTCTGTCAAATTAAAATTGAATAAATTTTAGGGAATCACAATCTGCTCATAGATATCCTCAAAAAGAAAAGGAGGACTTGTGGCACCTTAGAGACTAACCAATTTATTTGAGCATAAGCTTTCATGACTGCAGCTCACTTCATCGGATGAGCTGTAGCTCACGAAAGCTTAGGCTCAAATAAATTGGTTAGTCTCTAAGGTGCCACAAGTCCTCCTTTTCTTTTTGCGAATACAGACTAACACGGCAGCTGCTCTGAAACCTGTCACAATGAGCCAAATAACACTGCCACCACCAGAGGGTGCTCTTGTGCCAACATAATAAAAGGTTGCTTTGTGCTACTCACTCTTATCTTGAATCATAGAATATCAGGGCTGGAAGAGACCTCAGAGGTCATCTAGTCCAACCCCCTGCTCAAAGCAGGACGAATCCCCAATTTTTGCCCCAGATCCCAAAGGGCCCCCCTCAAGGATTGAACTCACAACCCTGGGTTTAGCAGGCCAATGCTCAAACCACTGAGCTATCCCTCCCCCAAGTTTGGACCATTTTGAAAACATTTTGGACCAGGGCCACCAAGGAAAGAATAACCCACACGGGGAAGTGCAAACTCTGAGCTGATTCTGCCACACCTGCTCACACGGAGCTGTGCCTTACTCTATAAGCAATTCTGTGGGTTTCCATGGTACTCCTCAATGTACCGATGGCAGGATCCAGCCCTTGTGTGTTTGAACTCGTCACTTCTCCTAATTCAACCCCTGGGGGGTGGGCCCCAAGCCCATGGACCCTCAAGATAGACATGGTTCTCAGAGGCTCTGTTGGAGGCAAGGTATATATTGTCAAAGACTCTTGTTTTCGCACTGGGTTATTGGGCCCGTTAAGGCCTCCCAAGTATGGTCCAAGCTCTGGCCCTCTCTTGTTAAATCCATTCCACAGAATATAGAGATGTGCTGCAAGGCACCAGGTTAAAGCTGTAGCAGAAACGGTAACTTTTAGAGTTGTCTGCCTTCTCAGGATTTAACCCTGCAGTGGCCCTCTAAACAGCATTTGCCAGTTTAGCTGCCATGGCAAATGAAACATGAATGTATTCTCATTTGGCCTGTGCAGCCAAGAATTCAATTCCCAATTGTTCCTGTCAGTACTTGCGTTTGTTTAAAGTTTGGTTGGGAATTTAGTTTATCTAAAAGAGTAGGAATGCAGCTTTGCCTTGGAGGAGAGGATCTTTCTGAAGTGTGGGTGATTATGAGCTGTATCTCCTTGCTCTGCTTCAGGCAGAGGATGGTAGGATGAAAAATTAGGAATCATACATAACTTAGAGAGAGTTAACCTGAGCCAGGGACCTTCCCCATGCTGTGGCTTCCCCTACAAAGAGGATGGGGAAGGCAACATTTTAATTGTCCTTTGTATAAACCAGTGCAGAATTTCTTTCAACACAAGCCTTTAGTATTGCTCAGTTAAGACACAGCCTGCTCTAATCTGCTTAATTCCCCCCCACCCCACATATATCTGGTTTAGCTCTCAAAGAGTAATTAGATGACGACATTCATTCAGTTAAAATGGGAATGGAATAGGCTATGCAGGCAGCATTTGCCAAAGCCCAGCATGCTTTTTGCCCTGTAAATTTGGAGCATTTCCTATTCACTGTGATAGTTTGTATCCATTGCTAAGGAGGCTGACTGTTCCTGAACAGAGACAAAAATGCATGGTAATATGCAGATAGAAATCACAAGCCTCCTATTGCAAGCAAAAGAAATGCGATCCTCAAGAAATCAGGAATAACTGCAATTTGTATTAGCAGAGGACCAAGAACATACAAACCCTGAAACAACTCAGAGGTGGAAAGGCAAAATCACTTGAGGCTCCATCATGACACAGTGAGGACAAAAATCAAAACCCAACTACTTTAAAAATCAGTTTAATCTCATCTGAGAACCCAAGCTGTAGTATGCATTAATGGCAATTGTAGGTTATTGCATTGTGTTACTCTAGAGTTAAGATTGTTTGATTCTTAGATTCCAAGGCCAGAAGGGACGATTGTGATCATCTAGTCTGGCCTCCTGTATTACACAGGCCAGAGAATTGCCCCAAAATAATTCCTAAAGCAGGTCTTTTAGAAAAACAGCCAATCTAGATTTAAAAATTGACAGCGATAGAGAATCCACCATGGCCCTTGGTTAATTGTTCCAATGGTTAATTGTTCTCACCATTAGATATTTATTTCCAGTCTGAATGTGTCAAGTTTCCACTTTCACCCATTGGATCATGTTCTACCTTTCTCTTTTAGACTGAAGAGAGTACCATGTGGGTACTTATTGTCTTGTACTTGAGGTTTGTGGCATGTTTACTGTCATCAAGTCACCTCTTAATCTTTCCTTTGTTAAGCTAAATAGATTGAGCTCCTGGAATCTATCACTGTAAGGCAGGTTTTCAAATCATTTAATTATTACCATGGCTCTTCTCTGAGTCCTCTCCGATTTATCAACCTCCTTCTTGAATTGTGGACACCAGAACTGGATGCAGTATTCCAGCAGCTGTCACACCAATGCCAAATACTGAGACAAAATAATGGTTCTACTCGAGATTCCTGTTTACACATTGCATTAGCTCTTTTGACTGCAAGCATCATACCAGCAGCTCATGTTCAGCTGATTATCCACCATGACCCCAAATCTTTTTCAGAGTCACTGCTTCCCAGGATAGTCACCCATCCTGTAAGTATGGCCTACGGTCTTTGTTCCTGGATGTATACATTTACATTTAGCCGTATTGAAACAAACATTGTTTGCGTGAGCCAATTCACCAAGTGATCCAGATAGCTCTGAATCTGTCCTCTTCCTTGATAAAAATATTAAATAGTGTAGGGCCAAGAACTGATCCTTGCAAAATCCCACTGGAACCACAACTGCTCAATGCCAATTCCCCATTTACAATTCCATTTTTGAGACCTATCACTTAGCCAGTTTTTAATCCATTTAATGTGTGCATGTTAATTTTATATCATTCTAGATTTTAATGAAAATGTCAAATGGTACCAAGTCAAATGCCTTTCAGAAGTGTAAGTATATTATGTCAATGCTACTATCTTTATCAACCAAACTTGTAATCTCATCAATAAATGATATCAAGTTAGTTTGACAGGATCTATTTTCCATAAGCCCATGTGGATTTGCATTAATTACATTACCCTAGATTAATTCTTTATTAATTATGTCCCATACCAGCCGCTCCATTATTTTGCCCAGGATCAATGTCACGCTGACAAGACTACAATTACCCAGGTCATCTTCTTTACTCTTTTTAAAAACTGGTACAAGATTAGGTTTCTTCCAGTCTTCTGGAACTATCCCAGTGTTCCAAGACTGATTGAAAATCAACATTAATGGTCCAGTGAGCTCCTCAACCGGCTCTTTAAAAACTTCTGGATACAAGTTATCTGGACCTCGTGATTTTAAAATGTCTAACTCTAGTAGCTTCTGTTTAACATCCTCCAGAGATACTAGTGGAATGGAAATAGTGTTGTCGTCATCCTATGGTGGGACATCATCTGTTTGTTCCCCAAATACAAAAGAGAAATATTTACTGAACACTAATGCCTTTTCTGCATTATAGATAATTCTACCATTTCCATTTAGTAATGGACCGGTACCATTGTTGGATTCTTTTTGTTCCTGACATTCTTAAAAACTCCTTTATAATGTCCTTAATTCTATCCATAGATTTATCTTTCTATCCTTTGCTTCCCTTATATTTTTTCTACAATTTCGAACTTCTGATTTATATTCATTACTATCAACTTCCTCTTTCTTCTATTTTTATAGCTGTTATATTTTTTCTTTTTCTATTTAAAAAAAAATTATAGAAATTTTTAAAACTTCCCCTCTAAACCAGGTTATTTTTAAAATCATTATGGCCTTCCTCATCACATGTGGGATTGTGGCTTTTTGGGCATCTAGTACAGTGTTTTTAAACAATTACCAATTAGCACTCACATTTTTCTTAAATTCTTCCTCCCAACTGATTTGGCTCATAATTATTTTCAGCTTTGTGAAAATGGCCCTTTAAAGCACCAATTAGTTTATTATTGGTTTACATTACAAACTGGAATGAAAAACCAAAATTAAAAAATTTCCCACAAAATGGAAATTCCATATATTAAAAATTTGGGACAATTGAAACCTTTTCATTTCAGCAATGTAAAATCATTTAATTTTGACTTTATATATTATATTAATTTATTTATTATATTATATATACTCATAACATTAAATACAATATGTAGCTAAACATAACATCTAATTAATATATTCATATACTGTAAAAGTAATAACAGCAATCAGAATGACTAAGTCAAAACAAAATGGCTTTACATTGTTGAAATAAGACTTTTGACTTTTTCCCATCCAAAATGTTGTTGAAATTGACATGTTCTCACAAAATGTTTTGATTCTGATGAAACTGCATGTTTCAATGGAAAGCTCTACTTATCACCATCAATACCGTCTTGTAGTGATGTGCTTATATCTATAGTGCACTCATTATGTTCTATTAATAATTCATTACCCCTTAATAAACTATGTATGAGTGCCGCCTTATAAAATAAGATTGAACAGAAAATGTCTTCAAAAAAGTTTCAGGTAGAATTAAACAGTGGAGCCGGGACATGCTTGCAACATACTGTGACTGTCTCCCAGGAGTTGGTGGATTGACATGCACTTGGCAGAAGGCAGTCACAAAACCTGGCATTGACTTCAGTGGGGCCCAAATTTCATCCATAGGTTTCAGGCCAGAAGGGACCATTCTGATCATCTAGTCTGACCTCCTGCATAGCACAGATCAGAGAAATTCACCCAGTGATCTCTCTTGTAGAGGGAAATATTCTAAAGTGTGTTTGGCAGTGTCACCAAACTGCTGCTCTCTCGGCATTTTCATTAGAGCTGAGCAAATAGTGGAGCAACATTTCTGCAAATATTCATTTGAAATTGAAAATAAATGGCAATTTTACCCTTTGGAGTTCACTGTCCATGAACATTCCAACTTTACTGGCACACACAGTCACCAGAAGTGGATCTGAAGCTAGAATGCTTAGCACATGCCAGTTTGAAACTGTACATTGAATTGTTATATTCAAAACTCAGATGCTGGGCTGTGTTGTATTATTACATAACTCATGGAATCAGGGAACAGAAACAGTTGCCACGTGGCTTGTGTGACAGGCCAAAACAGCATGAATTTGAAAGTTCCAATATTGAATATTTGCAATAAATGGTTTCTGAGCTATGCATATAAGGGGAAGAATTCTAGGTGAAATTCACAAATAATTTTGAATCGTGGCTAAATAATGGAATAAAAAATGGAAACCAATCATGAACAGTGTAAAGACAAAATCTGATAACTAGATCATGGACTGTGAATTATTTCCTCAGCTCAAATATTTATCTGTATTTCATGGATCTAGGTGCCTTTTGCCCTGGTTTGTAATTCTAATATCTGGGTTAATTCCTTACACCAGCAGATAGAAATCCAGTTATTCAGTACCTGGTACTCCTGATGCCCTTTGCTCTCCCTTTTTCTTTTTTTAAGAAATCTTCTGAATTTGGAAATATTTTTTCCTCTTTTTGCCTTAACTCCTCTTTGTTTCTCAGGGGACTCAGGGTACTAACAGGACAGCAGCAGCATTAATATTGATGTGGACCTCCGTTCTGTGTTTCTGAGAATGCCAGCAGCATATAAATACTGTTACTGGCTAATTAATGAGTATCAAGCCGAGTTTTGATTTATTGGGGGGTTGCCTCTTACTTTTGCCCCTTTTAACTAGTACTGGTGGCCATGTTGGAATGTGTGCATTTCAGCAGGCTGAGCAGCCCAATGGAGCATGTGAGTCCTTCTCACCTCTTTCCTTTAAAGTTCTTTGTTGCATCCCTGGTTGCTAGAGAAGTCTTGCATGGAGAGAGACACAAAGAATAAATCAGAGCCCTTAATCAGGCCATTCAAACAGTCTAGTCTTACTTTTAAAAGAGGACCCATATGTCTCCCACCAGATATTTTACAGAAGTGCTGAAAACACAGTGAGGTGGCTGACAACAACTCTGCCCCAGAATGAACCATAACAGTAAGCTTCTTCCAAGGCTTTCTGGACTTTTCAGGCAAAATAGTGGGAATCCTTGCTAGTGGAGTGATCCATGGTCACCAGGTAGGGAGACATCAGCCAGCTGAGACATTAGCAGTGTTGACCCAGCACAATCCCAGCCAGCAGCCCCCACTATTTTATTCGAAGGGGAGTCATGGTACAGTAACATGGCTCGCTCCTTTCCAGCCTCTTTCATGCCTCTGAGTCCTCATCCATGTGGAACGAGTGATCGCACTTCCCCTGCTGTACCCCCAGTGACTGCAATGGCAAAACTCACATTCTCCTCAGCGGCTATGGAGATGGCCCTATGTACATAACTGCTTTTGAGTGATGCTCTCCTCCAGTCTCCAGAAAAATTAGAGCAGGCCTAGGAAAAAAATAATCTCCTTCACTCTACCCTTAGGTGACTTTAAGGTGGAGACCTTTTGGAAACTTACAAAGTGGAAAAATGGAAAAAGAGGGAAAAAAAATGAAAACTGAACCCCTGGACATCCTTCAGCTGACTTTGCAGTGCCAAAACACGCACCCCAAACAAAAAACCCAAAGAAACAGATGAAGGGGAAAAAACAAAATTCCAAAATTTTGAGAAAAAATAATTTTTTTAAACGGCAATATGCAAATATATAGATATAACAAAAATGGCTCCATTCCAAACCCTGAAAACAGACAATTTAGGAGTGATAGTTTTTCACACAATTGTTTTTCCATTTTTTGCCCATCTCTATCTGCTTTGGCTGGTCCTGTTAGGAAGCCGTGTGTAAAGCTCCTCAGACACACCTTGGCTCCTAGTGTACGCTATTTTGAGCACTACATAGTCCACAATGATAAATACAGCCCCTTGCTTGAAGATCTTACAGTGTAAATGACAGATGCAGAAATGGGCCATTCTAGACACAGTGGTGGTCTTGCTCTCGTTTCCCATTTGTGCTGGAGACAGTGGCTGTAGGGAGGAGGGATGTAAGTTGCAGCTGCTTCCTCTAAATGACTTTTCCAGCATCAGTCGGGTGCCACGTGACAGATTTGTCTTGTTTGTATTGGGTAAAACTGTGTGAGAGAGACCTCTTTGAATAAGCCACAGGGATGTGGAAGGGGGAAATGTGGCCATACTATCCTCTAGTGGTGAGGTTGACAAGGCCGTGGAATAAAGATGGCGACTGCCCAGGAATCTAGGCCATGTTGTAAATACCACAGCTCTCTAATGCTGGATTGAATGTGCAATGGGGAGCTCCTCCATGATTTTACACCATCTCTCTCTCACAGACTTTAAGGCCAGAAGGGACCATCATGACCATCTAGTCTGACCTCCTGCACATTGCAGGCCACCGGACCTCACCCACCCACTCCTGTAACAGACCCCTAACCTCTGGCTGAGTAACTGACATCCTCAAATCATGATTTAAAGACTTCAAGTTACAGAGAATCCACCATTTAGACTAGTTCAAACCAGCAAGTGACCCGTGCCCCATGCCGTAGAGGAAGGTGGAAAATACCCATGATCTCTGCCAATCTGACCTGGGGAAAATTCCTTCTCAACCCCAAATAGAGCAATCAGTTAGACTGAGCATATGGGGAAGACCCACCAGCCAGACACCTCTGTAGTAACTTAGAGTCCTTCCCACTTAGTGCCCCATCTCCAGCCACTGGAGATATTTACTGCTATCAGTCGCAGATCAGCTGTGTGCCATTGTAGTCAGTCTCATCATACCATCACATTCATAAATTTATAAAGCTCAGTCTTGAAGAACTTCACTCCTCTGATGGTTAAAACCTTAATCTAATTTCAAGCCTAAACTTGTTGATGGCCAGTTTATATCCATTTGTTCTTGTGTCCACATTGGCACTTAACTTAAATAACTCCTCTCCCTGCCTGGTATTTTATTCCTCTGATGTATTTATAGAGAGCAATCATAGCTCCTTCATTTGGTTAGGCTAAACAAGCCAAGCTCTTTGAGTCTCCTTTCATAAGACAGGTTTTCCATTCCTCGGATCATCTTAGTAGCCCTTCTCTGCATCTGTTCCAATTTCAATTCATCTTTCTTAAACATGGAAGAACAGAGTTGCAGACAATACTCCAGATGAGGTCTCACCAGTGCCTGTTATAATGGTACTAACCCTTCCCTGTTTCTATTGGAAATACCTGATCTGCAGCAACCTAGGACTGCATCAGCCTTTCTCACAACTGCATTGGTGGCTCATAGTCATTCTGTGATCGACCAATACACCCAGGTCTTTCTCCTCGTCTGTCGCTTCCAACTGATACATCCTCCGTTTATAGCTAAAATTCGTGTTGTTAGGCTCTTTCTCCCTTCTTCGCTGTTGGCCCTTTAGCATGTTTCCTGTACCAGCAAATACAAAATGATTTTCCAGCCAAAAAAGGAAAGAAAAAGACAATATCGAGGGCATGGCTCTGTAATATATGTCCATCTCTCTCTCTCTCTCATATTCCTTTTGTGGCAACAGGTTGTTATATTAACATGTGGAAAAGTTAGAAATGTTTTCTGTCTTCTAGACCTCTGAACTCAGACTAGAAAGAGTTTTGGAAAAGTGCAGGCCTACAAAAGACTGTGAATGTGGTTTGAAAGCCTAAAGAACTGAATCTTACCTGAGCCAAAGGGGCTTCACTTTGGGGGCTAGGAGCTTAGACAAGTATTGCCAGGATGGGTGGGCGGTGAGGGGTGAACACTTCTAAATACATAAGAACGGCCATATTGGATCAAACCAAAGGTCCATCTAGCCCAGTATCCTGTCTTCTCACAGTGGCCAATGCCAGGTGCCCCAGAGGGAATGAACAGAACAGGTAATCATCAAGTGATCCATCCCCTGTCGCCCATTCCCAGCTTCTGGCCAACAGAGGCTAGGGTCACCCTCCCTGCCCATCCTGGCTAGCCATTGATGGACCTATCCTCCATGAATTTATCTAGTTCTTTTTTTGAACACTGTTATAGTCTTGGCTTTCACAACAATCTCTGGCAAGGAGTTCCATGGGTTGACTGTGTGCCGTGTGAAAAAATACTTCCTTTGGTTTGTTTTTAAACCTGCTGCCTATTACTTTCATTTAGTGACCCCTAGTTCTTGTGTTATGAGGAGTAAATAACACCTCCTTATTTACTTTATCCACACCAGTCACGATTTTATAGACCTCGATCATATCCCCCCTTAGTCGTCTCTTTTCCAAGCTGAAAAGTCCCAGTCTTATTAATCTCTCCTCATACTGAAGCTGTTCCATACCCCTAATCATTTTTGTTACCCTTTTCTGAACCTTTTCCAATTCCAATATATTTTTTTTGAGATGGGGCGATCACATCTGCACGCAGTATTCAAGATGTGGGTGTACCATGGATTTATGTAGAGGCAATATGATATTTTCTGTCTTTCTTAATGATTCCCAACATTCTGTTTGCTTTTTATACATAGAGCTGTTACAAATATTTTAACCCTTTCTTAACATGCCAGTGAAAGAGCGTGAACACCTTTTAAAGGAGGTCAGTGGGATGTGGGGTTCCCAGACTAGATTATAAAACACCACAAATTTTTGCCACAGTTTCAAATTCTTATGAGTTTGAGGGTCCTGCAAAGATCAGCTGGCCCAGGAAACCTACCCAGCTCACTCTTTCCAGTCTCTCTGTACAGGCCAGAATACGCCTGCCCCCAGGACAGAGATGCAGCCGGCATCTGTTCCATTGTTTATCTACAAGCTTCTGCTCGAGAGGACAAGCAGGAGAGACTTTCACTCCCAGGGGAAATTTCAGGGGCTCTAGTGCAGAAGTTCTGAGGGTCCTGGTTGATTTGCAGCTACATCTCAGCACATCCTGGGATTTGAGGACAACAATTTTCCAGACCTCGAATCATTCTTTTGGCTCGTTTCTGAACTGTCTCCACTATTTCAACAGCCTTTTTGAAATGTGGAGACCAGAATTGGGCAAAGTATCCAGCAATGGTTCCTCTGAAGCTGTGAGCTCTGCAGCATCCGAGGAGAGTGTTTTTACTGCAAATTTTCTTAAGATGTTTAAGCATTTGAGATTAGTGGTAGCCCAAGGGGCAGTGTGTGGATGTGGATCTGGCCCTACATCTGGCTGGTGTTCTGTGTTTGGACTGGAAGCTGAATCAGGATTTGGGTGTGGAATCTCTTGGAGATGGAGATTTTCATGGAGTTTGCTGAGATTTCAGCCCCTACTGGTGGATATCTCATGGCCTGTTAGAGCAGATTCTCCTTAGATTTTGACAACATCTGAACAACACTTGGAAAATAGGATCCCCTCTGTTTTGACTCTGACCTGCCGCTAATAAGGAAATGATTGATTTGAACTAGATCCCTCCTCAACATGCATAGTTCAGGTTTTGGTCCATCTCTTGTGCTATAACTGAGAATGGAATTCTGCAACTGGACACTGTGGTAGTAACTCCAGGAGGTGTGTTTGTGTGGGTGTGTGAATATGGGCATCTGAGTGCATGTCCGCATGTCTGTGTGTGTGTGCTCCTGTCTTTGTGAATGTGGGTGTGCATCGGTGTGTTTCTGTGTGTGCATGCATCTGTTTGTGAGTGTGTCTGAGTGTATGCGAGGGTCTGTTTGTGTCTGTTTGTGAGTGTGTCTGTGTGTGTGTGTGTGTGCGCAGAGTAATTAGAAATACAATTTCCCCACCCCACCCCACCCCTTTTCATTTTTAAATCTGACTCACTCTGGCTTTCCAGCCTCCCCATGTAAAGTCTGCAGTTGTGCTGAGTGGCAAGGACTTGCAGCACGGGGCCATGCAGGCTGCACCATGTGGGCTCTGGCAGGGCTTCTACTACAAGCTGCTGGAAAGATTTTAAATTCCTGACTAATTTCTTTTTCATGAAACAAATGAATCTTCAGAAGGCTCCTTCCTAGCAGCTGCTAAGTCATTTAATTTATCCGAGTCATTTACAATTTGTGATGGGACTGCTAATGGCTTGATGTGGGGATCAACATCACTTAAAGACTTTCATGTTTTGTTTGTAATTTGTTTTTGGATTCCCCCCAGAGGCAGAAAGCTGTGTTTGGAATATGTCAGTTCCCTGTCCCCAGCCCCTTTGTCATGTCAATGCAGCTTTGGTTGAAAGAATAAACTGCAGCCCACCCAGAGGGACCTGCAGTCCTGCTACCAGCTACCAGTTCAAAGGACCTGCCTGTGATCTGAAACATGCCATAAAATGAATGTGTTCCAGATGTAGCCAGGAATTCTCATCAACCCTTCCATCCACCTGACTGGTACTGACTGGGAATGCTTCCTTCACGCTGCTGCCATGCTCAGCCAGCACCAGGCACCGGGAGGGGTTTTGTCAGTGTTACACCTTCTGGCTGTCGCTGGGGATCGATCACACTTGCCTTCTGCCCACAGTGCGAGGAAGGAACAGTTCCCAGCACAGGCGTGGGGAGGCTGTGGCGGGGATGCGTGTCTGACAAGGGTTGAGTGTTGCTGCTGGGGTCACCGTGTTGAGTTTTCGCCCCGGATGTGCTACCGCTAGCCGGGAGAAAACTCTAGTCATGTAGGCCTTTTGTTACATGGCAGAGGGAGGCTGAAAACTCCAGCTTTGCTTAGTCAGTGAGTGTTTGCGAGAGTAAACCAGGGCCCAGCATTGAACCACGTCCCAGACCGTCACCAAGAGGATTAAATGCGTGAACCAAGGAGGCTGAAACCAGTGATCGTTCCCTCTCCAAGCACCCTCCAGCTTTGAGTTTGGCCTTGGCCCCAGCGTAGAGCCCCACTCCCTGACTCCCCCCCCCCCCCCCCTCCCTGGCAGAACAGTCTCAAATTCTTTTCCTCTCTGTCCTCTGTGGCATGGAGCAGCGAGGGGGGCTCCTGCACATGGCCAGTGGCTCTTCTCATGCTCTGTGGGAGGGGCTGGGGGTTATAGCAATGTTCTTGAACCCCAATAGTAGTGTCAGGACTGGGGTACCACTCTGCTGGGCAATGTCTAGGCACATGTGTTATCCGCCACGAGGCCCCTACAACCAATATCTCCTAGGCTGCTCCAACAGGGCCGGGTCACTGACAGAGAGGCAAGTGCTCTTCCCCAGCAAATGCTGAGTTCTCTCCTTGGAAGTGGGCGAAGCGCCTTTGTCACCCCTTGCAGAAATCTGCTTTGCATTTTCAGTGAGCTTAGTATTGATGCAGGGTGCCATACTCAGAGCCCAGGGGTCCAAGTCCTCTTAGTACTTGTCAGGCAGGTGCAGCCCATACAGCCAGCTTTTCAAAGGAGCTCAGCGTACTGGGCACACGCTGGGTGTGGAGAATCTGGCCCAAACAGCCCAGACCCGTCGGTGCAAGCTTTCCTCACCCCGCACCTAGCACTGCCTTCTGGGCAGGAAAGGGGAGTTCATTGTGCCCAGGCTTTGTGGTCTTTGCTGAGAGTGCCAAAAGTGGTGGCAGTTAGTGCTGATTTTGGATAGTGGTTTTCTAATGAGGACAGCTGCCTGCTTGGCCCCCCCATTTCATTTCCCATCCAACTGTGCTGCACACTGACCATGCAAATAACAGAAGTTTCCACTCCAGGACAAAACCCACTCAAGTGACGGATACCCATGCAAAACAAATGTCTCCGGGGGGGTTATAAGACAGAGGGAAATAAAACGCAATCCGCTATACTAGACTTTCTTCATTTCAGGACTAGCATAAGCTATTTAACAACCACGTAAATGTACCTTCTCCCACTACCTTTAAATGAGCATCAAGGAAGAGAAACAAAGAGGTGTGTGTGTGAGATTATTGCTATTATTTCACATATTATTGTAGCACCCCAGGGCTCCGCTCAGGATCAGGGCCCCATTGTGCTACACACTGTACAGACACAGAGGTAGACATGACCCTGCCCCTAAGACTTTATAATCTGCAAAACTGGGCAATGGGCATGTGCTATCACTGTGATGAGGGAATTCACTGGTGTGGACCAATGCAAATCAGGTGGCTTCATTGACATCAGCAGGAGTACAGTGATTTACTCCAGCTGAGGATCTGGCTCTGATTACAGAATGCACAGCATGTGAGGAGGGGGAGTTGGTACAAGTGAGGATCCAGCTGATCAAGAAGTCAGGGGCCAAGGCCGTCTGTAGAGAGAAAGCATCTAGCAGCACCTTATAGGAGCTGGCCTCTCTCTGATAGCAGGATTTTCTTCAATGAAGGATTCCAGCTCCCATTGCCAATTCCCTGGCCCCTCCAGCACTTGCATGCAGGCCGAGTTTGTCTGAGTCACTCTAAATAACATATTCCACTAACCTGCCAGGTCTCAAGCGCTGCATTGCTATCAGGGAGGAGATGCTTGTAAAGGCAGCTGAGGGCCTGGCAGGAGAGGGGCATCTTTACCTTGTTTACTAAAAAACAAAAGTGATTCTCTAGTGCAAGAGCAGCATCTCAGAACCCAGTGCCATCTTCTCTGCCCCCCACTGGCCTCCCACCACTGCCTATGACCCAAACACCAGCCTGACCCAGAAATTCCCTCTCCCAGGCCTGCAAATCTGCCTGTTTCCTCATACGCACCATCCCCTTGTTCAGGGCTTACTTGACTCCATGTGGGCTGAAATCCACAGTCAAGCCTTCTTCCCTTCCTCTCTCTTTGACTAGTGCAGCTGGCTTTGTGCTGGTTTCCCCGTTCCTGCTGAAATGCTTTGGGCTTCAGCATGAGAGGGAAGAGCTCGCCAGAGACAGCTTCAGGAGCTCCCCAGGCATTGCAGAGCACAGGTCCTGCTCTCTGTAGCTTTAAACATTCCCTCCGTGTGCTGCAGCCGCACTCCTGCACCTTGCTTCTTTGCTCTCCACACTTCATCCTGTCGCAGTGGATCCACGCCCCTCCCACTGCCCCCATGGCTGCTGGCTAGAACAGCCTTGCTTTGTCTCTCCAGCACGCAAGCCTCCAGCACATTTCATCCCAAGCAGACTGTTCCTTCCCTCCCACCTCTGACCCGCCTCCTGTCTCTTTCCTGCTGGCCCTGTTAATGAGAACTCTGTAACTATCGGTGGTGGGCCAGTCTGTAGCTGGGCTGTGGGTGATGTGCCAGGGGCTGGAAGGGCCCCAGGAGCCTTGCCAGTGCCCTGCTTGCATGGACTCTGCCCTCAGGGGAATGCAGGGATTGCTCCCTCCCCCCCAGAACGCTAAAGGGGCTGAGGAAGGGCCATAAGTGCCCTCCATCATCCCCTCCACACCAGTGCTGAGCCCCTGCTACACCAGTGCAGCTCTGCGCTGCCCCCACCTGGGCTAGTGGTGAATTGCCATGACCTGCTCCCGCACTCTGCGTCTCCGGTGCTGTGTCACTGCCCTGGGAAAGGCCTGCGTTCTCCTTCGCGCAGAGTGCGGCTGGAACGAGGAGTGCGGGGGGGGGGGGGGGTCCACACCACCTGTCTTGGAGTAGTAACAACAAACATCAGATAAATGGTTTATATCGTTTCCATCAACCCCAAGTCCCAGCACTTCTGTTCTCACACCAGACAAAGCACATGGATTCTTAGGGATTCACTTGTGACAAATACTGTGCAAGACTTCACAGCTGAACAGTCTTCAACTCTAGTGCCCGTGGCTTCTAGTAAGGGCAACAAAGTCTGTGACCGGGCAGCATTACAAACGAATTGGTTGATTAGGACTTGATGCCAACATAGCCTAATTTACTAGCTCAAAAGTGTGTGGCAAGTGTGTTGCTCTAAAGTGCCTGGGTCTCCTCCCAGCTCCTTGCTTGAGGTTCCAGTGGGGTCCGAATGCAGCACAGCTAATGTTGCAGATAAGAGACAAAATGAGGGCAAGTGGGTTTCAGGAGCTGAGCTACTCAAAGTGCAGTTCTAGAGCCGGGGTCGGCAGCCTTTCAGAAGGGGTGGGCCGAGTCTTCATTTATTCACTCTAATTGAAGGGTTCACGTGCCGGTAATACATGTTAACGTTTTTAGACGGTCTCTTTCTATAAGTCTGTATATTATATAGCTAAACTATTGTTGTATGTAAAGTAAACAAGGTTTTTAAAATGTTTAAGAAGCTTCATTTAAAATTAAACTAAAATGCAGATCTTATCAGTTTAGTGCAGAGGTTCTTAACCTGGGGTGCATGCAGCCCCTCGAGGTGCAAGATGCCCTTTTTGGGGGTGCGAGACATGCAAGGTTTTTTTTTAGAAGGTAAATCAGTGAAAACACAAATTAAGCACAGACACATAAGTACAACTACTTTGTTTCATCAAACCTGTGTATTTATTAACGTTATACATTTTTTAACAATTGCTATAATATACAAAGTTTTCAAGTTTTTGAGCTAATTGTAATGTAATTTTTGATAAGGGCTGCAGAGTGCTGGACCCAGGCCAGGAGCAGGGCCCTGGGCTGGCTGCCGGTACCCCAAGCTGGCAGCAGGGCTGAGCGGGGCCAGAGGCCCGGACCCCGGCTGGCAGGGGGCTGGGCAGTTGGAACCCCAGACCAGCAGCGAGGTGAGTGGGCCCAGCAGCTGGTATCCCAGGCTGAAAGCAGGCTGAGCGGGACAGATGGCTGGGACCTCGGCAGGCAAGGTACCGGCGGCCGGAACTCCAGACTGTCAGTGGGCTGAGTGGGGCTGGTGGACAGAACCCCAGACCCAGCGGCAGGCTGAGCAGCTCAGCCTGCTGCCGGTCTGGGGTTCCGGCCACCAGCTCCTGCCATCTGCCGGCCCCCTCAGCCTGCTGCCGGCCTGGGGCTCCATTCACCCAGGCAGGCAGTGGGCTGAGCAGGGCCAGCAGCCGAGACCCCGGCTGGCAGCAGCGTGCCAGTAAAAATCGGCTCGCGTGCCGCAGGTTGCCGACCCCTGTTCTAGAGTATAGTAATGAGGAAGGTAGGTAAAGATGGGCAAGCCAGTCACCTAGGAAGGCCTACATTGCAGCTAGCTTGTCGGGCACAATGGCTTGCTTCTGTGGCAGGGAGCTAAACCAGCAAACATGAGTGGTTCTCAGTTGCTCTCAGAGCTGAGCTTTGATTTATTTAGAAGCTCTGCATGGTAATTGAACACTACTGGGCTGGTGAAGAATTTTGAAACTGAAAATACAAGGGGAGCAGTTCTCTATGTAAAGCTTCCCCATTAAGGATGTTCTCAGCCAAGGATGGAGAGCAATCTCCAAGGCTCCAGAGGCACCCAGGGTTGGGAATTGCTCGGAAAGTGGTAGATCAGCTGCAGTAGATGATGGGGTGAAGTAGATGTAAAAATAAAATTGCTATTCATTGCTAATGTTGTGTGGTGCTAATTAATTTTTAAACAGACTCACTAGGGACCTCATTGCTAAAATATGATATTGTGCTGGAGGATAAAATAACTGTTAATCCAAAACAAACCAAAAAAAACTCTGTGAAGATTGGGTCTCACTTGGCAGACACAATCTGTTCCATTTTCTTATAAAAGTATTAATGGGACTTCAAACAACCTTAACAAGAACAGCAGCCACGAAAACATGGGGATGAGCATCAAGGTGGGGCACATGATGCGTCTCTGGTGGGAGAGATGAGAGGCGTCCCCTAGTCTAGGAAGAGGGGAAGGAAACCACACCAGCCAATCCGTGTCCTCTGAGTTGTGTGCCCACCGTGAGCAGTCCCAAGCATTCGAAGAGGATGGGCAGTCTAGATTGGCTGGCTCGCTTCCAGAGGCCACTCAAGTCAATCTGCTGCCCTAGGCAAAACTTCAGTGCGCTGCCTCGCTCGCTCCCACTAGAACAGAAGTTCTCACTCAGCAGGACTTTCTCAGGGGACCTGGCGAGCATCCTGATGGTGCAGTGGTTATGGTAGAAGTGGGGGGCCAAGTGCCAGATTGCAGCATTATTCACTCAGGTTTGGCCCAGCCACACACATCTGTTATGATGGGCGCATGGGGGCTGCCAGGCCAAATTTGAGTGAGCAGCACGAGGGCTTGCAGCACTGTTCAGGTTTGGCCCGGCTGCCCCCTGCCACTCTAGGAAGAATCTACTGCTTTGGGCAGCTGCCTCGTTTGCCTGTAGCTAAAGCAGCTCCTGCTCACTTCCTGGTGCAGCTAAGCCGAGGCCTTTCCCTTCTGTCATTCTCCTCTTGTTCACGCTGAGGTTTGCACTCTGGGGAAGCCACCTCTGCTCTCCCAAGACACTCGGTTCGTGGATCCAGAGAGACCACTATTTTGGACTCAGGAGCCCCCATGGAGAAGCTGCACTGTGCACGTCAGCAGAGGGTTGGGCTATCCAGATGTGCTGAGCACACATGAGGCATTAAGGTTCCTGTGATTTTTTTTCACATAATGAAAGCTGCCAAATTGGAAGTCCCAGGCGTGAGGCCTGGAGGTGATTAATAAAGATCCATCTGTTTGAAGCACCTGGACATTGGATTCCTTTCAGGCAGTTTTATTTCTTGACGATACATTTCCTGTGCCATTTCTCCCCACCTCGAGATTTTACATAGACCCAGCATTGATCCTTCAGTGCACGAAAAGGTGCAGCATTCATTCCCTATACAGCACTCTGCCTGGCAGCGCATCAACCTGCAGTAGCAAAATGCTCTTGATGAAATATAAATGTGAGTTTACTCCTGCTTTTCTCTGGTTTCCAGCCCTGCATTAGGGCTTGCTGTAAAACAATCACATTTATGTTCCCAGCATTTAACTGCAGCACTCAGACACCAGCATGACATAAAGCAGCAGCCAGCCATTTAGAGAGGGTATTTGCTCACACAAAATCCTGCTGTCCATCGCAACAGCAGAGTTGAATTGACCAATAAATGTATGTAATGGCTGGCTGGATCCCACTCTGTAAGTCCTCCAGGTCCCGGTTCGCTTCTTCCCTGTGCTCGTGTCATCATCACTTTATATTGGCCTGGTGTGCCTCATTCTTATTTGTATTTTCTGCATCTGCTCCCACAGAAATGTTTTATTGGTCTCTGGGGTTAATGTCACTGAGCTGGATTATTTATGCATGTAAATCAGAGGGCCAGGGACTGAAGTTATAATGACAACATCCTCCGGCAAGACACAGGTGATTACTGCTTGGTGGGATTCTTTCTTCCTTCTGTCAGAGCCAGCGTACCAACAGCAATGATTTACTGGTGGTGCAGTGGGGAGTGCCTGGCTGTAAATCTCAATGCTGGATGTGGCCAGTGACTTGCTTCCTAGAGAATTTTTCTGATAGTGCATCAAACTCAGGTTCTGGGAAATGAGAAAATATAGTCTGAGCTGAAAATACTCACAAAAGGGAGAGACACTTGCAGCTTTGCTCTCTCATCTGTCCTTGCTCTTGCCTTCCCCTGGCATTGGGGTTCTCCTCTCGCTGAGCACCTTTGGGAGTGTGCTGTGGCTGGTTTCTGTACCCCTGCAGTAGGGTGCAGAGGTGTGCCACCTTGTATTTAGCTGTGACACTCGGAGTATGTTTTCCAGCCCTGAAAACTAGCTCTGTGTGGCTCAAAAGCTTGTCTCTCTCACCAAAAGAAGTTGGTCCAATAAAACAGGTTTCAGAGCAGCAGCCGTGTTAGTCCGATGAAGTGAGCTGTAGCTAACGAAAGCTTATGCTCAAATAAATTGGTTAGTCTCTAAGGTGCCACAAGTCCTCCTTTTCTTTTTGTCCAATAAAACAGTGGCTCTCAACCTTTCCAGACTACTGTACCCTTTTCAGGATTTGTCTTGCGTATTCCCAAGTTTCACCTCACTTGAAAAGTACTTGCTTACAAAATCAAACATAAAAATACGAAGTGTCACAGCACACTAGTACTGTCAAATTGCTTACTTTCTAATTTTGACCATATAATTATCAAATCAATCAATTGGAATGTAAATATTGTACTTACATTTCAGTGCCTAGTATAGAGAGCAGTATAAACAAGTCATTGTATGAAATTTTAGTTAATACGGCCTTTGCTAGTGCTTTTTATGAAGCCTGTTGTAAAACTAGGCAAATATCTAGATGAGTTGATGTACCTGCGGAAGACCTCTGTGTACCCCCAGGCTACACGTACCCCTGGTTGAGAACCACTGCAATAAAAGATATTACCCACCTTGTCTCTCTAAGAATTGAAACACACTCATCTTTTCTTCCCTTTGCATGTAGCTATTATTTATATCAGGTCAAACTTATTTTGTTTGCGATTACCTGAGTAGCCTGTCCCAGTTGTTAATTTCTGCCTTTTAAGCTTCAGTGGCATATGTGTATCAGTCATTTCCATTTATCACCCTACAAAGGCTTGCTTAACAACAATTTAAACTGTATTCCCAATGAGTCAGAAACGTGGAGAAGGCCTTCCTGTCTCCCAGGTGCTGCCAGAGGAGGTCCTGCTATGAGGAGAGGCACGTTCAGCTGTTTTATGATCAGATGAACAAGTTGTAACAGGTGTCAGAACAAATGGGGCACTGTAATCATATTACTCAGAGGGATGTAGAATGCAGGGCCCCAGAAACTGCTCTAGACTCAAAGTGCTCCTGGAGGAAGGGGTAGGAGCCCCGTTGCTTGGGACTTTTAAAACTAGGCCAGACAAAACAGCAGATGCTGTTCTGTAAGGAGCTGCCCTGCTTTGGCCCTGGGTGATCTCTCTGCTGTGACTCCAGCCATTACAGTGCCCTGCCCTCACCCTGATCCCCACATCCCCACACAAGGGCTGACAGAAGTCACTGTCCTTTTGCTCACCTGAGCACAAGTGTATGCAAGATTAACAGTGGGAGGATGCAGGACCATACCGCCCCTCAGGCTCCTACATGTACCAGCCAGCAGTATGGGCCAGCCATAGAGGGAGTGACTGCTCCACCCTCAGAAAGGTGACTCCCCTGTGCACCAAGCAGCTGGGGGAGGCATCGGGCAGCACTCTGCACCAGCCCCTCGACTAGGTCCTGTGAATCTAGGTCACCAGCCCAAATACACCCTGGCTAGGAGTGGCCCAAGCCAGTGTCAGCCTCACAAAACTGTAACCACTTCAGCACCTCTTTGCTGGAACTCTGAGCAACAGCCACAGGCTGACTGTGCTGGAGACTGACCTAGCTGCTTGCCAAGTGCTCCCTCCAGGGGCCTGATCCTGCTTCATTGCCCTCAATGTAATTACTCCTGTAAGTGAGGGCAGAATTTGTCTCAGTGAGAGTTTTGCCAGTGACTTTAATGGGGCAGGATTGATCCCCCAGTTAGGTCATAGACAGGCTGGCCTGGTAGGCTACGTATTTCGTTTTTAGCACTACCCTGGGTGGGTACTAATATGGCCGTGGCAGAGCTGGGGTGGAAATCCATGAGTATCTGGCTCCCAGTCCCATGATCTAACACTGCATCCAGTTTGTACTTTTCACGTTATAAGAAAATGTCTGGCTGCTTTATTACTGGTAGTTGTATAAGAACATAAGAATGGCCATACTGGGTCAGACCAAAGGTCCATCTAGCCCACTATCCTGTCTGCCGACAGTGGTCAGTGCCAGGTGCCCCAGAGGGAATGAACAGCACAGGGAATCATCAAGTGATCCATCCCCTGTCACCCATTCCCAGCTTCTAGCAAACAGAGGCTAGGGACACCATCCCTGCCCATCCTGGCTAATAGTCACTGATGGACCTATCCTCCATGAATTTATCTAGTTCTTTTTTGAACCCTGTTATAGTCATATAAATCACTCAAATAGACTAAATAATGAACAATTGTTCTTGTCCCTACCTGGATGTGCATTATAAATATTCCTGTTAGAAGACAGCCCTGTCTGCTTGAAACCACCTTAGAGCAATCTTCACTCTTATGCTACCTTGATAATCTGGATTTATAGTTTTCACCCTTAAACACTCAGTATCTGCCAGCTGCTACTACACACAGCAGTAGCTGAGATTCCACCATTTTCTTTATCCTCTGAAAAGGGAATAACTGTCTGGTAACGGTTGGCAAATGCTGACTTTTTAGTTGTGTCCACATATTTTGTTCTTTGCTCATGATGTCTCTGTGTGGCGTGGTCTTGTTTGGCATTTGCTGCCTCCCTTGCGTTCTGTGTACATAAAGGGCTATTAGAGAAAACCTTTCTAGCAATCCTCTTTCTTGCTGACTGGAAATTGATGGAGAGATGCAAGTGACAGTACAGAAATCTGCCAGGCTCTTGCATTTCAGTATTGCTTTCCTGCAAGGTTTTGGTTTTGAGGATGGAGAGCGTGATTGTCAGTCTTTTTGATTCAAACATTTTCTCTGGGACAGAAAATCAATCTTAAGAATTGTTGTTGGTACATTAATATGAGGCAAAAACTTCAAAATTAGCATCCAGAGAATGATGAATGAACATACACTTCAACCCTCCACTTGACAGCCTGCTGACAACTGCCGACCCAGGGCCCATAAAGCCCAGCCCCAGTTTGAGGGTCCACCCCAACATCCTCTTGGTGGAATCTCAGAGCTCCTGGCTGGCCCACTGGCCCTACTTATGCCAGTAACAGGCACAGAAGCTGTTTGAACAGCTGGGATCCACCATGATCTGGACTGTGTGCCTTGTGTCTCCACCTCCTGCTCCCCTAGCTTGACTTCCTAGCATCATGACCTGGCTTGGCTCCTGACCTCTGAGGTGTTGTTCTGGTCTCTGGTGTGCTTCCTGCCTCTGACCTGCAAGTATCCTCACATGTCCTAACTCTGGTTACCTGTGTGTGGTTCGGATCTCCAGTTTGTCTCCTGCTTCTGATCTCCTGGTATCCTGACCCACCTGATGCTCGATTCCTTACTGTGGACTCCAACTTTGGCCAGTAGATCTGGCTGCCTGTGACCCAGCCTTGACACATTGCCCTGTGCTCCATCGCCCCCAGACCATTGCCCTGGTCTCCACTGCACACCCCTATGCTCTGTGCTCAAGCATGCCACCACTCCCCAATTGATCTACCTTGCAATTCTCTCTGCTTGCTATGTGCTCCATCTCAGGCCCCTCATTGCCACACGTTCCTTCGCACTGCTGTGGCTTGCATTTTGGCGATTATCTCTGGGTTTCTCTCCATCATAGACTAATCCTTGGAGACCTTCCAGTTGGAAGAGGGCCTTCACCAGGTTTGGTGTAAACAGTACAGGGCACTGCAACTGCTATTCTGTAGCATGGCACAGCACACCGTGCCTAGGAAGTCATGCTCTTTTGTGACACATCAGCACATAAATGCTCATTTGAACATACATCTTCAAGTCTGCAGTAAAGTTCTTGTGTTGGCCATCATGGTTCCTCAAGTGTCACAATCTAGACATCATCACAGCAGAGAGCAAAATGCTGCTCAGTGGAAATAAAAAGAAAGCAAACTTTATACTGTGTAAAGGCACCTGCAGAAAGAAATTCATATCTCAGTGGCTCAGCAAACTAGTAGCCTCTTAAGGGTCGGGGCACTGCATGCAGGGTCTGATTCTGAAATTAAACCTCATCCTTTTATGGGCTTCTTATGTGCAGTCTCGGAGTCTGAACAGTTTTTCCATATGCAAAAGGAATACGGCATCTGGTTTCACTTCCAGCAGCTGGCAGCTTGAAGTCTATATTTTGTGTGGTGCAGAGTAAAGAGAAAATAAAATGTTGAATTGTTTGGCATTATCAAGGATTTCTGCTCCCCAGGAATTCTGCATAAAGAGATGGAAATTTTAACTGCTGGAGCCAAGAAACACACAGAAGCATATGAATTTATTACATTTTATCTCATTCTCCGGCAAACAGCACTGAAAATGTCAAAAGATCATCTATTGTTTCATCATTTATAAAGAATTTGTGTTTTTCAGTTGTAATTTCTGTGACGCATGGCTATGGGGAAGGGAAAGAAATTGGAGCAGGAGATAGAAGGGCTTTAGCAGGTTGAACATGCAGTTTGTCTGGCCTCAGAACCACATGCATTTACATTTCTCACATTCCAGTTTTTAATTTAACAAATGTAATTAAGGCTGGGGTAGGTGCTCGGATTATTCATTTACTCCAGATGGAAAAATTAAATTGAATGCAAATTCTGTAATCAGACATGAAGTTCAGAACGTCGGGCGTGATGGGGAAGTAGCAGCACGTTAATAGGGCCACTTTCCCTACACAGCACCCAAGCACAGAGTCAGGGATTATTTGAATAATTGAGGTGGCATTTGATAAGATATCTGATTGCTGAAACCTCCTTAAAACGAAGCCCTAATTGTAATTCTCCATCAAGAAGGATTAATCTGTGTAACAGGGCACGCTGGGAATAAGGACAGGCTCCACTTTCAAGCTGTCTCACTCTTGAATTTGCCCTTTTACTGAGATCTGGTGTTCCTAACAGGGTCCCCCCGGCTGCACAGAAATGACATATGGGTTTCTCTTTTATTTTGTGCTGCCTGTCAGGCCCCTCCTTAGAGTGAAGCTGACCTGGCTCTGCAGAAAGTTGGAGCTACATACTCACTGTTGGATTCTGAATGACACAAAAGTCCTAGATACGCAGAGACATTGTCCAGGGTCCTTGGACTTTTCCTACCTCCTTTTACAGATGCTACCATGAGGGGGCAGAGAAAGAATATTTAGTTCAAAAGTGCATTTTGATGCAGTATCAGTTTTTAAAATAAAACCTTCATTCATCCTTTTCTAATTCTGCGGAAGGTCATTTATGCACTGGCTCTTGTAAACTGCATCAGGGCCTATAAATCATAATGTACAGAAGACTGTCTTGATAGAACATGAGCTTTAAGCTAAAACGGATTGTACTTCACTCTCTTCTTAAAAATTGCAGCCAAAAGAATTTTTTCCCATATCAAAGTGCTGGACGTCAGGTCCCATCCTTGACTTGGTCTGTTTGAATTGCCCAACCTTTGCCTGCCGATTTCCAAGTGTTCTTTTCAAGATTAGTGCTGGGGAGAGGCACTGGGCTGGAAGCAATGGAAAAACCAGGGACATATGGCAGTGACTATACAGGGGTTCCTCCCACTGGCCTGTCAGTGTGTCACCTGAACTGAAAAGAGTCCCTCCAGAGGGTGAGCAGGGGAGCTCAGTCTCCATGATCCTTTCATTTCTTGGCCTCGCTTTAGAAATTTTCCATAGGGGAATAATTGTAACATTCTTATTATTTGCTTAGAAGGAGCTTGGCTTATTTTGAAAATTCCAGTTGAATTTTTTAAGCCTGGTAGTACAGAGAGCTTCATCCATGGTGTGAAAGCTGGTTAGAGGTACCAGTCCTATTTGTATTCTACAAACCAGAAATGAGAGATTCCCTGTGAATCTTAAATCACTTAAGATAAGTTGGGTGTTATCTTAAGGTTTACAAATTGCTTGTTTGCTTTTCCAGCTGGAGCTGTTAATTCTGAACAATTACTGTGCAATTTAAAACTGAAATGAAGCATATGGATTGGTCCCAAAGAAAAAAGTCTGTTACAACCTCTCTTTAGTGTCAGATAGGGAGTCTGGAAAACAGGCTGTTTACAGCAGGAGGGAGGTGGAATAGGACAGGACCTGAGCTACTTAGAAGCAGGTGCACCAGCTTTCATTTACATTAGGGAACTTAAGAAATGTCTAGCATACACACTCCAGCAATTCATCTTCATTTTAAGATCTTGGTTGATTCTAGTTCACCAGTTCAAGACTCTCTGCAATGATAAATTCACCGACACACAACCTCTGCATATATTCTAGCTACCATCTCCACTGGCTCTAGCAGGTTTACAGTCAGTCAGTGCAGTCAGACTTCTTGGGTTCAGCCCTCTTTCTTCTGGATTCTTCCTTTATAATCAGAGATCATCTGTAGGTATTTATAGAGAAGGATCAAGTCACTCTTAGCCTGCTCTTTGATAAGATAAACAGATTGAGCTCCTTAAATCTCTCATTTTACAGAGAGAAACTCAAGAAGCTCAATTTGTTTTCTTTATCCAAGAGAAGATGAAGAGGGGCCTTGATCATGTGTAATAGAACCTACATTGGGAGAAGATTTTTTGATAGTAGAGGGCTCTTTGTTTTAGCAGATAAAGGCAAAATGAGATCCAGTGGCTGGAAACTGAAGCGTGATGAATTCAGACTAGAAATTAGGTGCAAGTTTTTAACAGTGAGGGTCACTCAACATTTATAAGCTTACTGTGGGATAGAGTGGATTCTCCATGCCTTGAAGTTCTTCAAGTCAAGATTGGATATCTTTCCAAAGGATATGCTCTAGCTCAGAAGTCAGGGCTTGATGCTAGAATCTCTGAATGAAATCCTAGTGCCCATGTTCTGGAGGTCAGACTAGATTATTAGCAAATGCATAAGTAGTATAGTAAAGATGGGAAAAGGTTCAAAATACAAAATATATAAGAGAGAATTGAAACAGAGATGTGTTTGTCCAAAAATATCCCAAGGGCGTAAGCAGACATCGCAGGCATTTACCCATTCAGTAACCATTCATAAAGTGTCACAACAACCTATGATAACAAATATTCATAGAATCATAGAATTTCAGGGTTGGAAGGGACCTCAGGAGGTCATCTAGTCCAAACCCCTGCTCAAAAGCAGGACCAATCCCCAACTAAATCATCCCAACCAGGGCTTTGTCAAGCCTGACCTTAAAAACCTCAAAGGAAGGAGATTCCACCACCTCCCTAGGTAACCCATTCCAGTGTTTCACCACCCTCCTAGTGAAAAAGTTTTTCCTAATATCTAACGTAAACCTCCCCCACTGCAACCTGAGACCATTATTCCTTGTTCAGTCATCTGCTACCACTGAGAACAGTCTAGATTCATTTTCTTTAGAACCCTCTTTCATGTAGTTGAAAGCAGCTATCAAATCCCCCCTCATTCTTCTCTTCTGCAGACTAAACAATCCCAGTTCCCTCAGTCTCTCCTCATAAGTCATGTGTTCCATGTGTTGATGGGAAATGGTGCAAAAAAGAGGCAGACAGATAGAATTAATCCAAACGAAAAAGGCTACTGATATAATTCCAGGACTGGGTTAAGATCATAGCCTGGTAAACAAGAAAAGTGGGGGATTATAAATCAATGAATCAAAATTGGTGTGTTGCAAATTAGGCCAAACTGGTGGTGGACGGAACAATGAGGAGATGGGCTGTTCTGCCCATCGCTTCCATTTGGTTTCCAAGAAAAGAACCTTTGGAAAGGCAAAGGAAGACGTGGCACTGGCTACCTGAAAGACAAGAGAAAGGGAAGGAGCAGGCTTGACCATCATGGTTGCCATGCCACTGTCTCCTGGGACCCCAGACCTTCGTCATCCCAATGCTGAGAGCTGTCCTGAGAAGACTGGCCCAGAGGGAGAGGGAGACAGATGACATTGCCACCTCCACCAGCTCCAGCTGATGTGAAACTGTGTCATTGTCCCCTCCCTTTGTGTCCTTTCTCTTCCCCACTTTATTTCTTCTCTTTTCTCTCTCCTTCCTTTTGCGTTCTGTTTAATAAGAATCTGGCTTAGCTGCCCAAGACTGTATATTTTGCAACAGCGCTATAAGCCTGTGACCAGAAAGAAGCAGCTAAAAGCAATTCCCTGAATAGCCCAATGCTGGTACAAGTTAGCAAGGTTTCAGAATGGCAGCATGTGCTGGGCCTGTCTTTTTCCAGCAATAAGGTTGCAAGTGAGAGTCAACACCAGAGACAGAAGCTGCATTTTCTATTTTTGCTGTTCTTTTCTCTCCCCTCTTGCATATGTTTGGCTCATTCAAACTTTAACACCACCAACAACAGCTTCATCCCATCCAACTAACTTCTTTTTTCCCCAAAAGGATGGTTTTTACCGTCTTAACAGCATCTGAGAGTCTGTCAAATAAGGAGGAGTGTTTCCTTCTAAAAATGCTCTCAAGGTAAAGGGAGAGAGAGCAAGAGATGTTGTTAAAATGAACGTCTTATTTAATACTTTACATTTCAAAGGCTTTAACTGTTTTTCTTTCTTTTCTGTATCTTTAATACAAGGTTAAAAGGACGTTTAATGGTGTGTTTGTGATGGTACTAAATAGGCTGAGGTTTCTGCACATCAAACCCCAAACCTTGTTTAAAACTATTCCATGTAGGACAGTTTCAGGGTCTTGTTAGCATTTTTGACTCTTTGGGTCCCTTTATTCCATCTCAAATAATACAACTGCCCCCTCACATCTGTAATGGTCGAACTTTCAACAGAGGCAGCTCTAAATGAGGCAACCTCTCATCAGGCTGCGTGATGATAAAGAAGTTTCATACAGAGGGAGCAACTCATTCCCTTTCTGCTCACCACAATGTGACAGCATACGCCGGAGAGATTCATAGATTCCCAGGCCAGAATGGATCATTGTGATCATCTAGTCTGACCTGCTGTATAGCACAGGCCAGAGACCTGCCCCAAAATAATTCCTAGAGCAGATTCTTAGAAAAACATCCAATCTAGATTTTAAAATTGTTCCTCGGTAAATTGTTCCAATGGTTCATACCTTATTTCCAGTCTGAATGTGTCTAGCTTCAACTGTCAGATCTTTCTCTGCTAGATTGAAAAGCCCATTATCAAATATTTGTTCTCTATGTAAGTACTTGTAGACTGGGATCAAGTCATGTCTGCACCTTCTCTTTTTCAGCTAAATAGATTGAGCCCTTTGAGTCTATCACTATAAGGCAGGTTTTCTAACGCTTTAGTCATTCTTGTGGCTCTTCTCTGAATAGGGTGACCAGACATCCTGATATTATCCGGACCATCCCTGTATTAGGGAGTTTGTCTTATATAGGCAACTATACCCTCCCCCCCCAAAAAAGGGTCCTGATTTTCCACATTTGCTATCTGGGCACCCTATCACTGAACCATCCAATTTATCAACATCCTTCTTGAATTGTGAGCACCAGAACTGGACACATGATTCCAGCAGCAGTCACACCAGTGCCAAATACAGAGGTAAAATCACTTTTCTGCTCCTACTTGAGAGTCCCTTGGTTATGCATCCCAGGTTTGCATTAGCTCTTTTGGCCACAGCACCGCACTGGGAGCTCATGATGAGTTGATTATCCACCATGACCCCTAAATCTTTTTCACAGTCACTACTTCCATGGATAGAGTCCCCCATCATGTAAGTAGGGCCTACATTCTTTGTTCCCAGATGCATTCATTTCATTTAGCTGTATTAAAATGCATACTGTTTGCTTGTGCCCAGTTTACCAAGAGATCCAGATAGCTCTGAATCCGTGATCTGTCCTCTTCTTTATTTACCACTCCCTCAGTGTTTGTGTCAGTCTTTATCAGTGTGTCACGGGGTTCTCACTCACTGCAGGTAGCACCTCCTCCTGGCCATTCTGGGGATTAGCTCTCTTCCAGGTCCGACATCTCCCCTTCTGGTCTCTCCATTCATTGTCCTCTCTCTCATTCTGTGGCCTGTCTTTTGCTCCAGGAGCTTCAGGTGTCTTTTTGTGACTCTGCCTCCGGCCGGGGCACTATACAATTTCCCCTTCTAGGGTGTAGAGTCTCATTGGGCCTGATGTCCAGGCAATGCCACTCCATCAGTGTCTGCTAGGGGAACTCAGGCCCACCCCCCACTCTAGGTTCCAGCCCAGGAACTCTACAACATTCAGTCAAGGTCTACTCAATCCCCAACCTTGCTGTTCTCTCCCTGGCTACTTCCTACTCGCCTCCCACAGGCTTTCTTCTCCGCCCTTCTCTCTTTGGGGTATGCCCTTCCCTCAGGGCCAAGCTTCCAGGGTCCTACCCTTTTCCTGGGTTCCCTTCTTGCTTCTCTAATGCACAGAGGGTGGCTGCAGACTTTCTCATTGCAGCCCTTTCTGTTGTCAGCTTCCTGACATTGTACTAGCCCAGCCCACACCTGCTCTGGTGAGCTTCATCCTCCAATTAGGGGTTGGTCCTCCAGACTAATGCCCTGATGTGTGGCCTATCACACTAATTGGCATTTTCTGAGCCCCCTTAACCGTGTCAGGGTTGATGTGGGGCAAACACTCCATCATATGATAAATATATGTTTTTTTCCGGATCACTGATAAAAGCATGAAATAGTGTAGAGTCAAGAACTGATCACTGGAAACATACCCATTTGATGATGATTCCCTGTTTACAGTTACATCTTGAGACCTATCATTTAGCCAGTTTTAATCCATTTAATGTGTGCCATGTTGATTTGATATTGTTCTCGTTTTTTTAATGAAAATGTTGTGCAATAGGATGTCAGACACCTTACAAAAGTCTGAGTTTGTTACATAGATAATTTGGATGATTTAGTTGGGGTTGGTCCTGCTTTGAGCAGGGGGTTGGACTAGATGACCTCCTGAGGTCCCTTCCAACCCTGAGATTCTATGATTCTATGATACATACAGTGTTGTTGTTGCTGTGTTGGTCCCAAATAAGTATATTACATCAACACTGTTACCGTTATCAACCAAACTTGTAATCTCAACAAAAAAAGATATCAAGTTAGTTTGACAGGGTCTATTTTCCATAAATCCATGTTGATTTGCATTCATTACATTACCCTCCTTTAATTCTTTATTAATCGAGTCCTGTATCAGCTGCTCCTTTATATTGCTCAGGATTGATGTCAATCTAACAGGTATATAATTACCCAGATCATCCCACATATTCTCTTTAAAAATTGACACATTAGTTTTCTTCCAGTCCTGTGGAACTTCCCTGGTACTCCAAGACTTATTGAAAATTAACATTGATGGTTCAGTGAGCTCCCCAGACAGCTCTTCTAAAACTCGTAGCTGCAAGGTATCTGGACCTGCTGATTTAAAAATGCTTAACTTTAGTAACTTCTGTTTAAAATCCTCCAGAGATATGAGTGGAATGGGTGGCATACCATATGATGAGACTATATCATCTGTTTTCCCCCAAATACAGAACAAAAATATTTATTGAAAACTTCTCCTTTTTCTGCGTTATTATTGATAATTCTACCATTTATATCTAGTAATGGACCATTGTCAGGATTCTTTTTGTTCCTAATCTATTTTAAAATCTCCTTCTTATTGTCCTTAATTCTACTGGCCATAGATTTCTTCTTGTGTTCCTGGGCTTCCCTTATCAATTTTCTACAATTTGTAAGTCTTAATTATATTCATGGCTATCAATGTAGCCTTTTCTCCATTTGTTATATTTTTAATTTTTTTACAGCTGCCTTTCCTTCCCCTCTAAACAAGGTCATTTTTATAATCAGAACAACGTCCTTCCTCAATTGTGGGTGTGTGTCTTTGGGGTCATCTAGTAAGGTGTTCTTAAATGAGCCCCAATCATCATTCACTTTTTTCTGATTAAATTCTTCCTCCCAGCTGAGTTGGTTCATAATTGTTTTCAGCTTTGTGAAATTAGCCCTATCAAACAACAAGCATATATATTACTGGTCTGAACTTTATTCTGCTTTCATATTATAAATTTGATCCACTCATGATCACTTGTACCTAAACTTCCATTATTTCTCAATTCTGTGATCAGTTCCTCTTTATCTGTTAGCTATCCCTTGTGATGGCTGCAACACTTTTTAAGTTATGAAATTGTCATCTATAATGTGAGAAATTCGAAGTGTTTTAGTACTGGGAGCATGAGACCTCCTGCATCTGTCACTCAAATTGAAGTCCCCCATGATCACACATGATCGGTCATATATTCCAGATTGGTTTTCTATTGATGAGTCAGTTTGAGGCGCCTCCCACATATCTCTGAAAAATGGCAGTTGTGGTATTTCCTGGATTTTGTCAAAAAGGTTCTTTGTGGCAATATAATTCTTAATGGTAGGTGGTGGGGTATAAGAAGGCACTGGTGCTTGTTGGTTTCAGAGTCCCTGTTGTTATTCTTATTATTTGATTTATTTGCACATTAGCTAGCTTTGTGTGGGGAGAGTGTAACCACAGAGGATAACTGTGTTGTCCAACTGAGTAGTGGAGAGCTAATGCTGAGCTGAAAAGTGGTGCATTAACTCCCCAAATTGAGACCGTAAAACCATTTCTGCTCTTAATCTTCTGAGCTACCATGGTGAGGTGGTCCTTATTAGACAAGTGAGCGAGCTAGAGTTACTCCTAAATATACTCCCAGATAATCATAATCATAGAATTGTAGGACTGGAAGGGACCTCAAGAGGTCATCTATTCCAGTCTCCTGCACCCATGGCAAGTCTAAGTATTATCTAGACTATCCCTGACAGGTGTTTGTCTAACCTGCTCTTAAAAATCTCCAATGATGGAGATTCCACAGCCTCCCTAGGCAATTTATCCCAGTGGTTAACCACCCTGACAGTTAAGAATTTTTTCCTCATGTCCAATCTAAACCTCCATTCCTGCAATTTAAGGCCATTGCTTCTTGTCCTATCCTCAGAGGTTAAGAACAACATTTTTTCTCCCTCCTCCTTGTAAAACCTTGTATGTACTTGAAAACTGCTATCATGTCTCCTCTCGGTCTTCTCTTTTCCAGACTAAACAAACCCAGTTTTTTCAATCTCTCTTCATAGGTCATGTTTTCTAAACCTTTCATCATTTTTGTTGCTCTTCTCTGGACTTTTTCCAATTTGTCCACATCCTTCCTGAAATGTGGTGCCCAGAACTGGACACAATACTCCATTTGAGGCCTAATCAGCATGGACTAGAGCAGAAGAATTACTTCTCCTGTCTTACTTACAACACTAATGATGTTCACTTTTTTTGCAATAGCGTTACACCATTGACTCCTATTTAGCTTGTGGTCCACTATGACTCCCAGATCCTTTTTCACAGTATTCCTTTCTAGGCAGTCATTTCCCATTTTGTATGTATGCAACTGATTGTTCCTACCTAAGTGGAGTACTTTGCATTTGTCCCTATTGAATTTCTGCCTATTTATTTAAGACCATTTCTCCAGTTTGTCCAGATCATTTTGAATTATAATTAGGGCTGTCAATTAATCGCAGTTAACTCACGTGATTAACTCAAAAATAATTGTGATTAAAAAAATTAATCGCAATTAGTCTCAGTTTTAATTGCACAGTTAAACAAGAGACTACCAATTGGAATTTATTAAATATGTTGGATGTTTTTCTACATTTTCATATATATTTTGTATTCCGTGTTGTAACTGAAATCAAAGTGTATATTTTGATTACAAATATTTGCACTGTAAAAATGATAAATAGAAGAAATAGTATTTTTCAATTCACTTCATACAAATACTGTAGTGCAATCTCTTTGTCCTGAAAGTGCAACTTACAAATGTAGATTTTTTTTTGTTATATAACTGCACTCAAATTCAAAACAATGTAAAACGTCAGAGGCTACAGTCCACTCAGTCCTACTTCTTGTTCAGCCAATGGCTAAGACAAACAAATTTCTTTACATTTACAGGAGATAATGTTGCCCTCTTCTTAGTTACAATGTCACCAGAAAGTGAGAACAGGCATTCGCGTGGCACTTTTGTAGCCAGCATTGCAAGGTATTTACGTGCCAGACATGCCAAACTTTGTATGCTCCTTCATGCTTCGGCCACCATTCCAGAGGGCATGCTTCCATGCTGATGATGCTCATTAAAAAATAATGCATTAATTAAATTTGTGACTGAACTCCTTGGGGGAGAATTGTATGTCCCCTGCTCTGTTTTACCCAATTCTGCTGTATAGTTCATGTTCTAAAGCAGTCTTGGATAATGACCCAGCACATGTTCATTTTAAGAACACTTTCACTGCAGATCTCACAAAACGCAAAGACGGTACCAATGTGAGATTTCTAGAGATAGCTACAGCGCTCGACCCAAGGTTTAAGAATCTGAAGTGCCTTCCAAAATCTGAGAAGGATGAGGTGTGGAGCATGCTTTCAGAAGTCTTAAAAGAGCAACACTCTGATGCGGAAACTAAAGAACCTGAAGCACCAAAAAAAGAAAATCAGCCTTCTGCTGGTGGCATCTGACTCAGATCATGAAAATGAACGTGTCGGTCCTCACTGCTTTGAATGGTTTTCGAGCAGAACCCATCATCAACATGGACTCATGTCCTCTGGAATGGTGGTTGAAACATGTGCATCTGGCACATAAATATCTTGCGATGCCGGTTACAGCAGAACGCCTGTTCTCATATTCAGATGACATTGTAAACAAGAAGCGGGCAGCATTATCTCCTGTAAATGTAAAGAAATTTGTTTGTCTTAGCCATTGGCTGAACAAGAAGTAGGACTGAGTGGACTTTCAAGCTCTAAAATTTTACATTGTTTTATTTTTGAATGCAGTATTTTTGTACATAATTCTATATTTGTAAATTCAACTTTCATGATAAAGAGATTGCATTACAGTACTTATAGTAGGTGAATTGAAAAATACTATTTTTCTTTTGTCCTTTTACAGTGCAAAAACTTGTAATCAAAAATAAATATAAAGTGAGCACTGTACATTTTGTATTCTGTGTTGTAATTGAAATAAATATACTTGAATATGTAGAAAACATCCAAAATATTTAAATAAATGGTATTCTATTATTGTTTAACAGTGCAATTAATTGTGATTAATTTTTTTAATTGTGCGATTAATCACAATTCAAATTTTTAATCTCTTGACAGCCCTAATTATAATCCTGTTCTACAAAGCACTTGCAACCCCTCCCAGCTTGGTATGATCCACAAACTTTATAAGTGTACTCTCTATGCCATTATCTAAATCATTTATGAAGATATTGAACACAACTGGACCCAGAACTGATCCCTGCGGGACCCCACTAGATATGGCCTTCCAGCATGACTGTGAACCACCGAGAACTACTCAGTTATACACCCATCTTATACTCGCTCCATCTAGGTTATATTTCCCTAGTTTGTTTACGAGAAGGTCATGCGAGACAGTATCAAAAGCCTTACTAAAGTCAAGATATACCACATCTACCGCTTCCCTCTTATTCACAAGGCTTGTTACCCTGTGAAAGAAAGCTGTCAGTGTGGTTTGACATGATTTGTTCTTGACAAATCCATGCTGACTGTTACTTATCACCTTATTATCTTCTAGATGTTTGCAAATTGATTACTTAATTATTTGCTCCATTATCTTTCCGGGTACATAAGTTAAACTGACTGGTCTGTAATTCCCCGGGTTGTCCCTATTCCCTTTTTATAGATGGGCACTATATTTGTCCTTTTCCAGTCCTCTGGAATCTCTCCCATCTTCCATGACTTTTCAAAGATACAGATGCTCCCCGACTTACGCAATCATTCCATTCCGGAACACCTTGCGTAACTTGAATTTTGCGTAAGTCGGAAACGTATACCTGACTGTTACACAAAAAACAAACAAAGGAAAAAAAACCCACCTCCTATTTCTAGCTTACAGAACTTTTTCCGTAAGTGCAGATTTGCATAAGCTGGGGAGCATCTGTAATTGCTAATGGCTCAGATCTTTCCTCAGTCAGCTCCATGAGTATTCTAAGATGCATTTCATCAGGCCCGGTGACTTGAAGACATCTAACTTGTCTAAGTAATTTTTCACTTGTTCTTTCCCTATTTTAGCCTCTGATCCTACCTCATTTTCACTGGCATTCACTATGTTAGACGTCCGATCACCACCAACTTTCTTGGTGAAAACTGAAACAAAGAAGTCATTAAGCACCTCTGCCATTTCCACATATTCTGCTATTGTTTTCCCCCTGTGATTGAGTAACAGGTCTAATGATTCTTTCTGACCCTAACATTTATGAATATATTGCATGAGCCCAGTTTACTGAACAATCCAGATCAGATCATGTAAGTGACCTGTCCTAATCAGTGTTTACCACTCCATCCATCTTTCGGTCATCTGCAATGACTTCATATTTTCTGTCAGATAGCTGAGTAAAATAAATAATCACACTGGTCAAGAATTGATCCCTGTGTTACCTCCCTGAAAAGCATCCCCTTTAATCAATAATTCTCCACTATTAATTACACTTTGAGAACTATCCTTTTGCCAGTTTTTAATACATTTAATATTTGTTATGTATGTTCTGAATAGTGCTTATTTTTTAATCAAAATGTTGTGAGGTACTCTTATTTACTTAGCCTTACAGAGTCAATAAAAATTACACAAAAAGAAAAGGAGTACTTGTGGCACCTTAGAGACTAACCAATTTATTTGAGCATAAGCTTTCGTGAGCTACAGCTCATCAGTGCAGCTGTAGCTCACGAAAGCTTATGCTCAAATAAATTGGTTAGTCTCTAAGGTGCCACAAGTACTCCTTTTCTTTTTGAGAATACAGACTAACACGGCTGTTACTCTGAAACCAAAAATTACACAGTTTTCTTTATCAGTCATACTTGTAAACTCAGCATTTAAAAACAACAAGTTTGTTTGACAAAACCTATTTTCAGAAAAACCATGTTAAATGTCATTATATTTCCATCCTTTAATTCTTTATCGTTAAGGTCTATATCAGCCAGTCCATTACTTTGCCTGTGATCACTGTCACACTAACAAACCTATAATCACCCAGGTCATCCTGCCTACTCTTTTGGAAATACTGGCATGACACTGACTTTCTTCTAAACTTCTTGAACTTACCCAGTTTTCCATGACTTATTAAAAATTAACGTCAACATGACAGAGAGCCCCTGCCAACTCTAAAATCATCAAAATCTTCAGTTTTTCCTATTGCCATCTTACATGGCCCTTTATAGATGCTTTAACACAGGTAGCATCCCTGGTTAAATCCAGTGGTGGCTTTCTTGTGGAAAACTTCACTCTCCTGAGCATCAAGTCTTCAGACTCTGTGAATCAGAAGCCAGAATAGGCTGATTTAGAAGATTGCATTTGTGTGTAAAAAAGAACAAGTGTCAGGCATACGGTGGTTTATTCAATATATGTTATGTCTCTTTGATAACGAAGTTAGCTTTAGAACTGCGACACCAGGGCTGGCTACCCTTGAAAAGTGACATCTCCAGAGTTTGTTGTTTCTATCATTTTGTTTTCACACCTGTGCAGGGCTCTTGCAGTGATGTTTGACAGGAACATTTCCAGTAGAATAGTCTAATGCTGCCGTGAATATTCCTAGGGTGACATCGCTCTTCTGCAGAGAGCCACCAGGTCACTTATGCAGGCTTTCCCTTCCTCCTCCGGGTCTGATGCTTTGACACTGTCAACCTAACTGCTGTTAACTGCTGTTAGGCATCCAGCCATTACTAGCAATGTCAGGGGTTAAACAGCACTCTGTCTAGAAGAATAATGAAATGATGTAACCCCTGAATGCAGGTGCAACAAAAAAGACCCAGTCTGCCTATAATGTAGTAGTTATGAGACTTAAATTGAAGCTGAGGGCAGGTAACGCACAAAGCTATAAAGTCAGTCTTTTTAACAATATTCCAGAGGTGGAAGACCTAAACCTATTTAAAATATTTCTGCATTGAGGAGCAAAGAGCCAAGATCATTATTTTTGTGCAAAGATATAAAATGTTAAACACCAGCTTTATTAGACCTTTATGAAAGTCTGGGTGAAATACTGCCACTGTGAAAGTATTTTTGTGAGACAGAACTGAGAATCACTTTAAATAATTACCCACATTCCTCTGAAGAGAGACCCCAAAGTTCAGCTGAAGACACTGTCAATTTCAGAGATATTTTAACAGCTGAAGCTGTCACTTCCTGCCAGCCCCCTTTGCTGCTCACAAGATGAGGTTGCTGCAGCAACACTATGTATGATGAAAAGGAGGACTTGTGGCACCTTAGAGACTAACACATTTATTTGAGCATCAGCTTTCGTGAGCTACAGCTCACTTCATCGGGGAGATTTATATACACAGGGAATATGAAACAATGGGTGTTACCATACACACTGTAACCAGATTGATCACTTAAGGTGAGCTATTACCAGCAGGAGAGTAGCGGGGGTGGTGGGGGAACCTTTTGTAATGATAATCAAGGTGGGCCATTTCCAGCAGTTGACAAGAACGTCTGAGGAACAGTAGGGGGGAAAAATAAACAAGGGGAAATAGCTTTACCTTGTGTAATGACACATCCACTCCCAGTCTTTATTCAAGCCTAATTTAATGGTGTCCAGTTTGCAAATTAATTCCAATTCATCAGTCTCTCGTTGGAGTCTGTTTTTGTTGTTGTAATATTGCGACTTTTAGGTCTGTAATCGAGTGACCAGAGAGATTGAAGTGTTCTCCGACTACGTATGATGTAACAGCTCCTTCGTAAGCACATATTAAGTTTGAGCTCAGCCCACTGCAGATCTGGGAGTTAGCAGAAAAGTTTAATTGGTCTGTGGTAGAGTCCCAATTACAAATGGTAATTTCCATCTGGCTCCAACAAGGTTCCTGCAAAGTTTATGCTGAGGCTAAGGAAGCCATTGCAAATGCTCTGATGGCAGTGGGTTTTTCTTTTTTTCTGTAGTAAAAGCTATGAGAGAAAAAGTTCATAAAAATATTATGACTACCATAAAAACTCCTGTGGCATTAGCCATGATCCAGGCAGTAGCATTTCCCAGCCAGTTACTGTGAGATAATGCTCCTGAGTATAATTCAGGTCAAACATTCCTTCAAGCAAATGTTAGGGAGGAATAAATGGTGTCTCGATTACACCGACGTAGCGAGCTTGGGAAAAGAAGTTCTTGGGCTGTGAAGTTCACGTCAAGACCTGGCTGTGGGCCAAAGGAGAGGGAGTGGGGGGGTGAGCAGAGCTTTCTGCAACTCCTTTTCTAAAGCTCCAGAATCTTGTGCTGAGATGCCTTCTCCAAGAGCTGGAAACATGGCTTCCCTCCATGACCAGTCTGTTGGAACGGAAGCGCCTTTATGCTCAGTGATTTCCCACTTGTTGCTCCTGTTTCACTGGCTGCATTTAACACAGATCAGACAGCAATAGGTACAGGGCCTAGGTAGGAACCTAGCATGAGTGATTTTTTCTTACAGACTGTTCCACGTCCAGGTTACTGGTCTCCACTGTGTAAAGAGCCCTGGATATGGCTATATTTGGGGCAGGGACTGACTTTTTGTTCTGTGTTTGCGCAGCGCCTATTGCAACGTGGTCCTGGTTCATATACTAATAGATAACCGTTCTCGTCCTCATGCCAGATGCAACTCACCCAGCTCATGATAAAAATGATCAAATAGACACACAGCGTGTGTGCCTGGGATCCTAGCCCTCTGTAATGGACAAAGAGGTGATGCAGAGCTCCCCTGCCTCCCGTCCATGGGTTCAGTCCTCCTCAGCCCTGACAGGTGCTCTGCACCTGCTGGCCCAGGCTTTGTGCAGGGGTGTGTATTACTGTCACCTTTATGCACAGCAAGGCAGATATATAATTCCAACACAGCAATGTGTTAATGTATATGGTGGCAGCATTTAGTACATGCTGCTGTCTGGAGAGCAGGGTCCGCAACAGGACACCGAGAGGTAAGTTGAAATGGCCACAGTGAGAGGATGGATGAGGATTTAGTAGAGGTGATGGGAAAGTGGATGAGGATATACAACATAGGTACATAGGAACTGCAGATTGTATCAGATGCAAGGTCCATCTCGTCCAGTGTCATGTTTTTGAGGGTGGCAGCACTAGGTGCTTCTGAAGAAAGGGTAAGAGCCCCACGCAGCAGATGTGGGATAATCTGCCCCATACACTAGCTCTCATCCTGGTCTCTAATAGTCAGAGACTGGCTTAAGCCCAGAAGCAGGAGGTTTAACATCCCTTCCAAAAAGTTGTGTCTGATATTCTTGGGGTCCCTATAAATATCATGGGAACGTTGCAGCGATGGTGACCTGTCAGTTTGTAGGCATGGGTTATGAGAGAGGAGAAGGAAAGTCCCCAGTCAAGGTAGAGACAATGGAGGCCAATGGGAGGCTTCAGTTAAGATGGAAAATTGAGGTGTTGGAGCAGAAAATGAGGGTGCTCTTCCTGGACTCTTTGCATTCTCCTCCCCGCCTCTAACCCCAGTGCAGTGGGAGCACTCGGCCCTGAACGGAGTCTCTCTATCACCCAACACATCCACTTCCAGTCCAGCTGTACCTGGCAGCTCTCTATTTCAAAGGCACCTGTCTTAATGGTATTTACAAGGACTGGAGGGCACTGCCCCCACATTGGATGGGAATGTGCCCCTCATTGCAGTTGGGAGCAGTACCCCTTCCTGGCACTGGAGGGCAGTGATTGGGTGGCTGACACATGCTTTTGAAACCCACAGCACAGCAATGTCAGTTAGAGACTCTGGGAGAAGATTTCAGAAACCAGGGCAGCCTCCTAGCTCATTTCTTGAATGCAGATGTAGTATTAATGGAATGAAGTGGGGGTACATGACCAGGGGCAGAGGATACCCAGCCTCACCCCGACATGGACATTTTATGCCTTTTTAAAAGCCTTTCTCCCTGGGTGTCTTTCCCATAAGAGCTGAGCTGAAGGGAGGCATCAGAGTGGCTTTGGGGTCCCCCTTTTCTCGAGCAGGGGTCTCAGCCTTTTATAGCTCACTTCAAAGAGCAGCGTCTCACCGGGTCACAGACAGAAACACTCATCCTGGCTAAACCAAGTTCTGGTCAAAAAGGAAAGCTCTTGGTGTGTCAGCACATCACAAAGCCACTGCCTGCTCAGACTCCATAGCACTGAGAACAGCAGAGTCCTGCCCTCCCCTCCTCTCTCTCCCACCTTCACTCTTACTGAGCCCACAGCAGAGACTGGGCTGGAGCCTTTGTCTGAACTTTCCAGCTGTGCGGGTTCTACTGGAAATAAAAGGAGCCAGAGACCAGCAGCCAGGTGTTCAGTCACCGGGGAGGGAATAACCTCACGTCCCTGCTCCAGAGAACCCCCTGTGTGGCAGTGAAAGGAAACACACATTAACTCTGAGGTGCTTTCATTAGGAGGAGGCTCTAGGGGTGCTGAGCTGGGTGCTAAGTCGGTTTGTGACCAAGAAGAAAAGGGCTGGTCAGGACTTCTAGGCCCGGAGAGTCACATCTGGTCCCCTCTCGCTGTCAGGAACCTTCCTTCCTCCCCACCTGCTGTCTCATTGAAATAACTGAAATTGGGCAAAACCGGCCCAGAGCCCAGTGAAGCTCCATGTGAGAGGCTTACTGAAAGCAGGGGGTGAGATAGGCAGGAGGGAGAGGGACTGGGAAGCAGGGCAAGGTGGTGCTCAGCTAGAGGGAGGGAGAGACGCGGTGCAAGAGCAGCGCTCATTCAGTTTCTGCCCCTCTGCTTAGAACCGCTGAGTGAATGTCTCAGCCTTAAAGGGCCACAACGTGATGCCAGGTTAGAATGTCCCTTGGCACAAGGAGGGCACTCGCACATCATTGATCTGTCTGTCTGTCTGTCTATCTGTCTCTGTTTGTACCAGCAGGTAGTTTCTGAAGACCACACATTATTTAAAGATATGATGCTGAAATTGTTGCACAGCATCAAATTGGCAGCCTACTGTTCCCCTGTAAACTGTGCACCACCCTTCGCAATCACCCTTTTCGGGCAGGACCGTGACCCAGTGGAGGGGCTTGTAGTCTGGGGCTCAGCACACCAACACTGTGCCAGTACAATGGAGAAAGTGAATTCCAGAGCCAAGAGCCACAGTGGAAACACATAGGGAAGAGGCAGTGTCTCAAAGAGCCAGGATCCAGGCCATACAGGCCCTTATAGATCCATGTGAGTTTATTCAACTGTACAAAGAAGCAAATGGGACCACAAAGCAGTCTTCAAAGAACTGATCTCATAGCTGCCTGCAGCTCACACTTGGTGGTTGGCCACATTCTTCACAGGCTGCAAGGCTCCATGCAGAAGGCAGCCTGGATGTCACAAGCGCACGGATAGCTGTGGAAAAGGTCCATTTCAGAGAGGAAAGGTCACAGCTATTCTTGGCATTAAAGTACCGAGAGTATGTGGATGATGTAACTCTAAAACAGCAGAGCCTGCAGCTCACTTGCTCTGTCCCTGAAAGTCAAGCCCCCGCCTTTCGATATGGAGGGCGACCCCTTTGACCTCTGCTACCCCAATCTACAGTTTTGCACAACAATAGCTGCTCCACACCTTTCCTGGGCGAGCTGAATTTTTTTTTTTACCAGCACCACCTGAGAATCCAGGCCAGTGTGGGTGCCTTAAAGCCCCATCCATCCCAACTGCTATCTGCTGTCCACATGGGCAATGAACTTACCAAAAGAGGAAGCCACTTACATATCTACGTTTTCCTCACTTATCATTATAACTTCCAGCGTGTCTGGATTGTGCCTCAGCCAGCTTGTTCTCATAGAATCTCATCCTTAGGCCCTGGCTCGGGGTGGGGGCTGCTCGCAGAGACCCCCTGGCCGTCCCTGCGCCTAGGAGCTAGAGGGACTTTCTGGCTGCTTCTTGGAGCTGCACAGAGCCAGGGCAGGTAGGGAGACTACCTTAGCCCCGCTGCGCCACCGGACTTTTAGCAGCCTAGAATCTCCTGTATTGGCTTCAGTAACCTCCAGGAGATCAAGCCTGATTCTGGGAGACCAGGCCAATCCGTGAGGGTTGACAACCCTAGCCTATTGTGATTCTCTAGTCTGACCTCCAGCATAACACAGACCAGAGATCCCCACTCAGAGACTGCTGCATGAAGCCCAAGAGTATGTTATTGGAACACTGCTTACAGATGAGCTGCTGCTTCCTCTCATTCTCCCCCAGTGCCTTTCTGCCAGAATGGAGCCAGTGCGACCAGGAACCCCACATTAGTTCCTTCAGGGCCTGATGGACAATTGCCCCAAACCTCCCCCTGGCATCTTTCTGGGAGGAAAGTGCAGAACTGCCCCACACAGACCCTCTCTAAACTTCCTGGTGAGAAGTGTCAAAGGCTGCTGACAAGTGTAAAATAATGATCAGGGAATCCTAATCTGTGTCCATAATGAGCCATGGGTTATCACCAACAGGGCCTAGTCAGTCAGCTGACACCAGCTGCCTGACAAATGTCCTTGTTGCTCTTCTACGTGTGTGATCTGCTGGTGGATGAATTCCAAATGTCTTCTGTATGTAATACCTGCCATGCCTATTGCTTGGGGAATGGCTTCTATCTTGGTCACAAGTAACTGCCTGACTGTGCCTCGCTGACATGACTGTCATGGTCCAAGTTCCAATAGCTGCCACTTAGAATATACTCTTTTATAAGGTTAGCCTCATGCAAACCACAAGACTGGATTCTTCTTTGAGGAGAGGCACTGACTTCAATTTATCCCTGCTCTTCAGGCGAACATTTCATGCAGCCTCTATAGTTAGCGTGGTGCTGGTCACGAATTGCTCTGTGGAGGCTACACGTAGTTTTCAGTCTAACTGCTTGTTTTCAGGCACTCCTGCCTTTCCCACACTTTTGCCATGCGTCAGTAAATTTTCCATACTTGGCCTCTCCTTAAAGTTGTTTTATTTTTCCAAGTTTGAGGAGAATGAAACAAATACACTTTTGCCATTATGAAGACAATCAGATTGCTTTTCTCCCAGCATCCCTTGCAGCGGAATCAGCTTGGGGGGAGAAGGGGGGATTGCACTGGGAGATACAGTTCCAGAGCCACTGCTGCATCTTCCTGCTACTCCCTGAGGCAACGAAATAGATGCTGCTGCCTTGATCCTTTGGTGACACAACTTATTATAACTCACATCAACTTACCGTCTCTAGCCATTGGCTTCCAGAGCTCTGCCTGCCTGCTCCTGGCCACCAGCATATTCAAACACATGCATACACACGTACACACACACGTGCATGCACACAGATATGTGCTTACACACATGCATACACACACAGAGGCGCACACACATACATATTTTTGCACAAACCATCCCCACCCCCCATGAATAACAAGTGGTGGCTGAATATTCCCTCCTCACATCCTCCCCTTGGATCTCTGGTCTCCCAGTCAGTGGCCCCCCCTGTTGTGCCACTGGGTGAAAAGGTCAGTTCCAGAGCCAGAACTGCATCCTTCTGCTACTCCCTGAGGAAACAGAGTTGATCGTGATGCTTAGATTCTTTGGTGACACAGTCTATGCCCTCCTCCTGCTACTGCAAAATGGGAGGTGTGAGTAGAAGCAGAGATTTTGGCTGCTGTTGGTAACTTCATTTCCATCTCTCCAGCCCTGTATTACCCCCCCACCCGCCACACACACACACACACACAAGTTTTCTCATCCCTCATATGGGGGCGATGCTTTGATTCTGATGGGCTCAATGAAAACAGATCAGTGACTTTCCAGAGTCCCAGAAATGCAAGACAAGTTGGTATCCAGAATGTTTGCATCAGGGCAGGAAGGAGTGGGGCAGCTGCTGGCATCTGGCCTCGGTGGAGTTCAGCAAAAGCAGATCTTGTTCTCTGCCTACCCCATGCCTGTCACTGCCATGACTAAGCACTAACATGGCTTCCAGCTTCTATTAGGGAAGATGCCATGTGAACTTTGAAGGGAGGCTCATTGGGACCCAAATCTGCTGAATTAGAACTGAAATCAGTGTAACCTGCCTTTTTTTGAAGTAGTGAGGGAATGGGTGTGTGGAATGGAGAGAGCTACACAGTTAAAGAGAAGGCTGTTGGTCTCAATGCTTATTACAAAACAATATAAAGAGTGCATATATATATCCAGGCTCCCCATTGCTCATTACCCACTAAATGCTCAACAATATTGGCTCTTAATATTTGATCTATTATTTTGCTGGGAGTAGAAGTTAGATTTACTGGACAGTAATTGCCAGGATCACTTATCTTTCCTTTTTGAGAATCACTACCGCAGTGGCTTTCCACCTGTCTTATGGTTCCTCACCATAAATTGTCAGTGCTTCAACTAGTTCATTACCCGAAAGCCTTAAAATGCATTTAATCTGGACTAGCTGATTTGCATATGTTCTTTTCCCCCGGATTCCTTTACCAATTCTTGATCAAGTATTATTTTTACAGGCTCTCCGTTCCGTACTAATATGTTCAATTTTATTTTCTACGCTTATCTTTTTTTAAGGCAGAGTTTAAAAGCAGGTCGTTATGTTAGCATCATTATTAATTTCATCCCCTTTCTCCTGTACTAATTAATAGGCCTGGTTCCCTCCATATTTCTGTCTTCCCTGATATGTTTGTAAAAGTCCCTTTTTATTTTCCTTAACCCCTTTGGCATCATTAACTTGTTTGGCTTCCCTTTCCATTATCTTTATCATCCCTGCTTGGTTGCTTCCCTCTTTTCCATTTGCAGAACACGTTTCTCTTTTATCCCTAGATTTCTGAGCAGCCGTTGTGAAGCCCACCCATGTAAAGGGGCCTTTGACTTCAGTCTTTTTAGATGAGCTGTTTGAGGGTTAATCTTCATGTACTGGACAGCGAGCAGGCTCTGCATACTCTGGGATGTTCTACAGAAAGTCCAATGCACGTCAGACTGGAACAGGTTTGGGTTCAAGCCAGATTGAACCACACTTCTATTCTCTCTCTAGTTGTCAGCCCCCATGGAGGGGGAAAAGGTGGATGCCGTGTGGAATAAGAGAGGTGGGGTTAATTTACTAGGGTGCTGTGGACACATTGTGCTCCCTAGCAAGCTGAACCACTGGGGTGCTCTGAATTTTAGGGGCTCCGTCCTGTCAGGCGTAGTTCTCCCACAGATGAAATCAGAGCAATATATCTTTAAGAGCTTCTTTGCAAATCCTTCTTTCCTTTCATCCCCCAGCACTAGGATGGATTGAGGCAGTGTAAGGAAACCTGAATAACTAATCAGAGTCCTCATTAGCCCCCTACCGAGATGCTCAAACATTCACTTTGCTGTTTGTGAAGCAGAAAAAAAAATCTGCATTAAAATTGATGTGTTATTAATCCCAGTGTTCTAGACCTCCGGGGCACCGAGTTTCCTCTGTTTTGCCTGAGGCCAAACAGTGTGGTGCCTGCTTCCACAGGGTACTTTGACTTTTTATTATTTATTGGCCCAGTGCAGTGAAGCAACTTTGCACAGTGAGTGACTGCTCAGCTCTCACCACCAGTGTTTCACACCGTCTCTTTGCATGCACTCATGCACACACGCTCACAAATATGCAGGCAGTCGCACTCCAGACTCTTGTGCTCACAAGCAGGTATTCACATTCATGCACGTGCATGTACTCAAGCACACATATGCAGACACAGTCACCTTTGCACACACATACACGTGTATTCATGCATGCACACACATACACGCAGGTACATGCCCCCTGCATATATACCCACACTCATGTGCGCACATGCACTGAAGAGCTACACTCCTGTTTCTCACATGTCACTTAGATGAGATGCACATAGGCATCTCTGTGACTTCCAGAAGTTGTTTTGCTATAGTTTATAGGCAACAGAAGAATTTCTGCGCTCTGTCTCTGCTTAGCCCAGCGAAAGGAAGAGAAATCTAAACAGGGGGTTGTTGTATCAACAGCATTTAGCTATCAGGTCTTCTAAAGCTAGGTGAAGGTTAGCAGGAACACCCCTTTTTGCTGGGATTCTCTCAGGCTATTGATGCCACTACCAGTAAGCAAGCTCACTAAAACCTGTTGTATAATTCATATACAGAAACATTCCTTGGGGCTGCTCCTCCCATGGCACAAACCCACAAAAGCAAGGAAATGAATGGTGGAGTCACAGAACAGCTGATCCCCTCCAAGCCTCCAGTTGTAGCCACTCACTTTACCATTAGTACACCTGAATTCTTTGCTTCTTCTGCACACATCCCTTTACGAGGGGTGATGATGATGGCAATTATTATCACTTGTATTACCATTTCAAACTCTTGCAGTTCTGGCTGTTTGGTGTGAAGCTGGTTGTGTGATTGTGGCAGTTTGGTGTGTAGCTGGTTGTGTAGTTGTGGAAGTTTGGTGCGTAGCTGGTTATGTGGTTGTGGCCAGATTCCAAGACCAGAAGGGACCACTGTCATAATCTAGACCAACCTCCTGTATAGCACAGACCATAAATCTGCCTCACAATAATTCCTAGAGCAGATCTTCTAGAAAAACTTCCAAAGTTGATTTGAAAGCGTCCACGATGGAGAATCTTCTCTTTGTTAAGTTAAAAAAATGGAGCTCCTTGAGTCTGTAACTACAAGGGGTTGTCTTCATGTACAGCACTTAAGCTGTAGCACTTTAGTGAAGATGCTACTACACCGACGAGAAAACGTCTCCCATCGGTGCAGGTACTCCACCTCCCAGAGAGGTGGGAGCTATGCTGGCGGGAGAAGCTCTGCTTGCCAACATAGCAGTGTCTACATGGACGTTAGGTCATTATAATTATGTTGCTCGGGGTGCACATTTTTCATACCCCAGAGCAATATAGTTATACCAATGTAGGTCTCTAGTGTAGACCTGGCCTCAGGCATGTTTTCTAATCCTTTAATCATTCTTGTGACTCTTCTCTGAACCGTCTCCAATTTATCAATATCCTTCTTGAATTGTGGACAGCAGAAAGGAACCTGGGTATTACAGTGGATGAGAAGCTGGATGAGAGTCAGCAGTGTGCTCTTGTTGCCAAGAAGGCTAATGGCATATTGGGCTGTATTAGTAGGAGCATTAGTAGATCCAGCAGATCGAGGAAAGTGATTATTCTCCTCTATTCAGCACTGGTGAGGCCACATCTGGAGTGTTACATCCAGTTTTGGGTCCGCCATGACAGAAAGGATGTGGACCAATTGGAGAGAGTCCAACGGAGGGCAACAAAAATTATTAGAGGGCTGGGGCACATGACTTATGAGGAGAGGCTGAGGGAACTGGGATTGTTTAGTCTGCAGAAGAGAAGAATGAGGGGGGATTTGATAGCTGCTTTCAACTACCTGAAAGGGGGTTCCAAAGAGGATGGATCTAGACTGTTCTCAGTGGTAGCTGATGACAGAACAAGGAGTAATGGTCTCAAGTTGCAATGGGGTAGGTTTAGGTTGGATATTAGGAAAAACTTTTTCACTAGGAGGGTGGTAAAACACTGGAATGCATTACCTAGGGATGTGGTGGAATCTCCTTCCTTAGATATTTTTAAGATTAGGCTTGACAAAGCCCTGGCTGGGATGATTTAGTTGGGGATTGGTCCTGCTTTGAGCAGGGGTTTGGACTAGATGACCTCCTGAGGTCCCTTCCAACCCTGATATTCTATGATTCTATGATTCTACAGCTTATGAGGAGAGGCTGAGGGAACTGGTCTTATTTAGTCTGCAGAAGAGAAGAGTGAAGGCTGCTATCAAAACCCACCTCAACTACCTGAAGGGGGGGTTCCAAAGAGAATTGAGCTAGGCTGCTCTCAGTGGTGGCAGATGACAGAACAAGGAGCAGCTGGGGAGGTCTAGGTTGATATTAGGAAAAACTATTTCACTAGGTGGGTGGTGAAGCACTGGAATGGGTTACCTAGGGAGGTGGTGGAATTTCCATCCATAGAGGTTTTTAAGGCCTGGCTTGAAAAATCCCTGGCTGGGATGATTTAGTTGTGGTTGGTCCTGGTTTGAGCAAGGGGTTGGACTAGATGAACTGAGGTCTCGTCCAACCTTAATCTTCTATGATGATTCTATGATTCTAAGGTTAAGCTTAAAGAACAAAACACATTTATTAAGTACAGAAAGATAGATTTTTAAGTGACTATAAGTATTGAGGCATACAAGTCAGGATGGGTTACAGTTAACTCACATGATTAACTCAAAAAAATTAATTGTGATTAAAAAAAGTAATTGCGATTAATCTCAGTTTTAATTGCACTGTTAAACAAGAGACTACCAATTGAAATTTATTAAATATTTTGGATATTTTTCTACATTTTCATATATATCTTGTATTCTGTGTTCTAATTGAAATCAAAGTGTATATTTCGATTACAAATATTTGCACTGTAAAAATGATAAACAGAAGAAATTATATTTTTCAATTCACTTCATACAAGTACTGTAGTGCAATCTCTTGTTTACATTTACAGGAGATAATGCTGTCCTCTTCTTATTTACAATGTCACCAGAAAGTGAGAACAGGCATTTGCATGGGACTTTTGTAGCCAGCATTGCAAGATATTTATGTGCCAGATATGCTAAACATTTATATGCCCTGTGGCAGAGCTCTGACCTTGTCCCCGTGGGTCCTGCACTTCCAGGTGGTTTATGCTAGCTTCAGAGGCTCACTGCAACCTTCCACGTAGCCCTTCTCTCTCTAGGGTCAGGGAAACAGTTTACTGAGCCCTTTTCATCACAAGCCAGCAAGGAGATTGGTGAGAGAACTCCCACAGTCTCTGTTGCTCATACAGCCTCATACCAAAATAGTTTAGCCTTCTGTCTTGACAGAGGCCTGTTTTCCCCCCCAGAAGGTGTTTCTGTAGTGGTGGGTTGGGGGGAACCTGGGCCCACCTTCTACTCCGGGTTCCGGCCCAGGGACCCTAATGGTAGCAGCTATTGGTAGCCAACCTTTCACTGCCAGAGTTGCTACATTTCCCTGGGCCACTTCCCCACAGCTCTCCTGCTTCTCCCTTCTTCACCTTTACCAGTGACTTGAGGGTGTCTTCATTAACCAGCCCTTCAGCCATACGTCCTTTCCTCTGGCTCCCTGGCTCTCCTCTGCCTGACTGGAGTGAGCCCTTTTATAGTACCAGAGGGGCCTTAATTAGAGTCAGGTGGTCACATTAGCTTAATGGCCTCACCTGACTCTTTGTAGGTTAATTGGAGTCGGGTGTTCTCATTAGCCTGGAGCAGTCCCTGCTCTGGTCAGTCAGGGAACAGAAAACTGTTAATCCAGTGGCTAGTATATCTGACTTCTGCTGCTCTGCTGTATCCACTGACTCCCTTGATCCACTGACTCCCTTAACGCCTTTGAGGAGCAGTGGGCGCTGTCTGGGGTTCTCTGCTCGGTGACCCCGTCCGGTTCCCTCCGTCTGACCCTTTGATTGAGGGTAGGAGCGAGAGACACCAGCCCCAGCCGTCGCCGCTGGGGATACCATCATTCCTGTCATCTAGGAGGGGTCCTATAATACATGGGTGTCTACCCCCCCCCCCTCCCTAAACCGCCCACCCCGCAGCCGTGCCCATCTTACCGGGCACTCCCAGGAGAGGGAGAATCGGTGACACTGGGCGCGGCACTAGGTAACTCGAGGGGGTGGAAGACCACGAGTGTCGAGGAAGCCCCCCCGCTCTAGGCCACCAGGTAACTCAGGAGGGTGGAAGACCACGAGTGTCCAGGAAGCCCCCCCGCTCTGGGCCCAGGCTAGCCTGAACACTTCTCCCTCCTGAAAGCTGCTGTGTTGTACCTTCTGATTGCGTTGTTTTGTTGCATAGTTGTTTTGTTTTTTTGGTAATTCTGTAAGCGTTACCAATAAACTTTCTTTCTGTTTCAAAAAAAACAGAAAACTGTTAATCCAGTGGCCAGTATATCTGACTTCTGCTGCTCTGCTGTATCCACTGACTCCCTTGATCCACTGACTCCCTTAACGCCTTTGAGGAGCATTGGGCGCTGTCTGGGGTTCTCTGCTCAGTGTCCCCGTCTGGTTCCCTTCGTTTGACCCTTTGAATGCACTCTTGTCCCTGTTCTTTCATTAGTTGTCTCCTGTAATTGTTTGGTTTCCAGGTCCTACGGACCCCTCTTAGGCTAGGGGGGGATCCTTTAGCAGTGGGTGGGCTTTGCCCGCCCACTTCCTGGATCCCAATACGGATACTCCGCTGTACCCAACTGGCCTGGGTCTATCACAGACTCTTCATGCTTCGGCAACCATTCCAGAGGACATGCTCCCATACTGATGACGCTCGTTAAAAAAATAATACATTGATTACATTTGTGACGAACTCCTTGGGGGAGAATTGTATGTCTCCTGCTCTGCTTTACCCACATTCTGCCATATATTTCATGTTACAGCCGTCTCGGTTGATGACCCAGCACATGTTGTTCGTTTTAAGAACAATTTCACCGCAGATCTCACAAAACGCAAAGACGGTACCAATGTGAGATTTCTAGAGATAGCTACAGCGCTCGACCCAAGGTTTCAGAATCTGAAGTGCCTTCCAAAATCAGAGAGGGATGAGGTGTGGAGCATGCTTTCAAAAGTCTTAAAAGAGCAACACTCTGATGCAGAAACTACAGAACCCGAACCACCAAAAAAGAAAATCAACCTTCTGCTGGTGGCATCTGACTCAGATAATGAAAATGAGCATGTGTCGGTCTGCACTGCTTTGAATGGTTTTCGAGCAGAACCCGTCATTAACATGGACGCATGTTCTCTGGAATGGTGGTTGAAACATGCGCATCTGGCACGTAAATATCTTGCGATGCTGGCTACAGCAGAACACCGGTTCTCATATTCAGATGACATTGTAAACAAGAAGCGGGCAAAATTATCTCCTGCAAATGTAAACAAACTTGCACATCCACCAATGTAATATATGCCATCATGTGCCAGCAATGCCCCTCTGCCATGTACATCGGTCAAACTGGACAGTCTCTACGTAAAAGAATAAATGGACACAAATCAGATGTCAAGAATTATAACATTCATAAACCAGTCGGAGAACACTTCAATCTCTCTGGTCACGCAATCACAGACATGAAGGTCGCTATCTTAAAACAAAAAAACTTCAAATCCAGACTCCAGCGAGAAACTGCTGAATTGGAATTCATTTGCAAATTGGATACTATTAATTTAGGCTTAAATAGAGACTGGGAGTGGCTAAGTCATTATGCAAGGTAGCCTGTTTCTTCTTGTTTTTTCCTACCCCCCCCCCCCCAGATGTTCTGGTTTAACTTGGATTTAAACTTGGAGAGTGGTCAGTTTAGATGAGCTATTACCAGCAGGAGAGTGAGTTTGTGTGTGTATGGGGGTGGGGGGGATGTGAGAAAACCTTGATCTATGCAGGAAATAGCCCGACTTGATTATGCAAAGAGTTGTCACTTTGGATGGGCTAGCACCAGCAGGAGAGTGAATTTGTGTGGGGGGTGGAGGGTGAGAAAACCTGGATTTGTGCTGGAAATGGCCCACCTGTTGATCACTTTAGATAAGCTATTACCAGCAGGACAGTGGGGTGGGAGGAGGTATTGTTTCATATTCTCTGTGTGTATATAAAGTCTGCTGCAGTTTCCACGGTAAACATCTGATGAAGTGAGCTGTAGCTCACGAAAGCTCATGCTCAAATAAATTCGTTAGTCTCTAAGGTGCCACAAGTACTCCTTTTCTTTTTGCGAATACAGACTAACACGGCTGTTCCTCTGAAACTTGTTTGTCTGAGCGATTGGCTGAACAAGAAGTAGGACTGAGTGAACTTGCAAGCTCTAAAATTTTACACCTTTTTATTTTTGAATGCAGTATTTTTGTACATAATTCTATATTTGTTAGTTCAACTTTCATGATAAAGAGATTGCATTACAGTAGTTGTATTAGGTGAATTAAAAATACTATTTATTTTGTCTTTTTACAGGGCAAACACTTGTAATCAAAAATAAATATAAAGTGATCAATATACACTTTGTATTCTGTGTTGTAATTGAAATCAATGTATTTGAAAATGTAGAAAACGCCCAAAATGTTTAAATAAATATTATTCTATTATTAATAGTGTGATTAATTATGATAAAGTTTTTTTTAATCACTTGACAACCCTAGTCACAAGGAAATAATCGGTGAAATGCAGCTAACACCTAACTTAACAAGCTAAGTGAATATAAAGCAAAGATCTCTCTCAGCATGTTCCAGAGGTCTCACTGGCTGACCCTCTTTCAGTCAGGATCTCTCCCCCACCCCGCGTAATCCAGTGCTGTTTTACTTTGTTCTTCACAGGTTGATGATGCTGGGCAAATAGCAAGAGAGAGATGATTTGGAGTGTCTGCCCTATCCTCTTATGCCCTTTCTCTTGCACAAAAATCATCTCCAGCTGATGTGTGGCCAGGAACTTTAAACTGCTGCTTTGTCAAAATATAGTTTTTGTGCGCACACCCTCTCCCCTGGGGAAGAGTGGCCACTTAATCAGGTGGTGCTCCATTTGTTCTCCTAGATACCTGGCTGAGGCATTGGCTAGGGACATTTCTTTGTCTCTGGGACACTTGTTTGTCACTGCCCTCCAGAACATATTGGAACATGTCTTTGATTATATCACACAGTGGAATCTTATATCTTTATATACTATGTTGCAACACATATTTTACCATGACAATAATGACCAGCAAATCATGAATCTTCAAATGATACTTATGGAGTATGTATTGCACAAAATTTTACATAGTCTTGTAAAAATGGGTCAATGTAGGGGTATAGACTGCCACAGAGAACAGCACCCCGAAGGAGCAGGGAACCCAGGTACCCAGAAAGGAGCCAGCAGGTCCATTACAAAGTGGGTGCAGACATTTGTTATCATAGATGTTACCATTTCTGCAATACACAGTGTACCCATGCCTGTGTGTGTGTGTGCTGTGCTGATCTCATAGCTATAATTCTGTGCACCCATTGGTGGTGGTGATAGCTGTGTGATCAATTACAGTGCCATGTAGCTACCTGGCCTATTCATGCACTGCCTCTGGCATTTCAACCCCTAGAGCAGCTTCAGCCACCAGATTATCTTTTAAATCAACCTGTTACAAAAATCTTTCCCCCTTCCTACAAAATGGAATTCCCTCCAAATACCCTCTTCCTTCCCTTCAAAAATGTACTGTCCTGAGGCTCAGGATGGACAATGTTCAGTTCTAAAGTCATGCCAATAAAAGGTTTCAGAGTAGCAGCCGTGTTAGTCTGTATCCGCAAAAGGAACAGGAGGACTTGTGGCACCTTAGACACCAACAAATTTATTAGAGCATAAGCTTTCGTGAAATACAGCCCACTTCATCAGATGCATAGAATGGAACATATAGTAAGAAGATATAGTACGAAACTGCAGAAAAACCTGAGAGTCTCTGGATTAAGTTTAGAAGTCTGAGCAACAAGGGTGATGTAGTTGTGGGAGTCTGCTATAGACCACCGGACCAGGGGGATGAGGTGGATGAGGCTTTCTTCTGGCAACTCGCAGAAGCTACTAGATCGCACGCCCTGGTTCTCATGGGTGACTTTAATTTTCCTGATATCTGCTGGGAGAGCAATACAGCGGTGCACAGACAATCCAGGAAGTTTTTGGAAAGCGTAGGGGACAATTTCCTGGTGCAAGTGCTAGAGGAGCCAACTGGGGGGGAGCTTTTCTTGACCTGCTGCTCACAAACAGGGAAGAATTAGTAGGGGAAGCAAAAGTGGATGGGAATTTGGGAGGCAGTGACCATGAGTTGGTTGAGTTCAGGATCCTGACACAGGGAAGAAAGGTAAGCAGCAGGATACGGACCCTGGACTTCAGGAAAGCAGACTTCGACTCCCTCAGGGAACGGATGGGTAGGATCCCCTGGGGGACTAACATGAAAGGGAAAGGAGTCCAGGAGAGCTGGTTGTATTTCAAGGAATCCCTGTTGAGCTTACAGGGACAAACCATCCCGATGAGTCAAAAGAATAGTAAATATGGCAGGCGACCAGCTTGGCTTAACGGTGAAATCCTAGCGGATCTTAAACATAAAAAAGAAGCTTACAAGAAGTGGAAGGTTGGACATATGACCAGGGAAGAGTACAAAAATATTGCTCGGGCATGTAGGAATGAAATCAGGAGGGCCAAATCGACCTGGAGCTGCAGCTAGCGAGAGATGTCAAGAGTAACAAGAAGGGTTTCTTCAGGTATGTTGGCAACAAGAAGAAAGCCAAGGAAATAGTGGGCCCCTTACTGAATGAGGGAGGCAACCTAGTGACAGAGGATGTGGAAAAAGCTAATGTACTCAATGCTTTTTTTGCCTCTGTCTTCACAAACAAGGTCAGCTCCCAGACTGCTGCGCTGGGCATCACAACATGGGGAGTAGATGGCCAGCCCTTTGTGGAGAAAGAGGTGGTTAGGGACTATTTAGAAAAGCTGGGCGTGCACAAGTCCATGGTGCCGGACGAGTTGCATCCGAGAGTGCTAAAGGAATTGGTGGCTGTGATTGCAGAGCCATTGGCCATTATCTTTGAAAACTTGTGGCGAACAGGGGAAGTCCCAGATGACTGGAAAAAGGCTAATGTAGTGCCAATCTTTAAAAAAGGGAAGAAGGATGATCCTGGGAACTACAGGCCAGTCAGCCTCACCTCAGTCCCTGGAAAAATCATGGAGCAGGTCCTCAAAGAATCAATCCTGAAGCACTTACATGAGAGGAAAGTGATCAGGAACAGTCAGCATGGATTCACCAAGGGAAGGTCATGCCTGACTAATCTAATCGCCTTCTTTGATGAGATTACTGGTTCTGTGGATGAAGGGAAAGGAGTGGATGTATTGTTTCTTGACTTCAGCAAAGCTTTTGACACGGTCTCCCACAGTATTCTTGTCAGCAAATTAAAGAAGTATGGACTGGATGAATGCACTATAAGGTGGGTAGAAAGTTGGCTAGATTGTCGGGCTCAACGGGTAGTGATCAATGGCTCCATGTCTAGTTGGCAGCCGGTGTCAAGTGGAGTGCCCCAGGGGTCGTTCCTGGGGCCGGTTTTGTTCAATATCTTCATAAATGATCTGGAGGATGGTGTGGATTGCACTCTCAGCAAATTTGCGGATGATACTAAACTGGGAGGAGTGGTAGATATGCTGGAGGGCAGGGATAGGATACAGAGGGAGCTAGACAAATTGGAGGATTGGGCCAAAAGAAATCTGATGAGGTTCAATAAGGATAAATGCAGGGTCCTGCACTTAGGACGGAAGAACCCAATGCACAGCTACAGACTAGGGACCGAATGGCTAGGCAGCAGTTCTGCGGAAAAGGACCTAGGGGTGACAGTGGACGAGAAGCTGGATATGAGTCAGCAGTGTGCCCTTGTTGCCAAGAAGGCCAATGGCATTTTGGGATGTATAAGTAGGGGCATAGCGAGCAAATCGAGGGACGTGATCGTTCCCCTCTATTCGACATTGGTGAGGCCTCATCTGGAGTACTGTGTCCAGTTTTGGGCCCCACACTACAAGAAGGATGTGGATAAATTGGAGAGAGTCCAGCGAAGGGCAGCAAAAATGATTAGGGGTCTGGAACACATGACTTATGAGGAGAGGCTGAGGGAACTGGGATTGTTTAGTCTGCAGAAGAGAAGAATGAGGGGGGATTTGATAGCTGCTTTCAACTACCTGAGAGGTGGTTCCAGAGACGATGGTTCTAGACTATTCTCAGTGGTAGAAGAGGACAGGACAAGGAGTAATGGTCTCAAGTTGCAGTGGGGGAGGTTTAGGTTGGATATTAGGAAAAACTTTTTCACTAGGAGGGTGGTGAAACACTGGAATGCGTTACCTAGGGAGGTGGTAGAATCTCCTTCCTTAGAAGTTTTTAAGGTCAGGCTTGACAAAGCCCTGGCTGGGATGATTTAATTGGGGATTGGTCCTGCTTTGACCAGGGAGTTGGACTAGATGACGACCTGAGGTCCCTTCCAACCCTGATATTCTATGATTCTATATATATATATATATACACATACATAAATTTAAGTTGGAAGTTGCCATGCAAACTGAGAGGCTAATTAGTTAAGATGAGCTATTATCAGCAGGAGAAAAAAACTTGTGTAGTGATCATCAAGATGGTCCATTTAGACAGTTGACAAGAAGGTGTGAGGATACTGAACTTAAGGAAATAGATTCAATATGTGTAATGACCCAGCCACTCCCAGGCTCTATTCAAACCCAAGTTAATGGTATTTAATTTGCATATTAATTCAAGCTCAGCAGTTTCTCGTTGGAGTCTGTTTTTGAAGCTTTTCTGTTGCAAAATTGCCACCCTGAAGTCTTTTACTGAGTGGCCAGAGAGGTTGAAGTGTTCTCCTACCGGTTTTTGAATGTTATGTTTCCTGATGTCAGATTTGTGTCCATTTATTCTTTTGTGTAGAGACTGTCTGGTCTGGCCAATGTACATGGAAGAGGGGCATTGCTGGCATATGATGACATATATCACATTAGTAGATGTGCAGGTGAACGAGCCCCTGATGGCATGGCTAGTATGATTAGGTCCTATAATGGTGTCACTTGAATAAATATGTGGACAGAGTTGGCGTCGAGCTTTGTTGCAAGGATAGGTTCCTGGGTGAGTGTTTTCGGTGTGTGGTTGCTGGTGAGTATTTGCTTCAGGTTGGGGGGCTGTCTGTAAGCGAGGACTGGTCTGTCTCCCAAGATCTGTGAGAGTGATGAGTCGTCCTTCAGGATAGTTTGTAGATCTTTGATGATACGCTGGAGAGGTTTTAGTTGGGGGCTGAAGCTGACGGCTAGTGGCGTTCTGTTATTTTCTTTGTTGGGCCTGTCCTGTAGTAGGTGACTTCTGGGTACTCTTCTGGCTCTGTCAATCTGTTTTTTCACTTCATCAGGTGGGTATTGTAGTTTTAAGAATGCTTGATAGAGATCTTATAGGTGTTTGTCTCTGTCTGAGGGGTTGGAGCAAATGTGGTTGTGTCGTAAAGCTTGGCTGTAGACAATGGATCGTGTGGTGTGTCCTGGATGGAAGCTGGAGGCATGTAGGTAAGTACAGCGGTCAGTAGGTTTCCAGTATAGGGTAGTCTTTATGTGACTATCACTTATTAGCACAGTAGTGTCCAGGAAATGGACTGCTTGTGTGGATTGGTCTAAGCTGAGGTTGATGGTGGGATGGAAACTGTTGAAATCATGGTGGAATTCCTCAAGGGCTTCTTTTCCATGGGTCCAGATGATGAAGATGTCATCAATATAGTGCAAGTAGAGTAGGGGTGTTAGGGGACAAGATCTAAGGAAGCGTTGTTCTAAGTCAGCCATAAAAATGTTGGCATACTGTGGGGCCATGCGGGTACCCATAGCAGTGCCGCTGATTTGAAAGTGTACCCATAGCAGTGCCGCTGATTTGAAAGTGTACATTGTCCCCAAATGTGAAATAGTTGTGGGTGAGGACAAAGTCATAAAGGTCAGCCACAAGGTTTGCCGTGACATTATCGGGGATACTGTTCCTGGAGGCTTGTAGTCCATCTTTGTGTGGAGTGTTGGTGTAAAGGGCTTCTACATCCATAGTGGCCAGGATGGTGTTTTCTGGAAGATCACCAATGGATTGTACTTTCCTCAGGAAGTCAGTGGTGTCTCGAAGATAGCTGGGAGTGCTGGTAGCGTAGGGCCTGAGGAGAGAGTCCACAAAGCCAGACAATCCTGCTGTTAGGGTGCCAATGCCTGAGATGATGGGGCATCCAGGATTTCCAGGTTTATGGATCTTGGGAAGCAGATAGAATACCCCTGGTTGGGGTTCTAGGCATGTGTCTGCACAGATCTGTTCCTGTGCTTTTTCAGGGAATTTCTTGAGCAGATGGTGTAGTTTCTTTTGGTAATCCTCAGTGGGATCAGAGGATAATGGCCTGTAGAATGTGAAGTTAGAGAGCTGCCTAGCAGCCTCTTGTTCATATTCCATCTTATTCATGATGACAACAGCACCTCCTTTGTCAGCGTTTTTTATTATGATGTCAGAGTTGTTCCTGAGGCTGTGGATGGTGTTGTGTTCAGCACGGCTGAGATTATGGGGCAAGTGATGCTGCTTTCCCACAATTTCAGCCTGTGCACGTTGACGGAAGCAATCTAGATAGAAGTCCAGTCTGTTGTTTCGACCTTCAAGAGGAGTCCATGCAGAATCCTTCTTTTTGTAGTGTTGGTAGGGAAGATTCTGTGGGTTAGTATGTTGTTCAGAGGGGTGTTGGAAATATTCTTTGAGTCAGAGACGTCGAAAGTAGGATTCTAGGTCACCACAGAACTGTATCATGTCCGTGGGCTTGAAGGGACAAAAGGAGAGGCCCCGAGATAGGACAGACTCTTCTGCCGGGCTAAGAGCATAGCTGGAAAGATTAACAATATTGTTGGGTGGGTTAAGGAAACTACTGTTGTGGCTCCTTGTGGCATGTAGCAGTTTAGATAGTTTAGTTTCCTTTTTCCTTTGTAGAGAAGCAAGGTTTGTGTTGTAAACGGCTTGTCTAATTGTGGGGGGTGGTTGGCTTGGGACCTGAAGCAATGGGATGGCACAGATTCCCTGACTGGCAAAGTGGGTTAAACCCTGAGAAGGGGACCAGGCTTGGTTAGAAGTCCAAGTAAAAGAGGTGGCTTTAAAGGGCCCAGAGATGGGGCTGAAGATGCTGGTGAAGGGAGACAGCTTTGTTGGACTTCCCATACCCTGGAAGGGGTTTATTCTGACTGTGTGACTTCGCTGGAGGGCCGACCCCTTGAACAGCTGCCAAGCAAGGTTAACAACCAACAGGGAGTGCCAGGGGCAGGAAAAGGCCAGCACCACCAGATGTAGCAGCTGGAGGTGCTCAAGTGGTGATGTGCCCTATCACAGAATCCCTGCTCTGAAGGAGCTTAAAAGTCGTCCTGAGGTCTGTAGCTGGACAGATTTTTCTAGCAGCACCCAGTAGTATTGTACCTGGGTGTACGTAGGTGCAGATACTCACATGCAGATTTGGGTATTAGCCATTATAAACATGTTCTTAATTATCATTTCTAGACATTTAATTAAGGTTTTATTAACAACAGTACACTTGGGTGTCTAGTTTTTGTAATGATTTTGTTTACTGATAATCTTACCTTTAAAATACCATTTTGTCTGGGAATGTGTGCGCATGTCAAGAGGAATAGGTAAGATTCCTTACTTTTTGCCATTGAGTTTGCAAAGTGAATCAGTCTAAAGTCAAGCCATGCCAAAGTTAAGAAGGCCTGAGCAACCTTAACTCTGCCTCCTGTGTGAATGCAAGCTACAGTCTTTAATCACAGAGTGTTATTTCTTCCAGACCCCTGCCTCATTCAGGGTGAAATTCACTCCACACACAGAACACTGAAGGGTGAAATCCAGGCCCTAGTGAAGTCAAAATGGGAGTTTTTCTGTTTACTTCATGAGGGGTAAGATTTCACCCCAAATCATAGAATCATGGAACCATAGGGTTAGAAGGGACTGCAATGGTCATCTAGTCTAACCCTCTTCCAAAATGCAGGATTTGTTGGGTCTAAACCATCCCAGACAGATGGCTACCAGCCTCCTTTTGAAAATCTCCAGTGAAGGAACTTCCATGACCTCCCTAGGCAGTCTGTTCCATTGTCCTTCTGTGCTTACAGTTAGGAAGTTTTTCCTGAGTTTGCACTGAAATCTGCTCTGCTGTAGTTTGAACCCATTGCCTCTTGTCCTGTGCACTTTGGCAAGAGAGAACAACTTGTCTCCATCTTTTTTATGGCAGCCTTTCAAAGATTTGAAGACTGTCCCCCTTAATCTCCTCCTTTCCCAACTAAACATACCCAAGTCCTTCGGTCTTTGCTCATGTGGCTTGCATTCCATCCCTTTGATCATCTTTGTTGCTCGCCTCTGGATCCTTTCCAGTTTCTCTACATCCTTTCTATACAGCGGTGACCGAAATTGGACACAGTCCTCCAGCTGAGGCCTCACCAGTGCCGACTAGAGTGGTACTATCACCTCCCGTTATTTGCATACTGTGCTTCTGTGAGTGCAATCTAAAATTGCATTTGCTTTTTTTGCAACAGCATCGTATTGTGGACTCATGTTCAGATTGTGATTTGTCTGTGTTGAATTTCATTATGTTGTCTACAGTCCAGCTCTCTAATTTATCAAGATCCCTTTGAATCTTAGCTCCATCCTCCAAAGTGTTGGCAACCGCCCCCTAGCTTTGTGTCATTGGAAAACTTGATCAGTATGCTGTCTGTTCCTACACCAGGTCATTAATAAAGATGTCAAACAACACCAGATCCTGAACTGATCCCTGTGGAACCCCACTTGAGACCTCCTTGCAAACTGACATAATTCCATTAATAGTTACTCTTTGTTTGTGGTTGTTTAACCAGTTATGTATCCATTTAATTGTAATTTTACCGAGTCTACATTTCTCCAGCTTTTTTATAAGATGTCATGTGGGACTGTGTCAAAAGCCAAGTCCAGCTATATTATGGCCATCACATTCCCCCTATCCACCAAACCAGTTACTCTCTCAAAGAATATTTGGGGTCTGTGCATGTGGAGTTCAAGAGAGCTAGCCTGAAATTTTTCTTGTGGGGAAAAATTCTTTTTGTTTTAAAAAAATAAAACCTTTACACTTTTTTGTTTACTGACTAATTGAAAACTTTCATGGAAAGTAGATACCATCCATGAAAACTTTAATTTTGTCAAAATCCCAATTTTCTGTTTGGAAAAAACTTTCACTGGAAAGTTTTTCACCAGATGTAGAGTGTTGGTAGGTTGGGACCGTGAAATTCACACCCTTAACTTGGGGTTAGTGTGAGGTGCTGTCATGTAGCACTCACCACCACCATTCCTGGGCTGCTACTCCTGCCAGTGGAGTGGAATGGCAGTCACAGAACCTCTATAGCTCATGATGGGCACTACTGGAGTGTGCTATAGACCACTGGGATCCAATTTGGATAAGGATAGAGACCTCTTTAATGTTTTTAATGAAGTAAATACTAATGGGAATTGTGTGATCATGGGAGACTTTAACTTCCCAGATATAGACTGGAGGACAAGTGCTAGTAATAATAATAGGGCTCAGATTTTCCTGGATGCAATAGCTGATGGATTCCTTCGCCAAGTAGTTGCTAAACCAACAAGAGCTGATGCCATTTTAGATTTGGTTTTGGTGAATAGTGAGGACCTCATAGAAGATATGATTGTAGGGGACAACCTTGGTTTGAGCGATCATGAGCTAATTCAGTTCAAACTGAATGGAAGGATAAACAAAAATAGATCTGTGACTAGGGTTTTTTATTTCAAAAGTGCTAACTTTAAAAAATTAAGGAATTAGTTAGGGAAGTGGATTGGACTGAAGAACTTGTGGATCTAAAGGCAGAGGAGGCCTGGGATTACTGCAAGTCAAAGCTGCAGAAACTATCAGAAGCCTGCATCCCAAGAAAGGGGAAAAAATTCATAGGCAGGAGTTGTAGACCAAGTTGGATGAGCAAACATCTCGGAGAGGTGATTAAGAAAATGCAGAAAGCCTACAGGGAGTGGAAGATGGGAGGGATTAGCAAGGAAAGCTACTTTATTGAGGTCAGAACATGTAGGGATAAAGTGAGAAAGGCCAAAAGCCATGTAGAGTTGGACCTTGCAAAGGGAATTAAAACCAATAGTAAAAGGTTCTATAGCCATATAAATAAGAAGAAAACAAAGAAAGAAGAAGTGGGACCGCTAAACACTGAGGATGGAGTGGAGGTTAACGATAATCTAGGCATGGCCCAATATCTAAACAAATGCTTTGCCTCAGTCTTTAATGAGGCTAATGAGGAACTTAGGGATAATGGTAGGATGGCAAATGGGAAGGAGGATATGGACATAAATAATACCACATCCGAGGTAGAAGCCAAACTCAAACAGTTTAATGGGACTAAATTGGGGGGCCCAGATAATCTTCATCCGAGAATATTAAAGGAACTGGCACATGAAATTGCAAGCCCATTAGCAAAAAATGTTAATGAATCTGTAAACTCACGGGTTGTATCATATGACTGGAGAATTGCTAACATAGTTCCTATTTTTAAGAAAGGGTAAAAAAAGTGATCCGGGTAAATTTTTAGATGTTTCCAAGACCTTGCATACTACAGATGTCAAACTAACAGGCCTGAGGAGGGCCTGTTAGTTTGATATCTGTAGTATGCAAGGTCTTGGAAACATTTTTAAAGGAGAAAGTAGTTAAGGACATTGTAGTCAATGGTAATTGGGAGAAAATACAACATGGTTTTACAAAAGGTAGATCGTGCCAAACCAACCTAATCTCCTTCTTTGAGAAGGTAACAGATTTTTTAGACAAAGGAAACACAATGGATCTAATTTACCTCAATTTCAGTAAGGCGTTTGATACCATGCCACATGGGGAATTATTAGCTAAATTGGAAAAGATGGGGATCAATATGAAAATTGAAAGGTGGATAAGGAACTGATTAAAGGGGAGACTACAACGGGTCACACTGAAAGGTGAACTGTCAGGCTGGAAGGAGGTTACTAGTGGAGTTCCTCAGGGATCGGTTTGGGACCAGTCTTATTTAATCTTTTTATTACTGACCTTGGCACAAAAAGCGGGAATGCGCTAATGAAGTTTGTGGATGACACAAAGCTGGGAGGTATTGCCAATTTAGATAGAGACCGGGATATCATACAGGAAGATCCAGATGACCTTGTAAACTGGAGTAATAGTAATAGGATGAAATTTAATAGTGAAAAGTGCAAGGTCATTCATTTAGGGATTAATAACAAGAAGTTTTGTTATAAACTGGGGATGCATCACTTGGAAGTAACAGAGGAAGAGAAGGACCTCGGAGTATTGGTTGATCACAGGATGACTATGTGATATGGCCATGAAAAAATCGAATGCGGTCTTGGGATGCATCAGGAGAGGTATTTCTAGTAGAGATAAGGAGGTTTTAGTACCGTTATACAAGGGACTGGTGAGACCTCACCTGGAATACTGTGTGCAGTTCTGGTCTCCCATGTTTAAGAAGGATGAATTCAAACTGGAACAGGTACAGTGAAGGGCTACTAGGAGACTCAAAGAGCTTGGCTTGTTTAACCTAACCAAGAGAAGGCTGAGAGGAGATATGATTGTTCTCTATAAATATATCAGAGGGATAAATACCACAGAGGGAGAGGAATTATTTAACCTCAGTACCAATGTGGACACAAGAACAAATGGATATAAACTGGCCACCAGGAAGTTTAGACTTGAAGTTAAATGAAGGTTTCTAACCATCAGAGGAGTGAAGTTCTGGAACAGCCTGCCATGGGGAACAGTGGGGGCAAAAGACATATCTGGCTTCAAGACTAAGCTTGATAAGTTTATGGAGGGGATGGTATGATGGGATAGCCTAATTTTGGCAATTAATTGATCTTCGACTATTAGCAGTAGATGCCCAATGGCCTGTGATGGGATGTTAGATGGGGTGGGATCTGAGTTACTACAGAGAATTCTTTCTTGGGTGTCTGGCTGGTGAGTCTTGCCCACATGCTCAGGGTTTAGCTGATCGCCATATTTGGGGTTGGGAAGGAATTTTCCTCCAGGGCAGATTGGCAGAGGTCCTGGGTTGTGTTTTTTTTTTTTTTTTTTGCCTTCCTCTGCAGTGTGGGGCATGGGTCACTTGCTGGAGGATTCTCTGCATCCTGAAGTCTTTAAACCATGATTTGAGGACTTCAATAGCTCAGACATCGGTTAGGGGTTTGTTACAGGAGTGGGTGGGTGAGATTCTGTGGCCTGCGTTTTGCAGGAGGTCAGACTAGACAATCACAATGGTCCCTTCTGACCTTAAAGTCTATGAGTCTATGATACTGGATCCACATAAAAGAAGAATCTGTGGCCCCTCTTCTAGCCCGCCCAGATCACTCGCTGCACACCCTGCTAAGTAATCTTCCACACTAGCCTTCTATTGGCTGGTGCAGAGACCATCTCAGTGGTACGCAGCGGGTTAGCATTTTGCCCTGGCTGTGCCAGTCAAACCTGCATATGTGGAGAGCCCTGTGCTCTTTGCCAGGGTGAATTGCTCAAAAAAGCAGATTGGACAGCGTGCAGTGTAAGAAGCAAGAGTGTGATACTGATTTGTATATCGTTTCTTAAAGCATAAGTGCAGTGTAATTGCTATCTAACTAGGCACAGGCTAAGAAGAGCTTTGGTTGTCTGCCCCGAGTGGCTGATACGAGCCACTATGCAACCTGCTACTATCTCATAGTTACAGCAGCTCTCCTGTAGTTCGGATGACAGAGGGCTCTGTTACTGGTGCTGAAGTTGCAGGCTGAATCCTGCTGACAGTCATGGTCTCTGTATGTTTATGCAGCCGCAGTGCACTGTGCCTCCATGTTGGAAACTATCTGTGGCTCAAAGACAGAGGTTTCCTTCCCTTCTCCTAGCACATGACAGAGTGTCAGTGAGGAGAGATTTTGTGGAGCCTGTCATACGTCTCCCTGGGCAAATATAGTGCCCATTTTTTTTAAAAAGGGAAGAAGAAGAATCCAGGGAACTACAGACCGATCAACCTCACCTCAGTCCCTGGAAAAATCATGGAGCAGGTCCTCAAGGAATCCGTTTTGAAGCACTTGGAGGAGAGGAAGGTGATCAGGAACAATCAACATGGATTCACCAAGGGCAAGTCATGCCTGGCCAACCTGATTGCCTTTTATGATGAGATAACTGGCTCTGTGGGTATGGGGAAAGCAGTGGACGTGATATAGCTTGACTTTAGCAAAGCTTTGGATACGGTCTCCCACAGTATTCCTGCCAGCAAGTTAAAGAAGTATGGCTTGGATGAATGAACTATAAGGTGGATAGAAAACTGGCTAGATCGTCGTGATCAACGGTTAGTGATCAACAGCTCGATGTCTAGTTGGCAACTGGTTTCAAACGGAGTGCCCCAGGGGTCAGTCCTGGGGCTGGTTTTGTTCAACATCTCCATTCATGATCTGGATGTTGGGATGGATTGCACCCTCAACAAGTTTGCGGATCACACTAAGGTGGGTGGAGAGGTAGATATGCTGGAGGGTAGGGATAGGATCCAGAGTGACCTAGACAAATTGGAGGATTGGGCCAAAAGAAATCTGATGAGGTTCAACAAGGACAAGTGCAGAGTCCTGCACTTAGGATGAAAGAATCCCATGCACTGCTACAGGCTGGGGACCGACTGGCTAAGCAGCAGTTCTGCAGAAAAGGACCTGGGGCTTACAGTGGGCAAGAAGCTGGATATGAATCAACAGTGTCCCCTTGTTGCCAAGAAGGCTAACGGCATATTGGGCTGCATTAGTAGGAGCATTGCCAGCAGATAGAGGGAAGTGATTATTCCTCTCTATTCAGTACTGGTGAGGCCATATCTGGAGTATTGCATCCAGTTTTGGGCCTCCCACTGTAGAAAGGTTATGGACAAATTGGAGAGAGTCCAACGGAGGGCAATGGAAATGATTAGGAGGCTGGGGAATGTGACTTATGAGGAGCGGCTGAGGGAACTGGGCTTATTTAGTCTGCAAAAGAGGGGGGGGGGGAAGCGTTGATAGAAGACTTCAACTACCTGAAGGGAGGTTCCAAGGAGTCTGGAGCTCAGCTGTTCTCAGTGGTGGCAAATGACAGAACAAGAAGCAATGGTCTCAAGTTGCAGTGGGGGAGGTCTAGGTTGGATATTAGGGAAAACTATTTCACTCGGCAAGTGATGAAGCACTGGAATGGGTTCCCTAGGGAGGTGGTGGAACCTCCATCTGTAGAGGTTTTTAAGGTCAGTCTTGACAAAGCCCTGGCTGGGATGATTTAGTTGCTGTTGGTCCTGCTTTGAACAGGGGGTTGGACTAGATGACCTCCTGAAGTGTCTTCCAACGTTAATCTTCTATGACAGGTTTCAGAGTAGCAGCCATGTTAATCTGTATCTGCAAAAAAGAAAAGGAGGAATTGTGGCACCTTAGAGACTAACACATTTATTTATGTATAAATTTGTTAGTCTTTAAGGTGCCACAAGTACTCCTTTAATCTTCTATGATTCTGTTTGCTAGACATACCAGAATGTTCTGTCTTTTATATAAGATTCTTTCTCTTTGGGGCATATTGTCTGCTGAGGTTCAGGGGTGTAGATCCATTGATTTCAACAGAGCCGCACCAATTTTCACCAGTCGAAAATTTGCCCTGCGTTTGAAACTCTGGCTTTATCACATTTGTATCCTTATTTACACATCTTAATAAAGGCACCTGAAAACAAAGTGGTGATTAATAATTCGACCCTGAAACCTGGAATGGCAGGAATCCAGCCCAGGGCTGTGGTCACCCAGAAGAGACTTGGGATTTGTCTTTCTGGAAGCTGCCCTTTGCTGCCTTTTCTTTTTCACCGTAAGTTATGTCCTGGCACCATCTCCATTGCACCCACGTCTGCTTAGATCCATTCCATTTTGTGCCTATCTGACTCGCTACCTTGTTGTTTTTCACACAGGTGGGAAGTCACTACATTGGTGTGGGATGTGTGATTCTGAACTGTGCCTGCTCACAAGCATTCATGTGTAATGCAGAGCAGGCCTGGGATGGTCTGAGCTGAAGCTCATTTATTAGTGGATTCATTTTCCCTCTCTTCCCCCTTCCCCCTCCTCTTCCAGTTTGCAGACTCTTACCTCCCATGGAGCTCTAGTACAGTCAACCTTGCTGTTAATGAGGTGTTCGGGGAGCGCAGCAGGATAATCAGCTCCACTGACCATTCTGTAGCCCCTGGGTCAGTTGGCTGTAGGTGGAGCAGGCTGATCTTAATCTCTGCAGATGATAAGATTTTACATTTGATTAAAGGTGGTAGATAATGTCCCATCTGAGACACTGCTCTAAAGAAGCAAAGCCCTTATGGGACCAAATTAAACATTGGTGTAAGAGAGCACAACACCTGCTGAGTCCATGGGAGTGGTGCTTGCTTATTGCAGGGTGGATTTGTCGGAGCTGTTGCTTGCTTTGCTGTATTGCGGCAGCAATGGTGGCTAATAGCACTGTGCTGTACATTATGGTGGTTTGATATTGGCCAGTTTCCTCATTTTCTGTCTCCTTTTAGTTTTGATTCCTCTCTTTCTGCCATATAAATTGTTATGCTTGTGCTCAGAGGAATAGTTACTGGGGATGGAAGATGAGCCGAGAGGCTGTATTTCAGCCTGGAAGATTTCTTTGGGCTTTAGGGAAAATAAAAATAACAAGAACAAGGGGGGAGGGATAGCTCAGTGATTTGAGCATTGGCCTGCTTAAACCCAGGGTTGAGAGCTCAGTTCTTGAGGGGGCCATTTAGGGATCTGGGGCAAAAATTGGGGATTGGTCCTTCTTTGAGCAGGGGGTTGGACTAGATGACCTCCTGAGGTCCTTTCCAAGCCTGATATTCTATGATTGTAAGGTAAATTGTTAATTATGGGGGCAAATCTATTCATTTCCACAGCCTGAAGAAAACCATATGACTGCAGTGTCATCTGTGAACCTCTTTTCAATTTCTAGTATGTGTTTTATTAATCCCCAATTGTTTAGATTACAGAGAGACTTTAAGTTCCAAGTGCTAATACAATGCAGTGCAGAACAATGCAACATCTTTAATGAATGGTATCACAAAATCCTTTAGTGCAATAGACAATCACATGCTAACAAAAAAGGGAATGCAATTTCAAGAGGGGAAGCATCTCAGAGGGTGAGGAAGAGGGGAACATCCCATGTAGATAAGGTGTCGCAAACAAAAGGATGGCCTCTGCGATGCCATTGGGAAAAGTCTAAGATGAAGGTTGGAGGAGTAGAGTGAGCAGCAGGACATAGGGCCCAAAGAGTTCAAGGTGTTAACATGATTCTGAAACTGTCCAACATTAACCCATTTGAAACAAAGTTCATTAAAAATCCTTTTGATCCTTTTTCCTCTCCCCCCTATCTTTTGGCTTGGTCTACACGACACAGTTAGGTTGACATCAGGCAGCTTACGTTGACCTAATTATGTCAGTGTCCACACTACAGCCTTACTCCCACCAATGTAAGTGCCATACTACAGCAAGAGGCATAGGGCTTATGTTGGTGTAGTCAGCGTGATGCAGTGTGTCCCTGTAGACACTGCATTACATTCATAGGCTGTTGGCTGTCTTTCTTGTCAATTTCACGGCTCCATGCTGAAGGCCTGAAATTGACAGGAAAGTCCAGTTGTCAGGGGGTGGGTGGGGGCTCTCTCCCTGCTCCCAGTCAGTCAGCGCTGACCCTGGCTCCCTACTCTTGGCTCCCAGCCCAGCTTCTGCCCACTTCCTGCTACCAGCTGCATTGCTGCTCATAGGCTCCCCACAGGGAGCTCTGGTGCTGGACAGAGGCTCCCCGCTCCCTGCTCCTTGCCACTGGGACCCTGGCTGCCTCCCCAGGCTCTCGGCTTCCCGCTCCCTGCTGCAGCCAGGCTCCCTACAGGGAGTGGGGAGCCTAGGGTGCAGCCTGTCTAGCAGCAGAGAGCCGGGCAGTCACAGCATGACGGCTGCCCAGAGGCTCCTGGGAGCTGCCTGGATTTCCGGTGTGGAGCTCGCTGTCGGGAGCCTGGCTGCGGCAGGGAGTTGGAAGCTGAGAACCAGGTGGTACAGCTGGGTTCCAGCAAGGAGCTGCATGTACAGCTCAGTGCACAGGCTCTCAGCCCCCCATGCTGCCCTTCTAAGGTGGTGGAAGGGCTCTGAGTGAGAACGCACACCACCAACAGAAGGAGGGCGGTGCGGACATGAACCACCACTGTGATTATTGTGGTGGTTGTAAATCGACCTAGCATAGATTGACTTATGTTTCTAGTGTAGATATGCCCCAAGTAAAAGAGTTAAAGCATTTCAAAAGTAAAATCTTGAGAGATTCCAAGGCCAGAAAGAACCGTTATAATCCTCTAGTCTGATTTCCTGTATAACACAGACCAGAGAATTTCCCCAGAATAATTCCCAGAGCAGATCTTTTAGAAAAACATCCAATCTTGATTTAAAAATTGCCAGTAATGGAGAATTCACCATCACCGGGGGTAAGTTGCTCCAGTGGTTATTACAGCGTATCATGACCATCTAGGTGTTTATAATTCTGCTCTGAATTAAACCTGTTCCTTCAATGGTTTGGATAGGCCAGACTCAAACAATCAGGGAAGCTACTTTTGTATCCTCAGATGTATCAGGAATTGACCACAACTCAGTGTCACAGCAGATGGGTAGCTATAAGGAAAAAGTAAAGCACTCATTTTTATGAACAGATGCTTCCATGTGGTAGTCTCCATTTATCACAATGCCATAGGTTGGAAGGGGTGGGTGGAAATAAGGTCCAGGAGATAAAGCACAGGACTTGGAGTCAAGTGATGTTGGTCCTGTTTCGTGGGACCTTGGGCAAATCACTTCTCCTCTGTGTGTCAGTTTCCATACCTGGAAAGTGGGAACAAAAATAGCTTCTGCGCTGGTTTGCTGGAGGCTTAATGCATGGACGATGGTGATTGCCATAGAAATGATTAGACACAATAAAGTGCAGTAACCGAGCCCGTTGAGACCCCTTGCAGCCCAAATTACTGGGTAATGAAGGTGTCAGTAGGAATGGCCTGATGGGGCCTATCAATCCAGCCTTGTTGGTTTTCATTCATCACGGAGTGACAGCATACTGTGCGCATGGCCGAAAACAGTACCCTTCCAGCGAGCTCTAACACATGGTCACTCTTGATGAATGGAAATGATAAATGCACTAAACAGCTCCCCTCCTGGAATATTTTATACCATTCTAGTGCTTCATTCGACCCACACGGAGCAGTTGTTGTTCTGATTCACCTATAAAACAGAGCTGTTTCTTCCGCTAGTTAGAGAACAGCACATCCCGAAAAGTAATGATGCTCCTGACAGGAATAATCTGGTTCACCTGGTCCATAAATAACGTAGATGATTACCCACAGACACCCTCAAACACAGGGTTACCATACATCTGGGTTTTCTCAGGCGTTGCCTCTTTTTTTGATCCTCTGGGCGGATTTTTCTAATAAGAGGCAACATCCAGGATTTTTGCAGAGCAGAGGTTGCAGCTCAGAAATATTCATCTCTGTGCCCCGATTGGTCTCTCCCCTGTGTCTGCAGCTGACTGATCCCTTCCCTGCAGCCACAGCTGCCAGGATCCCACCCACCCAGGCCCCGGCTCCCAGCCCTGGGCGGAGGGAGAGGCCTTCAGGGAGGTGCTGACCGAAGAGCAGCAGAAGCTTCCTAAAAGTGGAGGGGCCACCAGTGCCTGTACTATGCCCCGGGTCCCCTGTGCCGCCCCTCCTCCCTGAGCCCTCGTCCTGCCCCTTCCCCCGAGGCCCCACCCCTGCACTGCCTCTTCTATCCTCACACAGCCCCTTCCTTCTGAGGCCCTGCCCCCACCCCTTCTCCCCGAGGCCCCACCCTTGTGCTGCCCCTGCTTCCTGAGACCCTGCCCTCATGCCGCTCCTCCCCTGCACCACCTCTTCCCCCAGGAACCCCCATCCTGTGCACACACACCCATCCTGCAACCTCCCTCCAAATACCCTCTCCCAGTGTGCACACACATCCCTCTAGCAACTCCTCAAATGCCCCCAGTCCCCCATCCTCTCGCAGTGCCCTCTTTTTGGGTACCTGAAATATGATAACCCTACTCCAACAGGTTTCAGAGTAACAGCGGTGTTAGTCTGTATTCGCAAAAAGAAAAGGGGTACTTGTGGCACCTTAGCGACTAACCAATTTAGCGACTAACCAATTTATTTGAGCATAAGCTTTCATGAGCTACAGCTCACTTCATCGGATGCATATTGTGGAAAGTGTAGAAGATCTTTTTATATACACACAAAATATGAAAAAATACCTCCCCCCACCCCACTCTCCTGCTGGTAATAGCTTATCTAAAGTGATCACTCTCCTTACAATGTGTATGATAATCAAGTTGGGCCATTTCCAGCACAAATCCAGGTTTTCTCACCCCCCTTTCCCCCCCCCACAAACCCACTCTCCTGCTGTTAATAGCTTATCTAAAGTGTGGGAGGAGGTATTTTTTCATGCTTTGTGTGTATATAAAAAGATCTTCTACACTTTCCACAGTATGCATCCAATGAAGTGAGCTGTAGCTCACGAAAGCTTATGCTCAGATAAATTGGTTAGTCTCTAAGGTGCCACAAGTCCTCCTTTTCTTTTTGCGAATACAGACTAACATGGCTGTTACTCTGAAACCTCTCCTTACAATGTGTATGATAATCAAGGTGGGCCATTTCCAGCACAAATCCAGGGTTTAACAAGAATGTCTGAGGGGGGAGTAGGAAAAAACAAGGGGAAATAGGTTACCTTGCATAATGACTTAGCCACTCCCAGTCTCTATTCAAGCCTAAGTTAATTGTATCCAATTTGCAAATGAATTCCAACTCAACAGTTTCTCGCTGGAGTCTGGATTTGAAGTTTTTTTGTTGTAATATAGCAACTTTCATGTCTGTAATCGCATGACCAGAGAGATTGCCGTGTTCTCCGACTGGTTTATGAATGTTATAATTCTTGACATCTGATTTGTGTCCATTTATTCTTTTACGTAGAGACTGTCCAGCTTGACCAATGTACATGGCAGAGGGGCATTGCTGGCACATAGACTATCAGGGTTGGAAGGGACCTCAGGAGGTCATCTGGTCCAATCCCCTGCTCAAAGCAGGACCAATCCCCAATTTTTGCCCCAGATCCCTAAATGGCCCCCTCAAGGATTGAACTCACAACCCTGGGTTTAGCAGGCCAATGCTCAAACCACTGAGCTATCCCTCCCCCCATGATGGCATATATCACATTGGTAGATGTGCAGGTGAACGAGCCTCTGATAGTGTGGCTGATGTTATTAGGCCCTGTGATGGTGTCCCCTGAATAGATATGTGGGCACAGTTGGCAACGGGCTTTGTTGCAAGGATAGGTTCCTGGGTTAGTGGTTCTGTTGTGTGGTATGTGTTTGTTGGTGAGTATTTGCTTCAGGTTGGGGGGCTGTCTGTAGGCAAGGACTGGCCTGTCTCCCAAGATTTGTGAGAGTGTTGGGTATTCCTTCAGGATAGGTTGTAGATCCTTAATAATGCGTTGGAGGGGTTTTAGTTAGGGGCTGAAGGCGACGGCTAGTGGCGTTCTGTTATTTTCTTTGTTAGGCCTGTCCTGTAGTAGGTGACTTCTGGGAACTCTTCTGGCTCTATCAATCTGTTTCTTCACTTCCGCAGCTGGGTATTGTAGTTGTAAGAATGCTTGACAGAGATCTTGTAGGTGTTTGTCTCTGTCTGAGGGGTTGGAGCAAATGCGGTTGTATCGCAGAGCTTGCCTGTAGACGATGGATCGTGTGGTGTGGTCAGGGTGAAAGCTGGAGGCATGCAGGTAGGAATAGCGGTCAGTAGGTTTCCGGTATTGGGTGGTGTTTATGTGACCATCGTTTATTAGCACTGTAGTGTCCAGGAAGTGGATCTCTTGTGTGGACTGGACCAGGCTGAGGTTGATGGTGGGATGGAAATTGTTGAAATCGTGGTGGAATTCCACAAGGGCTTCTTTTCCATGGGTCCAGATGATGAAGATGTTATCAATATAGCGCAAGTAGAGTTAGGGGTGTTAGGGGACGAGAGCTGAGGAAGCGTTGTTCTAAGTCAGCCATAAAAATGTTGGCATACTGTGGGGCCATGCGGGTACCCATAGCAGTGCTGCTGATTTGAAGGTATACATTATCCCCAAATGTAAAATAGTTATGGGTAAGGACAAAGTCACAAAGTTCAGCCACCAGGTTAGCCGTGACATTATCGGGGATAGTGTTCTTGACGGCTTGTAGTCCATCTTTGTGTGGAATGTTGGTGTAGACGGCTTCTACATCCATAGTGGCCAGGATGGTGATCTTCCTGAGCTTATGCTCAAATAAATTGGTTAGTCTCTAAGGTGCCACAAGTACTCCTACTCCAACACCCTTCCTACTTATGTCCTAATGCACCTCCTCACCTTTCTCAACGTCACCCATGCACCCATTCACATGCCCACACCCCTTTTCCCATTCCAAGACACATCACCCTGCATTCAGACATACATCCAGACCCCCCTTCATTCACTCAGATGCCCACATCCCCATACACAGCACTCATGCACCCCGCATATACCCACCCACTTTCACAGATGCACCCCCCGAAAATACAGCTTCATCCAGCCACACGGACAACCCCCCCAAGACACACCCTCTTTAGTGTCTGCTGGTTGCCCATTCTGAGCAAGCTGCTCATTTGTTTTGAAGGCCTAAATCATTCAGTTGCAGAGCGAGCAGAGTATTGCTCACCCTGATGCCTTCAACATTAGCAGCCATGCAGCAGCTCCCTGATGCTGGCTTTCCAGCTACGCCACTCTGGCCCGCATCTTCAGCCAGGCTTCACCTGGCACTCCCACGTGTAGGCCCAGGGCCTGACAGTGCGGGAATGAGGGGAAGGGCAATGGCGGCTTTCACACTCCCTTGAACCACACCCAGGGGTGGGGTATGGATCTGAGGATGCCAACAGCTCTTCCCGGGAAGAGCTATTGCCATCCCCTAATTGCCCTGAAATGAACCCAGGCCGTGGAACATGGCAGGGCGGTGGGGCCAGACCCAGGGCTGCTGACTGCCACAAGATTTCACAAGTCCTGCAATTCACAATTCTAATAGCTACTTGAGATCTCGCCAGACGCTGCTGACAGGAGTGGGGAAGGTGAGTAGGAGAGACAGAGAGGCAATGTCAGGTAGGGAAGGAGCTGGCTGGGGCAGGACAGGGAGCTAGGTATATTTGAGGAAGGGAGAGAACTGGATACAGGCCACTCCCCAGGGCAGGAAGGGAGGGGCCAAGAAAGACAGCCATGGACAATACCCAGGGGGAGAGCAATGGTGTGGGAGCTGGGGACAGTGCCCAGAGGTAGAGCAGGGGTGGGGGAGCTGTGGACAGTGTCCAGGGGTGGGGGACCTGGAGACAGTGTCCAGGGTTGAGGGGAGCTGGGGCAGGTCCAGGCGTGTGGGAGATGGAATCATAGAATCATAGAGTATCAGGGTTGGAAGGGACCTCAGGAGGTCATCTAGTCCAACCCCCTGCTCAAAAGCAGGACCAATCCCCAATTAAATCATCCCAGCCAGAGCTTAGTCAAGCCTGACCTTAAAAACTTTTAAGGAAGGAGATTCCCCCACCTCCCTAGGCAACGCATTCCAGTGTTTCACCACCCTCCTAGTGAAAAAGTTTTTCCTAATATCCAACCTAAACCTCCCCCCATTGCAACTTGAGACCATTACTCCTTGTCCTGTCCTCTTCTACCACTGAGAATAGTCTAGAACCATCCTCTCTGGAACCACCTCTCAGGTAGTTGAAAGCAACTATCAAATCCCCCCTCATTCTTCTCTTCTGCAGACTAAACAATCCCAGTTCCCTCAGCCTCTCCTCATAAGTCATGTGTTCCAGACCCCTAATCATTTTTGTTGCCCTTCGCTGGACTCTTTCCAATTTATCCACCTCCTTCTTGTAGTGTGGGGTCCAAAACTGGACACAGTACTCCAGATGAGGCCTTACCAATGTCGAATAGAGGGGGACGATCACGTCCCTCGATCTGCTCGCTATGCCCCTACTTATACATCCCAAAATGCCATTGGCCTTCTTGGCAACAAGGGCACACTGCTGACTCATATCCAGCTTCTCATCCACTGTCACCCCTAGGTCCTTTTCCGCAGAACTGCTGCCTAGCCATTCAGTCCCTAGTCTGTAGCTGTGCATTGGGTTCTTCTGTCCTAAGTGCAGGACCCTGCACTTATCCTTATTGAACCTCATCAGATTTCTTTTGGCCCAAATCCTCCAATTTGTCTAGGTCCCTCTGTATCCTATCCCTGCCCTCCAGCATATCTACCACTCCTCTTAGTTTAGTATCATCCGCAAATTTGCTGAGAGTGCAATCCACACCATCCTCCAGATCATTTATGAAGATATTGAACAAAACCGGCCCCAGGACCGACCCCTGGGGCACTCCACTTGACACCGGCTGCCAACTAGACATGGAGCCATTGATCACTACCCGTTGAGCCCGACAATCTAGCCAACTTTCTACCCATCTTATAGTGCGTTCATCCAGCCCATACTTCTTTAACTTGCTGACAAGAATACTGTGGGAGACCGTGACAAAAGCTTTGCTAAAGTCAAGAAACAACAGGTCCACTGCTTTCCTTTCATCCACAGAACCAGTAATCTCATCATAGAAGGCGATTAGATTAGTCAGGCATGACCTTCCCTTGGTGAATCCATGCTGACTGTTCCTGATCACTTTCCTCCCATGTAAGTGCTTCAAGATTGATTCTTTGAGGACCTGCTCCATGATTTTTCCGGGGACTGAAGTGAGGCTGACTGGCCTGTAGTTCCCAGGATCCTCCTTCTTCCCTTTTTTAAAGATTGGCACTACATTAGCCTTTTTCCAGTCATCCGGGACTTCCCCCGTTTGCCACGAGTTTTCAAAGATAATGGCCAATGGCTCTGCAATCACAGCCGCCAGTTCCTTTAGCACTCTCGGATGCAACTCGTCCGGCCCCATGGACTTGTGCACGTCCAGCTTTTCTAAATAGTCCCTAACCACCTCTTTCTCCACAGAGGGCTGGCCATCTATTCCCCATGTTGTGATGCCCAGCGCAGCAGTCTGGGAGCTGATCTTGTTAGTGAAGACAGAGGCAAAAAAAGCATTGAGTACATTAGCTTTTTCCACATCCTCTGTCACTAGGTTGCCTCCCGCATTCAGTAAGGGGCCCACACTTTCCTTGGCTTTCTTCTTGTTGCCAACATACCTGAAGAAACCTTTCTTGTTACTCTTAACATCTCTCGCTAGCTGCAGCTCCAGGTGCGATTTGGCCCTCCTGATTTCATTCCTACATGCCCGAGCAATATTTTTATACTCTTCCCTGGTCATATGTCCAACCTTCCACTTCTTGTAAGCTTCTTTTTTATGTTTAAGATCCGCTAGGATTTCACCATTAAGCCAAGCTGGTCGCTTGCCATATTTACTATTCTTTCGACACAGTGTTCAGGGGTGGGGAAGCTGGAGACAGTGTCCAGGGGTGGGGGGAGGTGGAGAAAGTGTCCAGGGTTGAGGGGTGCTGGGCTAGGTCCAGGGGTGGGGGAGATGGAAACAGTGTCCAGGGGTGGGGGACCTGGAGACAGTGTCCAGGGTTGAGGGGAGCTGGGGCAGGTCTAGGCGTGGGGGAGCTGGAGACAGTGTCCAGGGGTGGGGGAGCTGGAGACAGTGTTCAGGGGTGGGGGGAGATGGACAGTGTCCAGGGTTGAGGGGTGCTGGGCCAGGTGCAGGGGTGGGGGAGATGGAGACAGTGTCCATGAGGAAGCAGTGGAATGTGTTGGGGCGAATGCTTGGCACGGCCTGGGGCAGTGTGGACAAGTGTCACCGGTCACATGGGGAGGAGGGTGTTCCACAGTTTGTGCACATTTTGGTGAATTTCCTGACAGACAAAGCCACCCACATATCTGTGTGCCTGCATGCACGCGCACACATCCGATGAAGTGAGCTGTAGCTCACGAAAGCTTAGGCTCAAATAAATTGGTTAGTCTCTAAGGGCCACAAGTACTCCTTTTCTTTTTACACTCAAAGCAGTGACTCTCCCTGTGTGTGTGTGTTTTTTTTTAATAGCTCATGATGTTTAAGTCAGACTCATTATTTGTGGGGAGAAGGGTCAGTCTCATGGTTTTTGGACTGGCAGGGCTGGGAATATAGCCTATAAATAAACTACTCTTTGATGTGAACAGCTCTTTCCTAGTTAACACCATCTCAGTCTGAGTGTCAAAACACATTCACACCTAAGTAAAGATTGTAATTAACTAGCACATGACAAAAAGAGGTGCTAAACCAAAGCCCAGCAAGCAGAGATGTGAGAGGGGAGTTCATGGCTACACCAGCCTTCTCTTTTATTTGTCATTTTCCGAACTGGAAAATAATGAATCCCCAACCCCAGCAGCATGCTGGATTTCAGCCCAACTGATCAAATACAAACGCTTGCAAACAAACGTCGGGCAATGTTCATTCTAGCTGGACACAAAAGAGAGGACTGCAAAGCAAGGAGGCTCGTGATGAATCCCTGCTTGCAGCTCCCCAGGTCTGTGCTGGAGCAGAGCTGGAGGAGGTACTTGCAGGAGTTTAGCAGAGTAGCTCTTTATAAAATGTCAGCTGACAGGAGGAGCAGCCTGAGCTTCCATTGGGAGTGAGCATAATGCTCACTAACGCGAGGAGCTTACAGCGCTGGCTAAACAGCTCCTGGGACCATGCAGACAGGTGCTGGGCAAACGTCTTTCTAGCCCTTCCAAAACACTTCAAGGCTGACTTGGTTGAAACACTCCTAGCTGCCCCAGGACTCAGGAAATGATTCCATTGGGCCTGAGCAAAGTACCAAGGCCAAACAGCAAAAATGAAGATGTTTGTACACCAATGCGAGGAGCCCAGGTAACAAAATGGAGCAACTAGAGCTACTGCTGCAGGAAGTGAAACCGGGTATTCTAGGGAGAATAGAAACAGGGTGGAATAGTCATCATGACTGGACTACGGGTATTGAAAGGTATGTTCTGTTTAGGAAAGACCGAAATAAAGGTAAAGGTGGTGGAGTAGCATTGTAGATCAATGAGGAGGTAGAATGTAAAGAAGTAAGAATCGATGGAATGGATAAGACAGAGTCCGTCTGGGCAAAAATCACATTGGGGAAGAAAACTATTGGAGCCTCCCCTGGGGTAGTGCTTGGGGTGTGCTATAGACCGCCGGGATCTAATTTGGATATGGATAGAGCCCTCGTTAATGTTTTTAATGAAGTAAATACTAATGGAAACTGCGTGATCATGGGAGACTTTAACTTCCCAGATATAGACTGGAGGACAAGTGCTAGTAATAATAATCAGGCTCAGATGTTCCTAGATGCGATAGCGGATGGATTCCTTCACCAAGTAGTTGCTGAACTGACTACAGGGGATGCCATTTTAGATTTGGTTTTGGTGAGTCGTGAGGACCTCATAGAAGAAATGGTTGTAGGGAACAATCTTGGTTCAAGTGATCATGAGCTAATTCAGTTCAAACTGAATGGAAGGATTAACAAAAATAAATCTGCAACTAGGGTTTTTGATTTCAAAAGGGCTGACTTTCAAAAATTAAGGAAATTAGTTAGGGAAGTGGATTGGACTGAAGAACTTATGGTTCTAAAGGCAGAGGAGGCCTGGGATTACTTTAAATCAAAGCTGCAGAAGCTATCGGAAGCCTGCATCCCAAGAAAGGGGAAAAAATTCATAGGCAGGAGTTGTAGACCAAGCTGGATGAGCAAGCATCTCAGAGAGGTGATTAAGAAAAAGCAGAAAGCATACAGGAAGTGGAAGATGGGAGGGATCAGCAAGGAAAGCTACCTTATTGAGATCAGAACATGTAGGGATGAAGTGAGACAGGCTAAAAGTCAAGAAGAGTTGGACCTTGCAAAGGGAATTAAAACCAATAGTAAAAGGTTCTATAGCCATATAAATAAGAAGAAAACAAAGAAAGAAGAAGAGGGACCGCTAAACACTGAGGATGGAGTGGAGGTTAAGGATGATCTAGGCATGGCCCAATATCTGAACAAATACTTTGCCTCAGTCTTTTATGAGGCTAATGAGGAACTTAGGGATAATGGTAGGATGGCAAATGGGAAGGAGGATATGGACGTAAATAATACCACATCCGAGGTAGAAGCCAAACTCGAACAGCTTAATGGGACTAAATCGGGGGGCCCAGATAATCTTCATCCGAGAATATTAAAGGAACTGGCACATGAAATTGCAAGCCCATTAGCAAAAAATGTTAATGAATCTGTAAACTCAGGGGTTGTATCGTATGATTGGAGAATTGCTAACATAGTTCCTATTTTTAAGAAAGGGAAAAAAAGTGATCCGGGTAACTACAGGCCTGTTAGTTTGACATCTGTAGTATGGAAGGTCTTGCAAAAAAATTTGAAGGAGAAAGTAGTTAAGGACATTGAGGTCAATGGTAAATGGGACAAAATACAACATGATTTTACAAGAGGTAGATCGTGCTAAACCAACCTGATCTCCTGCTTTGAGAAAGTAACAGATTTTTTAGACAAAGGAAACGCAGTGGATCTAATTTACCTAGATTTCAGTAAGGCGTTTGATACCATGCCACATGGGGAATTATTCACTAAATTGGAAAAGATGGGGCTCAATATGAAAATTGAAAGGTGGATAAGGAATTGGATAAAGGGGAGACTACAATGGGTCCTATTGAAAGGTGAACTGTCAGGCTGGAGGGAGGTTACCAGGGGAGTTCCTCAAGGATCAGTTTGGGGACCAATCTTATTTAATCTTTTTGTTACTGACCTCAGCACAAAAAGTGGGAGTGTGCTAATAAGGTTTGCGGATGATACAAAGCTGGGAGGTATTGCCCATTTAGAGAAGGACCGGACAATCATACAGGAAGATCCAGATGACCTTGTAAACTGGAGTAATAGTAATAGGATGAAATTTAATAGTGAGAAGTGTAAGGTTATGCATTTAGGGATTAATAACAAGAATTTTAGTTATAAGCTGGGGACGCATCAATTAGAAGTAATGGAGGAGGAGAAGGACCTTGGAGTATTGTTGATCATAGGATGACTATGAGCCACCAATGTGATATGGCCATGAAAAAAGCTAATGCGGTCTTGGGATGCATCAGGAGAGGCATTTCCAGTAGAGATAAGGAGGTTTTAGTACCGTTATAGAAGGCACTGGTGAGACCTCACCTGGAATACTGTGTGCAGTTCTGGTCTCCCATAGAATCATAGACTATCAGGGTTGGAAGGGACCTCAGGAGGTCATCTAGTCCAACCCCTGCTCAAAGCAGGACCGATCCCCGACAAAATCTTCCCAGCCAGGGCTTTGTCAAGCCTGACCTTAAAAACTTCTAAGGAAGGAGATTCCACCACCTCCCTAGGTAACACATTCCAGTGTTTCACCACCCTCCTAGTGAAAAAGTTTTTCCTAATATCCAACCTAAATCTCCCATGTTTAAGAAGGATGAATTCAAACTGGAACAGGTACAGAGAAGAGCTACTAGGATGATCTGAGGAATGGAAAACTTGTCTTATAAAAGGAGACTCAAGGAGCTTGGCTTGTTTAGCCGAACCAAAAGAAGGTTGAGGGGAGATATGATTGCTCTCTATAAATATATCAAAGGGATAAATACCAGAGAGGGAGAGGAATTATTTAAGCTCAGTACCAATGTGGACACAAGAACAAATGGATATAAACTGGTCATTGAGAAGTTTAGACTTGAAATTAGACGAAGGTTTCTAACCATCAGAGGAGTGAGGTTTTGGAGTAGCCTTCCAAGGGAAGCAGTGGGGGTAAAAGATCTATCTGGTTTTAAGATTAAACTCAATACGTTTGTGGAGGAGATGGTATGATGGGATAACATGATTTTGGTAATTAATTGATCTTTAGATATTCATGGTAAATGGGCCCAATGGCCTGTGATGGGATGTTAGATGGGGTGGGATCTGAGTTACCCAGGAAAGAATTTTCTGTAGTATCTGGCTGGTGAACCTTGCCCATATGCTCAGGGTTTAGGTGATTGCCATATTTGGGGTCGGGAAGGGCAGATTGGAAGAGGCCCTGGAGGTTTTTTGCCTTCCTCTGGAGCATGGGGCACGGGTCACTTGCTGGAGGATTCTCTGCTCCTTGAAGTCTTTAAAGCACGATTTGAGGACTTCAATAGCTCAGACATAGGTGAGAGGTTTATCGCAGGAGTGGGTGGGTGAGATTCTGTGGCCTGCGTTGTGCAGGAGGTGATCATAATGGTCCCTTCTGACCTTACTATCTATACCACGGTCTCTCCCTTTCTCTCTACACTGCAAGCAGCGGTGTGACTGCAGCTTGCATAGACACACCCGCACTAGCGTCAATCGAGCTAGTTCACTAAAACCAGCCAAGAAATGCAGCAGCATAGGCTGCATAATGGGTTTGCACGCTGGCTGCTAGCCTGTGTCACCACCACCGCTGCTGTCTGTAATGGGCCAACGTGAGCGAGCTCAGGTGTGCCTACTCATGCAGCGGTCACACTTCAGATTGCAGGGTAGACACATCCTCAGTCTCCCGACTCAGGTTTTTACACTCTCCCCAGCACTGCGCTGTCCGAACGTGTCGAGACCCGTCCCACCACTCATGCCCAGCAGAGGCAGAACTCAAAGCATAGTCCTGACCCTCATCCTCTGAAGCAAAAGAAACATTCCTCCATGCAATAGAAATAGGCCAGCCACTCTCGGGAGATATAGAGCAATGCCCAACGCTTCCTCAGGCCTGATACTCCAGCCAGTAGAGGACAATGATTTTACACACACATTCACCAGCATGGAGTGAAAACCGTACAGCTCTTGATCCCCTGGTGCCTGCACAGGCCCAAGAAGGACTGCATAATGTGGACTTTAATAAAGGCAGGGAGAAATTCTGAGGCAAGGATGTTCTGCTAAAAGCCTGGTGTCCGTGGGCAGGTCTACGATTTAGCGAAGACGATACAACGCTGATGGGAGAGCTTCGCCTGTTGGCATAGTAGTCCACCTCCGCAAGAGGCGGTAGCTGTGTTGATGGGAGAAGCTCCTACATCAATCTAGCACTGTCTATGCCAGGGGTTAGGTTGGTATAACTACATCGCTCAGGGGTGTGGATTTCTCACACTCCTGAGACAGGTGCTTACCAGTGTACCTTTGTAGTGTAGATTTGGCTGTATCAGATTGTGTCCTGCAATCACAGCAGTCACACCCTGCAGTGCTGACCTGCAGGGCCTTTGCACTTCCTCTCCTGAGCAAACCCTACTGCGTGTGCGTGCGTGTGTGCATGTGTGCGTGAGTATCATAGAATCATAGAATATCAGGGTTGGAAGGGACCCCTGAAGGTCATCTAGTCCAACCCCCTGCTCGAAGCAGGACCAATTCCCAGTTAAATCATCCCAGCCAGGGCTTTGTCAAGCCTGACCTTAAAAACCTCTAAGGAAGGAGATTCTACCACCTCCCTAGGTAACGCATTCCAGTGTTTCACCACCCTCTTAGTGAAAAAGTTTTTCCTAATATCCAATGTAAACCTCCCCCACTGCAACTTGAGACCATTACTCCTCGTTCTGTCATCTGCTACCATTGAGAACAGTCTAGAGCCATCCTCTTTGGAACCCCCTTTCAGGTAGTTGAAAGCAGCTATCAAATCCCCCCTCATTCTTCTCTTCTGCAGGCTAAACAATCCCAGCTCCCTCAGCCTCTCCTCATAACTCATGTGTTCTAGACCCCTAATCATTTTTGCTGCCCTTCGCTGGACTCTCTCCAATTTATCCACATCCTTCTTGTAGTGTGGGGCCCAAAACTGGACACAGTACTCCAGATGAGGCCTCACCAATGTCGAATAGAGGGGAACGATCACGTCCCTCAATCTGCTCTCTATGCCCCTACTTATACATCCCAAAATGCCATTGGCCTTCTTGGCAACAAGGGGACACTGCTGACTCATAGCCAGCTTCTCGTCCACTGTCACCCCTAGGTCCTTGTCCACAGAACTGCTGCCTAGCCATTCGGTCCCTAGTCTGTAGCGGTGCATTGGGTTCTTCTGTCCTAAGTGCAGGACCCTGCACTTATCCTTATTGAACCTCATCAGATTTCTTTTGGCCCAATCCTCCAATTAATAGAGTAATAGAGAGAGAGAGTCTAGAGGAGATTTAAAGTGACTATTAGATTTATTTTGCCTGGTGAGCTATCCAGGGATAGAACCCAGATCACCAAATAAAATAAATTAAAATAATAAATGTGAGAACAGAATAAATATATTCGCAAAAAAATTGCATCCGATGAAGCGAGCTGTAGCTCACGAAAGCTTATGCTCAAATAAATTGGTTAGTCTCTAAGGTGCCACAAGTACTCCTTTTCTTTTTGCGAATACAGACTAACATGGCTGCTACTCTGAAACCAATAAATGTATTGTAAAGGTTATTACAGCGCAGGTTGCATACAGACATATTTATTAAAGGGATAACAAATATTCACAATCAAAGCAAAAATTCTTGAAAATGGGCCCATTTTACCTAAATGTTTGTTAGGTTTTATGAATTTTTTTAGAGAAAATGAGCCCCGGACTGGATACGTGTGACATCCCCTGGGGTGCAATCTGGACCGTGGAACCACTGTGCCACCTTTAACGCTCCAGCCCAGGCTGTCTGTTATACGGCTAGGCTAGTGAACAACAACCCCCCACCCCAGCAAACTCTCCTAACATCACGTATAATGCTGAGATATACGTTTCAACAGGACAGTGATGGTCAACAGATTATGACTTTTCCAATGATATTTTACATAAGTTTTATCATAATTTTGTAAAGCGGTGACCGTAATAGTGCAGACGATCTCAGTGAGAGTGACCACATTTTGAAATCTGAATGAAGACAACTGGAATTGTACATGGTTTTGATGTGTAAATAGCCATTTTATTGAATGTCACAGACAGATGAAAGTTTAGGAACATGAAAAATATTTCCATAAAATTTCACATAAGAATATTTTTCATCTGCTTTCCCCGCTGTAGTTAATACGCAGTGTGGAAGTCTCTTTCTAAAAGACCTGCTCTTCTTCAGCAAGAAGTCTTGGGATCAACAGAGTCTTTTCAGGGCAGTGAGGAATAATTCTTGCCACTGAATCACTAGATGAGGGTCTCTGACCTGTGTTAAGCAGCAGGTTAAACAAGATAGTCACAATGGTCCCTCCTGTCCTAAAAATGGATCAATCTATGCAAATAACTGTTTTTGCCTTTTCACCAATGGGAGAAGCTTCCTGAAGCAGCTGAAAATGTTCAATACAGCAGAGCAGAAATTAGAACAGGAATTGCTTATATCTGCCAAGCATGAAAGTGAGGAGCGAAAAGCCTTGTCTGCTGCAGATTCAGTACCACTGCACCGCTCCACTGCTCCCCTCGTGACTAGCTCCTCCCCGCCTGGCAGCAGTGTCTGTGGAACCCAGGGCTGTAACGAGGGTAGGTTTGTGTAGGACTGAAACATTTCCCAACTTTCCCCCTCCAATTAAAGATTCTTTCGTGCAGTTTTCTTCATCAATGGCCTGGAGCCATTAGCCCTCCATTTACATAGGTTGCCACAGAAATGTCAGGCAGAGATGCTTCACCTAGCAGTACTATGCAGGGCAGAGTCTAAGGGCTGCTTCACCTAGTGGCAGTATTAGGGAAGAGTCGTCTTAGTGTGGGGAGGGGAGGGGAACCTGGGCCCGCCCTACTCTGCCAGGTTCGACCCAGGGTCCAATAAACCCTTCAAAACAAGGTACCCTGACACAGGGTCCAGGTCCCAATACCCCAAAACACCTTCCCTTGGTCACTTCTTGCCCTCGTCCCAGTCCCTCCAGCAGCGTCTCTGGGGTTGGACATGGGGTCCCTCTCACATTCCTTCTGTTTCATCTCTGGCAGCTCCTCTGCTGGCAACAGCAGTTCATCCCCTTTGGTTCCTGCAGCCAGCTGGCTTCCCACGGTGCAGCTAGGACACTTGGCCCTGGTGGCTTGGAGTCCTGGCGGTTTCCTGGCAGGAGGCTGCTGCACACAACTCTTCTCCTCCTCAGTCAGCCCAGACTGAGCTGAGATGGTCCTGCTTGAATGCTCCCTCTGCTGGGCACATGCCCCGCCTGGGCAGGGGGGCCTGGCCTCTTGGGCTAAGAACTGCTCTTCAACCCTTGCTTCACCAGTGCGGGGTTGATATACCCTGTCACACCAAACCACTATTCTCCAGAGTCATCCTCATGCACTGGCTGGCCCAATGGCTAATCTATTTATCCACTGTGGAACAGCTTCAACTCAAGAGATTGAGGGACCCCCATATCCCACTATTCCATAGCCCAGTGGTTCAGGCACACAGCAGAGAAGTGGCAGATCCCTGTTCAGATCCTTTCTTCTCTTCAGGCATAGGGATCCTAAGCACCTCACTCAGGCTTTGGGAATCCCATTGATTTTCTAGGCTCCTAACACCTAAGTCCCCCTTCAGATCTAGCCTCCAGTCTAGATAAAAATGTCCCACTTCCTTGGTAGTTTGTTCCAAAGGTTAATCACCCTTGTTAAAACTTTATACCTAATTTCTAATTTGAATTTGTCTGGCTTCATCTTGCATCAACTGGTTCTTGTTCTGCCTTTCTCTGCTTCGTGGAAGAGTCCTTTAGTAAGGGGTATTTTCACCATACACCATAATCAAGTCACCTCTCAATCATCTTTTTGATCAGCTAAACAGACTGAACACTTTAAGTCTCTCACTATGAGGCATTTTCTCCAGCCGGCAAATAATTTTTGTGGCTCTTTTCTGCATCCTTTCCAATTTTTCAAATTTTTAAAATGTGGACACCAGCACAAAACTCACTATTCCATTATCCATCCCACCAATACCATGTGCAGAGGTAAAATCCCCTCCCTGCTCCTACTCACTATTCCCCTCTTTATACAGCCAAGGATAGCATTAGCCCTTTTTGCTTGTCTACTGTGAGCCCTACATCCTTTTCAGGATGTTTCCAGGATACAGTCCCCATTCTGTGGTATGGCTTGCAGTCCTTGTCCTTAGATGTATTACTTTGCACCTGTGTGTATTAAATCACATTTTGTTTGAATGAGCCCAAGTTGTACAGAGAGGTCTGTATGACTGCCCTGTCCTTAGCATTATTTACCACTTTGTCAATCCTTGTGTCAGCCACAAATTTGATCAGAAGTGATTTTATATTTACTTCCAGCTCATTGATGAGGGCCTATAACCAATCCCTGCAGAGCCCCACAAGAAACACCCCCATTCAGAGAGGATTCTTCTTTGACCATTAAACTTTCTGAGGTCTGTCAGTTAGCCTTTTCATAATTAAATTAACACATGCTCTATTCATATTGCAAAACGCCAATTTTTTAATCAGAATGTCATGCAGTACTAAGTCAAATGCCTTACAAATGTATATTGCATTTATGCAGTTACTTTTATCAACCAAACACGCTATCTCATCAAAAATGAAATCAGGTTAGTTTGCCGAGACCTATTTTGCAATAAACCATATTGACTGGCATTAATTATTTTCCTAACCTTTAATTCAATTAAATCCTGTATCAGCTTTTCCATTATTTTGCCTAGGGTTGACGTTGACTGGCCTCTAGATACCCGGGTCATCCCAGTTGTCCTTTTTGAATATTAGCAAAACACTGGCACTTTTCCAGTCTTCTGGAATTTCCCCAGTATTCTGAGATTTTTAAAAATTAACACCAGTGCACCAGAGCTCTCCTCAGTCAGCTCTTTTAGGACTCTTGGGTACAAGTTATCCACACTTGCTGGTTTTAAAATGTTTATCCCTAATAGATTTTGTCTAGCAGACTTCTCAGTTACTAATGGACTGGAAAGTACTTCATGAGTATATAATTTTGTTTCTTTCCAAATGCACAGCAGAAATATTTACTGAACACTTCTGCCTTTTCTGCAACATTATTAATAATTTTACCATCTCCATCTAGTAAGGGCCTATCCTATTGCTAGGATTTGTTTTGCACATACTGGAGGGCTGACTGATTGTGATTTTTATGCTAGCAGAGTTGTTCACCTAGATGAAGCATAGCCTGATGGATGCATTGGAGTTCTAAATATTTGTGATGAACTATTTTCCTATCTCTGATATAAGCTGAATTAACACAATCAGGGCCACGTTTTCCAAAGGGCTCACTCTGTTTGTAGAATGTTGGACTCTCTTGAAAATCTGTCCCCACACATCTATAACCCATGGGAGAGGGAGTGAAGAGAAGGGTGGTCCTGGAGATATTGCTGACTGGGCATTCTCCCAGTTAGTGCCCCCGGAAAAATTCACTCAGCTGATTTCAGAGAAGTGATGTTGGAGGTTTTTGTTTACCTTTTAGTGTGTTTAGCGATTGGGCTAATAACATCACAGAATAGCACAACAGAAAAAAAATGTAAATCTCACTTCGGAGTTACTCTGTGTGCTGTGTATTATTGTCCATACTTCTCTTAGCTTGGACCATGAAACCTGATGATCACTTTCATTTTTGTGCCTAGCGATTGGCCAGTTTCCTGGAGGGTATTTCATGCACTAACACAGCACTCCAACATTTGTGCTCCAAACACTGCAGGGAACAATTTATGTTTTTTGGGGGGGTTTTAAACTGGTTCCACTGGAATTTTAAAAAAATATTCCTAACTTCGAGGCCAAATTTGGTCTGACATTGTCCCTTTTGCTTGCCTGCTTTTTTATAGACTGGAAATACACTGTGGCAGAGAGCAATATTTTTCTGGCTTTCTGTTCTTGCTGTTAGTCTGGATCGTAAAAGATCTCCGTGACGCTTATGAAGAGTAGATCTGTTGGCGGGAGTTGCAGATTTGTTTTTGTACCTGCTGCTTTCACTTGTATAGAAATGAATTTCTGATGGGGGAAATGCTCTCTCTCTTTTCAGGTGCTTTGGCTCTGACTGAAAGAAGGAGGTTTTGTTTTACTGGCAGAGGAAGAGCAGAGGCGAGAGGTTCAAAGGACTGGCAGCTCCCAGAGCACACTCCAAACAGTAAGACTCATCATACTTCTATAGCTTCAAGTAAATGAACAAAATAAATCAGAATAATTTCAATAAGTGGCACAGATAAATTAACAAAGCAGGGTCCTTTACACATGGAATAGGCCAGGAGTGACCTTACTGAAGTTTTAATGGGGACACTGGCAATATATTTGTCATAATTTTTAATATAATTGTAATAAAATAACCCCAGGGCAGCCAGATATTGACTTAGCAAAATGGTGTTAATCCATCATATTATAACAGGGTTTCTCATGAGTCCTTGATTACTGCTGTTTGTTTAAAACAAGTACACAAAGTGTGTGTTTTGGGAAAAAATCCAAACTTTTAATTGTCTCAGCTTCTAATAACTGGAGCCTGAAAGGATGCCATACGCACGACTGTTACTGCTACCTGTGGAAAATTTGCCAGTTTTTAAAACGTTTTTGTTGATAAGCTTTTAAATCAGACCATACACAGAGTCTTTCTCCAAAAGGTCAACTGTGTTTTAAAAATGAAAAAAGGTTAAAAAGAAAATGACCAAAAGTATACACCATTATTACTGCCAAATTTACAAGAGCAATAGTTTGTGATCTGAGTCAAAAATTGCCAGAAGTTAAAAAACACAAACCCTAAGAATACAGAAAACAATCAAATGAAATGTGTCTGAAATCAGTGCTATCAGAATTCTCTGTGCAGTGTAAGGCCCTGAACTCGTAACCACTCCAAAGGGACAGCCCACAGACAGAAAATTGCTCAACTGAGTGCTTGCAGGAACAGGGTTCAAACTGGTGTCCAATTCAGGATGCTCTGGGGGCACTGAAGAAACCACAAAGTTAGCTGAAAGTTACTTGCTTCATCCTGAGTGCTACCTGTGATGGGTTACCCCGGGGTGCAACCTGGCACTGGGGTACCACTGAGCCCTCTGACCAACCAGCCTGGGCTCCCTCTCACACTGTGCTGCTGTGACAAGCTGCAGACCTGCTCCCGGTCCTACACTTCCCCCAGCATTCACACAGGTAGGGACACACCCAGCTGCAGTTACATGCTCTCTGACCAGCCACTGCGTAAACCAACAATAGAGAGGCTGCAGCCAAAATAACCACCAGCTTCCCAGCCTAGGACCTCACAGCTGTACCGTCCTGCTCTGGTCCAAACCTCAACCGGTATGAAGGTATTATCCAGTTTGCCTCCCCCGCAATGTGGAGAGGAAATGCAACAAGCCTGTGTTAAACCAAGCTGAGATTTTTCCCCAGACATTTCACTTAAAGGCACACTGAGTTTAAATTAAAACATAAAACAGGTTTATTAACAACAAAAGATAGATTTCAGTGATTATAAGGGATAGCAAACAGATCGAAGCAGATTACCTAGCAAATAAAGAAAAATGCAAACTAAGCTTAACATATTAGATTGAATATGCATTAGTAGTTTCTCACCTAAGTGATGGTACAAGCAGGCTGCAGATTCTTAAGGTACAAACTGCACTTGCTTTGCAGCTTGGAATCCCCAAGTTTTTCATACACAGGCTAGAAATCCCTTTAGCCTGGGTCTAGCACTTCCCCCGGTTCAGTCTTTTGTTCCTTAGGTGTTTCCAGGAGTTTTCTTGGGTGGGGAGTGAAGAACAACACATGATGTCACTCCCTGCCTTAAATAGCTTTAGCATATGGTAGGAACCCTTTGTTTCAAAACTTGGTTCCCAGACAAGTTTGTGGAAAAATATAGACACCCCAAAATGGAGTCCACAGTCATGTGGCCTGGTCACATGCCCTTGCATACCTTGCTGAGTCCTAGCAGCCATTACTTACAGGCTGTCTGGAATGTTCACAGGAAGGTTACATTCTTCCAGGCTCCATTGTTTTTGCTGATGGGCCATCAGCACTGTCTGGCTTCTTCATTGTTACACTTGAAGGGCTAGTTGTGGGTGTCACCCAAAGTAAGCACATTTGAAATACAGACACATAGTCAATATTCACAACTTCACATACAAAAATGATATGTGTATACAAATAGGATAATCATATTCAGCAAATCATAACTTTTCCAATGACACCTCACATGACTTGTCTTGTACAAAATGCATCATAATTATACCATAATCATATCATAATAATATCACTGTGAAGAATATGAGGTGTAGAGTGTCATACTACCTACAAAACCTTTGTCTTAATATAACCCCACAGTTAGGTAGAAGAAACAAAACTTCTGTAGCTCCAAACCGTGCATGTTTTTTTCTTAAAACATGAACTTCTGTCATCTCTCTGGCCTCTCTCTTCTTAACTAGGAAATATTAGGGCCTGAGCATCTTGGGAGAAAATCCTTTTCTGTTCTTTTAATCAGATATAAAACTTACCTTGATCCAGAGCACAGTCCAAAGGTTTCTGTATCCCTCTCTTTTAACAGAACCGTCTTGCCTCAGTAATGTTTTAAAATTTTCTTCTAATAAACCATGTAAAGTAATGAGAGGATTATATTTTGCAGGACCCTCTATGAGACCTAATCAGAGGTTAGGCCTTCCAGATATGCTGTTGGAATGATCTTTGGGGCAGTTTTCTGGCCTGTGTTATGCAGGAGGTCAGACTAGAAGATCACAATGGTCCCTTATGGCCTTGGTATCTATGAATCATAGCCTCTACCAAATGATGTTAGGACTAAGGGCAATGCCATTTTGTGTTACCGTGTTATGCCAGATTTCACAGTAGTGTAGGTCAATTTCTAACCGAATCTGGTTCTTTAGTAAGATGTAAGTGATGGTTTCTGTTTTTTTCTACAAATTCATGAACCATTTTAACCTGAGGAAAGGTGACATCATGTTTATTATACTTTGTGCTTATAAAATTATGTCAATTACTCAATTAACCCCTTTTTTTTGTTGGAAGTAAGTGACTCAGGAGACAGGGCTAATCCCCAGAGAGGAACCCCCCATACTTGAAGATTCTTTTCCAGTTCCATTCATAGGAGATTGACTACAATGTTCCAGTTGACCCTGCTGGCTAGATTTCTCAGGATGATGTCTTTCTTCCTTGATCCCATCTGGCCCAAGGATTTGATTGTTCCTTTGGACAGTGCCCTGAACAATGGGGGCAGAGATTGTATGTAGAGTAGCCCCTGGAAGTCCTGTGCCCTAGAGAGGCTCTGAGGCACAGTTCCCTCCCCACTTGGATGGTAGCAATGACCTAGATCTGCATCCAATTATGAACCCTCCTGCACCAGCTCCATTGAATTGGCCAGCACACTGTAAGGGACGGAGTCAGGACTCCACCCATTCCCCATCACTCCCCTCCCACCTGCTCCAGAGCCGGGGCAAGCAGGTGCACAACTTGTGACTCTTGCATGCCCTATTCCCCTGCGTGGGTGTTCAAACCAAGTCACAATCTAGCCCTAGGGAATTACCCGAGACTCTCCAAGAGAGAAACCAGGGCCCCGAGACAGCAAGGGATCAGGGCGTGTGGCTAGCTCTCAGCACTTGACTGAAGTCACTGGGGCTGCCTCACATACTTAAAGTTCCGCACACACCTAAGAACTTCGTTGAATCAGGCCTGATGATGAGAACTCCTAGCAGAAACTGGAGAAAAAAATCACAATGATTTAAAATACAAATATGATTAGCCTGATAGCCACCATCAGATACCTCCCTCCTCAGTGGCAGTGAGCGATGGCTCCAGCATAGTACGCTTAGCAACAGCCAGATATTTTCCTTTTGGTCTAGTGATGGGGCTGCTAGATCAGGAGGTTCTCAGCAAAGGCAGAATCTTCACAGTGCTCACTGAAAACTGCAGAGTAGTTAGAAACATTTCAGCTCATTTTAGAACCCCAGAGGCTTGAACATTTGTGTATTTAATCCAGTGTTGTGTTTAGAGAGCACAGGGGGTGGAGGGGGAGGGGGGAGAGAGAGAGAAAATACACTTTTCAAAGTAGAGGTGAACTAGGAAATTATGTTTTCTTGAACTCTGGAAAACTAGGGACCCTGCCTGAAGCCAAACAGCCAAGCAATTCAGGGTTTAGGCTGAAAGTCCGAGTTGATGTTCCACCACTAATTGCATCACTGTGCTTGCCGTTGGGAAAAGCTGCATGGCTTGTGCACAATTTCATGCACCTTTCTCAGGATCTGGCAATTCACTGATTCTTTGCTTGGACTTATCATAGAATCATAGAATATAAGGGTTGGAAGGGACCCCAGAAGGTCATCTAGTCCAACCCCCTGCTCGAAGCAAGACCAATTCCCAGTTAAATCATCCCAGCCAGGGCTTTGTCAAGCCTGACCTTAAAAACCTCTAAGGAAGGAGATTCTACCACCTCCCTAGGTAACGCATTCCAGTGTTTCACCACCCTCTTAGTGAAAAAGTTTTTCCTAATATCCAATCTAAACCTCCCCCACTGCAGCTTGAGACCATTACTCCTCGTTCTGTCATCTGCTACCATTGAGAACAGTCTAGAGCCATCCTCTTTGGAACCCCCTTTCAGGTAGTTGAAAGCAGCTATCAAATCCCCCCTCATTCTTCTCTTCTGCAGGCTAAACAATCCCAGCTCCCTCAGCCTCTCCTCATAACTCATTTGTTCCAGACCCCTAATCATTTTTGTTGCCCTTCGCTGGACTCTCTCCAATTTATCCACATCCTTCTTGAAGTGTGGGGCCCAAAACTGGACACAGTACTCCAGATGAGGCCTCACCAATGTCGAATAGAGGGGAACGATCACGTCCCTCGATCTGCTCGCTATGCCCCTACTTATACATCCCAAAATGCCATTGGCCTTCTTGGCAACAAGGGCACACTGCTGACTCATATCCAGCTTCTCGTCCACTGTCACCCCTAGGTCCTTTTCCGCAGAACTGCTGCCTAGCCATTCGGTCCCTAGTCTGTAGCTGTGCATTGGGTTCTTCCGTCCTAAGTGCAGGACCCTGCACTTATCCTTATTGAACCTCATCAGATTTCTTTTGGCCCAATCCTCCAATTTGTCTAGGTCCTTCTGTATCCTATCCCTCCCCTCCAGCGTATCTACCACTCCTCCCAGTTTAGTATCATCCGCAAATTTGCTGAGAGTGCAATCCACACCATCCTCCAGATCATTTATGAAGATATTGAACAAAACCGGCCCCAGGACCGACCCTTGGGGCACTCCACTTGATACCGGCTGCCAACTAGACATGGAGCCATTGATAACTACCCGTTGAGCCCGACAATCTAGCCAGCTTTCTACCCACCTTGTAGTGCATTCATCCAGCCCATACTTCCTTAACTTGCTGACAAGAATACTGTGGGAGACCGTGTCAAAAGCTTTGCTAAAGTCAAGAAACAATACATCCACTGCTTTCCCTTCATCCACAGAACCAGTAATCTCATCATAGAAGGCGATTAGATTAGTCAGGCATGACCTTCCCTTGGTGAATCCGTGCTGGCTGTTCCTGATCACTTTCCTCTCATGCAAGTGCTTCAGGATTGATTCTTTGAGGACCTGCTCCATGATTTTTCCAGGGACTGAAGTGAGGCTGACTGGCCTGTAGTTCCCAGGATCCTCCTTCTTCCCTTTTTTAAAGATTGGCACTACATTAGCCTTTTTCCAGTCATCCGGGACTTCCCCGGTTCGCCACGAGTTTTCAAAGATAATGGCCAATGGCTCTGCAATCACAGCCGCCAGTTCCTTCAGCACTCTCGGATGCAACTCGTCCGGCCCCATGGACTTGTGCACGTCCAGCTTTTCTAAATAGTCCCTAACCACCTCTATCTCCAAAGAGGGCTGTCCATCTCTTCCCCATTTTGTGATGCCCAGCGTAGCAGTCTGGGAGCTGACCTTGTTAGTGAAAACAGAGGCAAAAAAAGCATTGAGTACATTAGCTTTTTCCACATCCTCTGTCACTAGTTTGCCTCCCTCATTCAGTAAGGGGCCCACACATTCCTTGGCTTTCTTCTTGTTGCCAACATACCTGAAGAAACCCTTCTTGTTACTCTTGACATCTCTGGCTAGCTGCAGCTCCAGGTGCGATTTGGCCCTCCTGATAACATTCCTACATGCCCGAGCAATATTTTTATACTCTTCCCTGGTCATATGTCCAACCTTCCACTTCTTGTAAGCTTCTTTTTTATGTTTAAGATCCGCTAAGATTTCACCATTAAGCCAAGCTGGTCGCCTGCCATATTTACTATTCTTTCGACTCATCGGGATGGTTTGTCCCTGTAACCTCAACAGGGATTCCTTGAAATACAGCCAGCTCTCCTGGACTCCTTTCCCCTTCAAGTTAGTCCCCCAGGGGATCCTGGCCATCCGTTCCCTGAGGGAGTCGAAGTCTGCTTTCCTGAAGTCCAGGGTCCGTATCGTGCTGCTTCCCTTGCTATTGTGACTTCCTCAGCAAGCAAACACACACACACTCGAATACTTACCAGTCCCAGGCAAACTCCTGCTGTGAGCTGCTCTGCTGTCCCCGCTGCTCAGCTGGTTCTCCGCCGCTCAGCTGGTTCGCGAAGCTCTGGCTATTTTTACACAGCCAGGCTTCCCTGTCGCAAACAAACAGACACCCTACTTCCCTTGCTATTGTGAGTATAGGTCACCTCTGTATCTCCTACACACGCATTTTATGGTTTATTTTTTTGGAGAACATGAAAAAGAAAATATGGTAAACATAGAATATAATTACAGGCTTTCAAAATTATTTGTGACTCCCTGATTGGTTGAAGGTTTGTACAGTAGCTATATAATTTGGCTCTTAAAATTGGTAGTTTTTTTCTGATAGGATTTAAAAAGCTGTAAATATGGCTGCTGATTCAGACTTCTAACTTCCCTGTAAACATGCAAATAGAGAGGGTTTGAAATGGGAGCAGTTGACTAAACAGCTTCTGTTACAATGTATTGTGTGAATGTTAATTTAATAGCAAATCAGCGATGCTGTAATCAGCTGGTTCAGTGCCTCTGTCCTGTAGGCAGAGAGGCCTAGATCCTCAAAGGTATTTAGGCACTGAATTCCCATGGGAGTTAGGTGCCTACATACCTTTGATTATCTGGGCCAGGCAGCCCATGTGCTAAAGATGTGCATGACATTTTTGGAAGTCTCACTGCAGCTTCCATTTTTTAAAACACTTTTTGTTTGGGATTTTTGCATTTTACAGGGAAACCAAGCTGTTCTGAATGAGGCAACTAAACCCAAAAGGTAGTGCAGGGCAGAGAGCTCTCAGAAGTGCTCGGAAAGGCAGTAAATCAAAACCTTTGCTGACAGAGATGCCTGGTGTATCCTTTATAGTGGCCACAGGAAGTACCTGGAAATGGAGAAAGAACCATCTCCAAAGGAGATTTGCTGGGAAGGGATTTCTCAAGGGCTCCCTTTTCTCACTCTTAGTCCAACTTTCTTTGCCAACAATCGGATGATTTTCAGCCTTGGATTTTTAAGAATTTGTTCATGATTAGAAAATACTGAACACTTCATATGGACTTATTTCAGATCACTGGATGTTTGTAGGCTCTGTTCACAGCTAGAGTTGCCAACTGTCTCATTACACAAACCCAAACACTCATGCTCCGCTCCTACCCCACTCCTTCTCCGAGGCCCTGCCTCTGTCCTGCCCTTTCTCCGAGACCCTGTCCCTACTCACTCCATCCCCCCTCCCTCCGTCCCTCACTCTCCCTCACTTTCAAGAGGCAAGGGAAGGGGCTTAGGGTGTGGGAGGGGTTGTGGGCTCTGGGCTGGGGCAGAGGGGTTCGGAGTATGGGAGGAAGCTCCGGGCTGAGCCTGGGGCAGGGGGTTGGGGTGTAGGAGGGGGTGTGGGGTGCAGGCTCTGGGAGAGAGTTTGGGTACAAGAGGGGGCTCCAGGATGGGGTAGGGTGCAGGTGGGCCTCCCAGAAGTGGCTGGCATGTTCCTGCAGGCCCCGGAGGGGTACGGGGCTCTGCACGCTGCCCGTGCCCGCAAACGCCACTGCCGCAGTTCCTGGCCAATGTGAGCTGAGGAGTCGGTGCTGGGGGCAGGGGCAGCGTGTGGACCCACCTGTGCCCCCCCACTCAGGAGCCGCAGGGACGTGCCAGCCACTTTCAGGAGCGGCGCAGAGCCAGGGCAGGCAGGGAGCCTGCCTTAGCTCCGATGCACTGCCGGACTTTCAGTGCCAGAATCTCCTGGTTTGGCTTCAGTAGCCTCCCAGAGATAGGGCCTGATTTCAGGACACTCCTGGCAACACTGGGAGGGTTGGCAACCCTATTCACAGCACATATTCACTGTTGATCCATATTACCACAGTGTAACTTGTCACTTTACTAACATGGCCTGGTCTCTGTTTCCTGATTGGATTGCTAGAACTGTAATAAAGCAAGGAGGGTTCTGTCAAATCATTAGTTCTTTGACTCCCTTAGGGAGCAGGTGGGAACATTTTTTGGAGTTAAACGGAATAGGATTGGGAGGATCAGGGAATTTTAGGATATTTTAATCCCCCCCCCCCCCCCCGTTTTGTTTTGTTTTGTTTTTTTGGCTGGAGCACTCCAGTCAGGTGTTTCTAAGATGTAACTGGTAGACATTTCTTGACTTTAGCAAAGCTTTTCATACAGTCTCCCACATAATTCTTGCCAGCAAGTTAAAGAAGTATGGGCTGGAAGAATGGACTATAAGGTGGATAGAAAGTTGGCTAGCTCATTGGGCTCAAATGGTAGTGATCAATGGCTCCATGTCTAGCTGGCAGCCAGTATCAAGCAAAGTGCCCCAAGGGTCGGTCCTGGGGCCGGTTTTGTTCAATATCTTCCTTAATGATCTGGAGGACAGCGTGGACTGCACCCTCAGCAAGTTTGCAGATGACACTAAACTGGGAGGAGTGGTAGATACGCTAGAGGGTAGGAATAGGATACAGAGGGACCTAGACAAATTGGAGGATTGGGCCAAAAGAAATCTGATGAGGTTCAACAAGGACAAGTGCAGAGACCTGCACTTAGGATGGAAGAATCCCATACACCGCTACAGACTAGGGACCGAATGGCTCGGCAGCATAGAATCATAGAATCATAGAATATCAGGGTTGGAAGGGACCCCAGAAGGTCATCTAGTCCAACCCCCTGCTCAAAGCAGGACCAATTCCCAGTTAAATCATCCCAGCCAGGGCTTTGTCAAGCCTGACCTTAAAAACCTCTAAGGAAGGAGATTCTACCACCTCCCTAGGTAACGCATTCCAGTGTTTCACCACCCTCTTAGTGAAAAAGTTTTTCCTAATATCCAATCTAAACCTCCCCCACTGCAGCTTGAGACCATTACTCCTTCTTCTGTCATCTGCCACCACTGAGAACAGTCTAGAGCCATCCTCTTTGGAACCCCCTTTCAGGTAGTTGAAAGCAGCTATCAAATCCCCCCTCATTCTTCTCTTCTGCAGGCTAAACAATCCCAGCTCCCTCAGCCTCTCCTCATAACTCATGTGTTCTAGACCCCTAATCATTTTTGCTGCCCTTCGCTGGACTCTCTCCAATTTATCCACATCCTTCTTGTAGTGTGGGGCCCAAAACTGGACACAGGACTCCAGATGAGGCCTCACCAATGTCGAATAGAGGGGGACGATCACGTCCCTCGATCTGCTCGCTATGCCCCTACTTATACATCCCAAAATGCCATTGGCCTTCTTGGCAACAAGGGCACACTGCTGACTCAGTTCTGCAGAAAAGGACCTAGGGGTGACAGTGGATGAGAAGCTGGATATGAGTCAGCAGTGTGCCCTTGTTGCAGAGGTGAAAGTAAGACAGTACACCCTGGTACGCCGGATCGGCAATTTAAAGGGCTTGGGGCTCCCAGCAGGTGGTGAAACACTGGAATGCGTTACCTAGGGAGGTGGTGGAATCTCCTTCCTTAGAGGTTTTTAAGGTCAGGCTTGACAAAGCCCTGGCTGGGATGATTTAACTGGGAATTGGTCCTGCTTTGAGCAGGGGGTTGGACTAGATGACCTTCTGAGGTCCCTTCCAACCCTGATAGTCTATAATTCTATGACATCATAGTCTATTGTAATCCTGTAGGCTGGAGTCACATTTAAAATGATTTCTTTGTCACCACATTCACATAAAGTAATGGCATGGAACATGCGCACATGTGGTCCTAGCTGGCTGGGATGTGGCCAGATCTTGTATGGCCCATTTAATTTCATCTGCACCTGGGCTCTGGCCAGGGGCTTTGCATAGACCGAGCTGTTAAGGGGTTTCATCAAATTATTCTCTGTGGCACTTATGCATGCCCATACACTTGAGTGGTTTGCACAGTTGTAATTGATCAACATTGTATTGAAACTTGGTCGAAATGTTTACATATTGACACGCAAGAAAAAATAGAACCCAGCTCATTTCCTCTCTGTTGTGTTGGCTAAACTGGAGTGAGAAGCAATGGCCATTAATATTATCCCTTCAGATCAGCAGATCTGATGCTGTATCCACACCAGGAGCACATCTGTAAAGTGAGAAGTTGCCATTCTCAGAGAGTCACTTTTCAAAGTAGAACCCCTCTCTCATTTCTGGCCCTTTGTTTCGGTGGTCACCCTGCTATGTCTGTTTGAAACAAGTGTCATTTACTGGGCCAGCATTTGTTTTTCTCAGTACTTTTATGTGAATAAAAATTCACTTGCAGGGTTGTTTGCAAGAGGCCAGTTTAAACAGGTTGGAACGTGGCCAGTTAGATTTACTGAGATGTTTGAACCTTCGAGACTAACCAATTTATTTGAGCATGAGCTTTCATGAGCTACAGCTCACTTCATCGGATGAAGTGAGCTGTAGCTCACGAAAGCTCATGCTCAAATAAATTGGTTAGTCTCTAAGGTGCCACAAGTCCTCCTTTTCTTTTTGCAAAGACAGACTAACATGGCTGTTACTCTGAAACCTGAGATGTTTGAATAATTTTCCCGACTGTCCACTGAGCTCTCAAGGTGAAACTGCTACTCAAGGCCTGTCCGTACCACTCAGAGAACTGGCCGCAATGTGCTCCTCAGCCCTTAACTAAGCAATGAGAATGATCTAATTCCTTGTGATCAGTAGCTGCTTCCTTTCATCAGAGGCCAACTGTGCTCTCTCCACAGCAGTTTGGACCAGTGCTTCTCAAGCTATCTGATGTGGGGGACCGGCAATTTTTCCCCCTAACGTGCGCACAGACCGGCAGCCGATGGCTCGCAGACTAGCACCAGTCTGCAGACCACCACTTTGAGTAGCACTGGTCTAAACCAGAACTAGCTTGCAGATCCAGAGCTTTGGCCCCAACTACAAATCCCTGACAGGGTGCAGCTGTGCACTGTGCTGTCAATAAATGGCCAGCCCAGCTCATCCATTCCCCATTTTCAAAAAAGGATTCCAGTTCAGGCTGAAACACTGACAAGCTCCAGCCCAATATGAATCCTTAGAACAAAAGGATACATCTAAGTCTAAACTGAGGTGTCATAGGGCATGGCTGCCTTCTAACACTCCCTGCTTCAGTTTCCCTCCCCTGAGGTGGGTCTCCTTGGCTCAACACACACACACCAGTCAGTTCTAGAGATATGTATTAACCCTCTGGCTAAATCCCAAAACAAGAAGTCCAAATTAAAAAGCCCAACAACCAAAAAATGGTTCTTCTGCTCTTTGGGGCTTGTCTTCAACCTATTCTCTGCGCCCAATTCCCAGCCCCTTTTCCTGGGCTCCCTTTGAGAGAATATTTCTCCACTCTGGGGTGGAGCACTAGCCCCAGGCTGGTTCCCCTGAATTACCGGTTCCCCTGCAGACCCAGGCTCAGGGGTCTTACACATGAACCTGCCCACTCTCTGTATTTCAACTGCCAGACTGAACTCTCTCAGCCCTCCTATAGGGCCCAGGTGTCCAATCACTTGCCTCCTTGGGCTGGGAAGCAGCTGATTAATTTTGGCACAGGTGCGGTAGGGCCCATTCTGCCTCAAAGGAGGCAGTTACCCTGTGACATGAGGCTTTGTAGTGGAATCACTAACATATTGTCAACTACCGTACATGTTTGAATAGCTGGTATCACAACTAGCAAAGCCTGTCCGTAAGCTTACTGTTCCTGAGAGAGGAGAAGTGAACCCAGCTATCACAGGAGGTTAATAACGTGAGCTGTAATTCATTGCTTTTGTATATTCAGAGGTTCAGTCATAGGGCATATATATCGACCAATTATTTTGAGTCACTGATTTTCCTTGGGCACTGAAGAAGCTGTGTTGTTTTGTTGTGACGATATTAGCCATTAACCCACTGCAAGCCGAGAGGAAGGGGCTGGTAATTGTGCATCCCGTGATATTGTGAGAGTGGGCAGCTCAGCTTCTTAACCTGAAGTTTTATAGTCCACGGGACACCCAACTTTTGCTGTAAAAAGAAATCTAGCAAATTACCCGAATGATCTTATTGATTAAATCAGTGGGCTAGCCCACATTAGTGATGAATTCCCAAACGTTGTCTGTCAGTGGAGGCTAAAAGTAGTCTTACAGGAACTTACTTTTTCAAAGTTGTCAACTTTATTAAGTACATTTGGCTGGGGCAATGCCATACAATGTTAAATGTATGTTGATCAGAAAGGCAAAACAGCTATATGAGTTAAACTCTCAGATGTCTACAAACATTTGTCTTATATACTTCATCTTCTTTTCATCCTCCCATCCTCACTTTGTGACACATACACAGAGAAGAAAATGGGGATTACAAAAGTCAGCAATTACACATTCTGGTTTAAGCATTTGTATTTCACAATTAAAATACAAAGATAAACCTTGTTAATTATTTTACTAAGTGGAAGCACCAAAATGTGCCATTAGTCTGCTCCTTCACTTTCACCCGAGAAAGGAGGAGTCTTTTCACAGATATCTTTCATTTTAATATATAACTGTTGTTTTTCTTGTGAAGCGTTCACAAGAAGGTAACATTTACAATTTATAGCAAATATCAATGAATGGAAAATTTATGTGGAGTTGTACAGATTAGGCAAAGCAAAAATAGGAATGACATAAATCATGACATTGTATGGCATTCAAACAATGAATATACAGTACCATAGAAACTAGAGATGAAAAAGATTTGTTAGCTTAACTAGCTACATGGCTGATTCCCTACAGAGTAATTTCTAATGCTTGTGTAGTCGTTTACTACTTTGCAGTTTACCTTCTATATGGGTGAACTGTGTGAAAGCCTGGAGCGCCATTAGAAGTGGGGTGCCTTCGGATCAGGAATGCCCCTACCCCTGCTGCTCTGTTGCCATCTGCAACCCCGCTGCTCCTGCCCCCTGGCTTGGAGCCCCCTTGGTCCGCTGTTCCCAGGAGCCTCCTGTTTGCTGTGCAGCGCCGGGGGGGAAGAAGTAGGGGGATTAAGTCAGGTGTCGCTCTCCCCCCGCCCATGTCCCCCATCTCCGCAGAACGGAGGAGGAGAGGGGACAGAGGTCAGAAGTGAGAGGAGCTGCTGGTGGCTGCTGCTGTCTGCACAAGCCTTCAGACTGGTGAGGGCCGCTCTGCTTAAAGGGACAGCGCTCTGTCTCCTATACACTCCCCCAGCACGCACACTCTGTCTCTGTCTCTCTCACACACACACACTATCTTGTCTCACACATGCACCCTCTCTCTCTCTCCACACTCTCACACACACACACACACACACTCTGTTTCTTTCACACTCACCCCCCAACACATACATGTATTATTGTTGTTGTTACTTCTTGGTACTTCCTGCAATGCACATATATTCTCTAAAAAGAAAAGAAGGACTTGTGGCACCTTAGAGACTAACCAATTTATTTGAGCATAAGCTTTCATGAGCTACAGCTCACTTCAGCTGTAGCTCACGAAAGCTTATGCTCAAATAAATTGGTTAGTCTCTAAGGTGCCACAAGTCCTCCTTTTCTTTTTGCGAATACAGACTAACACGGCTGTTACTCTGAAACCTGTCATATAGTCTCTGTAATTTTATTATTTCAAAGTGCTGTTATTTTATTTTTTGACTGGTCTATGCGTTTCATAATTTTATTTCTCACGCTTAAATTTAATTCTTTGAGTAGTGAGTTCTAAAATGCCTAATCTGTCCTGGCTGGAGTAATTGTCATTATTGCTTTTATTATCATATTGTGTTTTGTCATTCATTATTTAAAGTGGTACAATCAAATAATAGAATCCTTCTAGAATGTGTCTTTAGCTTGTACTAACCTTAGCAGTGCCAGTTGAAAAAAACATTAGCTAAACACATAATTTTACACACTGGACAGATGAAGGTTGCTTGTTTACAAATTGTATTTTCAGTTAGATCTGTAAAATAACTTAAAATTTGCATGAAAATAAATGCAGTTCTAAGTCTGATACCAGTAGCAATGTTGGAGTCAAGTGTTAGTGAATCATGTACATGATTGTGATTGGTAAACATAAATGCCAAAATAATTAGAAAAATAAATTCCCTTTCTTAATAAAAGAGAAAAGAACCGTAATCACGCGTGTTAAAATTAAGTATGTTTTTAGTGGAGTGAAAAACAATTGACTAAACTAGAGTAGATAATGTCAGTTACACAGTGTGTCTGTTGGAGAAAGTAAACAGATTTTAAGCAGATTTTATTTATTTTATTTATCTCTACTAAAACCTGGATTTGTGCTGGAAATGGCCCACCTGTTGATCACTTTAGATAAGCTATTACCAGCAGGACAGTGGGGTGGGAGGAGGTATTGTTTCATATTCTCTGTGTATATATAAAGTCTGCTGCAGTTTCCACGGTATGAATCATAGAATCATAGAATCATAGAATATCAGGGTTGGAAGGGACCCCAGAAGGTCATCTAGTCCAACCCCCTGCTCAAAGCAGGACCAATTCCCAGTTAAATCATCCCAGCCAGGGCTTTGTCAAGCCTGACCTTATGCATCTGATGAAGTGAGCTGTAGCTCACGAAAGCTCATGCTCAAATAAATTGGTTAGTCTCTAAGGTGCCACAAGTACTCCTTTTCTTTTTGAAAGTATCAACTGTGTGCTTCTGATATCTGTGTTAAAACTCCAGAACTGATATCTCAAGGCTTGGGATTGGGAATATTTTGCAGTATTATCTCCTGATTGTTCTAAATTTACATCTAAGCTTTTAAACATGGCTTTAATTGGAGTTTGTATATATTTTTCTTTCTTTATATAATGATTAGATACAGTGCTCCTGCAGGCTAATTCCTAAGTTATTAACTGCCAAAAACCCTAGAGTTTTCAGGTGCCTAAGTAGTCCCTGGCATCACAGTTAACGTTTCCTCACATTCCCCAAAATCTGAAATGGCGCCCCGGTGAGCCAGAAGTGGCCAGAGGGCTGCAGGAGGGCGATGGGCTCTGGCAGGATGCAGCCCCTGTGTGACAGCACAAAGCCCACTTTGAGCCACATTCCAAGCACCAGGTACCACAAGCCACAGCAGCAGTGCAGGAGGGTGGCAATACACCATATACCATGCCACTCTTACATCCACCCTGACTGAATTGGCCCTGTCAACACTGGTTCTCCACTTGTGCGGTACCTCCCTTCTCTTCATGTGCCCGTATATCTGTGCCTGTATCTGTAATTTTCACTCCGTGCATCTGAAGATGTGAGGTTTTTATCCACGAAAGCTTATGATCAAATAAATCTGTTAAATTTCTTGTGGCTCACTTCATCCCATTGATTCTACTTCCACTCTTTGTACCACTCTCATCTACCCTCCTGCCTGACCCATTTACACAAAAGAAATGCCCATTGCTTGTCAGTGCCATCCGCGGAGACAAGTCACAAGATCTAAACCAGTTCTGCACTATTGCCTGTTGAGCCAGTCAATCATTTTGGGAACCAAAAACTCATTTGTCTCCTAGACCTCTGAGGGTACGTCTACACGGCAAAAAATAAAAAAAGGTGTACTTGTAGCATGGGTAGGTCAAGCCCATGCAACAATAGTAATGTAGACAGGGTGACAAGCCAGGCTCCCTCGTGGGCTAGCCCCGCCCCAAGAAGACCTCAGATACATACTCTGGTGACCAGCCTGCGCTGAATCCATCCTGCCATGCCTACACCACTTGGGTTCTTCTTGAAATGCTTGCTCATGTCAATTCCAAGCAGATCCTTGTGCAGTGTGTGGACGGTCGTCAGAAGGTTTTTCGCCTAGCGGTATCATCGGGTCGGCTGTGGAGTTCCCTGGAGTTGCACCTTCATGGTGGTGTACATAGGTCCCTGCCGACCCACCGCCTCTTCAGTTCCTTCTGACAGCCAGTAACAGTTGTTGGAGCTACGTTCTTTCTCTTGCCTTGGCAAGCATTTCTCTAGTGGCGTCTCTTGTTCAATCCCTGTAAATAGTTAGATTAGAGTTAGTGTTTGCGTAGTACTTTAGATGAGTTAGTAAATTTTTCTTGGGGTTCCTCCCACCCCTTTAACTCTCTTCCCTGGGACTGGGACTTGCCTCAGACCCAGGGTTTCAAGCCGTGTGGGTCCTGCCACAAACCCATGCCAAAAGGCAATCCACACAACTCCTGTGTAAAGTGCCTGGGTGAAACCCATCAGGCTGATCGCTGCAGGATATGCAAAGGTTTTCATCATAGGGCCGAAAAGGAGAGGGACTTTAGACTCAAGCAACTGCTTATGGAAGCAGCTCTTCATCCCCAACCAGCCCCGGACCACTCAGATCCAACACCCAGCACTTCAGTGTGGAGTGCGCCGGCCTTACTTAGAGAGGCTATGGTGCTGAGGAAGGATTGTGTACCTAGCACCTCTCAGCACCGCCATTCTCTGGCACCGAAGCCCGCTCCGCCAGCCCAGCACCACTCCCACTCGCTGGTGCCTCACAAGAGGCACAAGAAAACGGACAAGGGGCGCTTGCCCACAGCAAGACGGTCCGGGCATGAACGCGCCAGTGATGTGTGTCCCACAGGGGGCACTCAGCACCTGCTCCACTGTTGACTTTGGCCCCACAGAGGGGTCCGTCGAGTCCAGTGCCCACAGAGTCCCCTGTCAGGGAATGCCAGGTGGAGGAGCTGGACCTTCCCTCCACTCTGGACACCTTTGAGGCAGCCAGGGACCTGATAGCCATGATGGCACCGCAGTCCCCTGCCAGAAGAGAGTGAGCACGGGCAGCGCAGCGCCGTCTAGAGCAAACCCTCCATGTTGCAGCACTGGTGCAGAGCTCAGCTAGGCTGTCCTCTGGCTCCAAGCATGCCTGTTGAAGGTGTGTCTGGGGGCAATGCATCAGCTTGGAGCCCGGATCCTTCTCCCTGCTTCCTGAACCATCTGTCCCACTTCTGTCGCGCATGGGCCCAGATAACCTCAGACTGCCGAGTTCTGTGCATGGTAGATGTGGGATATTCTCTCCAGTTCTGTTCCTCCCCTTCCTCCCACCCCGCTGCCCCGTCCCTCTTCAGGGACCCTTCACACGAGGAGCTTCCTGTACAGGAGGTGCAATCGCTCCTGCGCATAGGAGCAATAGAGGAGGTTCCTCAGGAGCTAAGGGGGAAGGGATTCTATTCCTGATACTTCCTAATCCCGAAAGCCAAAGGGGGTCTCAGACCCATTCTCAACCTGCGAAATCTCAACAGATTCATGAAGAAGCTGACATTTCACATGGTATCTTTGGCCGTCATCATTCCCTCCGTGGATCCAGGGGACTGGTACACTTCTCTCGACTTGAAGGACGAATACTTTCATATATTGATAGTCCCGACCCACAAGTTCTCGTCCATCCTCCCTGTTGAAGGAAAATGCCCAGGTAGGGACCATCGAAAGTAAATGCATGGTTGTGCAGGTGGTGTCGGAATGAGGGCTTTGGATCCTTCGACCATGGGATGTTGTTCTAGGAAGAAGGATTGTTAGGAAGAGATGGGATCCACCTAATGAAGAGAGGGAAGACATCTTTGCAGGCAGGCTTGCTAACCTAGTGAGGAGGGCTTTAAATTAGGTTTGCCGGAGGGATGGAGACCTAAGCCCTGAGGTAAGCGGGGAAGTGGGATACCGGGAAGAAGTACAAGGAGGAGCGTGTTGACATTCCCCTCTGGTGTTATCTGGATCGCTGATCTGCTAGGTCACTCCAATCCTTGACTCTGGGAGCCAGCCTTACTCTGCTCAGCTGTGAGAACCCCCACTCCTGGGCTGTTCACGCACAGCCTCTGGCATGTAAGCTGCTCCCAGCTCCTTGCAACTGAATGACACTAGCCAATATCTCCAGTCCCAGACACAACCCTAGGAACCTTCATCTTGCAGTGTCCAGTGATGCCCTCTGGACACTGCAAGCTTACATGAGTTCGTCAATTTAACAAAGAAATTGATGTGTACCAGGCTTGTTATCCCAAGGGGAGCCTCTGACACACTTCAAACCAAACGCACTGCTTCAGGTAGAATAAAAAAACAAATGTATCAATTATAAAGATAGATTTTAAGTGATTATAAGTCAAAATATAACAAGTCAGTAATTAACAAAATAAAATGAAATATAAGCACACAGTCTAAACTCTCAACCCTATTAGACTGGGCAACAAGTAGATTAAGCAGTTTTTCTCACCCCACTGGATATTTCAGTCCTTAATATACAGGTTGGTTCCTTGAAACTGGGCCAATCTCCTGCGTTGGAGTCTTGTCTTCTTCTCAGTGTCTTGGTTGCTTGCAGCGTAGGTGGGGGCAGGAAAAGGGCTCAGTATGTGTCCACTCTGTCTGTTTTATACTCTCAGTCCATGTGCATGAGCTTCTATTGCATGAGCTAAAAGCCATATGCCTGTTAGCTAAGGCTGTAGAACAGACTGTGATCTCGGTGCCACTAGATGGGACAGAGCACCACACCCCAGAGGTGTGTGGGTTACACTTGCAGATACAGATTATAGTGCTGTTGAACCTTTCTCCAGTAGTCTTCCGCATTTCCAGCAGGTTTCGGCTTGGGGTGAGGGGGGGACTTTTCACTGCTCCATTCTTCCACTCAGAGTGTTTTCTTAGTTCATTTTATTCCTGGCACCATGTGGTGTTCAGTGATCACTCAGAGCCAAGCAATCTGACAGAGCCCTGCTTCATTCAGTGTCTGCGTTCCAAACGATCAGTGTAGCATAACGTGAGCCTCTGTAACATAAAAACCAGTTCAGACTAGCTCTTACCAGTGCTTCTTAAAGGAACAGTTCCCCCAAACCATGGGAAGACTGGGAGAACGGGTGTTCTTTGGCAGAGCAGTCAGTAGGCTCCAGTAATTATCTTTGAGGTAGTGAGTACTAATGGCCCCTCTCCCACGTCTGTCTCCAAATATATATTTGGTCTCTAAAATTGTATTGTCTCAAATATTCCTATGCACGGAAAAGTTCAGGAATTATGCAGCATGAGGCTGCTTAAATTTTGATGAGGCTAGAATGGTTTGGTCATGTGTTTTTCTTTTTTTGCCGCCAGTAACCTTAAACTATACTCTTGTCTGACAGGAATCCCTGCAACACTTCTGAGTGTGAAAAAAGGCACATTTGAAGGTGTGAGTCATACTTCTGCTTTCAAGAACAGTAATGGCTTTGCTGATGCTTGTGGTGACTGGGGAAAGTGAGTGTCCCATGGGAAATTTAAGTGTTGAAAGTTGGATGTTTCAGTCATACTGTGCAGTAAAGGTACCAGAATCTGCATGCACGAACTGTATCAAACTATCAGTGCCCAAAAGCCAGTGACTTCTGTAAGAATCAGTCAGGACCTGGAGTATACAACCTCCAGCCCACATGCTCTGGTTCTGTAACCCACTGATCAGTGTATTTTGTGTCCCCATCTCTGTGCCTGATCCATAGTAGGTAGGGCTCTCTAACAGCTCTCACTTTTAGCACTCACCTGTTTAGCTCAAGCTGGAGCAATTTCTAACAGTGGCTGCCACATACGTGGGAGAATTGACCAGTGTGTGAACAGCTTGGGATGAGCTGCTTCTTGCAGGGTGAAGTACATAACCCACTAGTCAGTGTGTGTAAGGTATCTCCCTCTGTGCCCGATCCACAGGGAATGTGGGTCGGTTAAAGCTCACAGCTGTGGACATTCATGCTTTCAGCTCTAGAGGTTGCTGATACCAGCCTAGGTAGAGGGCATCACAGTGTCAGCTGTTATTGCTAGTTGGTGAGACAAGGAAATACTGTTATCTTGCACAGTGACTGTTAAACTTGTAAGGTCCAGAATTTGATACAAAACCAAGCACCAAACATTTCAGTATGAGGAGCCCAGGAGAGTATTCAGATCCTATTGTCTCTTGCCCACAGGGTTGTGCTGGTGTTTGGTTAGTTGTTTTTTTGTGCTGTCCATGAGGGGAGAGGGAGGAGGCAGGCTGTGACAATTTAAGACCCTAATCCTGAAACAGTTATTCAAATGCGTAACTTTACTTATGTGAGTCATTCCATTGACTTAAATGGAACTCGTCACATGACAAAATGATATGTGTACATAAGTGTTTTCAAGGACCTGGGTCTAAATTTGTTCCTTGTCTTAAAAACTCATAATTCCAGTGTTTGACAGCAGACGTGGTTGTTGTTGAATGTGATTTCTGAGAGAGAATTCCATGTATAATAGACCAGCAATAACCCTTATGTTAAGGTCGCTTGACACTTTCCATTATAAAAAGTCTTCTGACCATTATTCTGAAGATTCATAGAATCATCGATCATAGAATTTAAGGCCAGAAGGGACCATTAGATCATCTAGTCTGGCCTCCTGTATCACTGGCCATTATATTGCACGCAGTTACCCCTGCATTGAATCCAGTAACTTCTGTTTGACTAAAACATATCTTCCAGACAAGGCCGGCTCTAGGATTTTTGCTGCCCCAAGCAAAAAAATTTTTGGCTGCCCCCGCTTTTTTTCTGTCCCCCTGGCCCCGGCTCTGCCCCAACTCCGCCCCTTCCCAACCCCTTCCCCAAATCCCTGGCCCCGCTTCCTCCCCTGGGTGTGCTGCATTCCCCACCCCCCTTGCTTTCTGTGGCTCCCCCCCGCAACCTACCGCCCTAGCTCACCTCTGCTCCGCCTGCTCCCCTGAATACGCCGCTGCTCCGCTTCTCCTGCCTCCCTCTCAGGCGAGGGAGAGGTAGCGTGTTCAGGGGAGCAGGCAGAGGTGAGCGAGGGTGGGGGAGAGCGCAGGAAGTAACGGGGATAGAGGAACCGCTCCCTGCCCCAGCTCACCTCCACTCCACCACCGCCGCCTCCCCTGAGCGCACCGCCCCTCGGCTTCCCCTCCCTGCCTCCCTCCCAGGCTTGCTGCACCAAACAGCTGTTTTGAGCACAGCAAGCCTGGGAGGGAGGGGGGAGAAGTGGAGTGGCAGTGGTGCGCTCAGGGGAGCCGGCGGAGGCGGAGCGGAGGCGAGCTGGGGCGGCGGGGGCACATTTCCAGGGGCGGCCTGGCCAGCGCCGAAATGCCGCCCCTAGAAATGTGCCGCCCCGAGCACCTGCTTGTTTTGCTGGTGCCTAGAGCCGGCCCTGCTTCCAGAAAGGCTCCAGTCTTGTTCTGAAGATATCTAGAGGTGGGTGGGAGAATCCACCACTGCCCTTGGTAGTTTGGTTAATCACTCTCACTGTTAAAAATTTGTGCCTAATTTCTCATTTGAATTTGTCTGGGTTCTTGGTTTGCCTTTCTCTACTAGATTAAGAAGCCCTTTAGTACTGGGTATTTTCCCCTGTGAAGGTACTTATACACTGTACTCAAGTCACCTCTCAAGCTTCTTTTTGATTAGCTAAATGTATTGAGCTCTTTAAGTTTCTCATTTTAAGGCATTGTCTCCATCCCTTGAACCATGTGTCTCTTTTCAGCATCCTCTCTAATTTTTCACTGTCCTTTTTAAAATGTGGACACCAGAACTGTATGCAGTATTCCAATGCTGTACACAGATGTACAATCATCTCGCTCCTCACTGTGCCCCTGTCTATACATCTAAGGATTGCATTAGCCCTTTTAGCCACAGCATCACACTGGGAACTCACGTTCAGTTGCTTGTCTACTCTGCCCCCTACGTCCTTATCAGAGTCAATGGGAGTTGGGCTCTTTTTGAAAATCCCAGTGGGCATCTCTCTGCATCTTTAGGCACTTAAATACTTTTGGAAAAGCTGGTCCTCTGTGCCTCAGCTCCTCCTCTGCAAAATGGGGTCAGTAAGACCTCCCTACCTGTCAAGGGAGTTGTGAAAGTAAGTCATTAATGTTTGTGAAATGTCTGATACTACAGTGAGGATCACACTAGAAAAGCCTGTGGAAAAATGAATAATTCTGTATTCAGTGCATGGTTTGGTTGGTGGCAGTAAATAAGGCAGGACGGGGATTTCAACTATCCCCATGGTGACTAGGAACATGTTGCCTCAGGATAGGATGCAGAGGTAAAATTCCCAGACACCATTAACAACTGCTTCTTGGAGAAGCTACTCCTGGAACCCAAAGGGGAGCGGCAATTCTTGATTTAGTCCTAACTGGTGCTTAGGATCTGGTCCAAGAGATGAAAATAACTGACTCACTCATTAGTAGTGACTGTAATGTAATTAAATTTAACATCCTTGTAGAGGGGAATACCAGAGAAACCCACTAAAGTAGCATTTAACTTCAAAAAGGGGAACTACACAAAAGGATGATCCAGTGGATATAATGCACTTGGACTTTCAGAAAACCTTTGACAAGGTCCCTCACCAAAGGCTCTTAAGCAAAGTAAGCTGTCATGGGATAAGAGGGAAGGTCTTCTTGTGGATCAGTAACTAGTTAAAAGATAGAAAACAAAGGGTAGGAATAAATGGTCCATTTTCACAGTGGAGAGAGGTAAATAGTATGGTCCCCAAAGGGTCAGTTCTGGGACCAGTACTGTTCAAGATATTCATAAATGATATGGGAAAAGGGGTAAGCAGTGAGGTGGCAAAATTTGCAAAATTACTTAAGATAGTTAAGTCCAAAGCAGACTGTGAAGAGCTACAAAGGGATCTCACTGAACTGGGTGACTGGGCAACAAAATGGCAGATGAAATTCAGTGTTGATAAATGCCGAGTAATGCACATTGGAAAACATAATCCAACCATACATACAAAATGATGGGGTCCAAGCTAAGTGTTACCACTGAAGAAAGAGATCTTAGAGTCATCATAGATAGTTCTCTGAAGACATCTGCTCAATGTAGTAGAAGTCAAAAAAGGTAACAATGTTAGGAATCATTAGGACAGGGATAGTTAATAAGATAGAAAATATAATGCACTATATAAATCCATGGTATGCCCACACCTTGAATTCTCCATGCAGGTCTCGTCGCCCCATCTCAAATAGTTGTTTTGGTTGAAACTATAGTAAAGAACAGAATTATCAGACACGTAGATGAACATGATATGTTGGGGAAGACTCAACAGGGATTTTGGAAAGGGAAATCATGTCTTATCAAACTATTAGAATTCTTTGAGGATGTCAAAAAATGTAGTATAATTGGAAAAAGTACAGAGAAGGGCAACAAAAATGATTAGGGGTATGGAACAGCTTCCATATGAGGAGAGATTAAAAGACTGGGATTGTTCATCTTAGAAAAGAGACGACTGAGGGGGAATATGATAGATGTCTATAAAATCATAAATCGTGTGGAGAAAGTGAATAAGGAATTGTTAATGACCTCTTCACATAAGGCAAGAACCAGGGGTCACCCAATGAAATTAAGAGGCAGGAGGTTTAAAACAAACAAAAGAAGTACTTCTTCACACAATGGATCTTTGGAACTCATTGCCAGGGGATGTTTTGAAGGCCAAAAGTATAAGTGGGTTCAAGAAAGAATTAGATAAGTTCATGGAGGATAGATCCATCAGTGGCTATTAGCGACACTGCTCAAGGATGGAACCCCATGCCCGATGTTCCTAAACCTCTGACTCCAGAAACTGGGAGTGGATGACACGAGATGGATCAATTGACAAATTGCCCTGTTTTCATAGAATCATAGAATATCAGGGTTGGAAGGGACCTCAGGAGGTCATCTAGTCCAACTCCCTGCTCAAAGCAGGACCAATCCCCAATTAAATCATCCCAGCCAGGGCTTTGTCAAGCCTGACCTTAAAAACTTCTAAGGAAGGAGATTCTACCACCTCCCTAGGTAACGCATTCCAGTGTTTCACCACCCTCCTAGTGAAAAAGTTTTTCCTAATATCCAACCTAAACCTCCCCCACTGCAACTTGAGACCATTACTCCTTGTCCTGTCCTCTTCTACCACTGAGAATAGTCTAGAACCATCCTCTCTGGAACCACCTCTCAGGTAGTTGAAAGCAGCTATCAAATCCCCCCTCATTCTTCTCTTCTGCAGACTAAACAATCCCAGTTCCCTCAGCCTCTCCTCATAAGTCATGTTTTGTTCATTCCCTCTGAAGCATCTGGCACTGGCTACTGTGGGAATTCAGGTTACTTGGCTAGATGGACCATTGGTCTGACCCAGTGTGCTGTTCTTATGTTATGTTCTTAGCATGCTTCCTTTACTGAGCAGTGAGCACCTACTCTGTCCAGTGACTGAGGCAAAAATTGGTTTGACCATATAATTATTGATTGCATTATAAGGTATATGTATAAGATAGTAAAATAAAGTCAGTCTGGATGATCTGAATGATGGGATTCCTAACACTGAGAGGTTGATTTTGCAATCTTGATGCAGAAGGTTTTTTTGTTTTGTTTTTATAATTGTTGATTTATGAAATATAAGCAAATTGTTACCATACTAATGCTAAAAATGCAAAATCAACAAATACAAAAAAGGATTTATAACTTTTTGTTCAAGGAAGACATTAGGTACTGACATAAACTCAGGACAAAGCCCTGGCTGGGATGATTTAATTGGGGACTGGTCCTGCTTTGGAGCAGGGGGTTGGACTAGATGACCTCCTGAGGTCCCTTCCAACCCTGATATTCTATGATTCTATGATTCTATGATTTGTCTAATGAACAGGACATTAAGCATGGAGGCCTTATAGGCATTAGGCATGTGTCTGGGATTGTTACTTTATTCAAGAGTGATGAAACCATGAGTCTTTCCATTCTATAATTGCTTCTTGGGTTCAGTCACACTCCTTTGTGGCTGAGTATGTGTCCTACACTCTCTCTTTCACACATACGTTTCCCCCTCACTCCAGCCCCCATGTTCTCCTGCTCTCATACGCCTCTTGAGTTTCACCCTCCTGCCCTCTCAATAGATTGGGGCAATGAGTAGTTTTTGAGGGTTTTTTTTAGGACTTATTGTAGTTTTTTGCTGTTATTCTTCATAACTGAAAGTTTGCCTGTCAGTGGAGGCTGGTGAATAATGTTCCATTACAGAGAATTCCACAAAGAACTGCCCTCTTTCAAAATGGTTGTCATTTCCTTTTTGTTCTCAATGAGAGAGAGGCTACAGTGGCTATCAGTTCAGCTGGCTTTTTTCAGAATGGCTGTTACCTCCCGTTGGGAACAATGAGAGTGAAGCCAAGTGGCTCGCGGAGAAGATGTTAGTCCCTTAGGAGCCTTCTTAACTTTAAACATGTACTTTGGTTCTTTGCTCAGTCAGGGCCATGATCAAGGCACTAGATAGTGTAATAAATGTGTTGCAAAGTCCAGCTCTCACTGCAGAATTGTGCTGTAGAATCAAAAAGTTTCAATTAAAAGATAAGATTTCCAGCCCAGTGAAGTAAATGATCCAAATATGAACCTACTGAAATGAACCAATACAAGTGTTTCCTCTTGAGTTTAAACATAGCCTGAAAAAATGGGCCAGATTCTCAAAAGATTAATGAATATTTAATCAATTCATTTTCAGACTAGTCAAGCCCCTTTTGTGTTCACTTCCTCAAAGTATGCATGCATAGAAACTTCTCATTAAGAATGTTCACGGAAATAGTAATGCGCAAGCAAATACACAAAAATATTTGTGCAAATCAGATTTTGAATTCATAACACTAAGGGAGACTTTGAATGAGTTACAGTTGAAGAATGAATCAACGAATGATTTCGAATAACAAACAGAAGCTTCTCGTGGACTATTCATGATCAGAAAGGAAACTTGTCAAAAAATTATTTGACCAGTTTTACTAAATTTAAGCTGTATTTTTACTTCCAGCCCTTTCAATTTGCCCTGTAGATGAGATTCAAGAATGTTCTATCAGCATTTCAGAAACTCTTGCTGAGACAAGTGGCACCTAATCTCTTGCAAAAAAACAAACAACAACCCCCCCAACCCTAATATTTTTACTTTACTTTGAAGGTGTGTCTTTGATGAGGGTTTCCTTTGCCAGATTGTTTGAAAAGTATCTTAACGCTCTCTTTCTATAAATATAACACTTTACACTGTGTGTAGGTACCTCAGGCCTTCACTTAAAAAAAGAACAAAGTTGTTTAATGTTGCTATTCAAGGTTCATTAACTTTGTCTACTAAAGTTCGTATTGGCTGTTGCAGTTTTTATTCTAGTGTTTATGTTATTGAGATGTCCCTGGAGCATTTTAGTGTTGAGATGCGTTGGGTTGAGTATCTTCAGAAAAGAGAATGACTTAGCTGTAATTGCTGTTCTCGTCAGAGATGCATCATAACCGCTCCCCCTTCACACACTTTTCTCCTCACAGAGATGAGGGGGCTGTAATTTAAAATCTTTTAATGATACTCCTCTTTATACCTATGGGAGGGATTTCACCTGCCCCAGTGAAAACACCTGGTGCTTGGAAGGAGTTTGACGGTATTGTATGGCAAGGTCTGGCAGAAGACACCGCCTGTTGGAACATCTTGGGCTAGATTGTGACAAACAGGTACAGCATGGATTAGGGGGTGGTTGAAAGGAGTTTGGGGAGTCCTCAAGGCTCCTGGTACATAGTGGGACTGTACAGGCTACTCCACACCAATCCCCAGGATGGTGCAGTCTGCTCCTCTTAGTGCTCATGGCCTGGCCTGCTGTAAGGGCTTGTGCAGAAAGGGGCAGGGCCATGGCCCTCAGTCTCCTCCTGTTTCCTTTTTGGCAGTGTGCTCGCCTGGGTCACATGAACACATGAATATTTGGGGCTTTTTCTTATATAGGCTCCTATTACCCCCACCCCCCATCCTGATTTTTCACACTTGCTGTCTGGTCACCCTAAATGTGGAAGATGTAGAGAGGTGATCTGTTGTGATGTTTATCTTCAGAGAACAGTGACAAATGAACCATACAGTTTTGAAGCATGCTAAGATACATAGATTCCAAGGCCAGAAGGGACCATTTTGATCAAGCGTTCTCAAACTGGGGGTCGGGACCCCTCAGGGCATTGTGAGGTTATTACATGGGGGGTCTCGAGCTGTCCTCCTCCACCCCAAACACTGCATTGTATCCAGCATTTCTAATGGTGTTAAATATATAAAAAAGTGTTTTTAATTTATAAGCAGGGCCGCCCAGAGGATTCAGGGGGCCTGGGGTCTTCGGCGGCTGGGGTCCTTCTGCTTCGGGTCTTCGGGGCTCTTCGCCGAATTGCCGCCGAAGACCCGGAGCGGAAGAAGCAGTGGCGGGTCTTCGGCGGCGGGTCCTGCACTCCTGGTGTGTTCGGCAGCACTGAAGGACCCGCTACCAAAGTGCCACTGAAAACTCTCATGGGGGCCCCTGAAAACTCTTGTGGGGGTCCCTGTGGGGCCCAGGGCTTGGGGCAAATTGCCCCACTTGCCCCCCTCCCCGGGTGGCCCTGTTTATAAGGGGGGGTTGCACTCAGAGGCTTGCTGTGTGAAAGGGGTCATCAGTACAAAAGTTTGAGAACTACTGATTTTGATCATCTAGTCTGACACCCTGGATAGCACAGGCCAGAGACCTGCCCCACAATAATTCTCAGAGCAGATCTTGTAGAAAAACAGCCAGGCTGGATTTAAATATTTTGAGTGATAGAGAATCCACCTCAACCATTGGTAAATTTTTCCAGTTGTTCATTACCCTCACTGTTAAAAATCTGCACCTTATTTCCAGTCTGAATTTGTCCAGCTTCAACTTCCAGCCACTGGATCATGTTCTGCCTTTCCTTGATAGTCTGAAGAGCCCATTAGCAAATATTTGTTCGTCGCCTAGGTACTCAGAGACTGTAATCAAGTCATCCCTTAACATTCCCTTTGTTAAGATAAATGGATTGAGCTCCTTGAATCTATCACTATAAGGCAGGTTTTCTAACACTTCTCTGAAGCTTCTCCAACTTATCAACTTCCTTCTTGAATTGTGGACACCAGAACTAGACACAATATGCCAGCAGTGGTTGCTCCAGTGCTAAATATTGAGGTAAATATCCTCTCTACTCCTGCTCAGGATTCCTCTGTTTATGTATCCCAGGATGGCTTTTTCAGAGTCACTGAATTTTTTTTCAGAGTCACTGTTTCCCAGGAGAGAGTCCCCCATCCTGTAAGTCTGGCCAACAGTTCCGAGATGTACACATTTACCTGTATTAAAACACATATGATTTGCTTGCACCCAGTTTACCAAGCGATCCAGATCACTCTGTGTCAGTGACCTGTCCTTTTCATTATTTACCATTCCCCCAGTTTTTGTGTCATCTGCAAACTTTGTCAGTGGTGATTTTGTTTTCTTCCAGGTCATAGATAAAAATATTAAACTGAGTAGGGCCAAGAACCAATCCCTGTGGGACCCCACTGGAAACACACCTTCTCGATGATGATTTCCTGTTTACAATTACATTTTGAGACATATCAGCCAGCTTTTACAATTTAATCCATTTAGAGTGTGCAATTAAACGTGTGTGTGTGTGTGAGAGAGAGAGAGAGAGAAAAGTAGGGTATTTAGATGGGAGAGATGACTGATTTTAACATAGCATTGTAGATTGGCTGCTGAAAACATCTGAGGGAATCTCTCTCTCTCTCTCTCTCTCATACACACACACACTCACACTCACACACACCCCTACACTTGCCTTTAATTGGATAGAAATTCTTTAGACTAAGGGCTTCTCAGAGAGATAAGGGAAAAAAGAAGTAAAGGGACTTTTACATGCACGGGGCTCTGCATGCTGCCCAAGCACCAGCTCCGCACTCCCATGGGCCAATGGGAGCTGCGGGGAGGGGCGGTGGCTGTGGGCGAGAGCGGTGCATGGAGCCTCCTGCCCCCCCCACCCCCCTGCCTAGGACCCAGACCTGCTGGCTGTTTCTGGGGCATGTGCAGTGCGGTGCCAGGAAAGTCAGGCAGCCTGCCTTAGCTTCCCCTCTGTGCCACTGACCAGGAGCTGCCCCAGGTAAGCCCATGCCCCAACCCTGAGCCCCAGCAAACCTGGTGCGCGCTTCTCCACCCCAAACCCCTCGTCCCTGGCTCCACCCCACAGCCCCCTCCCACACTCCAAATCCCTGGGCCCAGCCTGGAGCCCCCTCCTGCATCCCAAACCCCTTATCCCCAGACCCATCCCAGAGCCAGCACCCCCAGCCCAGAGCCCTCACTCCCTCCATCCCATACCCCAACCCCGTGCCTCAACCCACAGCCCCCTCCTGCACTGCAAATCCTTCAGCCCCACCCCACAGCCTGGAGACCCCTCCTGCACCCCAAACCCCTCATCCCCAGCCCCACCCCAGTTAGAGCCCTCACCCCCTCCCACACCCCAGCCCAGTGAAAGTGAGTGAGGGTGGGGGAGAGAGAGCCACTGAGGGAGGGGGAATGTAGTGAGCGGGGTGTGGGGCCTCGGGGAAGGGGTGGGGCAGGGCGGGGCCTCAGGGCAGTGGCGGGGCTAGGGTGTTCAGTTTCATGTGACTAGAAAGTTGGCAACCCTACATCAGGGGTATATCTGCTGTCATTGCTCTGGTGTTGATGGTGAAGTGTTACCCCTGCTGCCTAGGTTACTGCTAGCAGCTGTGGGCGATGCTCGGCTCCCAATCCACGTTCATAATGATAATTCAGTCATTCATCATAACAGTGAATAGTCCTTGGGCCAGGGAGAAAGAAAGAATGATTCTGTAACCAAGTGGTAAGGCCATCTCCCAAGACGTGGGAGACCCACATGGAAGACCCTGCTCCAATGACTATTCGACAAGCTATATAGAGTAGAGCAGCTTCAACAGGAGAGATTGAGAAAGCTCAGTATCAGAAGATTCCATAGCCCATTGATTATGGCACTTTCTTGCAATATGGCAGAACCAAGTTCCCATCCCTTCTCCATATCAAGGGAGGATTTGAACCTCAGTGTGCTACATTCCAGGGGAGACCCTAAGAACCAGGCTCAAAATTACAAGCAAGCCTCTATCTCTCACCAGCATTTTGTGAATCTAGCTCTCCATGCTTGGGTCAAAATGCATGAAATCAAAACAAACAAATTCAGGTCAGGACAGAATAGCAAGGAAGAAAGAACGTAGCTGATACGTACAGGATGGGGGACTATGTCCTGGGAATCAGCGACTCTGAGAAAAGGTTGGGGGTTGTGGTGGATAATATGCTGAACGTGAGCACCCAGTGTGGTGCTGTGGCCAAAAGAGCTGACGTGATCCTGGGATGCATAAACGGGGGAATCTTGGGTAGGAGCAGAGAGGTTATTTTACCTCTGTCTTTGGCCCTGGTGCGACCGTTGCTGAAGTGGGATCAGAAAAGAGCCGTGAGAATGATGGAAGGGTCCTAAGGGGAATGGGTGTTTGATGGTGGGCTCATTCATCTAGCAGGAGTTTTCTCTCGGCCTCTACCCTGCCGCACAGGTTCCAGTGGCATACGTTTAATGCTTACAGTGCTGTTATCTACGTAAATATGCTCACATTTTCTTCTCAAGCACATTGTTAATTTCAGCGCTGAAGGTAACTGATGTTAGGTGAATTAGTTTCTCATCTACAGCACTTGGAAGATGTGAGCCTAGGTTCAGCACATGAGTTCCACTGAGTTGTGCAGATGGCACCCAGGCTGCAGGCTGCACGTGAAGGAAAGTCCATTTGAAGAGGGAACACAGTGATGCAAGCAGCCCAAGACATCTGCTATAATGAAGGGCTCAGAACTGGCCAGTGAGACCCTGACTTGGGGAGGGGTAAAGCCAGAAGATATGCTGATTCAGCCTAACTGGTGTGCCACTCTTGCCCATTGTGGCATGTAGTGTGCTGTATAAGCACTGCTAATTATTATTCTTGTCCTTATATATCTTGACTTTAGCAAAGCTTTTGATACGGTCTCCCACAGTATTCTTGCCAGCAAGTTAAAAAAGTATGGGCTGGATGAATGGACTATAAGGTGGATAGAAAGCTGGTTCGATTGTCGGGTTCAACGGGTAGTGATCAACAGCTCGATGTCTAGTTGGCAGACGGTATCAAGTGGAGTACCCCAGGGGTTGGCCCTGGGGCTGGTTTTGTTCAACATCTTCATTAATGATCTGGATGATTGGATTAATTGCAACCTCAGCAAGTTCACAGATGACACTAAGCTGCAGGGAGAGGTAGATATGCTGGAGGGTAGGGATAGTGTCCAGAGGTACCTAGACAAATTGAAGGATTGGGCCAAAAGAAACCTGATGAGGTTCAACAAGGACAAGTGCAGAGTCCTGCACTTAGGAAGGAAGAATCCCATCCACCGCTACAGGCTGAGGACTGACTGGCTAAGCAGCAGTTCTGCAGAAAAGGACCTGGGGATTACAGTGGACGAGAAGGTGGATGTCAGCAGTGTTCCCTTGTTGCCAAGAAGGCTAATGGCATATTGGGCTGCATTAGTAGGAGCATTGCCAGCAGGTCGAGGGAAGTGATTATTCCCCTCTATTCGGCACTGGTGAGGCCACACCTGGAGTATTGCGTCCAGTTTGGGCCCTCCACTAGAGAAAGGTTGTGGACAAGTTGGAGAGAGTCTAGCAGAGGGCAACAAAAATGATCAGGAGCCTGAGGCACATGACTTACGAGGAGAGCCTGAGGGAACTGGGATTGTTTAGTCTGCAGAAGAGAAGAGTGAGGGGGGATTTGATAGCTGCTTTCAACTACCTGAGAGGTGTTTCCAAAGAGGATGGAACTAGACTGTTCTCAGTGGTAGCAGATGACAGGACAAGGAGTAATGGTCTCAAGTTGCAGTGGGGGAGGTCTAGGTTGGATATTAGGAAAAGCTTTTTCACTAGGAGGGTGGTGAAGCACTGGAATGCGTTACCTAGGGAGGTGGTAGAATCTCCTTCCTTAGAAGTTTTTAAGGTCAGGCTTGACAAAGCCATGGCTGAGATGATTTAGTTGGTGTTGGTCCTGCTTTGAGCAGGGGGTTGGACTAGATGACCTCCTGAGGTCTCTTCCAATCCTAATCTTCTATGATTCTATGATATGTCCATAGCTCTTTTCACCCTAAAGATTTTTACATGAGACATAAAATCGCAGGAAGTGGAAATAATTGAGGATTTTCTAAATCCTCCTGCTGTGGCTGGAGCACCTGTTAGGAGCAGTGGGAGGCCTTGTGTAGACTGGTGTTTATACCACAGCATTTTCTTTTTGATGTGAACAATTGTTGACACTCAAAGAGATGGATGGAGACATTTTCTCTTGCAGAGCACACAGAGGGTAATTTGGGGCTTTCCTTCATCTGAGCCCAAGGCACTTCTCATGTGGGGGTTTATACAATTGTTTTGACACCCACATCCCCACCCTGTCACTCTATCTGATGTGCCTATGAGGCCAAAAGGGTAGAAGTGAGGTGGTTCCTTCCATACGTAGATGATACACAGTTCTGTCTCTGTTTATTCAGTCCCTGATGGTACAGTTGATAGATTTCCAGTGTCTACCCAAGCCAAAGGTTGGACATGGGGCGGAGGGTCAGTGCGAATAAGACACAGGTAATTTTGGTGGCCTGAGACAAACAACTAGAGCAAATGGTGGAGATGATATCTGAGCAAGTTTTGTCTGCCATTTGTTACTCAGCTACCTCTCTTGGATTTCTCCCATCTCCTGCTACTTCACGATCAGATAGCAGCAGTAGCCCAGACTATGTCTTTCCACCTGTTCATTGCAAGAAGGTTGGGGCTTTTGCTTTCCGATGTGGAGTTCAGCACTGCAGTATCCACGCCATTGTTATCTCCACACTGGAGTACCAGAATGTGCCCATCTTTGGGCTACAGTTGAAGACCACTCAGGAGGGGAGCGATAGCTCAGTGGTTTGAGCATTGGCCTGCTAAACCCAGGGTTGTGAGTTCAATCCTTGAGGGGGCCATTTAGGGATTTGGGGCAAAAATTGGGGATTGGTCCTGCTTTGAGCAGGGGGTTGGACTAGATGACCTCCTGAGGTCCCTTCCAATCCTGATATTCTATGATTCTATGATCTTCAGTTGGTGCAGAATGTGGATATTCACTTGCCTACTGGGAGCAGGTTCCACATGTGTGTGCTCTGTACTGGCTTCTGATTAGTGTCCAGGTGCTATTCTGTCCTTGATCTAGGCACCCTTTCCTGCGAGGTCTCTGTCATCATTTTATCCTCTGGTAATTGAGATCAGCTGAGAGGCTCAACCACACGCTTCCTGAATGTGCTCCACTTGGGACAGTTCAGCAAGGTCTTACTGGAGGCTTTTAGCCAACAGATCCTGAGTTTGCTGACCTCAGGGGCATGCTGCTAGGCATGTGGGTGGGGAAGGTATTGAGGAGGTAGGGCTTGGTCTTTAGTTTTGTGGCCTTTGAATCTTTTAATGTTTGACATGGTGTTGATTGAATATTCCTGCATTTATTCTTAAACTATAGCATTTTATTTGTACCTTCAGCATGGGATGGGTTCATTACATCAATCTATCTGACTGAGGAAACAGGCTTTCTCTGACACACTGAGGTGAGAAAGAACAGAAGGCAGTGCCATTCAGTAGAGGGGCTGACTGATGACTGCCACGAGTCAGACTGAGCCACAAAATGCTGTGCTAGTCAACTCAGCTATTTATAGCCCTTCATGGATTTTGCAGAGCAGATCGTGTGTGTTTTTCTTCAGATAAATCCACAGAGTTACATGAAATTTGTGACAGGTTTACACCATTATTTCAAGATTCATAGCTGTAGGTTCCCATTGAGAGGGAACTGTCCATATCTTTCCAGCAAACAAAACACTCTTCCTGGAATATTTATGGTTGCTGAATAAGTTTGTTTCACAAAGATAAATATAACACTATCAGCAACAGCTGTCTCTCATTTTTATTTGTTTTATGTTTGACTATAAGTCCAATGATCTAAACACATCAAAAGCAGACAACTGACTACATGTTTTAGTAAACAGGTTATATTATATAACACAGTTAAATAATGCTCCACACTGCCACCTTCTGCAAATATGCAGAAAGGAAACCAGCAGCATGTAAAGTAGCCACTTGTACACAGATGATCATTTACAATAAAATAAATGGGGTTCATTTACAACATTTACAATAAAACTAATTCTAGGGGTGTACTCTCTCTTCCATTGTGAACAGTGGACTCCGGCTGAGCAACTGTTCTGCAGAGATTCCCCTCCCCCAGCAAAATTAATTCTCTGTAGGGCTTTTTCTAGCCTCTCACCCATATGTCTAGAGAGTTAAAGCCCTGAACTGTTCACCTTTCTCTAGCAGGGATGGCTGTTACAAAGCATTGCAGCGGGACTGTTAATGTTCTGGCTCCAGTTGGAAGGTTTAATCCATGAGGGAGTCAGTGGAGTTAGCATATCTCTTGAGAAATCTGACATTATCCACTTAATGGCCGGGTGGGTTTGTTTTAAAATATTTTAAAGTGATGCATCCTTGGTAATGACTCATGAGGGCTCCTTACACCTCTGAAAGCAACCAGTGCAATTTGAAGCTAAGGAATCTCAGTTATTAATTCTCCCAAATCTCTTTTTTTCTCTCTGTTAGTAATGGAAATATTTCATTTGCCAGCACAAGGTTTCTGTGCTACACTTTACATGCTGCCAAGCAACATCACTATTCTTTCTATTTATATTTGCTATCCACAGAGCTGGCAACAGCACTATTGGTATTAAGCATCAGTGTTAATGCAAATGGCATCAACTATCATTATTAATCCTCGGAGATAAGAATATTGGTGTTTATTCAGCTGAAATCTAAGTTTTAATGTAGAAATCTTAACATTTAGAGCAACAGGTTCTCCTTGTAAGTAACTAAGTTTTTCTCATGCTATTTCACAGTATAACAAAATGGAAAACAATGAAGAAAATAATGACTATAAACCGGATGCTTCTGGAGTTCACTAGGTGTTTTCCATAACCCAAATACAAGAGCTGTAGTTTTACTTCCACACAATGCAAGATATTTCCTTGCATATAACCTTCCTTCCCCTTTTTTGGTTTGAGAAAGGACATCTTCCCGCATTCCGATGGGTCATTGGTTAATAAGGCAGAATAGTTTAAGATGTAATTGTGCCTAGAGTTTTACCTTCCTTGCCCAAAACAATCAAGGACTGTCTGTCATGCTTCTTTCCTTGCCAATAATACTTTAACATTATGTAGAATCACTGTATTTTGTGTGTTTGCAGACGTTGTGTGGAACCAGCTGTATCTAGTAGCAGCTCTATAGCAGACACTTAGGCCTGGTCTACACTTAAAACTTAGATTGGCAGAGCTACGGCACTTGAGTGTGAAAAAATCCATGTTCCTGCATGCCATAGCTATGCCAACTTAATCCCTAGTGTAGACACAGGTTGGTTGACAGAAGAATGCTTCCATCAGCCAAGCTACCATCTCCTTGAGAGGTGGAGTTCCTTTCCATCTCTGTGGTCTGCATCTCACTGTGGGGCTACAGCAGCATAATGGTGGCACTAGAGCTATGCAGCTATATTCCCTGTAGCGTAAACATGGCCTCAAATACAACATGACTTTCTATGGGCTGCTGAAGACATTTGAAATCTCTGCCTAGTGAGTATCAGCCATTTATCTCAGTTTCATGAGAGCCACTAGACATTGTACAGAAGCTCATTTCCCCTAGGACATATTGCAGTTATCTTAGGTTAGAATCTTGACCTCACGGTGTCATTTGTTTCGGAGCAAACAGTTATATTAACATGTCTGTTATTATTGTTTTAGGTGTTTGTAATGTCATAGATTTTGGGTCTGTCTTCCTGTTCGTTCAAGCTTTCTACACTCAAATTACTCCTCTCAAGTTATTCTAGCCTAAGTGAGAGCCGGCATACTGCACAATAACCCTGACGTTTCTGTGTCCATCCTGGCATTGCCCTTACTCATGTGTCACTAAGACTTCTGGGGGCACATCCCAGTGTTCTTAGCACTGTCATAAACTTAGCTGTTCCAGTAATTCTTCCCCAATGAATTGTGGGAGAACTTGTCTGTCTTTTCTGGGCACATGAGGGAAATTGTGGGAAGGTACTGGAGAAGCAATGGCACTCAATTGCCGGCAGCGTGCGTCCACACTGCCAAGTGGTCATGTTAGTAGTTAACATGTGATCACCCAAGTTTTAGCCTCCTCTTGGTCCAGCCAACTAGAGCGAAGGGTTTTTGTGGGTGAATGGGACTTGAGTTAGGGGCAATGCATGAGTTTTAACTCAAGTTAGAATCATGGAATCACAGGGTTAGAAGGGACTGCAAGGGTCATCTAGTCTAACTCCCTGCCAAAATGCAGGATTTGTTGTGTCTAACCCATCCAAGGCAGACTGCTATCCAGCCTCCTTTTAAAAACCTCCAGTGAAGGAGCTTCCACAACCTCCCTAGGCAGTCTGTCCCATTGTCCTCCTGTTCTTACAGTTCAGAAGTTTTTCCTGAAATTTAATCTAAACCTTTTATGCTGTAGTTTGAACCCATTGCCTCTTGTCCTGTCCTCTGTGGGAAAAGAGAACAACTTTTCTCCATCTTTTTCAGCCTTCCAAGTATTTGAAGACTGCTATCATCTCCCCCCTTAATCTCCCCTTTTCCAAACTCCTCTTTTTCCAAGCTCCTCCAGTTCCTTCAGCCTTTGCTCGTACGGCTTGCATTCCATCCCTTTGATCATCCTTGTCGCTCACCTCTGGATCCTTTCCAGTTTCTCCACATCCTCTCTATAAAGTGGTGACCAAAACTGGACACAGTACTCCAGCTGAGGCCTCACCACTCTACTCTAACCGACCGAGTAGAGCACTACTATCACCTCCCAGGACTTGCATGCTATACCCCTGTTAATGAAACCTTCAACTGCATTTGCTTTGTTTGCAACAGCTGTTGACTCATGTTGAGGTTGTGATCCACCACAACTCCCAGATCTGTCTCAGCAGTGCTACTGCCAAGCCAGTTATCTGCCATTCTGTATTTGTGCATTTGGTTTTTCTTCCCTAAATGTAGCACCTTACATTTATTGTGTTGAATTTCATTTTGTTGTCTATAGCCCAGCTCTCTAATTTATCAAAATCCCTTTGAATTTTAGCTCGATCCTCCAAGGTATTGGCAGCTTTGTGTCCTCTGCACATTTGATCAGTGTGTTGTCTATTCCTACATCCAGGTCATTAATAAAGATGTTAAACAACACCAGACCCAGAACAGATCGTTGTGAAACCCCACTTGAGACCTCCCTCCAATCTGACATTCCTTAATAGTTACTCTTTGTTTGCAGTTGTTTAACCAGTTATGTATCCACTTAATGGTAGTTCCACCGAGCCCACATTTCTCCAGCTTACTTATCAGAATGTCATCTGGGACTGTGTCAAAAGCCTTGCTGAAGGCCGGGTATATTATATCCACCAAATTCCTCCTAACCACCAAACCAGTTACCTTGCCAAAGAAGGAAATCAGGCTGGGTTTGGCATGATTTGTTCTTGACCTAAATCCATGCTGGCTGTTAATGATTACCTTGTCATCTTCCAGGTACTCACAAATTGAATGTTTTATACATTGTTCTAGTAGCTTTCCAGGTATCAAGGTGAGGCTGACTGGTCTATAGTCCCCAGCTCCTCCTTTCCCCCTTTTTTAAAGATAGGCACTATGGTAGCCCTTCTCCAGTCTTCCAGGACCTCTCCTGTCATCTATGAGTTTGTAAATATTATTGCCAGTGGCTCTGAGATTTCTTCAGTACCCTTCAGCGAATTCCTTCAGTACCCTGGGGTGAATAGCATGAGGCCCTGCTGATTTGAATTCATTCAAATTGATCAGATCTCTGCATCCCTTCCCCTTTGTTGTCTATGGTAACTTTGCTAGTCATCTGATCAAATGTTAATTTTTGTGAGAAGACTGAAGCAAAGTAGGCCTTGAGCAGCTCTTCCTTCCTATCATCTTCCGTTCCCAGCTCACCTTCTCCACTGAGCAGTGGACCGACAGTGTCCATGATCTTTCTTTTTTGTCTGACATATATATACACACACACAACCCCTTCTTGTCATCTCTCACATTTCTTGTCAGCTGTAACACATTCCTTGCCTTGGCCTTCCTGATTTTCTTCCCACACGCTCATGCTATTCCCATGTATTCTTCCTTTGTGATATGCCCCTCCCTCCATTTCCTGTATGTATGTTTTTTAGATAGCTAAAAAGCTCCTTGTGCAGTCACATTGACCCCCCCTGTGGTTCTTCTTATCTTTCTTGTATGCTGGAATAGCTTTATATTGAGCCTCTAGTATTACATCTTTTAGGAACTGCCAGCCCCCTTTGACTCATTTTCTTCCTATTTGGTCTTTCCCTGGGACCTTGCCTACTATTTCTCTGAGTTGATTGAAATCCACCTTTCTGAAGTCCAGTGTCCCCATTTTGCTGTCCTCGTGTCTTCCTTTCCTTAGGATCTTGAATTCTATCAGATCATGATCACTTCCTCTCAAGTTCTGGACCCCCTTCACGTTCACAACTAATTCATCCCTGCTGGTCAAAACCAGATGCAAAATGAATGTCCCTGAAGTTGTTTCCTCAACAATCTGAATAAGAAAGTTGTCCCCTACTCACGCTAAAAATTTACAGGACATATTATGTTTTGCAGTAGTAGTCTTCCAACAGATATCAGGGAAGCTTTTTTTGCCCCCGTCTTCACAGACAAGGTCAGCTCCCAGACTGCTGCCCTGGGCAGCACGGTATGGGGAGGAAGTGAGCAGCCCTCAGTGGTGAAAGAACAGCTTAAGGACCATTTAGAAAACATGGACATGCACAAGTCTGGATGCAATGTATCCGTGGGTGCTGAGGGAGTTGGCTGATGTGATTGCAGAGCCATTGGCCATTATCTTTGAAAACTCGTGGAGAGTGGGGGAGGTCCTGGACGACTGGAAAAAGGCAAATATAGTGTCCATCTTTAAAAGAGGGAAGAAGGAGAATCTGGGGAACTACAGACCAGTCAGCCTCACCTCTGTCCCTGGGAAAATCATGGAGCAGGTCCTCAAGGAAACCATTTTGAAGCACTTGGAGGAGAGGAAGGTGATCAGGAACAATCAACATGGATTCACCAAGGGCAAGTCATGCCTGACCAACCTGATTGCCTTCTATGATGAGATAACTGTCTCTGTGGATATCGGGAAACTGGTGGACGTGATAAACCTTGACTTTAGCAAAGCTTTGGATACAGTCTCCCACAGTATTCTTGCCAGCAAGTTAAAGAAGTATGGCTTGGATGAATGGACAATAAGGTGGATAGAAAGCTGGCTAGATCGTTGGGCTCAACGGGTAGTGATCAATGGCTCAATGTCTAGTTGGCAGCCAGTATCAAGAGGAGTGCCCCGGGGTCGTCCTGGGGCTGGTTTTGTTCAACATCTTCATTAATGATCTGGATGATGGGATGGATTCCACTCTCAGCAAGTTTGTGGATGACACTAAACTGGGGGAAGAGGTAGATACACTGGAGGGGAGTGATAGAATCCAGAGTGACCAAGACAAATTGGAGGATTGGGCCAAAAGAAATCTGACGAGGTTCAACAAGGACAAGTGCAACGTCCTTCACTTAGGACGGAAGAATCCCATGCACCGCTACAGGCTGGGGACCGACTGGCTAAGCAGTAGTTCTGCAGAAAAGGACCTGGGGATTATAGTGGATGAGAAGCTGGATATGAATCAATAGTATGCCCTTGTTGCCAAGAAGGCTAATGGCATATTGGAGCGTTGCCGGCAGATCAAGGGAAGTGATTATTCCCTTCTATTCAGCACTGGTGAGGCCACATCTGGAGTACTGTGTCCAGTTTTGTGCTCCCCACTACAGAAAGGAGAGAGTCCAGCGGAGGGCAATGAAAATGATCAGGGGGCTGGGGCACATAACTTACAAAGAGAGGCTGAGGGAAGTGGGCTTATTTACTGTGCAGAAGAGAAGAGTGAGGGGGGCTCCAAAGAGGATAGAACTCGGCTGTTCTCAGTGGTGGCAGATGACAGAACAAGGAGCAATAGTCTCGGGTTGCAGTGGGGGAGGTCCTGGTTGGATATTAGGGGAAACTTTTTCACTAGGATGGTGGTGAAGCACTGGAATGGGTTACCTAGGAGGTGGTGAAATCTCCTTCCTTAGAGCTTTTGTAGGATCCATAAACTTGTGATCTTCAAATGGCTTTCCTTGTGCAGCTCTTTACACAGAGTTTCCAGCAGATATTCACAGTGCTCATCATCGCTGGTGATATTTGACACTTTCACAAAGTGAGAAAATTAGGAAGCCCCCTTGAAGAAAATGTTTAGTTCATGGTTAATCTGGGCTTGAAAGAATCTTTGTAATTAAAAAAATGTGTTTTGCTCCAACAACTCCTGGTCTCCTTCCCCCCACCTTCCCCTGGGGCTGCAGCCAGCAGCAGAGAGTGGGAGAGTTCTGTCTGCCACTCAGCAGTGACTCCTCCGGGATATGGATAGGGTCTGAAAAAAAATTTTTCCAGTCCTCTTGTGCTTGAGGGGGCTGGGAGGGATATGTGAAGCACAGTCTCAGTTGTGTGTGTGTGTGTGTGCACAAGTGTATAAGAATGTAAGTGTGCGCATTTAGGGGCGTAACCCTTCTGCCAGGAATGTCAGCAGCAACAAGGACTGGATCAGTATCTACGGGCTCCTCCTGACATTAAAAAACAATCGGCTCAAGCCCCACCCAGAAATCTGGGAAAACTAACTACTACCCTAGGGTGCTTCTTAGAGGCAATACTTGTCCACTCACAAGCACTGAGTCTTTGTGGAACAAAATAAATCTATTATAAAGAGGGAGAGGGAACTCCACAGTGCGTCAAAAGTGTGCAGACCATAATAGCTTCGGCAGTGTCCATGGTCTCAGTGTGCGAAAGTCCAAAAGATGAATGTCCCTTTAACATGCCACTCCCTTTCCCTCTGCTGCACCGTTCTCATGACTGGTTGTCTGAAGTCAGTCATGTCACAGACTTCAGGGTGCTTTCATGTGGGTTCACCTCCCATTCCTGAAGAGGGCAGGGTTGCTGCCACGGCTCACCATTGCTGTCACTGTTGTCTCTGCCACTGCTTGCTGCAGCTGCCTTTGCTGCTCCTCACTGCTGTCTCTGCCACTTCTGCTTTTACATATGCTGCCACATTGTGAGGTTCCACCACTGAGCCCCGTTCTTGGTGATTTCAGCAGGTAGTGGGGAACTTCACTGCTGTCGCATCCTCCGCATTGTCTTACACTCAACACTGTCCACTAAAGTTCCACCCCCTAGACCTGCTCAGCCATGATTACAGCTCTGGTGATCGCTGGTAGGAGTAAGGACTTTAAAGTGAGTCTGACCAGCTTTACCTTTAAACACTGAAGGTGGCGGGATAAATAGTATCTAGGGTTCTTTAAACACAGTCCATAGCAGTAGACAGGAACACTTGTTCCTTGTCTCCTGGTGGCCCCAAACAGCCAAAATTGAACATTTTGGCAAAGCAGGTCTGTCTGCTGAGCATCTAGCAGAGTAGGTGTGTCCATGCAAATATAGTCTTTTCCCTCAGTTCATCAACCGATGGCAGGGGAGAGCTCAGTCAGACCCTGCACCTTACAGAGGGAAGGCTGTATCTTGTTTGGAAAATTCCATATATTGACAGCAGAGGAGGGAGAAGCACTTTTCCAGGGGGCTGCAGGGGATTTTGCTTCTACAACATCATTAATATGCTGAAAATGTAGCTCACAGATTCAGAGACAAACTGCTGGGCAGCCATTGCAATGCAAAAGGCAGAGCCTGTTTGAGCAGCCAGTCTGAGATCATGCCTCTTCCAGCCGGGTCTTGGACTCTTATGAACAAAATGTAGCATTCTGGAAAAGGAGAGAGGTCAGGACACTTATCTGATGAACTAAACAGGAGTTTCTTGCAAGAAGAATGGCAGAGTTCTCATGATTGCGTTTGGTTGTATTCCTCAGCTCTCTCCCAGGAGCATTTTCAGGGGGTCAGCAGCAGTGGTAACTTAGGTGCTCTCCTTGACCAGGCTTCTCCACTTCTTGAAAACTCCTTAGGGATCTCATTGCATTCTATGCTCCTTCAAAGCTGGGATCTCTTGTTGCTGGCCAAGGGTTCCCTATAGAAGGAAGTTTCCCAGTTACCTTGAAGGTCCTAGTCATCTGGAACATATTTCTGCACTACCAGGCGTGTCCCCAAATTCACAGGTAGACACCGACAATCTTTAACATTTTCCTGTCGTCCTACTCCAACACCTGTTGCCCAGAGTCTGCCTATCTGTCTACATTCCTATATTGCATCCTCCATCATGGTATCTGAGCACCTGAGGGATGGGTCTGAAGCCCTGCCAGGCAGGAGCTCCAATGAAACAGTTTTCCAAAGAGTTCAACTTCTGTTCTTCACCTATAGTTTTACCTTTGCATCTAAAAGGAAACTGCATCAGAACTCAATCAATATAGCTATCCATAAACTTCCTGTCTAGAAACCCGAGTGCAGAGGACATGAGCTCCTTCCATTAGGACTCCACCTATGGGCTTGTAGGAAGGGATGTTTTAGCACAGTACTAACCAGAGGACTGAACCCAGAAATACCTTTCCCAAACCCTCTTTCCTTCTGAACCTTTTGGGGTTGGAGACAGTGGAACCTGGAACTAAACTAGTTCTGATTTTGGTTCTCTTTTTGCAGACAAAATCCTGCCCAGGCTTTTACTGCATCAAAGCTAACCCCACTGCTGGTCTGGAAAATCTCGAGAATAAACTTATGTTTTCAGACCTTCCTCCCCGCCCTCTCTACCACTGCAAATATGTAAGCTACAAAGAGCTCCAAGGCCCCCAAGTGGAGAATGCAGCACACACATCTGGAAGAGTCCTTGACCCAACCTAAATGCTGCTCCATGCTAGCAGGAGGATGTAGCTGTCCCTTGCTTTGGCTAGCCCTGGTGCCTTGAGAGTTCACAGTTGGACTTTGTTTATTGTGCTTGGAGGGATAGTCCATCACTAATTCAAGTGTTTGAGGATGTGCCTCTCAGGCACGGTGGAATTAACCCTTAGCAAAAGACAGCCCCTGCCCAAAAGCCCATAGAGCAGCATTTCTTAAACTGGGGTCTGCAGACCCCTGGGGGTCCACAAGGGTACTCCAGAGGGTCCGCCAGCCCTGCTGATCGGCTGCTCCTCCTCCCTCCCTCAACTCATCCCCCTCCCTCCCAGTGCCTCCGGTATGCCAGGGAACAGCTGTTCAGGGATGTGCAGGAGGCACTGGGAAGGAGCGGGAGGAGCAGGGACCGGGCGTACTTGGGGGAGGGGGCGGAAAGAGGAGGGGAAGAGGAGGGGCAGAGGGTGAAGGGGAGCGTGAAGAGGTGGGGCGAGGATGGGGCCTTGGGGGAAGGGGTGGATTGGGGGTGGGCCCTGGGGCTGAGCTGGGTCTTGGAGGTCCACAGAAAATTTTAAATCAAAATGGGGGTCCTCGGGTTGCTAAAGTTTGAAAACTGCTGCCATAGAGACAGGACAGATAAAGCATGGGAGAAAGGAAGTTTTGTTACCCTTATTTTCGAGTTGAGGAACTGTCACCCAGAGAATTTAAGGAGGAGATTTTCAAAGGCACAGAGTGCAGTTAGGTGCCTCCATGCCAGTCCTGCCTTTGAAAATCTCTGTCTAGGTGACTTGCTTAAGGTGACACAAGTATTGTATCTCCTGAGGCCCAGTCCAGGGCCTGAACCCTGAGCTAAGTTCCCTGTAAGCTGCGTGGCCACGTGGCTATGCAGCAGCCTATTTAGAGCCATGCAGGCGTGCAGGGAACCCAACCTGCCAGGGCTGGGGCGGCCCAGCCCAAACCCAGCCCGAGCCAGGGCAGCAGGGACCCAGGCACAGCCCGCCCCACCCCCACCACATGAATTGTGTTATGTGCACTAATTTGAAGGTGATGTGTCACACATCACCTCCACATCGGTGCTCATACCACAGTTCCTTCCGCACATGGATGGGCAAAATGAGAGGGAACACCCACCCTGAGTCCATCCTTCCTCTCAGTCTTTCTTTTTGGAATACATTATTTTTAGATTCCGTACCTCCATATTTGGCCATCTCAGAGCCATTGCTGATATTGCTTGCTCCCTTATTTATGAGTGAGGCTAGCTTTATTTTTCCCTCTTATTTTCTAGTTGTTCTTATCGTCCAGTGTTCTCAGTTCATATAATGCTAAATGAATGGTCACTGCTAGCAAGCCTATGAATTATTTCCACAGTCATGTACAATTCATTCCTCTTAACAAGAGGTAGATTCAAGATTCCTCTGCCCGATTCTCTACCTTTTGGATGAGGAGGCTGCCCTTTACCATAAGTCTGTTTGCTACCCTATAGAGTTTAGAGCTAGTTAAAGCCCACACAAGGCAGAGTGTCTTATAGTTTCAACTTCCAGCAAGTTTTTGTTCCCACAGCCCTCAACAGCACTTAGCTCCCACTGAGTGCCCCTGAGAATAGAGGCACTGGGGAGTGAATTCTCTGCCCTGACCCTAGTGCAGGTGAGAACAGCCTGGCAATAGTCCCTAGGGCCACTGCCTTTGGCCACCCATCACCTTGACACATTGTGTCTTTGATTTCTTTGTAGATGTTCTCCGGCATTCTGCAGGGAATGATTACAAATTCTCTTCTTCTCCTCTGTCCTGATACATTTGTTCATCCTTCACTATCTCCTTCTGCATCCATAGCTTGTGCTCTCAGCCTGCTGCATGTGCCCTGATGATGATAAATAGGATTCACTTTCCTTGACTTGTTCCAGAACAAGGGCTTGATCCAAAGCCCATGGAAGTCAACGGAAATATTTTCACTGAATTAAATGGGCACTGGGTCCCCAGAAGGGACACCAACTTACATTTAATTCTTATAGGGTCCTTTTGGTCTTTAAGCACATGTAGGGATGTTGCCCAGACTCAGTACTGAATTACTTCGGAGCCTACAGAAGCCATTCTGTGCCTCAGTGGTACTTCTGACTCCTAGGTATGCCCTGTTCTTTCTTTGGAACCTGCCAAGATCTGTGTATTTTGCTGTTGCTCTCTTTTTTCTTAGGAATTTAGTTCTTTGCTGTCTTCCTCGTCACCATTTCTGAACATCCCTAACAGAGCATTGACTGTGTGCATTGCCTCTGCCCTTTGCCAATTAGATCTACAAGGCACTGAACACTGTTATTTTTTCCATTGATCTGACTCATTCTGGGAACCCTGCATAGGACGCTACAGAAGGGAGTATTGTGCCCCTCTATGTGCAGGTGGTCACTCTGGGTCAGGCAAATAACAGTCATAAGAACACCCATATCGGGTCAGAGCAATGGTCCAGCTAGCCCAGGATCCTGTCTTCCGACAGTGGCCAAAGCCAGATGCTTCAGAGAGAATGAACAGAACAGGGCAAATGAGTGATCCATCCCCTGTCGTTGACTCCCAGCTTCTAGCAAACAGAGGCTAGGGACACAGCAGAGTGTTGAATCCCTGCCCCTCCTGGCTAACGGCCGTTGATGGACCTCTCAAGCTCTTGAACTTATCTGGCTCTTTTATGAACCCTGTTATTGATTTCAGAATAGCAGCCGTGTTAGTCTGTATTCGCAAAAAGAAAAGGACTTGTGGCACCTTAGAGACTAACCAATTTATTTGAGCATAAGCTTGAAGTGAGCTGTAGCTCACGAAAGCTTATGCTCAAATAAATGTGTTAGTCTCTAAGGTGCCACAAGTCCTCCTGTTCTTTTTGCTGATACTTCCTTATTTACCTTCTGTACATGCTTTTATAGACCTCTGTCATATTCCCCCCCCCCTTAGTCGTCTCTTTTCCAAGCTGGAAGGTCGCAGTCTTTTTAATCTCTCCTCTTACGGAAGCTGTTCCATACCCCTAATCATTTTATTTCCATTCTCTGAACCTTTTCCACTTCTAATATATCTTTTGAGATGGGGCAACCAGATCTTCACACAGTATTCAAGATGTGGGTGTACTATGGATTTATACAGAGAACATAATAATGGCCAGACTGGGTCAGACCAATGATTCATCTAGCCCAGTATTTTGTCTTCCAACAGGGGCCAGTGCCAGGTGCCTCAGAGGGAATTAACAGAACAGGCGATCAAGTGATTCCTGCCCCTAGAGGCATTAGGATATTTTCTGTCTTGTTATCGATCCCTTTCCTCATGGTTCCTAACATTCCGTTCGCTTTTTTGATGGCTGCTGCACATTGAGCGGATGTTTTCAGAAAATTATTCACAGTGACTCCATGATCTCTTTCTTGAGTGGTATTAGCTAATTTAGACCCCCATCATTTTGTATGTATGGTTGGATTATGTTTTCCAATGTTCATTACTTTGCATTTATCAACATTGAATTTCATCTGCTACTTTGTCGCCAAATCACCCAGTTCTGTGAGATCTGCAGTCTGCTCTGGACTTAACTATCTTGAGTAATTTTGTATCGTCTGCAAATGTTGCCACCTCGCTCTTTACTCCTTTTTCCAGATCATTTATGAGTCAAAGCCAGACTATTGCAATGGTGAAATCTTTTGAAGGTTTTACACTTCAACAAATAACTATGTACTGTCCACAAGCTTGGAGGCTTTCCCTCCATGGCTTTTGTTCATTATCAAAAAATAACTAAGTGTCTGCTCTCTGCCAACCTGATTTCCCTTCCTCTATGATTATTTATTCAAGTCATAATGCTGACTTGGTGACGTCACAGTCAGTGCATGGCAACAAGCTGTGATACTGCAATGGCATCAGCACAAGAGGCCACAATTGGTCCCACCCCAGGGCTGCTCCATTGATTTGGTCTGGAGGGATGAATTTAGTCCAAGATTGTTGCCCCCCTAAATGACGAAATTGGAGAAGCTCTGTTGGAAGACAGAACACTGCTGATCAAACTCCAGCATTCTTTCTTCAGAGTTATTTAAAGTAAACTAGTACTGGACTATAAGGTGGATAGAAAGCTGGCTAGATTGTTGGGCTCAACGGGTAGTGATCAATGGCTCCATGTCTAGTTGGCAGCTCGTATCAAGTGGAGTGCCCCAAGGGTTGGTTCTGGGGCCGGATTTGTTCAATATCTTCATAAATGATCTGGAGGATGGTGTGGATTGCACCCTCAGCAAGTTTGCAGATGAAACTAAACTGGGAGGAGAGGTAGATACGCTGGAGTGTAGAGATAGGATACAGAGGGACCTAGACAAATGGGAGGATTGGGCCAAAAGAAATCTGATGAGGTTCAAGAAGGACAAGTGCAGAATCCTGCACTTAGGACTGAAGAATCCAATGCACCGCTACAGACTAGGGACTGAATAGCTAGGCAGCAGTTGCAGAAAAGGACCTAGGGGTGACAGTGGACGAGAAGCTGGATATGAGACAACAGTGTGCCCTTGTTGCCAAGAAGGCCAATGGCATTTTGGGATGTATAAGTAGGGGCATTGCCAGCAGATCGAGGGTCATGATTGTTCCCCTCTATTCGACACTAGTGAGGCCTCATCTGTAGTAGTGTGTCCAGTTTTGGGCCCCACACTACAAGAAGGATGTGGAAAAATTGGAAAGAGTCCAGCGGAGGGCAACAAAAATGATTAGGGGACTGGAACACATGACTTACGAGGAGAGGCTGAGGGAACTGGGGATGTTTAGTCTACGGAAGAGAAGAATGAGGGGGGATTTGATCGCTGCTTTCAACTGCTTGAAAGGGGGTTCCAAAGAGGATGGCTCTAGACTGTTCTCAGTGATAGCAGATGACAGAACAAGGAGTAATGGTCTCAAGTTGCAGTGAGGGAGATTTAGGTTGGATATTAGGAAAAGCTTTTTCACTAGGAGGTTGGTGAAATACTGGAATGCGTTACCTAGGGAGGTGGTGGAATCTCCTTCTTTAGAAGTTTTTAAGGTCAGGCTTGACAAAGCCCTGGCTGGGGTGATTTAATTGGGGATCGGTCCTGCTTTGAGCAGGGGGTTGGACTAGATGACCTCCAGAGGTCCCTTCCAACCCTGATATTCTATGATTCTATAGAGACAGCAGTTATCTCCTGCATAACTCTGTGAAATTCAGTGAAGAAGTTACCACAAAAATTAATGTTTCTGCTGCCTCTGGGATGTTAGGAATAGGACTCTGAGAAATTGTGGAAAACATATTTTTGCAAAATGCTTCAAGATTTTTTCCTGCATTTTTTGCGTGTTTGGGCCTATGAGAGAGTGGGTTTATGCAAAATGATATCTTGTGTTTCTAGTCTGAAAACAATTTCTCTTGTTAACAGGACCACTTCCTCTCAATATTTCCCTCACTTGCAGTTAGGCTCATAATTGTTTGCATCCCACAGGCAGAATGGTTACCTGGGGAGCAAAGAATGTCGTCTCTATATGTCTATTACATGATGATAGGTAAAAAGGTAGAGCGATTTTTCAGTTTGCCTAAAGCAGTAAATCTCCTAGATTTAGCATTGTTTGGGGTTATTTTTTAATACTATAATTGTATATGTTTGGGAAGGTTTTGAATCAGAAGACAGCGGATGGAATTGAAACTGACTTAGTCATTCAATGTTTGACTAATTGGTGACCCTGTACTCTTCTGTCCTCTTGACAGATTTTGGAATCTTAGGAATGCGTTACCTAGGGAGGTGGTAGAATCTCCTTCCTTAGAGGTTTTTAAGGTCAGGCTTGACAAAGCCCTGGCTGGGATGATTTAACTGGGAATTGTTCCTGCTTTGAGCAGGGGGTTGGACTAGATGACCTTCTGGCGTCCCTTCCAACCCTGATATTCTATGATTCTATGATTTTCAAATATATTGTTGCAAGTTGCACTGTGACTAATGTTAGTCCCAGGCTGATATGGCACGAGATAAATGGCGCCTACCTGTGGGGAGAATGTGCATGATGCTATAGAAACATTTTTAAAAGTACAGTAGAGTTGGTTGATGCAATGGCTTCGTATTTGTTTACTCACACAATAAAGCAAGAGTTTGTATGAGCTTTCAAATACACAGCTTCTCCATTACCTGCAGCATCAACTGAAAAGCTCCTTCTGCTCCCAGCACCTTTGAGAACTCCCATCTGCAATGTCTGAAAGGCCAGTGAGAGTTCCCAGGCTGCCTGGAGGAGAGGAAGGCTGAGTTTCAGAGCTCCAAATACAGGTAATTACGAAAACTCAGGAGTTTCTAAGATGAACCCAGCACCTCCTCTAACATGCACTTGAGAAGTTTCTTGGCTCTGTGGAAAACCCCAGGACTCATGGTTTTCTGTGTTTTACACATGACATTGCCAGGACAATTTCAATGGCCATGCAGAAGCAGAGAAAAGAAAAAGCCATGATCACTGATCATCTTCTGAGTGAACTCCTGCTAGCCACTGGACTCTGGAGTGGACCTCTGCTCCCGTGTCTGAATCAGATTGTCAGCTTTTTCAAGCAGAAGCCATGCCTTTCCTTTGCTTCACAGCACTGAGGACATTGGCAACTGACAATGAACAATAGCAATGCTCGTTCCTCTACTTCTGACTAATATTTCAGGCCAGGGGCTTGAGCTGATCACAAGCTTGAAATATTTCAGGACATCCCCCCTCTCACCCAGTTTCCGTTGGCAACATGACCACCCCCTGAATAGTGAGGAGATGGATTTGTGTTTTCATAGTGTGTCTTGGAGTCAGGGTTTCGGATTTGTACAGTTAGCATAACTATGCTACCTCAAACCACAACCAAAGGCAGCCATCACCACCGAACTGATTTGAGTCTGAGTAATTCTAATGGCAGGAGCTCATTTGTAGGGGCCACGGAGGGAAATGACTCAGCAGGCTGAGCCCATTGGCAGGACCAGTGCAGCAATGGTCAGCGGCATTCGCTCGGGAGCAGGCAGTGTCTCATCTTTTGGTTAATCAAGCTGAACTTTCTCCCATCAACAGGTTCTAGATGTGAATCAATCCCATGATGCAACATGTCTCCCCAGCACCAGCTCTGACAATGATGGCCACACAGAGTGTGCCCCCTCCCCCTTACCAAGACAGCCAGCAGGTGAGTGTGCTGCAGAGCTCACATCGAACACCACCCTTCAAACATGCAGCCGCAGCGAGGCTTGCCCAGGGGCTTTCCATGCATTTCCACTTACAGCCTTTGTAGAAGAGTTTGGAATGCTGCAGAAAACCAGCAGGGGACTTAGCACCAAAGAGAAAATTCCTTATGAATCGGTATTGCTGCCAAGTGCGAAGCAACATTGATTCTGGCAAGAAATGGAAGGGTCCCACATTGTTATCTAGAACCAAATGCAGATGAAGTTGCAATGCATGACTGGACTTTGTTCTGTGCCCTGCTCTAACCAAATATATCCCCAAATGCCAAGATCATACCCTAGGCGGCATATTACCAAAGGTATTTAGGTGCCCAAAAATACACATAGGCACCTCCTGGGATGTTCAGACACACCTGAATAAGTTTGTAGCTTGACTCCCATTGACTCTAATGGGAGCTATGGGACTAACTTATGCATATGACTTTGTAAAACCCACTGGACACCTAGCTTCATCTTTAGGCACCTTAGAAAATCTGGCCTGGCCTAACTTTAGACTCCCAAGTGTGAACATGTTACCCTGGGATCTTTTGTGCCAGAGTCCAGAACACAGGTTTGGGAGACAGTCAATGGCATTTAGATTCCTAAGTTCCTAAAATGCCTTTTGAAAATGCCATTTAAGCTCCTAAATCAGTTAGATGTTGGGGTGACGCTGAGCACAGGAACGCCTAAATCACTTTACAAAGCCTTACACACTTTGAAAAGTTGTGTCAGTAGTGTCATCTGATATTCTTCCCAAGAGGGAAGGGGTATAAAGAGGGCACACAGAGAATGGCTTTTTGCACAATGTGCTTGATCTGAAAGAACTCACTCCAAGATAGCGAGAAACTTCACCCCTACGCTGGGTGAAAGTGCTTTGCCTTTGGGACTGTTGGTCCTATCTCTTGGTGCCTTTTTAAAATTGTTACTTGTGCACCTAATCCGTCTGAGAAAGGAAGGATGGGTAGTGACCTTTTTTAATTCGCCCTGGATTCCAAAGAGGAGTTTCTTTACCAAGCACTGGGATAAGCAGGAAAAGTGCTCAGCTCTCGGTAGCTGGCGTATTCAGTACTTGGGAGGAAAGGGCTGGGGGAGGGGAGCTGGAGGCCTGCCAGCTGAAAGGAGACACTGCTGCATTGCTGAGTTAATTCTCTCCTTGGAGAACTATAAAAGATACAAGCTTAGAAAAGACAGCTGTGGTCTCTCCGCAACTCTGACCCATACCTGCACCCCACCATGTCAATCCCATTGAAGTCCTCAGACAGCTAAAACACTAGCCAAGTGCTTTTCTGTAGATAGGTCTAATGCAAAGCTGGCTAAGGGATCAGCCTGTGTTTCAGAATGCAGCACCAGTACGGCAAACGTCCTGGAGTTGGGTCAATATCACAAAACAGGTCCTGGGGGTTGCGCTCTGATTTCAAGGTGAATTTTCTTTGGCGCTGCTCAAGCCCCTGCTGTAGTTTCTTTCCAGGGACTTTTGAGCAATGTCATAGTCACTGGCAGAAAGTTAAAGGGAAGCTGAAAGCTCAAGTGCTCACACCAGGCTGGAGTGTTTCAATGGTGTGCAGTGGGGCAGCAGAGATGTGGCTCCCAAATACCATCCCCAGTTCAACTACCAAACAAGGACCTGAACAAACTCTTAACCACATTCACAGGCAGTTACCTTGTGCCAGCATGGCAACAGGAAAACCAACGGGGCTCACACAGTAAACACTACAATAGCCTGCTGTTCCCAGGAACCACATCGCAAGGAGTGCTGGGGGGCACCCAGAAGGAAGGGTTTGATTCTTGCAACCCCCCTAATCCTGTTTATCTGCTCTTTCTCCCTGAGGTGCTACTTCAAGCCCTGCTGTTGATTCCATCAGTTACACTCACCCCAAAAGGCACAGGAGAGAAAAGCAGGTGGCTTATGTGCCCAAAATCGAACAACCAACACAGATCAGATTTTGCATGTCAAGCATCAAATGCTGGCAGCAAATTCTTCATTATAAAGCCACAAAGTTCATTTTAAAAAAACCAACCCTACAACATGTATTGAATAAATGTGGAGAATGACTAAGTGTGAGGAAACCGTGATCCATTCAGAGTGAAAATCAGCAAATAAATTATTTGAATTTAGATGGTCTAGTTCAAGCCAGGAACAGAACAGCAAAAATATTTACCAATCAGGAGCTAGATTAAGTAGACCACACAATTCTAAAACACGAGTGTTTGCTATCAGACCCATTAGACCTCCCCTTGAGGGGAGGGATAGCTCAGTGGTTTGAGCATTAGCCTGCTAAACCTAGGGTTGTGAGCTCGGTCCTTGAGGGGAGCCATTTAGGGATCTGGGGCAAAAATTGGGGATTGGTCCTGCTTTGAGCAGGGGGTTGGACTAGATGACCTCCTGAGGTCCCTTCCAACCCTGATCTTCTATGATTCTATGACCAAGAGCTTGATAGGAGGACATGTATATGCAAGGAAATCTCAGGACTTCTTTATTTTGCTGGATCCTGGGTGCAGTAGGTGGCAAACAAGTCTAGGGGTACTATGGCAAGATGGAAGTGGGTCCAGAAACTCTTCTTTTGTAACATGGGGTCACAGTGTGAAAAGGTTGAGAAGCGTTAGGTTCAATGCACTGAAGCCACGAGAAGGTGGAGCTGTGTGAAATATTCATAACAAAACTAAAAATGAGGTTGTGGCATTTCTATGGAAATGGAACTTGGCAGTGGGCGACGAACACACAGTGGGCATGCAGTGAAGTGAGCGTGGCAGTGGGCATGAAGTGAGAAAGAAGCACAGTATTGTCTCTGCTCTTTGGATGCCCATACAAATGCTGAGCTGGTTTCACAGTGCATTTTCTAGTTGCAAACTGGATTGGTTGGGACAGTCATATAGTTTAAGTCATATTGTATTATTTCTGTTTCCCTGATTTAGCTGCTTTCCAGAGGCCTGGCTGACTGTTTCTTGGAGTCTGGAGTTAAGTTGTACTTAGGAAGATGGCCAGAAATATGGTTCTTTTACTGACACACAAATAATTAGACAGCTTGGAGTTAGAGTTGGTGGAGGTGAAAGGGTTCAAATCTGGACCCCTGGTAAGGTTCCTCTTGAGTTTCATCTTCAGAGTTAAGGCTGGGTAAGGGTTGGGTTCAAGTTTGATGGCACTGGATTCCTGACATCCAGGGACTTATCTGAACTGGCTCTGGAAAACGGGCCTGGACTTTATGCACCAAACCGAAGAACAGCTCCTTTTCCTCTCTGCCCCATGACCCCAATATTTTGCAGAAAAGCAACTTTTCAAGGAGGTAAAAATGCATGGAATGAAACGGTAAAGGCTTTTCCATTCAGTTCTGCATACTTACGCCCTCACCCCCCATCATGTGCGTAGCACAACTTGTAGGTTAACAAGCTAGAAATATGAACCCTTTAACTAAATAGAAGCTAGGGGAAGAAACCATAAGAAAATGTAAACAATGTTTTGATTTATTTTTTAAAAAATTGGCAACCTATCTCAGGGAAAAAATACTTCCTGTATAATGTGGCTCTAAGGGTTAGAACAAACCTCTGTCCAAGTGCAAATAAGGATTTAGTTGTTATAAAGAATGTCTGCCAAAGTACCCAAAAGTCTTAGACATGGAGTTTTGTGACATTATTTAGATTCAATTGCTGCAAAATACCAGGGGTGCTTCACAATCTGTGCTGGGCTCTTTGGGCCAACACACCTACCTTTTCTAAAAGCAGCTGCATTAGTGGCTCTGTCATGACAGGGGCTGAAAAGGCAGCGTTTCCATCCATGGTGGGGCTAGGTTGGGCACAGAGCTTTGTGTTCAAAGCTGAATCGGGAGATTCAGATCTGATAGTGCAGAAATCTCACCAGCTTTTCTAATAGGTTTTAGCCCAGTTTTGACAGGTGCCTCATGACATCAGCTCTCCTGATATATTGTCTGCTTGCAACTGAATCCAGAGAACAGATCCCTTTGTGCACTGGAGCTAATCTGGAACCAGCGTACTCCGAGCAGGTTCTGATGAAGAGCCTTGAATTGGAAGCCGGGGCCTCCTCCCTAAAAATTACAGGGGTTTGGAGGTGAGGGTTGGGTTCGGACCCACCAGTAATTATGTTGTTTACTCTTTAACATGTCTAAGCCACTCTGTGACGTGGCTGGGAATCAGTCATATCAAAAATATTGTGACCGTCAAAGCAGATAAGAACCATAGAGGCAGTTCAGTTCCTGGAAAACTGGTAGGTTTCTTTTTCTTTATCTACAAAGGTGTCACTCTCGTTGTCTCAGGGTTCCTTGCAAGGCACAACAGTGAGTGCACATGAGAGGGGTGTGTATTCCAACCACCACTGTGTTGCATGGTACCTTAACTAGGGAGCTTTTAGTGCATGCCAGCTAGGTCTACGTGGCCAGCTAACATGCAACGCAGTGTGGTTTAGAATTCACACCCTCTTGCGCATATCGCTGCACCTGTAGACAAGCCCTCTATCTCTCTCATCAGTTGCAGCGTGAGTGGAGCTCATCCAAATAATGTATTCAGTGAATTTAGAGCTAGTGTTCAAACAATTCCAGAAAGCTTGTCTCTCTCACGAACAGAAGCTGGTGCAATAAAAGACAGTACCTCACCCACCTTATCTCGCTCTTATTCCATTTTCAGTTATTTGCCCATTTTTATTCTCAGAAGTTTGTTCGTAGTCACGTTAGTTTTTTCTCATGTAAGTTAATTCCATCTCTCACAGGCTCTGGGGGGTCACCCTGGGGAAGCTGAACCCCTTTACTGAATTCAATGCAATAAGCGTGTTGTCCTTTTTGGGAAAGAAAGTAATCACTTGGCTTTCTGTGCTCTTTATTTCATCTCCCACTTTGATCTGTTCTGTTCCCACTCCCCGATCTTGCTCCCTTGCATGTTCCCTGCTCCCTGCACTTGTACATACTTTCCTGACATCTAATTCCCCTGCTCTCCCTGTGGCAGTTCCCATTACTCTTCCCAAGTGATGGCTCCCCCTTGTGGTAGTTCCGGTCCCTGGCAATGCTTTATGTTTGTCCTCCCAGTCTTGTGTGGCAATGGCCTCTAGGCGAGGCAACTTGGCTTGTTCCTGCTCCTTCTTTCCTAGCTGCTTCTTCAGGCTTCCAGGCTCTTATGATTAGTTGGAAACAAGGAGGATCCTGCACTATGTGACCTGCCAGCGCTTTGCAGGTCACCAACAATGATGCACAGAACACAGTTCGGGAACTAGCTCTGCTTGGCCAGCACAGCAGAATGTGTGGGGCTGAGTGGGCAGCAATCTGCTGTGGGTATAGGCAAATAGAAAATCATTGCCCTCCTGGAGCAAGAGAGGAGCACAAAGCCACCAGGACTACTCCTGGGATGGTGCAGTTTATGCCCCAGTCCTTGCTCAGGCCTTTGGGAGCTCACAGCAGGAGCTGAGCTGAGCTTCTTTGAGAATCTGGCCATTAGGGGTTAGTGTGGGGCTGAGAATCAGGAGTTCTGGATTCTGTACCCAGCTCCGCTAGTGACCAACCCTGCGACCTTAGGCATATCCCTGTGAAGCTGTTTCCCCTCCTGCAGACTGGGAGGCGCGGAGATCTCTCATTTGTGGCTAGAGGATGAGTCGCTGTCTGCCTGCCCATACTGATCACTACAGAGGGGTGGGGCAGTAGAAATAGTCCCACAGGGGATGCAGAGAGCTGCTGCCTTTTGCTGCCCAGCTTCTGGCTCCCTCTTCCAAACAAGCCCATCCATCAGTGACCTTCCATGAACAGACAAATACAACATGTAAAGTAAGCAAAGGCATGAGCTCTCAGGCTCTGTGGTATGCTTAGGACATAAACAGAATGCTTCCCTTTCCATTAGTTAAGGGTAACAGTTTTAAACTGGAGGCCCATTTCCTCAAAGAGTCTAACAGCTTTAGGATTAAATGTGCACTGGGTCTGAGTTGCTGGAATTCCTCCATAATGGCTGTAATCAGCAGCTGGGAGATGTTTAGGGTTGAAGGGATTAGTAGATAGCTGTATGCGAGACCCAAATGTTACAAAAGAATGTAGATTGGGGGTGGGGAGGTGGTGTTAGTTAAGTGTGAAGAGCCTTATTTAATTCACATTATACTGTGGATTAACAAATCACAGCTGCTGAAAGGGGCTTTCATGGCTAGTCCGGATGCCAAACACTCTTGTGTCCCAGGAGAAATCAATTGCTGCTTCAAACATGCATTTCTATGTTGGCCCATGTTTGCCAAGCTGTACTGCACCATTTCAGCCACCGAGCTGGAGGCTCCAACCACACATTTATGGTAATATCTGCATTCAGTGGGGAGCACTTCAAGTTATTCCAAAATGTGATGCCCAGTAAGAACTTGATTTGCCTTGGTCTGAAAAACTCTTGAGTTTCTACCATAAATGATCTGCTTTGTTGGTGCAAAAATAGGAACATCCCTTTTGCCTCTTTGCTAAACACTGGTTTGTTTATTTGAAGCATGCTTTGAGAATTTGGTTCATTCCTCAGATGGCTCTCACTACAGCTACAGCAGCTGATATAAATGAATAGGTGTCCCTGGGATACTTGGAGACAACTCCTGAGTTTTACAGATGAGAAACACCTGTACTGTATACTATGTCCCAGAGAACACTTAAGTCTGTGGGGGGGTGGAGGTGCGCATGTGTGTGCATGAACATATCTGTATGAACAAGCATGATACGGATACAAGTGTGTGCATGCCTGTTTGTGTGTATGTATGTGCATGTGTGTATGAGAATTGTCCTAGGTGTCACCAGTGTTGTCAGATGTTTGGCTGCATGTGTGTTCTCCCGTGTGCTGTCCTAGTCTGCGCAGACAGCTGGTACAGCAGACCTCGAGTGAACCGCCCTATAAATTTACACACTTAGCTCGTAGCAAAGGCACTTGGTCAGGTTTATTGCTGACGAAGCACAGTGCTAATGCCCCGGCTCAATGGTTACAGGTACACTAACACATGTATGATTGTGACAATGGACCGGCTCACATAGTGGTGGGACTTTTCACTATCCCTAGGCCAGACAAAGACACTCCCTCTGAGATACATCTTTATACACCAATACAAACAAGTTACATATTACTCTTGACATATCAGGGTTCCACCCATTGCTTTGTAGCTGTAGGTTTGATCAACACATCTCTATTCATCACGCTGTTATCCTGACCTTATCCTTAAGATGGGTCAGACTGTTCCTGTTATTTTTGGGGAATGTGTTTATTGGGGTGTTCTGGTACCACCCTTCTGGAATGTGTTTACGTGAGTGTTTTGTGCCTAGCACCTCTTAGGAGTATGTGTTTTTGCAATATCAGCCCTACGCTTGCCAAATTCTGTGAGCAGGGCCTGCCTCTTGCATACAACTTAACTTTGCTTTATATTAGCAAGTGTTGACTATTACTTTAGTTCAGGCCTCAGGCCTCATACTAGGCCTCTGATACAATGGCTTAGGCTTTCTTCCTACTACACCGTCCTCTCATCTCATTTCAGCATTATTGTGTATTGTAATCCAGCAGCCAAAAGCAGACTAGGTGCCCGACAGCCCCTTCCCTGAAGAGCTTACAGTTACAGAACTCACATAGTAACATATGGAGGAAGGGAATGGACCATCCTACAATAAAGGTGAAGAACTAGGCCAAGGCCAACCAACTTGGGTAACAGATATTGTGATACATAGAGGACAATTAAATTCACATAGAAAGAATACTGGGCCACTCTGCGGGACAGGGTGGATGTGGGTGCATGGGGCTGAGGGGGATGCACACATGTGCATGTGTAACCCTTCTGCCTGTCAGAGTTGGCAGCAAGAAGGGCCAGGTTCAGTATCTAGGGGATCCATTCCAATAACACAATGCAAAACTGGCTCGAGCCCCCACCCAGTGACCTGGGACAAATATATACCCCCCACTGGGCGCCTCCAAGAGGCAATACTTCCCCTCTCCCAAGCACAGAGTCTGTAAAAGCCTTTTAATAACAGAGAGAAACAATGTGGCATTATGTTGGGGAAACGCCACCAACAGCATTCATAACACAACCCATGAGCAAAAAAACCCACCCCAAGCAAATTGGGGCATGTCCTTTCCCTTTGGTTCTTGAGTCCAGCAACCCAAAATCACCCAAAGTCCCAAAAGTCCAACGACCCAAAAGTCTCTGTCCCTGGTCAGGGCAGCCCCAGAGTTCAAAAGTTTATCTGCAGAGTTTTACCTCCCAACCTGGGTGAAGATTGGGGTGGGGGGGTGTTACGGTGCACCTGACATGGCCCAAAGCTGATGGCCCCACCTCTCCATGGGGCTCCGCTCTGCCAGCTGCCCCATGAGCTGCTCTAGGCAGCCAACAAACTGCTCTGCTCCACAAGCCGCTCTGCTTGCCGTCCCGCAAACTGCTCCCCCACTACTTAACACAACACTCAATGGTTTCAGCTCTTAGTAAGCTTTGCTCTTTTGTGATTTCAGCTTGTAGTAGGGGAGTCTCAGTGCGGGTGCACCATTAGCCCAAAGGGAATTCAGCTCAGCAGCCTGTAACTAATGGAATAAAAAATCCTAATAGAGAAAGAAGTGCAATTAGCATGTAAGGCCCTCACCAGGTAGCCCATGCCACCAAGTATTAATACCCATCCCCACCCTCTCTCCATTCACAGAGAATTGGAACCCATGTCCCTTGCCTGGCGAGTGCTACTGAGTTGATGGCGAGTCCCTCCATCATAAAAAAAGGCCAAGTACAGTTCCACTGTCCTTGATTCCCATAATCAGGGTAATAACAATTTATTCTTCCTGCCCCAATAACAGAGACACTGGGGAACCCACAGCAGTCAAAGTGACCATTTGGGCAGCTATGGCCTCATTCTAGGCGGGGTGGGTGTGCCTATGCAAATGAGGTCGGCCCCTGAAGTTCTTTTCCACAACTTGCCACACCTCACCGCCAGATGTCAGGGTGGAGCTCATCCTGACTCTGCTTACACATGTACTCCTGGAACTTTATGTGTATCTATGGTGGCAAGACTGTCCTGTGAAGCAAGCTCAGGAGCCAACTGGATCTCTAGAAAAGATTTTTACTGGCTACAAGATGGATGGGAGGGAATCTTAAAGGTGCATTACAGAGCTGAAACAGATCTCAGTTAAGGCTAGAAGTATGTGCCCCATTATATAGGCTCTGGCGACATCCAACAGTGAAATCATTTAAACTTACCTCTCCAGTGATTACTCCCTTCTGTGAATCCCTCTGGGAATTCCTGCTTCCCCAAAGACCTCCCAGAATACAAAATTCTTCTATGTCGCTGATACCATTATTAATCCCATGAATTGCAGTGATATCATTCGACCCACGGCATGGCATTCCAGACATGAGACTAATTGTGTCCATGGTGTCACAGAGTGCTGTGCTCTGGGGTATCATTGGAAAACTAGGACATAACAATGGTTTCGACAGAGAAAGAGAGAGAAGGGTCCCTCATTAGCTAATAGGGGGATTTAGAACATATTACCTGTTGGACATGCCATCCTTCACTTCCTGTGCTAATTTGTTGTGCGGTGGGATTGTGCACTGTTACACCAGTGGCATTTCACTAGCCAAGTGACTCTATTCAATACCAGATGAAGAGATGTCTGACTAAAGTTCATCGTACATATCAGTTTAAGTTTAGAAATGACTTTGGAATGGAAGATGCTAGAGAAAAGTCAGATCACTTGCTCTCACATTTCTGGGCTTTTACCTCAATGGTCACATCAGCCTTGCAGCTCATATATCTATTTGGATTGAGGATCATGGTTTGAATGGGGAATGTCTTTGGAAGGTGCTGTGATTGGAGGGGCAGGGCTCTTCGGACCGCAGAGGAAGTGTAGCTAGCATATCTTTGGCTAATATATGTGTAGAGAATGGTACAGTTAGGGACTATACTTAAAAGCCATTTGTTTTCTGCACATCCAATGCACCTTCTGTGTTACAGAGGTAGCCCTCACCTTCATGCTGTTTTCCTGTCATTTCCACACACTCTGATGCTGAGCTCCAGAGAGAGAGAATGTTTTTATAGAATCTTTTAAAAACAAAACTTTTCCATAGTGAAAAATTCAGACTCAAAAGCCAAGCAGTGCTAAGCAGTGCTGCATTTTGTGACAGTTGCATATTTAAACATTAAGCATCTCTCCTTGGGATGATTAATGGATAATTGCTTTGGGTGATGTATCTGCAGTGCACAGGCCTGGAGGGACAACTGTAGCCCCAGAATTACTGCTATGTATGGCACTGGTAGTCATTTTCCAGAAGCTTTGCAGCCCATTCTGTTGTTAGTCTAGCAGAATAATTGTGGCATTCATCTGTCCCCCCCCCCCCCCCCCGAAGGAATTATTTTATTTAGAACAAGCAGCAAAACTGACTAGTGTGGCTGTTTTGAATTCAGAGCTGAACAGGAAATCTGTGACATAAACCATAGCCAATGTGGCTGTCTCCTCAGCCATCTCCCTTTTCATCTTCCTGCCATCAGGGTCCATCATGGTTTCTGTTGGTTGGCTGAGATATTATTGAAAGTATCCCTTGCAGCCACATTTATTGGGACCGCATGGTGATGTAGTCCGTGCTGCAGTCTCCATTGTACGGCTGATCTCAGCACACTCTCTGGTGTCCAGCATGCTTTCTCTGGAGCTATGTGGTCTCAGGCTGATCTAGATACTAATTGTTTGAGTCACTTGATGAGCCCTCATGAAAGCTTTTAGCTGATTGGTTCACTGCTTCTGGGTGCTCGTTTATGCCTTGAATGGTTCCTTGAAAATCCTTTAAATAAGTCTAAGTTAAAGCCAAACTCACACTCGCAGCAACTTTCCTTTCCTAATGCACATTATGGCAAGTTGGCCTCTTCCAAATGTTGCAGTATAGTTGCAATGACTCTCCCTCACCTCACTATAGCCTCTGTGGCCACTGGAAACAAAGCCTCAGTGTGAGGTTTGGTGACACTTTACTAAAGAGGCTTTCAGTGCCCTTTGAATGGCTCCAAATGAATGTTAATGAGGTTTTTTTACATTCTGAAATCGAAATTTTCACATCAGATTTATTTTTAGGACTTTAAAAGGAAATGTGCTGCTCACGTTGCACTTCCTGTGAAAGCCACACTTCAGCCAGCCAGCCTGCAGCATAAATGGCAATAGTGTATGGCGTGGGGTTTGGGAACAGCCACAGGCGAGGCTGTAGCAACCTGGGAGTGGGACCAGCCTCTGTGTGGCAACTTCAGTGGTTTCTGCAAAATTTAAGCTTCCTCTTAAAACACGTTTCTAGCCCCTATGGCTGCAAAGGTAATTCTGTGAATGTGACTGAGTCTGTAGACATCCAAAACTGAGAGCTGTGAACTGCCTTGTTCATCTCCAGAGCTTGTTAGCGCTGAAGCCTGTGATGACAGTTTAAGTGATAGCTATTTCACTGCTGATCATGGGTCAGATTGTGTGTCAATAGTACCTTACTATGTGAGTAGCCCCATTGAGATCAGAATCCAGGGTAGGAGGGAGGGGGCCAGAGACAGGGACATGCGGGATAGATATTGTCCTCCGCCACCATGCACCACACAGAACGGTTAATGTAGATGATGCTTCATGAGCTCCTCTAGAGCTTTGCATTCGATGCTGTGTAATCCTTCACGGGGAGTTCCTGGGGCTGGCTAAGGAAGTCCTGAAGCCTTCTGCTTAAGAGCCAGAAAAGTGGGGATATGGCCCCAATAATGAAGTGGAGGGCACAGGACCCCACATGATCAAGTGTCCTGTACATGTCCTGGTATCACAAAATTTGGGGGCAGAACCCCCTGCCAAAGCCACTCCTACCTCTACACATTTTGGGGAACTCCTTGGGGAGAAGTATGCCATTTTCCTCTCCTGTGTCCTGTTGGTTTGCCTGGCCTGAGGTCAGAATTGGACTGAAATCCCCTCCCTCCCCAGAAAGCACCTGGAGTCAGTTCCACCTGATGTGTTGGTCTGAGTGTGAGGGGAAAGGGGCAGGCAAGTTAATTTTTTGCAGCGAAGATATGATTAAGTGAGAGATAAGATTGTCATCTCAGGCTTTCTCACCTATGGGACTAAGAGCTGTACTCTGCAATGCTGAGACCTGCTTGCCACCTTCGGGAGGCTTTTATGATGGAGTGAAATCTGCACATTATGAGCCTGTCTGAGTCACATGGCCCCTTTATGCTCATCTCCTTAATGTGTCCCTTTGATGCGAAAGGTCACTTTGCACAAACGACACCTTGGTGCGGGTTTTATGGCTTGTTGAACTTTGGCGTCATCCTTTGCTTGTTTCACCACTCCTCTTGGTTTCCTTTTGTGAGCACTCTGAGTTGACTATGGTGTTTTGGCTGATCTCCACTGCACCTTGTTTTCTGCTGGTGTGGTAGGAGCAAAAGGGAAATGCAGGGATATTGTATTCCTGTTTGCAGTTGAAAGAACTGTTAAAATAGGAGGGATTCTCCATAGCCAGTTCTTTCTGAGACTTCCAGTGCAACTTCCATTCCCTCTCCCTCATGGATATGCTGAGGCCCTGTAGCCCTGCAGAGCATCTAGGGTGGAGAGACACTGGAGCCCAGATTTCTGTGATCAGGAAAGCATGTTCAGAGAGAATAACATGTTACTTGGCCAGGAGGTAGAACTCCTGGCATTGGGAAGATATAAAATTCCTCTACCTTTGGCTGTGGTACTTTTGGAGTTGGAAAGCTTAGGTGGAACCTTAAAAGTTGGAGAGCTGGATAGTATTCCGATAGCAACTCTTGTGGGAAATGATATTTAGTCTGTGGCTAAATCAGTTAATATAGTAACTCGCAGCCAGAAGGAATATTGTTGTGTAATCTCAGAATTGTTCAGACGCAAAGGCAGCTGTGTGGGGAGGGGGTGGCCCCAGCCCCAACCCCTGTTCAGCGGGACGAGGAACCACTGTGCTTTGAGGTGTGGGAGGGGCCAAGGCCAGCTCCCGCATTGCATTGCATAGCAGAGGAGCATGGAGCTCACACAGCTGAAGGGAGAGGAGTTATTCCTAGTAGGTGAAGGGGCTGCTGTTCAGGTGGTCTGTAGCCAGGGTTTTGCAGATGACCTGAGAATAGATCCCACACTAGAAAGTACCTGTGGGCACATCCTTAAGGGGACCCCAGTGAGGAAAAATGGGGAAAGATTTTCTGAAGAGGAAGGGAGATTGTATAGGAAAGCCCCCATGGGGAAAGATAAAGCCCCCTGCCCAGCACCATGGGGAGGTAAGGTGGCTAGCACATGTCTGTCCTTTTGCTGGTCACCTGGGGGCACAGAGAACCTACAGTAAGTTCAAGAAGAATTTTCACTGTCCAAGAATACAGAATAATGCAAGAGAGTGTTGCAGATCTTGTGACTCCTATCAAAAGAGAAAGAGACCTGCAGGACATCCCTTGCCTGTAAAACAAGAGGCATTTTAAGGGTAGCAATGGACATTGTGGGACCTATGCCATGTCCTGCCCAAAGGGGGAAGAGATATATCTTGGTTGGAGTTATTTTACTGCTAGATATCCAGTGGCTGTAGGTCTAGCTAACACAGTAGCTGACTTGGTGGCAAAAGCCCTTTTCACGGTTTTCAGCAGAATGAGTTTCCCTAAAGAGATTTGGTCAGATAATGAATCAAATTTCATGTCCCAGCTAGCCAGTGAACTATGGAGGTTGTGTGAAGTCAAACAACTAAAGGCTGCCCCATCTCATCCAGAGACAAATGGTCTGGTGGAAAGGTTCAGTGAGACCTGAAATCAGTGCTGGCTATGTTTGCCAGCAGGCGAGCCTGGGACTGGCATGAAATGTTGCCCTATTTACTTATAGGGAACTGCCACAAGGGAGTCTACAGGGTTTGCCTTTTGATTTTCCATATGTAAGGAAAGTGAGGGGACCCCATCAGAGACTCCTGGGAAGGGGACACTGAGGCAGAGGAGGAGCCAGTGAGTAAGTACAAAGGTTCAAAAAAGAGCTAAGAGACATGATGGAGGTTGTTCAAACTAACCTCACTGACAGGCAGACCAAGCCAAAGGCCTGGGATGATAAGCGTGCTTGTCAGCTCAACTCGGTGTTGATGCTGTGAAAAAATACCAAATGCGCACCTCCAGGGAGGGAACTTTTGAAGTGCTGGAGGGGACTGCAGCAGGGACTTGGGGTGACTGGGGCTGCACTGCCAGGCGCTCGGTGGGGGGGCTGCCAGCCCTGGAGATGCCCACCCTGTGTTCAGGGGTCTTGGGGGGGCTGGGGGCCATGCCGCCTGCTTGTTGCTCGGAGGCTGAGGAGGCCACATGCCACCCGCCTGGCGCTCGGGGGTTGGAGGGGGCTGCGTAGTGCCCGCCCGGAGCTCTGGGGTGGGGGGAGAGGCTGGCAGCTGCGGGGGAGAGGGGGACTCTGGGCTCCAGAGAGGGAAGGGAGCGGGAGGGGCGGGACCTCAGGCAAGAAGGGCGGGCCCAGCCGGGGGCTAACCTTCCCGAACCATTCAGACCAATGGTCCATCTAGCCTAGTATCCTGTTTTCCAACAATGGCAAATACCTGGTGCTTCCAAGGGAATGAACAGAACAGGGCAGGGACTGTGGAAGTCAACGGCTTAGGGACACCCAGACCCTGAGGTTGCATCCCTGACCATCTTGACTAACAGCGATTGATGGACCTATCCTCCATTAAATTATCTAATTCTTTTTTGAATCCAGTTATACTTTTGACCTTGAACATCACCTGGCAATGAGTTCCACAGGTTGACTGTGTATTGTGTGAAGAAACACTTCTTTTGTTTGTTTAAAACTTGCTGCCTATTAATTCATTGGGTGACCCCTGGTTCTTGTGCTACATGAAAGGGTATATAGCACTTATTCACTTTCTCCACATCAGTCATTATTTTAAAGATATCTATCATATTGCCCAGGGGTGGCCATATGACAGTCTTCAGCAGTTCGAGAGCTGGGGTGCACCTGCCAGGGCTTGAGAGGCACCCTGTGGGAGGGTTTAGGGCTTCAGCTCTGCTCCTGCAGAAGCAATGAGCCACAGCACATATGATCTGCAGGATTGAAGCCCTGAGACTCCCCCCTCCCTGCTGAGCAGAAGCCCCTACCCTACCACCTTGCTGCAAGGCAGTGGTCTCGAGCTCCCCTCCCCAGTCTGGTAGGTGGAGAATGGGGGTGGAGTTGAGGGAAGGGGGCTCCACGAGCTGCACTTTCACGGTAAAAGAGCCTCATGCATCTTGCGAACCACAGTTTGGCCATCCCTGATATAGCCCTTGAGCGGTCTCTTTCCCGAGCTGAACAGTTTCAGGCTTTGTATTCTCTGGTCATATGGAAGCCGTTCCTTACCCCTCATCATTTTTGTTGTCCTTCCCTGTACCTTTTCCAATTCTAATTTATCTGTCTTTAGATGGGGTGTCCAGAACTGCACTCAGTATTCAAGGTGAGGGCGTACCATGGATTTATATAGTGGCATTAGGATATTTTCTGTCTTATCATCTATCCCTGTCCTAATGGTTCCTACCATTCTGTTCACGTTTTCGACTGCCACTGCACATTGAGCAGATGTTTTCAGAGACCTATCCACAACTCCATGATCTCTTTCTTGAATGGTAACAGCTAATTTAGACCCCATCATTTTATATGTATAGTTGGGATTATGTTTTCCAATGTGCATTACTTTGTATTTATCAACACTGAATTACATCTGCCATTTTCTTGCCCAATCACCCAGTTCTGCAAGATCCCTTTTGCAGTCAGCTTTGGACATAACTATCTTGAGTAATTTTGTATCATCTGCAAATTTTGCCACCTCACTGTTTATTCCTTTTCCCATATCATTTATGAATATGTTGAACAACATTGTCCCAGAACAGATTCCTGGGGAGTACCACTATTTACCTCTCTCCATTCTGAAAACAGATCGTTTATTCCTACCCTTTGTTTCCTGTCTTTTAACCAGTTACTGATCAATGAGAGGACTCCTTACTTTGCTTAAGAGCCTTTGCGGTGAGGGGTTTTGTCAGACGTTCCACTGGATCATCCTTGTCCACATGCCCTCAAAGAATTTTAGTCGATTGGTGACACTTGGTTTCCCTTTACAAAAGCTGTGTTGACTCTTCCACAACAAATTGTGTTGTCTGTGTACCGGATAATTCTGTTCTTTACTATAGTTTCAACCAATGTGCCTGGTTCTGAAGTTAGGCTTACTGGCCTGTAATTGCCAGGATCGCCTCTGGAGCATTTTTTAAAAAATGGTTTCACATTAGCTATCCACCAGTCATCTGGTACAGAAGCTGATTTAAATGATAGGTTACATTACATACCACAGTTAGTGGTTTTGTAATTTCATATTTGAGTTCCTTCAGGATTCTTGGGTGAATTCTATTTGGTCCTGGGGATTTATTACTGTTTAATTATAAATTTGTTCTAAAACCTCCTCTATTGACACCTCAATGTGGGATAATTCACCAGATTTGTCACCGAAAAAGAATGGCTCAGGTGTGGGAATCTCCCTCACATCCTCTGCAGTGGAGATCAACGCAAAAATTTCATTTCGATTCTCCGCAATGGCCTTATCTTCCTTGAGTGCTCCTTTTGCACCTTGATTGTCCAGTGGCCCCACTGTTTGTCAGGCTTCCTGCTTCTGATGTACTTAAAAAAGTTTTTGTTAGTTTTTGAGTCTTTTGCTAGTTGCGCTTCAAATTCCTTTTTGGCCTGCCTGATTATGCTTTTACACTTGACTGGCCTGAGTTTATGCCCCTTCCTATTGTCCTTAGTAGAATATGACTTCCAGTTTTTAAAGGATCCATTTTTGCCTTTAACCGCACCTCTTCTACTCTGGTTAGCCATTGTTGACTTTTTTGGTCCTTTTACTATTCTTTTTAGTTTGGAGTATACATTTAATCTGAGCCTCTAGTATAGTATTTTTATAAAGTGTCCATGCATCTTGCTGGATTTCACTCTTGTGACTGTTCCTTTTGATTTCCATTTAACTAGCTTCCTCATTTTTGTGTAGTTCCCCTTTCTGAAGTTAAATGCTACTGTTGTGGGCTTCTTTGTTAATCTCCCTCCCCCGCCCCCAACCCCACACACACAGGGATGTTAAAGTTAATCATATTATGATCTCTATTACCAAGTGGTCCAGCTATATTCACTCCTTGGGCCAAATCCTGCACTCCCCTCAGGACTAAATCAAGAATTGCCTCTCCCTTTGTGGGTTCTGGGACTAGCTGCTCCACGAAGCAGTTAGTAACAATATCTAAAAACTTTATCTGTGCATCCCGTTCTGAGGTGACATACCCAGTCAGTATAGGGATAGTTGAAATCCCCCATTATTATTGAGTTTTCTATTTTTTGGCTTCTCTAATCTCCTGGAGCATTTCACAATAACCATCACTGTCCTAGTTAGGTGGTCGGTAGTATATTCCTACTGCTATACTTATTATTCAAGCACGGAATTTCTACCCATAGAGATTCTATGGTACAGTTTGATTCATTTAAGAGTGTTAGTATATTTGGCTCTATGCTTTCTTTCACGTATGGTGCCACTCCCCTACCAGGTTGGTGTTTGGCAGGTACTGCTTGTATCTCGAGGGTTACCATTAAGTTTTGTTGCTTTCTTGCTTGTTTGTTTGTTAAAAATCTAAGGCTATAGTTTACAATCCTCTTTCCAGACAGGGATTCCGAGAAGGGACTTGAAGTTGGAGCTGAGGCAGATGGGGATGGGAAGGGATTCTTCATAAAAGCTAGCTGAGCGTTAGGAGCCTGGCAGAAAGAGAGCAGTCAGACAAGCAGATAACTGGGTGAATAGGGCCCAGGGCAAGGAGAGACGGGCAGTGGCATAAGGAGGGATTTGAAGAAAGGCTGGATTGGGAAAGGCAGATGATTCTGGTGTGGGAAGGTGAATGTGGAGGAAGCCAGAGGGGTTGCAGAAGCTGAAATGCGACATGATTGAGGGTTTTCTCAGGCCTTGCGTACACTGCGGAATTTTGTGGATGCAAGCGTAGGTGCCGACTCGGTGGGTGCGCCGGTGCTGGGGCACCCACGGGGGAAAAATAGTCAGCGCCTCCCCTCTGCTGTGATCAGCTGTTCAGCAGTGTGGTGCTGGGGGGCAAAGGGGAGTGAGGGCGGGGTGCGCTTGGGGGAGGGGGTGGAGCGGGGGTGGGAAAGGGCAGGGCATGGGCAGGGCCTTGGGGGAAGGGATGGAGTGGGGACCTGGGGCAGGGCAGGGGTCTAGCACCCCGGGGGAAAGGAGGAAGCTGGCACCCATGGTTGCAAGTTGCGCCAACGTGTCCTTGTGTCGGCAGAGTGCATCCGCAATAGGAGTTCTTGCATCAGTGCAGAGAGCAGTGCACTGTGGGTAGCTATTCCTCTGTGCAACTGGCCACAGGGTGCATTGGGAAGGGTTTGCAACGTCTCATGGTGCAGGTACAGCTTCACACGACAAAGGTTTCTCAATCCCGTTGTTCCATGGGCATCCTACTAGATTGCCAGCTGCTTTTCAACTGTCCTGGCAATCTGCAACCCAGCCATCTCTGTAAGAAAGCACAAAACGGGCCGTGCTTTTCAGCATTGTGCTGTGTGTCGTGAACAAAAGGCTATAAGAGGTGTCCAGCGGGGGCAGGGGGAGCAATTCGGCTGGGGGATGCCTTGAAGGAGCATATTAACACTGAGCCACAGTAATGTGTGTTGCTGGAGTGTGCTGAGCCTGGCATTGTTTGTTTCCACCATGCCCGAAAAGTAATACACTGTACATCACTTTTTAATGTAGCACTCAGTAATGTTACCAGACCAACATTGCTGAACACTAACACAGGAAGCCCACAGAAGTGTGTGGGGAAGAGTGTGTGTATGTGTGGGAGAGAGAGAGAGACAGAGTGTGTGTTGGGGAAGTGTATGTGTTGCGGGAGAGCGAGTGTGTCGGCACCCTGTCTCTTTAAGTATAGCACTCACCAGCCTGATCACTTTTTCGGACAGCAGCTGGAAGCAACCAACTGGGAGATAGACAGCTGGTGTCACCCTGTCCCCCCACCCCAGCTCAGCGGAGACTGGCACACCAGCCGGGGAGAGGGTGCAGGAGTCTCTTTCCCTCCTTCCCCAGCAGCAGCTCACCCTGCCTGCCTCTCACTGCGATCCTAGTGCTGGGGAGAGCAGGATTCCACGTTAATGTTTTGATTCCGTGATTCCCTCCAAGTTCTCTCACAGCCTCCTCTTCCCACAGACTAAGGACATCCACTCCCTCCCCTGTAGTGCAGGCAGGAGTGCATTTGCTGTCAGGAGCGGCGTGCTCAGCTGGGCAGTGGCTATATGGGCTCTCTACGCTGAGCAATTTCAAAATTTCCTGGGGCTTTGAAAGCGGAGGGGTGCATTATTTCACAAGGAGGGTGGTGAAGCACTGGAATGGGTTACCTAGGGAGGTGGTGGAATCTCCATCCTTAGAGGTTTTTAACGCCCAGCTTGACAACGCCCTGGCTGGGATGATTTAGTTGGGGTTGGTCCTGCTTTGAGCAGGGGGTTGGACTAGATGACCTCCTGAGGTCTCTTCCAACCCAGATATTCTATGATTCTATGTCTGTGTAGTTGGATGCAGGGCAGCGGAGTTGAAAACAGTGAGCAGAGCGGTCACGGGGGGCATTGTGGGGACGTCCTGGAGGCCAGTTACGGCGACATAGCGAACGCAGTGTCTGAAGTTTTGTTGCTCTAACTTTGCTGCAAAAAGCTCTGTGCCTCTCATCGAGGTGGTTTTATTTTGCCAGCAGAGCAGGAAAGTTTTGATCATAGAATCATAGAATACCAGGTTGGAAAGGACCTCAGGAGGTCATCTAGTCCAACCCCCTGCTCAAAGCAGGACCAATCCCCAATTTTTGCCCGAGATCCCAAATGGCCCCCTCAAGGATTGAACTCACAACCCTGGGTTTAGCAGGCCAGTGCTCATACCACTGAGCTATCCCTCCCCCCTTGATAGTGGGAAGAGCATTGTAGCTTGTACACTGACACTCTTTGGTCGACAAAAGCTGCCTTTTGGCTCAGTGGGGATGGAGAGGAACATGCCGACAAGTAACACTACAGTTCTTCGTTTTCCTTTTATGCAATAAACCAATGTACGACCCTAGTGTTTAGCACACTCCCTACCCACTCCTGTGAAATGTATGTGTGACAAATTGCTGAAAGGCCTCCCTGTGTAAGCACCCCCTTTCCCCAAAGCAGCTTATACAGGGAGGCAAAAGAGCAAGGAGATAAGGAGCACTAAAGAAAGATCAGATCTCTTCTTTGGTAGCTTAGCATTAAATATCTTTTCTGCTAGTTGTGATGCTGCTTGACAGGTCCTTTTAAAGGCAACAGAGTTGACTGTCAGAAAGAATGAATTTCCTAAAATACAGAGGAAGCAAAGGGAGAAAATTCCTTTGAGAATAGAGCAACTGCTTTAATAATCTTCTGATTCGGCTAAAGGCTAATAATATTGAGCATAATCTATTCAAATGCACAGGAGAATCTGTCTTTTGAAATTAGGAATCTGCATAAAAAATCCAGGGTCCCATATGTTCTTCATAATAAATTTAAAAAAATTCAAGTGAAGTTCTTTCACTGGAACTTTATTTTTGAAGTCTGTGGAATGAAGTTATGAAAAATGGAAGCTTCTTTTTTAAAAATAAGCTGTTGTTTATCTTCTGAGGATGAAGCACAATAGGCAGAGCTCTGCTCTCCATCATACTGGTGTAAACCCAGATGATGATTTTTTTCTCAGTGGAATTACTGAGAGCAGGATTTTACCTCATCCTGTATCTCTCCATTTTCTGTTAATTTCCACTGCAGCACAGTCAAGAAAGAACAAACTCCACTTTACTGGAAAGTAGTTTTATCTGGAAAGACAAATTTCAGTTTTTGGAAAATTTCATCCTCAGTCAGGATGAAAAGCCAAAAACTCAAATTTCTGCAGAACTGAAATCTTGCACTATTTCTTGGTGTTTCTAAAACAAAAAATAGATGGATGCAGAGCTGCTGACTAAAACTGATATGAGTCTTGTCAGTTTCATGGCTGCCCACCACTGCAACAGCAAAGAAACTGGGCAAACACTTGTCAAATTAGCCAGACTCAGGTGAAAATCACTGTAGCTATTTAGTGGTGGGCAGCAGTGAAACTGACAAGAATTACATACGTTTCAGTCTGCAGTTGCCAGGGTCTCTGGCAGGCTGATAGGGAGTGGGGAGCCAGAAAGCCCTCAGATCACTGGCTCCCTAGCTCAAAGCTTGCCTCCCAGGGATGACAGTTCTTCCTAGGTTCCCAAGTCTGCTGCTGTAGGTAAGTCATGTGACATATAAGAAAGGAGTACTTGTGGCACCTTAGAGACTAACCAATTTATTTGAGCATAAGCTTTCGTGAGCTACCGCTCAACTTCATCGGATGCGTACTGTGGAAAGTACAGAAGATCTTTTTATACACACAAACCATGAAAAAATGGGTGTTTACCATTACAAAAGGTTTTCTCTCCCCCCACCCCACTCTCCTGCTGTTAATAGCTTATCTAAAGTGATCACTCTCCTTACAATGTGTATGATAATCAAGTTGGGCCATTTCCAGCACAAATCCTGGTTTTCTCCCCACCCTCTCCACAAACCCACTCTCCTGCTGGTAATAGCTTATCTAAAGTGATCACTCTCCTTACAATGTGTATGATAATCAAGGTGGGCCATTTCCAGCACAAATCCAGGGTTTAACAAGAACGTCTGATGTCGGGGGGTAGGAAAAAACAAGGGGAAATAGGTTACCTTGCATAATGACTTAGCCACTCCCAGTCTCTATTCAAGCCTAAGTTAATTTTATCCAATTTGCAAATGAATTCCAATTCAATGGTCTCTCGCTGGAGTCTGGTTTTGAAGTACTTTTGTTGTAATATCGCAACTTTCATGTCTGTAACCGCGTGACCAGAGAGATTGAAGTGTTCTCCGACTGGTTTATGAATGTTATAATTCTTGACATCTGATTTGTGTCCATTTATTCTTTTACGTAGAGACTGTCCAGTTTGACCAATGTACATGGCAGAGGGGCATTGCTGGCACATGATGGCATATATCACATTGGTAGATGTGCAGGTGAACAAGCCTCTGATAGTGTGGCTGATGTTATTAGGCCCTATGATGGTGTCCCCTGAATAGATATGTGGGCACAGTTGGCAACGGGCTTTGTTGCAAGGATAGGTTCCTGGGTTAGTGGTTCTGTTGTGTGGTACGTGGTTGCTGGTGAGTATTTGCTTCATGCTGGGGGGCTGTCTGTAGGCAAGGACTGGCCTGTCTCCCAAGATTTGTGAGAGTGTTGGGTCATCTTTCAGGATAGGTTGTAGATCCTTGATGATGCGTTGGAAGGGTTTTAGTTGGAGGCTGAAGGTGACGGCTAGTGGCATTCTGTTATTTCCTTTGTTAGGCCTGTCCTGTAGTAGGTGACTTCTGGGAACTCTTCTGGCTCTATCAATCTGTTTCTTCACTTCTGCAGATGGGTATTGTAGTTGTAAGAATGCTTGATAGAGATCCTGTAGGTGTTTGTCTCTGTCTGAGGGGTTGGAGCAAATGCGGTTGTATCGCAGAGCTTGCCTGTAGACAATGGATCGTGTGGTGTGGTCAGGGTGAAAGCTGGAGGCATGTAGGTAGGAATAGCGGTCAGTAGGTTTCTGGTATAGAGTGGTGTTTATGTGACATGATTGGCCAATCATTTTTTTTAGAAATGGAGACTTTTCAAGGTGCCAAACATTTATAGAATATCAGGTTGGAAGGGACCTCAGGAGGTCATCTAGTCCAATCCCCTTCTCAAAGCAGGACCAATCCCCAATTTTTTCCCCAGATACCTAAATGGCCCCCTCAGAGGTTGAACTCACAACCCTGGGTTTAGCAAGGCAATGCTCAAACCCCTGAGCTATAACTGCCCCCCCTGGAGTTCTAGGAGAAAACAGAATTAATAAGACACATGCCCCTTTAGCTATACTACTGATTATATAAAAACTAACAATGTTTTCCACATTTTAAGGATGATTTTAACCAGTTGATTCTGGGAAACTTTAACGGGAGAGTGCATCGGCCACTTTGTTAGAAGCTCCTGAAACATGTTTTATTTCAAAATCAAAATCCTGGAGAGCTAAACTCCACCAAAGAAGGTTTTTGTTATTGTCCTCTACAGTATGAAGCCACTGTAGCGCAGCATGGTCAGTTTGCAGGTGAAAACGCCGTCCCCAAACATATGGGCGTAGCTTTTCCAGAGCGTACATGATGGCATAACATTCCTTTTCGCTGATTGACCAATGGCTTTCCCTCTCAGACAGTTTTTTGCTGAGAAACACGATAGGATGGCATTCTTGATCTGGTCCTTCCTGCATTAAAACTGCTCCCACACCACACTCGGATGCATCCATGGTTACTAGGAAAGGTTTGTCGAAGTCTGGGGCCCTGAGCACAGGGTCCGACATGAGTGTTGCTTTAAGCTGGTTAAAGGCCTTCTGACACTCATCAGTCCACTGAACTGCATTTGGTTGGTTCTTTCTGGTTAGGTTGGTCAGTGGGGTGGCGATTTGGCTGTAGTGTGGTACAAAATCACCTGTAATAACCGGCCAAGCCTAAGAAGGATTGGACCTGTTTCTTTGACTTTGGGACAGGCCACTTTTGGATAGCAGTCACTTTGGCCTATAGGGGATTGATAGTTCCTTGACCCACCTGGTGTCCAAGGTAAGTCACTCTATTTGACACTTTTTAGCCTTAACAGTTAGTTCTGCCTCTCATATGCACTCAAAGACCTTCTGGAGATGCTTCAGGTGTTCTAACCATGAGTCAGAAAATATGGCCATGTCATCAAGATAGGCAACTGCAGATTCTCCCAATCCCGCTAGGAGACTATCCACAAGTTTCTGGAATGTGGCGGGTGCATTCCGCAGCCCGAAAGGGAGTACATTAAATTCATACAGCCCTACATGGGTGATGAAGGCTGATCTCTCCTTGGCAGATTCATCTAGCGGAACCTGCCAGTACCCCTTGGTTAAGTCTAAGGTAGAGATGAACTGGGCACGTCCCAGTTTCTCCAATAGCTCATCTGTGCGAGGCATTGGATAGTTGTCTGGGCAAGTCACAGCATTTAGCTTACAGTAGTCCACGCAAAAGCATATTTGCCCATCCGGGTTGGGGACTAGAACCACTGGAGATGCCCACATACTGTTAGGGGGCGGATTACACCCATCTGTAGCATGTCCTGGATCACCTCTTCTGTAGCAGTTTTGGCGTGAGGAGCCACCCAGTAAGGTTGGGCTCTAATTGGGCGAGCATTACCTGTGTCAATGGAGTGGTATGCCTGTTTGGTCTGTTCTGGGGTGGCTGAGAACATCGGTGCAAACCTAGTGCACAGCTCCTTGATCTCCTGTCGCTGCATACATCCGAGGGTCATTGAGAGGTTTACCTCTTCCACACCACTGTCACTTTTTCCTTTGTAGTAGACACCTTCAGGCCATTTAGCGTCATCTCCTCCCTGGGCTGTAAACTGACAAACCTTTAATTATCTGGAATAGAAGGGTTTTAGAGAATTAACATGGTACACTTTAGGCTTGAGGGTTGAGGTGGGGGATGCTATGAGATAGTTGACAGCTCCCAGGCGCTCTTAGATCGTAAATGGCCCTTCCCATGACGCTTCCATCTTATGGGCCTGAAGCGCCTTCAAGACCAAGACCTAGTCCCCTACTTTAAAGGAACGCTCTCTGGCATGTTTGTCATACCAGATCTTTTGCTCTTCCTGAGCATCTTTTCAGTTTTCTTTAGCAAGGGCTAAAGAGGTTCGGAGGGTGTTTTATAGGTTGGTTACAAAGTCCAGAATGTTAGTTCCTGGAGAAGGCGTAAACCCCTCCCATTGCTGCTTCATTAACTGTAATGGCCCCTTAACCTCATGGCCACACACAAGTTCAAATGGTGAAAACCCTAAACTGGGATGTGGTACAGCCCTGTAGGCAAAGAGCAACTGCTGTAACACTAGATCCCAATCGTTGGAGTGCTCATTTACAAATTTACATATCATAGTCCCCAAAGTTCCATTAAACTTCTCCACCAGGCCATTAGTTTGATGGTGGTAAGAGGTGGCAACCAAGTGGTTCACCCCGTGAACTTCCCAAAGGCTTTTCATGGTCCCTGCCAGGAAATTAGTCCCTGCATCTGTGAGGATGTCGGAGGGCCAACCTACCCTGGCAAAAATGTCTGCTAGTGCCTGGCACACACTTTTAGCCCTGGTGTTGCTTAGAGGTACTGCTTCCGGCCATTGGGTGGCAAAATCCATGAAAGTCAGTATGTACTGCTTCCCTCTGGGTGTCTTTTTTGGGAAAGGACCCAGAATATCCACAGCTACTCGCTGAAATGGAACCTCAGTTATGGGGAGTGGCTGGAGAAGGGCTTTGACCTGGTTTTGGAGTTTTCCCACTCTTTGGCATACCTCACAAGACTGGACATAGGTAGAAACATCCTTGCCCATTCCCTCCCAGTGGAATGACCTCCCCAACCGGTCTTTGGTCCTGTTCACCCCAGCAAGGCCACTAGGATGATCATGGGCTAAGCTCAAGAGGTTGACCTGGTACTTAGTTGGAACTACCAACTGTCTCTGAGGATGCCAGTCTTCCTGGTGCCCACCAGAAAGAGTTTCGTTATATAAAAGTCCTTTTTCTACAACAAACCGGGATCGATTAGAAGAGCTGAGAGGTGGTGGGTTGCTCCGTGCCGCCGCCCAAGCTCCCTGGAGGCTTTCATCTGCTTCCTGTTCGGTCTGGAACTGTTCCCTTGATGCTGGAGACATCAGTTCCTCGCTGGATTGTGGACCTTGGCTTGGTCCCTCTTGGACGCGAAGCAGGTGATGGGGCTGTTTCCATTGACTGTGAACCGCTCTCCGCTGGTGCACGCTGTGGTATCTCAGGCTCTGGCCGAGCCTCTTGTGTAGGGTTATTTGCTGCTGTTGCCAGTGCAGGCTCGGTGGTGCCCTCTGGTGTTGGAGCTGCAGATGGGGTTGCAAGCGCTGGACTCAGTGCTGGCAATGGTTCTGGTGCTGGTTGCTTTGCCAGTTCCGGTTCTGGGACTGGCTTTGGTTGGGTTTCTGTGACTGGATCCACTACGGCTGTTTCAGTCATTGGCAGGGGATCTGGTTGCACCACCTCCATCTGAGTCTCTGGTAACACAGACGGGGCCCTGGTGGAAGGCTCAGAAACAGGGATAGCCTTAGTCTGGCTGCGGGTGACCATTCCCACCTTCTTGGCCAGCTTTACATGGTTGGCCAAGTCTTCTTTACATGGTTGGCCAAGTCTATGATGGGATAATCATCATAGACTGCAAAAGTCCACATTCCTGACCAGCCCTTGTACTGGACAGGCAACTCGGCTGTAGGCAAATCAAAAGAGTTGGACTTGAAGAGTTGAAGGAGGGATAGCTCAGTGGTTTGAACATTGGCGTGCTAAACCCAGGGTTGTGAGTTCAATCCTTGAGGGAGCCATTTAGGGATCTGGGGCAAAAATTGGGGATTGGTCCTGCTTTGACCAGTGGGTTGGACTAGATGACCTCCTGAGGTCCCTTCCAATCCTGATCATAGAATCATAGAATATCAGGGTTGGAAGGGACCTCAGGAGGTCATCTAGTCCAACCCCCTGCTCAAAGCAGGACCGATCCCCAATTAAAGATATTCTATGAATCGTCACTTAGGCCTCTGGGTTGATTAAGTTGGAGTCCACTAAGGATTGCTGGATAGCTGACACCTGCACTCGAGTGTTCCTCCACCCTGTAACCTTCTTCCCGCTCACACTCACAGTTTCCCTTCGCTCTGAGGGTATTTGGCATCCGGGCCAGAGGACTTTTGATGTGATCCCGGTGCAATGAACTGTAATCTGTTGGGGTTCTTGGGGCAGTTGGCCTTTACATGCCCCAGCTCATTACATTTAAAACATCGCCCAGCTGACTGGTCACTGGGGCAAGGTGGGTTGCTGGAGAATGGTGTGGTTGGATGATAAGTGTCTGGGGTTTTCCTTGGGGTGCAGTTGGGGCCTTGGGCTGCCCCTGGTGGTAGATTGTGGTCTGAGGGTGTCCCTTCTGGTATCCCCCCAAACTGCAACCAGGGTTGTTCCTCTCTGCTACCTCCACCCATTGGTTCCAATTTTCCTCGCCTCTCTGGCAGTCTGGGACTGCTCATATTGATCAACATAAGAAGCAAAACTTTCTGCTGAGACCATTTTCTTAGCCCATAAACACTGTTTTACATTATCATTGGTCATAGTCAGGAACTGCTCCTGTATCATCAAATCACCCATTTCTTCAAAGCTAGTTATACCTGTTCCTTTGACCCATTTATTGAACAGACACTTCATCTGGATTACATAAACCACATTACTTAGTGCAGCTGCTCTCTTAAGGGCTCTAAATTTTACTCTGTAGGTTTCAGGGGTATCCTGAAACTGTTTCAAAACCATGTCCTTAAATTTATCCTAGTTTGAAGTGTCATCAATGGGCATCTTATTGAATATGTCCAGAGCTCTGCCAGTCAATTTTGCTACCATCTACTACTTCATCTTGTGATCATCAGGAATTGTATGGAATGTGCACAATCTCTGAAAGGTGAGGAAATATTCAGCAATATCATGGGATTCATCATACTGTGGACATAGTTGCTCCCATTTGTGGATTTTTGAGGAAGTGGAGCCAGCAGCTGAAGGATTTTGTCTCTTCAACTCCATAACAGCCAGTTCATGCTTCTGGTCCTCCATAGCTCTCTTGAGGGCAGCCTCCTGTGCATTTATTTCTAGTTGTTTTAATTCCATTAGTCTCTTATGTTCATTTTTTTTCTCTTGTGCTTCCAGTTTAGCCAGCTCTAGTTTATTAACTTCTTTACTGGTAGTCGTTTTTCTGCTTTCTTGTGCTTAACTCTAGCTATACCCGAGAGTTAGGGGGAAAAAAAACTTGTGAATTGCCCTGCAGGAGGTTAACTACCCTGCCTTTAGGCAGAGAAGAACTCCAGCTGCTCCCAGCTCAAAACCTCTCCCTGCTTCCAAACAGCCAAAAGGAGAGAGAGAGAGAGAGTGAGAGTGTGAGTTTTGTTTAAACCCTCTGTGCTTTTAGTTCAAATAATCCCACCTCTGCCGCCATGTCAGGGTTCTCTCCCCACTTTGAACTCTAGGGTACAGACGTGGGGACCAGCATGAAAGACCCCCTAAGCTTATTTCTACCAGCTTAGGTTAAAAACTCCCCAGGCATAAATTCTCCCTTGTACCTTGGGTTTAAGTAACACTGCCATCACCAAGTGATTTAACAAAGAACCAGGGAAAAGGACCACTTGGAGTTCCTCTTTCCCCAGCAATCCCCCCAAGCCCTTACACCCCCTTTCCTCGGGAGGCTTGAGAATAATATCCTAACCAACTGGTTACAAAATGGTCAAAGACCCAAACCTCTGGGTCTTGGAACAATGGAAAAATCAGTCAGGTTCTTAAAAGAAGGATTTTATTAAAAAAAAAGAAAGGTAAAAATCATCTCTGTAAAATCAGGATGGAAAATACTTTACAGGAATATTGTAATACATCTGGAATATTGTGTGCCGTTCTGGTCTCCCATGTTTAAGAAAGATGAATTCAAACTGGAACAGGTACAGAGAAGGGCTACTAGGATGATCCGAGGAATGGAAAACCTGTCTTATGAAAGGAGACTCAAAGAGCTTGGCTTGTTTAGCCTAACCAAAAGAAGGCTGAAGGGAGATATGATTGCTCCCTATAAATATATCAGCGGGATAAATACCAGAGAGGGAGAGGACTTATTTAAGCTCAGTACCAATGTGGACACAAGAACAAATGGATATAAACTGGCCACCAGGAAGTTTAGACTTGAAATTAGACAAAGGTTTCTAACCATCAGAGGAGTGAAGTTCTGGAACAGCCTTCCAAGGGAAGCAGTGGGGGCAAAAGACCTATCTGGCTTCAAGACTAAGCTTGCTAAGTTTATGGAAGGGATGAAATGATGGGATAGCCTAATTTTGGCAATTAATATATCTTCAACTATTAGCAGTAGATATGCCCAATGGCCTGTGATGGGATGTCAGATGGGGTGGGATCTGAGTTACTACAGAGAATTTTTTCCTGGGTGTCTGGCTGGTGAGTCTTGCCCACATGCTCAGGGTTTAGCTGATCACCATATTTGGGGTCGGAAGGAATTTTCCTGCAGGGCAGATTGGCAGATTTTCTGGGGTTTTTTTGCCTTCCTCTCCAGCGTGGGGCACAGGTCACTTGTTGGAAGATTCTCTGCACCTCAAAGTCTTTAAACCACAATTTGAGGATTTCAGTAGCTCAGACATAGGTTAGAGGTTTGTTACAGGAGCGGGTGGGTGAGATTCGGTGGCCTGCGTTGTGCAGGAGGTCAGATTAGACGATCATAATGGTCCCCTCTGACCTTAAAGTCTACGAGTCTATGAACTACGAAGAGATTTTTTAAATGAGTACAAGTATAAGGCATTAAAGTCAGAAATGGTTACAAGAGAAATAAGTATAAAACACTTCCTACTTCTAACTTAATAAACTAGACTTGATTCAAGATGAAGTCCCTTACCACATATTTCCAGTAACATTGTTGACCAAATTCTCAGGCCAGGATCTGCTCCAAAGTCCAACAGCTGTTTCTTTTGTCTTCTTAGCTGAAAAGGAGAGAGATGAATAGGGAAAGGTAACTTGGTGGGGAGGGGTTGCCCCTCACCTTTATTGTTCAGGCACCTTTGAAAAGCATTTTCCTGAGGGTTTCCCCTAGATAAAGGTCATTCCCACTGTGAGGTTGGAATTAAGGAATCTGGTGGTGAAATATGTTCATGCTGTTGTTTGCTAAACTGCAGATCTGTTTGTTCCTGCTTCTCTTCCTTACCAAAGAATGACCACTTGATAAGTGTCAGAGGAACAGCCGTGTTAGTCTGTATTCGCAAAAAGAAAAGGAGTACTTGTGGCACCTTAGAGACTAACCAATTTATTTGAGCATGAGCTTTCGTGAGCTACAGCTCACTTCATCACTTGATAAGTGATTGCCCATCAGCTTTGATGACACCTGGCTAGATGTGTCAATTTGTCCTTTGTCTTTAAGAAACAGACTTGCATGGCAAACACACTTCAGTCATGATTTCACCTTATGTTCATAGGTTTGTATATAATGCTGCTACATACATTTCATCCTGATATTAATAACCAGTGAGTTATTAGCTTTCAAATGATACCCCACAAGGCGTATTTTGTACAAAGATTATTACAGTTGTGTGTAGGGTGTGAATACAAGGGTACATTCCATCACATAGGCCCTTTGGTTTCTGTCCTTGTATGCACACGGAGAACCTGTTTTACACTCCTCACTGGGAGAGTTTACCTCTACTGAGGCACTTTGGCCTAATCTAGGAATGGGATTTTAGGATCCAGACACCCAGTTTCCCTTCACTACCTCTCAGTAGAGGTGGGTGGACTTAGTTCTTCTTCAGGGCAGACTGTGTGAAACACTCACATAACACTAGCTTCTGAAAAACAAGAGTTATTAAAAACAGAGAGAGAATCAGATTAAAATGAAATAAACAGTTTCTATAACATTCCTTGTGTGAATCTAGAGAACTAGGCCTCCTTAGCTAGAGCGTGCTAAAGAGAAGAAAGGAATATCTGTATCTCTAATAAGTAATTCCCTTCCGACCTCCCCTTGGTAAGGGAGACCACTGTGTTCAGGGAATCAGAGAGCTCCCACACACTCAGCCTTCTTGCCAGTCCTTGGTGTTGGAGTTCATTAGCACATTGGGTGAGGCCACCTCCACATTTCCATGGAAGTGTTATATCAGAGAGGAATATATATATGTGAGAGGAAGCTAACAAGCTCTTCTGGGCTCAGCCAGCACTAACCAGACACATCTGTAAGGCTTGTTCTGCCTGGAGGGAGGAAGCTTAAAAAGGAAAAACTTGCCACAGGAAGGGGCAGTGAACAGGGGAGGACTGTGTGGTTTGGAGACAGCTAGGTACAGAGACAGATCAGCAAAGAGGAAGATAGTTGCAGACCTTGCTGCCTCTGAGACTGTATGGGTCAGGTATAAACAGGGGTTACCAAAAAGGAGGGGTTGAAAACAGACACTAACCCTGAGCAAGGACACTGGTGGCTGCAGATGTGCTAGACCCCAAAGGGGTCACCAAAAGGCTGTCTGAGAGGCTGACCACCTTTGTCTTTTCTTTTACCCTGATTCCCAGGGAGGGAGTGGGAAAAGAACCTTTTTGTTTGTTTTTGTCTGGGGAATCTCTTGTTTGCTGCAAGCAGGGAAGGACTCTGTAAGCAACCCAAATCATGATCTGGTGGGGCCTCAAGGGGGCCCTCACCCATCACACAGGGATACCATGTGGCGGAAGAGCCACAGGTGGTGTCTTCGCTAGGGGAAAAGGTGCGTTTTTAACAGGTTAACTAGTTGGTTAGAATCATCATGAAGACCAGATAAGTTGTAGTTTTAACATGTTAGCTGGTCAAAGTGAACCCTGGCCCATCTGAGTCAGAAAGAGGAACAGGGTTGGGTAGTTGATGGTCTTCTGCTGACCTCTTGGAAGTAGCTAAAGATTGCACAGGGGTGACAGTCTGAGTGTATTGCTGACTTCTGGTCTTCTGGTAGTATTAGGTGGTGGTGTGGGGGTTCTGACTGGCATCCTTACCAGTAGTCCTACTAGGAAGACATGATTCCTATGTAGGGTCTTGGATGGTTGTAGTTTCTGTGGCAGGAGGTCAGACTAGATGATCATGATGGTTCCCTCTAGCCTGAATGTCTGGGTTAGGATACACTCCCCTGTCTCATTTACACAGAGAACAATCTAGCATGCTAACTTTTGTGGATCCCATTCTGAGGTGCCCGTCTCCCCCTGTACAATGAACAGGGAGCCTAGATGCCTACCTCAGGCTTTGTGAATTCCAGGGATTTTCTAGGTGCCTAAAAGTTAGATGTGGCAATGTTGAGCATTGCCACCTCCAAGTTCCTTTAAAAAAAGAAAAGGAAGACTTGTGGCACCCTAGAGACTAACAAATTTATTTGAGCATAAGCTTTCGTGAGCTACAGCTCACTTCATCGGATGCATTTGACTACAGACTAACACGGCTGCTACTCTGAAACCAAGTTCCTTTGTGAATCTAGCCCCAAATCCATACAGACTACATCCATTGATCCTTCATTGGGAATATTGACAAGAAGGGCCGCCCTCACAGGAAGATTTTTTTTTCTCTGTGCACATCTCCCACAAGTCTTATACAAGGCTCAACTTCTGTTGCCAGACAAGACCAGTAGAACCTAGTTTTAACAAGATCAGGAGTTTTGTCTACACCTATGTGTCCCATATCATCATGCAAAGAATGCAGCACAATACAGTGGTATTTCCTGGGGAGAATCAGTTACTGGGTTGCATACAAATCTTCTTGGCAACAAAGGCACACTGTTGACTCATATCCAGCTTCTCATCCACTGTCACCCCTAGGTCCTTCTCTGCAGAACTGCTGCCTAGCCATTTGGTCCCTAGTCTGTAGCGGTGCATTGGATTCTTCCGTCCTAAGTGCAGGACTCTGCACTTGTCCTTGTTGAACCTCATCAAATTTCTTTTGGCCCAATCCTCCAATTTGTCTAGCTCCCTCTGTATCCTATCCCTACCCTTCAGCGTATCTACCACTCCTCCCAGTTTAGTGTCATCTGCAAACTTGCTGAGGGTGCAATCCACACCATCCTCCAGATCATTAATGAAGATATTGAACAAAACCGGCCCCAGGACCGACCCTTGGGGCACTCCGCTAGATACCGGCTGCCAACTAGACATGGAGCCATTGATCACTACCTGTTCAGCCCGACAATCTAGCCAACTTTCTACCCACTTTGTAGTGCATCCGTGCAGCCCATACTTCCTTAACTTGCTGACAAGAATACTGTGGGAGACCGTGTCAAAAGCTTTGCTAAAGTCGAGGAATAATACATCCACTGCTTTCCCTTCATCCACAGAACCAGTTATCTCATCATAGAAGGCAATTAGATTAGTCAGGCATGACTTTCCCTTGGTGAATCCATGCTGACTGTTCCTGATCACTTTCCTCTTGTCTAAGTCCTTCAGAATTGATTCCTTGAGGACATGCTCCTTGATTTTTCTGGGGACTGAGGTGAGGCTGACTGGCCTGTAGTTCCCAGGATCCTCCTCCTTCCCTTTTTTAAAGATGGACACTACATTAGCCTTTTTCCAGTCGTCCGGGACTTCCCCAGATCGCCATGAGTTTTCAAAGGTAATGGCTGTGCAATCACATCCGCCAATTCCTTTAGCACTCTCGGATGCAACGCATCCGGCCCCATGGACTTGTGCATGTCCAGTTTTTCTAAATAGTCCCGAACCACTTCATCCTTCACAGAGGGCTGGCCACCTCCTCCCCATGCTGTGCTGCCCAGTGCAGTAGTCTGGGAGCTGACCTTGTTAGTGAAGACAGAGGCAAAAAAAGCATTGAGTACGTTAGCTTTTTCAACATCCTCTGTCACTAGGTTGCCTCCCTCATTCAGTAAGGGGCCCACACTTTCCTTGGCTTTCTTCTTGTTGCCAACATACCTGAAGAAACCCTTCTTGTTACTCTTAACGTCCCTCGCTAGCTGCAACTCCAGGTGTGATTTAGCTGTCCTGATTCCATTCCTGCATGCCCAAACAATATTTTTATACTCATCCCTGGTCATTTGTCCAATCTTCCACTTCTTGTAAGCCTCCTTTTTGTGTTTAAGATCAGCAAGGATTTCACTGTTAAGCCAAGCTGGTCGCCTGCCATATTTACTATTCTTTCTGTACATTGGGATGGTTTGTCCCTGTAACCTCAATAAGGATTCTTTAAAATACAGCCAGCTCTCCTGGACTCCTTTCCCCCTCATGTTATTCTCCCAGGGGATCTTGCCCATCAGTTCCCTGAGGTAGTCAAAGTCTGCTTTTCTGAAGTCCAGGGTCCGTATTCTGCTGCTTTCCTTTCTTCCTTGTGTCAGGATCCTGAACTCGACCATCTCATGGTCACTGCCTCCCAGGTTCCCATCCACTTTTGCTTCCCCCACTAATTCTTCCCGGTTTGTGAGCAGCAGGTCAAGAAGAGCTCTGCCCCTAGTTGGTTCCTCCAGCACTTGCATCAGGAAATTGTCCCCTACACTTTCCAAAAACTTCCTGGATTGTCTGTGCACCGCTGTATTGCTCTCCCAGCAGATATCAGGGTGATTGAAGTCGCCCATGAGAACCAGGGCGTGCGATCTAGTAGCTTCTGCGAGTTGCCGGAAGAAAGCCTCGTCCACCTCATCCCCCTGGTCCGGTGGTCTATAGCAGACTCCCACCATGACATCACCCTTGTTGCTCAGGCTTCTAAACTTAATCCAGAGACTCTCAGGTTTTTCTGCAGTTTCATACTTGAGCTCTGAGCAGTCATACTGCTCCCTTATATACAGTGCAACTCCCCTACCTTTTCTGCCCTCCCTGTCCTTCCTGAACAGTTTATACCCATCCATGACAGTACTCCAGACATGCGTGTTATCCCACCAAGTCTCCGTTATTCCAGTCACATCATAATTCCCTGACTTTGCCAGGACCTCCAGTTCTCCCTGCTTGTTTCCCAGGCTTTATGCATTTGTATATAGGCACTTGAGATAACCCGCTGATCGCCCCTTGTTCTCAGTATGAGGCAGGAGCCCTCCCCTCTCACACGCTCCTGCTCGTGCTTCCTCCCGGTATCCCGCTTCCCCACTTACCTCAGGGCTTTGGTCTCCTTCCCCCGGTGAACCTAGTTTAAAGCCCTCCTCACTAGGTTAGCCAGCCTGCTCGCGAAGATGCTCTTCCCTCTCTTCGTTAAGTGGAGCCCGTCTCTGCCTAGCACTCCAGGGCTGCGGGAAGGGTGGCCAGCATGTCCCTTGGCCCGCGCCGCTTCCCACAGCCCCCATTGGCTTGGAGTGGCGAACCGCGGCTAGTGGAAGCCGCGATCGGCCGAACCTGCGGACGCAGCAGGTAAACAAACTGGTCCAGCCCACCAGGGGCTTTCCCTGAACAAGCAGCTGACCGGCTTTGAGAACCACTGATTTATACCATCCCTGACAGGTGTATGTCTAACTTGTTCTTGAAAATCTCCAAAGACACAGATTCCACAACATCTGTAGGTAATTTGTTCCAGTGCATAACTACCCTGATAGGAAGTTTTTCTTAAAGTCTAACCTAAATCTCCCTTGCTACAATGTGAGTCCATTGCTTCTTGCCCTGTCCTCAGCAGTTAAGGAGAACAATTTATCACCCTCCTTTTTATAACCTTTGACATACTTGAACACTGTTATGTTCCCCCCTCGGTCTTCTCTTCTCCAGACTAAACAAACCAAATTATTTCAATCTTTCCTTGTAAGCCATGTTTTCTAGACCATTTTTGCTGCTCTCCTCTGGACTTTGTCCTGTTTTTCCACATCTTTCCTGAAATGTGGTGCCTGGAACTGGGCACAGTATTCCATTTTAGGTCTTAACAGTGCTGAGTAGAGTGGAAAAATTACTTCTCGTGTCTTGCTTACAACACTTCCGCTAATAAATCCCAGAATGATATTCACTTTTTTGCAACAGTGCCTTGTTGACTCATATTTAGCTTGAAATCAACTATAACCCCCAGATCTTTCTGCGGTACTTCTTCCTAGGAAGTCATTTCCCATTTTGTATTTTTGCAGTTGATTATTCCTTAAGTGTAATACTTTGCATTTGTCCTTATTGAATTTCATCCTCTTTATTTCATACCATTTCTCTAGTTTGTCAAGATCATTTTGAATTCTAATCCAGTCTTCGAAAGCGCTTGCAACCCCTCACGGTGTGGTATCATTCACAAACTTTATAAGTGTATTCTCTATGCCATTATCTAAATCACTGGTGAAGATATTGAACAGAAATAATTTATCACATTAAAGAGCTCTGTGCTGTCAAATCTTCTCATCATGGAGGTTCTTGTAAATTGTGATCAAGTCACCTATTAAATTGCTCTTGGATTGAGCTTCATTAGTCTCTTGCTGAAAGGCAGGTTTTCTGGACCTTTGCTCATATGCATGGTTTTGTCCTGAACCCTTTTGATTTGCCATCAACCTTTGTAAAATGTGGACACCAGAACTGGATACCAAGGCCAGTAATGGTCTCACTAATTCATATATGGTGGTAATAACACCCCCCTGTTTCTAGTCAGGATCCTCCTGGTTATGTAGCCATGGATCACATTTGCTCTTTAAGGGCCTGTCTACACAGTGCTTTAGTCTGCACCGGAAGGGTGTAAATTTTAGTCCTTCCTGGTGTGATGTGCACTAAGGGTACGTCTGCTCAGCATGTCGATAGACTTGGGCTAGTGTGGCTTGTGGCAGCACTCCAGGCACATATGCCAGCTGTGTAGGCAGCACTGTAAACCCCCGGTGTGCCCACGTCTCGAACGCTGCCGGCAGATGTGGTCAGCCCGTCTCAAAACAGATCCATTGGAATTGGAAAAGGTTCAGAAAAGAGCAACAAAAATGATTAGGGGTATGGAACAGCTTCCGTATGAGGAGAGATTAATAAGATTGAGAATTTTCAGTTTGGAAAAGAGATGACTAAGGGGTGTTATGATAGAGGATTATAAAATCATGACTGGCGTGGAAAAAGTAAATAAGGAAGTGTTATTTACTCCTTCTCGTAACGTAAGAACTAGGGGTCACCAAATGAAATTAATAGGCAGTAGGTTTAAAACAAACAAAAGGAAGTTTGATTTAGTTGGGGTTGGTCCTGCTTTGAGCAGGGGGTTGGACTAGATGACTTCCTGAGTATTTTTCACACAACACACAGTCCACCTGTGGAACTCTTTGCCAGAGGCTGTTGTGAAGGCCAAGACTATAATAGGGTTCAAAAAAGAACTAGATAAATTCATGGAGGATAGGTTCATCAATGGCTACTAGCCGGGATGGGCAGGGATGGTGTCCCTAGCCTCTGTTTGCCAGAAGCTGGGAATGGGCGACAGGGGATTGATCACTTGATGATTCCCTGTTCTGTTCATTCCTTCTGGGGCACCTGGCATTGGCCACTGTCAGAAGACAAGACACTGGGCTAGATGGACCTTTGGTCTGACCCACTCTGGCCGTTCTTATGTTCTTAAGTTGTGGCTGAGGCTGGAGTTTGGGCTCTGAAGCGTAGAGAGGTGGGTGGAGCTGCAACTTCAAAGCACTGTCTACACAGCTATTTTTAGAGCACAATTGCAAGCCTTGGTAACCCAAGTCTATGGACCTGGGCTGGGCAGCTCACTTCCAAAAGCAGTGTAGAGGTACCCTAATCAGCCTGCATGGAGCTAGCTGGGGCAGACTAAAAGTTCCCTACTGCGTGTTAACATAGTACTCTTTGAAACAGGATTACATTAACGCCCACTAGGAAACTTTTAATCTAGGCCAGCAGGGTCCACGCAGACCAGTTAGTACACAAAACACTAGTGTGGACTAAAATGTACATCCGTCTAGTGCAGACTAAAGCCTCGTGTAGGTAAACTCTTAGCCACCATATCACAATGGACACTCAGTTATTTCCCACTATGACCCCCAAGTCCTTTTCTGAGTCACTTTTTTCCAGGCTACAATCCCCCATCCTATAAATGTGACCTGCATTCTGTGTTTCCAAATATGTGGCCTTGCCTTTGGTTGTTCAGTTATTCAAATGTGCTAGCTTCATACATGATCCAAATTGCTCTGTATGACAGACCTGTCCTTAATGTGGTTTTAACATGGCCTGGTCCCAACAACACGTGCCTTCAAATAGATGTTAGAAAATGATTTACAAGTACTTAGAACCAATAAGGGCAGGTTTAATGCATATGCAAATTACAGCCTCATTCATGATCAGAGTGCTGCTGTACAGCTCTGCTAGGATCTGCTGGATCATTGTCCCTGTTATTGCTGTTCACTGTGAAGGATTTTTTTTTTTAGCACTATTTTGTGGCGAAAGTATTTGGCAGTGTAGGAGGTAGAAAGAGCCATTGTCTGTAGAACATATTTCCAGTCTTAAATGTTCAAAAATCAAGACTTGAGCTTCACAAATCCTGAGACTGGCTTGACTATTGTGATATTCTAAAACGTAATAACGTCAGGACTTTTTTCCCTTTGTCTTCTGGTGGTGTAATCTGTAGTGTTCATTGTTTCAAGCTTTTCTCTGCAACCATTAGGGCTAGAAACTTACTAGCTTTTTTCCATGAAAGCTGAGATTGTAGTATAGTCACATAAATCTAGGGGCTGGGGCTTTATGAAAAGCACCAAATGTTGTGAGACTAACGATAAAATCATTAGAGTTGGCAACACTGATATGTGCATTGTATAGGCTTTACTTTTATTGATTGAGTTGAAAATGATTTGCCTTTGTTTTGCACAGACCTTTCAGCAAACTCTTGCCTCCAGCTTCACCATAGCATATAGTGAAGAGCTGCTTTTCAACCCATTCCAGTTTCTCCTCTCTCTAGTGATATTACACGGCAATATTTAAACCCATTCAGCCAATCCTCAAAAAGCAGCAGCAGCTTATCAGCTTTAAAATTTTCCTCCCAATCATAAACAGCAGTGTGAGCAAAACTGGAAGTTGTAGGACCAGACAAAATCCTTGCTACACGCTCTCTCTCCATGTTGTGTTTGGATGTGAAAGCAGCAATTCAAAATTAGAGAAATCATTACATAAAACTGGGGGAAAGGATAGGTGGGAGGCAATGTACACATGTACATAATTGATAAGGAAATGTAGGACAATGGAATAAGACTGCCTAGAGAGGTTGTGGAAGCTCCTTCACTGGAGGCTTTCAGAAGGAGGCTGGATAGCCAGCTGTCCTGGATGGTTTAGACACAACAAATCCTGCATCTAGGCAGGGGGTTAGACAAGATGACCCTTGCGGTCCCTCTAACTCTATGGTTCTAGGATTCTATGAAATGTGGAACATAGGAGTGGAAGAGACCTTCTGGGTCATAGAGTCCAGGCCCTGCCATTGCAAACAGTCCCATCACATAATCCTCTTAATAAGTTTATCTAGCTTTTCATTAAAATGAGTTAGCTTGTTTGCCCCCACTGCTTCTGTTTGGAGGCTGTTTCAGGACCTCACTTGATGGCTGGAATTTACAAAAGGGTTTCTAACCTAATTTACTTATGACCAGTTTATACCCATTTGTCCTTCTGCCAACGTGATCCCTTAGTTTAAATAGCTCTTCTTCCCCCCCGGTGTTCACTCCTTGATGTATTTATAGAGCGCAATCATATCCCCTCTCAGCCTTTGTTTTGCTAAGCTCTCAGGGCTTGTCCCCACAGGGCATCAGTATACACTAGAGGGGTGTGTTTGCTAAAGTTTACCATCATGTTGCACACTGACTGGTCCACGTAGACCCTGCTGGACCAAGCTCAACATTCCCCAGTGAGCATTAAAATAGTCCTGTTGCACCAGCAGGGTCTGCACGGGCCAGTTAGGGCACAACACATTTGCTGCCTTGTGTAGACAAGCCCTCAGTTTCCTTTTGTAAGTTAGGCTGTCTGTTCCTGAAATGATCCTAGCAGCCGTTCTCTGCTCCTGTTCTAGAATGGGGTGATGGCCAGAACTGCACACACTATTCCCAATGAGGTCTCATCAGTGCCTTGTTACAATGGTGTTAATACTTGCCTAATACAGCCTAGGGACACATTTGCCATTTTTACAGTCGCATCACATTGGTGGCTCATAGTCATCACGTGATAGAACTGGGTGCATGAGTCGTTCTCCTCCACTGTCATTTCCAATTGATAAGCCCCCAGTTTATTGCAGACATTCTTGTTGTTGGTCCCTAAGTGCACTTTGTACTGTTATACTTCATCCCATTCTATCATCCCAGTCCTCAAGGTCATCCTTCCTGTAGAATATCCCAATCCTCTGCTCTGTTGCCGATGCCTCCCGACATTGTGTCATCCGAAAACTTTGTTAGCACACTCCTGCTTTTTCTGCCAAGGTTAATAATGAAAATATTAAATAAGATCCGTCCCAAGACCGAACCTTAGGGAGCTCCATCAGCCACTTTCGTCCAGTTTGATAGCTCTCCTTTCAGCACAACCTGTTGTTGTCTCCCCTTTCGCCAGTTCCTTTCCCACCTTACAATGCCTGTACTAACACCATCTTCTCCAGTTTAACTAAATTCCCATTTGGCACTGTGTCATTCTTTACCAAAGTCCAGATAAATAAGATCTGCAGCATTTCCCTTGACTAAGAAATCAGTAATCTAATCAAAGAAAGACATCGACTTAGTCTGGAACAATCTATTTTTGGTAAACCCATGTTGCATTGTAGCCCATTTTCGTTTTACTTCGGTGTCTTTATTCTTTGTTTCAGTATTAGTTTGAAAGCCTTGCATACTGTTGTGTTCAGACTAATGGGTTGGTAGTTGCCCAGATCACGTTTTTTTCCCTTTTCTAATTGTAGGAGCCAAGTTTGCTATTCTCCAGTCATCCTTCTTATTGGGGTTGCAATGTCATGTGCCTGTTCTTCCCATATTCTGGGATGGAGATTATCCAGTGCCCCCAATTTGAGCACAGTGAGGTCTTGGAGTTTTGCTTCCATCTTGGATGTGGTCATTTTCATTTTAATACACTAATTCCTAAGAGCCATCCTGCCTTTGCCCATGTGTTATAGATTATGTTTATTGAAGTCTGGGGGCTAGATTCACAAAGAAACTTAGCTGCTATGATACCTGTAGCCACACCTAACTTGTAGATGCCTAGAAAATCACTGAGTTCCGTGCTATGCTCTGTATATAGTAGAACCCCATTTATCCAAGCCTCCATTATCTTGCTCTCCATATTAACCGAACGACCAGTGCACACAAGTCCAGAAGCAGGTGATCTTTCCTGGGACCAGTAGATGGCACTGCAGCCTTTCCCATTCTCTGGATTATCTGCATATTTTGATTATCCTATCTGGCCCCGCTCTCAGATTGATTGGATAAATGAGGTTCTGCTGTACAATGAATGGGGAGGGGACAGTGCCTCAGAATGAGTCACAAAAGCCAGCATGGTAGATGGCTCCCTGTTTAAAGTAGCCAATAAGAGATGCCAAGCCAAGGGGTGTGTGCTAAGCCCCGCCCCTCTCTTGGAAATAGGTGCATCCCTCTGATTCTCAGCTGTAAACCCTCTCTTGGCCTTAGGCACCTATGTTGTTTTAGCTCAGTGGTTAGGGTACTCACCCAAGAAGTGGGGAACCACTGGTTCAAGTCCCCACTCCACCTGAGGGGAAGAAGGAGTTTGAACCACCTACTACCTGAGTGCTCTAACCGCTGAGCTATGGGATAGTCTGAGGTGAGGCTTCCTCCGTCTCTCCTTTTGCAGCTGTCCTAAATAATGAAAGAATTATTGGGCCAGAGAGAGAGCAAGTGAGAGTGACTCTACAGTCTGGAAATTGGAGTGCTCATCTAAAGGTGGGAGACCCAGAATCCAGACCCCCACTTCAATGGCTTTTAAAAAGATTATATAGCCACAGTGGAACAGCTTTAAGAGGAGAGATCAAGAGAGCCCTGTCACAGATCCACAGGACCACTGCTATGCCCCAGCTGTTAAACAGCATCTTGGAGGAGCCCCTTCAGTGTGCCAGACCCCCAAGGGGCCTCACTATTCCTTAAGGGTAGGCATCACAGCCTCACTGCCTCCGAGACACTGTCTCTGGGCTCCAGCCCTCCTGCTTCATGGCATGAGCTCTGCCCAGGGAGTCCAATAGAACTTGTGTCAGCATATAGGCCTGTTTGTTAGCCTGAGATAGAATTTTGGATTTGATTTTTGATACTCTTATATCCTTACTAATATGTGTGACCAAAACACTGTGTGGCATTTCCCACAGCCAGATGGGGCTTTTAGTACAATGAGAAAAGATAAGGAATAGAGCTAAAGTGTTACTGGATATGATGGTAGTGTAATATACGAGCATACACTGGAAGGCTGCTTGGCTCATCTCTCAAGCCGAGGTCAAGCAACCAGCCAGGAGGGGTAAAGGGGGTTGGGGGGGAATATAAGAAACAATTAAAGCCAAGGAGATGCCTGTCCCTGACTGAAGCACAACCTCACTCCTTACCCCTCCCATGGCATACAAAAGAGGTGGTACCGATGCCCCCAGACTCACAACCCTCTAAAACAGAACATAACCATAAATTGTAAGGGGTGGGACTAAGGGTGGGCACGGCAGGGGAGAACAGGGACACTGGGAAAAAGGTTCTGTGGCATCACAGCTATGGATATGCTTGCTTGAAACTAACCTCAATAAACAGTGCATTGTCTGTGGGGACTTCCGGTCTTCTGCTTTCTGCCTGCATGACAAGAAGGAGGAGTGGGGGAGGGGTGAAGGGAAAGCCCCTAACAACTTGTATGCTCTTCAGGGACTAATGCACATCAGCAAGTATTTGCGGTGACACCAAGCAGTGTTTTCAAAACAGAGTAGGCTTGATTAGTCAAGTGGAACACAACACTTGCAATCCTGAGGTTAGCACAGAGAAATGAAGGTTAAAACGTAGTCCATCAGGCCCTAGAATACTCCATCAGCCAAGCTGTAGTGGATTCCATCTCAGGCTCTGTCCCTCTGACTTCTTTCTCAGCCCCAGGTTGGAGCACCAACTTCTTCCAGCCTTTATCCGCTGCAGGTCACCTCCCAGTCCTTTGTCTCCAGGCAGGGTTGTGCTGAGTTCACAACCACGTTAGCTGGAGCTTCCCACTGTCCAGTGTCAATTCTTCAGTCCTCGGGGCTTCCATTGTTCCTCTGGACCCCCTGTTTGGTTTGGATTGGTTTCAACCAGTTCCTTAATGACCCACTAACCCACACTTCATGTCCTGTGCTGCCCCCAGGAGCAGACTTAACCATTTTTCCTCCACTGGGTGGCAATGCAAAGTACAGAGGGAAATTGAGGCACACATGGGCATCATAAAATATTCCAGAAAATTCCCACTTTGTCACCCCCTCTTCCCCATCATAATATCCCATAGCTTGGTAGCTGGGCACCCACTTGCTTAGTGTCAGATCACCATTCAAATCCCTTTGTCTCTTCAGACTGAGTGAAGACTTGAAGGGGAAGGGTCTCCCACATCCCAGGTAAATACCCTAACTACTGGGCTAAAAGTTATGAGGGAGGGCCTCCCCCACTGGCTGTTTGGTATAAGCATGCCTACTGGGACCCGATCTGGTAGACAAGCTCTGAGCCCACTTATTGGATCTGGCCCTGCAGGCTTAGCTTCCTGCAGTTTGTGTATCAGGTACCCAGATGCATGGTGTGGAGCAGCAGCGCACATGCTCAGAGGCAGAACCGTAGGCACCCAGGGAACTTCTACTGTCAAAATGTAGGCACTGAAGGTCTTTAGGCTCCTACAGGGTTCAGGGACAGCTGAGCAAGGGTTTTGTGAATCCCAGTGAGGCCTGATTCTGGGATTTAGGCATCTCACATGTCAGGTAGGCGCCTGTATCCTTTTGGCACTCTAGCCCTGAGCAGTCATTTAGTTTTGCGGTCATAACTAGATTATTTTAAATCTGTACCTCCATCCTCACCTCAGAAGCTAAAGGTACCTTTGGCTAATAGGACTAAGAACAAAATGAAGGATTTAAAATATATATATATAAAATCAGAAACAAAAGGAACTTTAACAATATTATAGGTCATTTCTTCAAATGTTACATGGAGGTGGTAAAATGGTCAATGATGTATAAAACCAGAAGTGTTCAACGTCTGTGTTTGGAACTAAATTCTTTTTTCAGTGGTAGAAAAAGAGGATGTTAAACAGCCTCTACTTACGTTAATTATTTTTAAATCAGCAGGTCCAGATAACTTTCAACTGAGTTACAATACAGTTGGTCAAGGAGGTCTCTGAAATAGTGGTGTAATTTCTATAAAAAATCTTGGAACACTGGGGACATTCCAGAGGACTGTAATAATGCCAATGTGGTGCCAATATTTAAAGAGGTTAAATGAAGACAAGCTGAGGAATCATAGGGCTTTATAAAGGAAATACTGGAAAGTCTTCAGAGAAGAACTACAGGAATGATTCAAAGTTCAGAAACAACATTCTATGTACAAGAAGGGAGCCCAATCCATTTAGTTAATCAAATAATTGTTATTTGATCTTGGTCTACAATTATCTACCCAGGAGAAAGATACCGGATACTAGCGGGCTCTCTAAACTAGCAGACAGAGGCAGCACAAGATCCACTGGCTGGAAGTTGAAGATGGTAAAATAGAAACTGAAAATTTTCAATTGTGTAATTAACCATTGGCATTGATTACTGAGGACATGGTGGATTCTCCCTAACACAGTCTGTACATCACAATTGGATGTCTTTCAGAAAGATAAGCTATTTGGAACAGGGACCATCTTTGTGTTCTGTGTTTGCACCCATCAGGTCCTGGTCCATGATTACACTCCCAGGTGCTAGAACAATAATAGTAACTGTACAGTCTAGCTCATCCACGAGTCACTGGGTTTGATGCAAGAATTGAACTGGGTGATGGTCTCTGGCCTGTGTTCAAGTTGCAGTGGGGGAGGTTTAGATTTGGATATTAGGAAAAAAATTTTCACTAAGAGGGTGGTGAAACACTGGAATGCGTTACCTAGGGAGGTGGTAGAATCTCCTTCCTTAGAGGTTTTTAAGGTCAGGCTTGACAAAGCCCTGGCTGGGATGATTTAACTGGGAATTGGTCCTGCTTCGAGCAGGGGGTTGGACTAGATGACCTTCAGGGGTCCCTTCCAACCCTGATATTCTATGATTCTATGACCCATGCCTGCTGATAGTGGGGGGGCAGGGTGAGGACACATGACTCCACATGCCCCCACATGTAGCCTCTGCCTGTGTTCTGCAGGTGGTCAGACTAGATAATCATAGTGAACCTATGTCTAGTGGAGTGTAAACACAATAGCATCTAAGCAAAAGAGCAGACGGATGTGAGGAACATGCAAATACACAGCTTGCTAGGTAGTGAGGGGGTTGGAACCAACTCCATGAACAAGTAGGCTGTTAAACAATCTTTACATTTTCTGCTACCGACAGGAATTTGGCAAACTTTCTCTGACAGTGAAGCAGTGAGCTAGCGAGCAGGAAGAAGGTGCCCAAAGAGCAGTTTGTTAAATCAGCGGCCAAGCTTTGATCAGTCATTAGCATCAACATGGTGGTTGAATTAACTCTAAGATGGAAAGGGGGAGGTACGTGAATAGATTCATGACAGATGTGTAACTGTGACAACAGCTGTGTGTTAAAATGCCTTTAACACCCACTTTCCATTCCTCTCGTCTTTTTAAAAGCTGCATTACAGAGACCTCTGGTCAGCTGGCTGTGAAACACATTCCGTCTGCAGCAACAGAGCTGATAAAACTGCTTTAAATCCTGTTTAGAATTTCCCAAAGCTTTTTCTGCTGTCTTGTAACCCACAGTGATTCATTAGCCCGGTCCACCCCATGAACAATACGTCCTAGCCAGCATTTCTGGAATTGACTTTCCACTTTGTGAGACAGACTTTCTTTGGTGGGTTTTTTTTCAGCATGTGGCCATGATGATTTCTCCTGGTTTTTTTTTCTCCTTTGTTATTCCATTTTCTTCATCCTCCTCTTTTGCCTTAGTGCATGAAAGCCACTGGCTCAGACACCTTATCCTTAATCCGTAGGCTGCAGCAACGATCAGATCTCAGTGCTTAGCCTTGTCAGCATAGGCTGATGGCAACCTAATCTATGTTACATCTTCCCATACACTTAAACCAACTACACACTCTTCAGGCAGATTTAAAATATTGGAGAAAACCTTTTGCTCTAGTTACAGGACTAGCTGAATTTCTGTCCCATTTCTGGTCTGAGTGTATCCCTCAGGTCTTCCGCTTGTGCCCTTACCTGTCTCAAGCTAGAACCATGAGATTTTCCACTCTTAGGGCATGGCTACACTTGCAGATGTAGAGCACTGTGAGTTAAACCCGCCTTCGTACAGCGCTGTAGGGAATGCGCTGCAGTCTGTCCACACTGACAGCTGGAAGCGCACTGGTGTGGCTGCATTTGCGGCACTTGCAGTGGCATTGGGAGCGGTGGATTGTGGGCAGCTATCCCACAGAGCAACTCTTCCCATTCTGGCGCTGTGGTTTGTGGGAAGGGGGCGGGGAGCGTGGGGCATTTTGGGTCCTGTCCCAATGCCCCATGATGCAGCGGTTCACATCCCAGCAATCCCTTTGCTTCTGTCCACATTTGGCGCCATCTTTCAACGGTTTTTGTACTGCGCGCTCTGTCTTCCCTTTCGGTCTGCGGGAATGGAGCCCCAACTGCTGAGGAATATGCTGACAAGTCTTGCCAGTGCATCACGTTTGGCAGTCAAGTTATTCCTTAAGATCCAAAGTGACAGTGAGGGCTCCGACGATGATATCGACTCAAGTAATGCAAACGACACAAGTTTGCTAGTGGCATTCACAGACATGCTCACCACCGTGGAACACCGCTTTGGGGCTTGGGAAACAAGCACCAAGTGGTGGGATCACATCGTCATGCAAGTCGGGGATGATGAGCAGTGGCTGCAGAACTTTCGGATGAGAAAAGCCACTTTCATGGGACTGTGTGAGGCGCTCGCCCCCACCCTGCGGCGCAAGGACATGAGATTGGGAGCTGTCCTGACGGTGGAGAAGCAGGTGGCTATTGCAATTTGGAAGCTGGCAACTCCAGACAGCTACCGATTGATCGCTAACCAGTTTGGAGTGGGAAAGTTGACCGTTGGAATCGTGTTGATGCAAGTTTGCAGGTCTATTAATCGCATCCTGCTCAGAAGAACCGTGACTCCGGGTAACGTGCATGACACTGTGGCTGGCTTTGCACAAATGGGTTTCCCTAACTGTGGAGGGGCAATAGATGGGACGCATATTCCAATTCTGGCACCAGCCCACCTAGCCTCCGAGTACATTAATCGGAAGGGCTATTTCTCTATAGTTATCCAGGTGCTTGTGGATCACCATGGGCATTAACATTAACGCAGGTTGGCCCGGAAAGGTGCATAACGCACGCATCTTTTGTAACACTGGCCTGTTCAGAAAGCTGCAAGCTGGGACTTTTTTCCCAGACCAGAAGATCACCGTAGTGGAAGTTGAAATGCCCATTGTTATCCTTGGAAACTCTGCTTACTCTTTGATGCCATGGCTCATGAAACCCTACACAGGGAGTCTTGACAGCAGCAATGAGTGGTTCAACAACAGGCTGAGCCACTGCAGAATGACTGTGGAGTGTGCTTTTGGCCATTTAAAGGGTCGCTGGCGCTGTCTGTATGGGAAGCTGGACCTGTCTGATAACAGCATCTCTGCAGTTATATCCGTGTGCTGTACCCTGCGTAACATTTGTGAAGGGAAGGGTGAAAGATTCACTCAGACATGGAACTCGGAGGTTCAACACCTGGAGGCTGAATTTGAACAGCCAGAAAGCAGGGCTATTAGAGGGGACCAGGACGGGGCTGCAAGGATTAGAGATGCCTTGAGGGAGCAATTTGAGGGAGCAATTTTGAAAAGCCAACAGTAACATTTGGTGTGGTGCCCTCCATGGGAGTGAAGTGCGATAGGAATCTGTGTTTGCTACATATGATACACTGACTAGCAGTGCCTGTTGCTTTCCTGGGCTAAGGTTTCTTTTACGTTATGCAATAATAAAGAATGTTTTCAAAGCCAAAAAATCAATTTATTGAAAAGAAACACAACACAACTGCTTGGGAAACACAAAGGTCAAGGGGGTGGGGTGGGTTGGGGTGGGGAACGGTACAATCACAGATTTGCATATGTCCTGTCTGGAGTGCTGTACAATGAGTACTGCACTTCAGGATGGCTATACTGCAAGGTGATGGGGGTTGAGTACAGTGGGTAAGGGTCATAGTTTTCAGGGCTGGGTGGTGAAGCTATGGGTGTCGGAGGCAACGGGTGGTGGTAAGAACCCGGATGCTGGGGAAAGTGGTTTGGAGGTGATATGGTGGCACAAGGGAAAGAGTTTTGGGACAAGGGCTGCAGTGGGGGGCGGGCATGGTAGTGCTCCACCTGCATGGCTATGAGCACGTGGATCTAGTCCGGTTGGTGCTCCATGATGCTTATCAGCCTCTCTGTGCTTCGGTACTGGTGATCCGCATTCTGCTGGCGGACTCTCCTTTCACTCTCCTGCCACTCCTGCACTTTTTTATTTTCATTAGTTGAATGCTGCATGTCCTTTTCGCTTCTACATGGCCTCTTCCTGATTCTTTGCAGCCTCTTGGCCGTTGATAGCACAGATGGCTGAGATCTCAAGGTTGCATCTGTAAAGGCAAAATGCAACACTTAACAGAGGCAGCATTGCACCAGACAGAGCAATGATTCCCCTGTACTCAAGGGCAAGCACAGTCTACATAATAGCATAATTTGCCTGTCCCAAAGTGAGCGCACATAACCCACGGGAGCCCCAAAATGGTGGAAAGCTAAGGGTCAAGTGTGTTTCACACTTGATTGTTTCACGGCTGTTCTGTCCTCTGGGTTTCTATGCCTTGGGGAGAGCCAACAGCAGCAGGGGGCCCCTATACTGAACACTGTCCCCGCATTTTCCACAGGAGTTCATCCTGGAAAATATCTCGCTGCTTGAGGGTGACCAGGGAAGCAAGGGAGGGTCTTCTACTGCAATGCAGCTTCTGCCCGGGCCCGTATGCAGCTTGCCTGTGTGCAGCAATGGTCCCCCTGCCCCTCACGGCACAGTGGCATGGACAAGTTAGCCTTACTGGGACAAGGAACACAGTGGCTCTCCCAAGAAACCTGCACAAGCGCATTACCCAAGTTCTGGCTGAGACCTTTGAAGAGATCACTGAGGCCAATTACCGCGATGTGAGAGCACGTCAACGCCCTATTCTGCATCTAGGCATGCTTGTAGCCCTAACCCTCCTCACCCCAACAGCCCGCACCAAATAACTTCCTTCCCAAAATAAAAGCCGCTTACTGGGAACCTCTTCTGGTGTTTGTCCTTCCCCAAGCACCGGCCGCCGTGACTGGCTACCTTCCTCCTGGATTGAGAACAGCTCCTGGGTGCACGCATCTAGGGATTCCAGGGTGTCTTCCTCTGCTGGAGCACCCTCGCTCCCACTTTGCTGCTCCTCCTCCTCCTCCTGCCTTGTTGCAGTGGCCTCTGAGGTGTCCATGGTGGTACTCGGCATGGAGGTGGGGTCGCCCCCAAGTATCGCATCCAGCTCTTTGTAGAAACAGCAGGTCGTGGGAGCAGCACCAGATGAGCGGGTTGCCTCGCGGGCTTTGCGGTAGGCATTCTGCAGCTCCTTCACTTTAATCCTGCACTGCAGTGCATCCCGGTCATGGCCCCTTTCCAGCAGGGCCCGTGATATCTGCCCGAAGATATCATAATTCCTACAGCTGGAGCGCAGCTAGGGCTGGACAGCTTCCTTCCCCCAAAAACTGATGAGGTCCAGCACCTCGCCATTGCTCCATACTGGGGCTTGCCTGGGCGCATGGAGGCATGGTCACCTGGAAAGATTCGCTGAGAGCACTCCACGCCTGGCTGAGCAAACAGGAAGGGGATTTTCAAAATTCCCAGCAAATTTAAAGGGCGGGTCTGATGGTTGGTCACCTGAGGGCAGGGCAGTAGAGTTCAAAGTGATGACCAGAGTGGCTAGCACAGGCATTGTGGGGCACTTCTGGAGGCCGATCACAGCACAATAACATACCAGGGCGTCCACACTAGTGCCACAGCGCTCCAGCGGTGGCGCAGCAAACGTTAATCCACTCACCGAGGTGGAGACCAGCCACGCTGTACGTGCCTTGCCAGTGTGGACGGGGCGTGAACTAGGGCGCCCGGGGCTCCTTTATTGCGCTGTAACTCGCAAGTGTAGCCAAGCCCTTAGAAGTGAAGCTGGGGTACAGTGCTCTGTGTGTCAACTGCTTATTACCCCCACAGGTCTGAGTTTTTCCCTTCAGGAGTCTGTGAGCAGAGGTAGATAGTGACCAAACCACCTTCCTAAAACAACAGTATTGCTTATTTAACAGTAGGAACAGAGCATTAGAGAGAGGGAGGAAAAACTAAATCAAACAGTGTACACAGCTGTCTGTCTTACCTAGGGTTGCCAACCCTCCTGGACTGGCCAGGAGTCTCCTGGAATCAGAATCGATCTCCTGGTGGCTACTGAAACCAATCCAGGAGGGGGGATGGAGTGAGTGGGGGCCAGGGCCTCAGAGAAGGGGTGGGGCAGGACAAGGGTATTTGGGTTTGTGCAGTTAGCCAGTTGGCTCTGCTAAAAGTCTGGTAGGGGGCGCAGTGGGGCTAAGGCAGGATCCCTACCTGTCCTGGCTCCTCATAGCTCCAAGAAGAGACCAGCATGTCAGTCTGGCTCCTAGGTACAGGGATGGCCAGGGAGTCTCTAAAAGAAAAGGAGGACTTGTGGCACCTTAGCGACTAACCAATTTATTTGAGCATAAGCTTTTGTGAGTTACAGCTCACTTCATCGGAACACTTCATCCGATGAAGTGAGCTGTAGCTCACGAAAGCTTATGCTCAAATAAATTGGTTAGTCTCTAAGGTGCCACAAGTCCTCCTTTTCTTTTTGCGAATACAGACTAACACGGCTGCTACTCTGAAACCAGGGAGTCTCTGCGCACTGCCCTTGCCCCGCAAGTGCCAACTCCGCAGCTCCCATTGGCTGGGAATTGAGGCCAATGGGAGCTATATGGGTGCTGTCTGCAGGCAGGGGCAGTGTGCCGAGCCCCCTGGCCCCTCTGCCTAGGAGCCAGACAGACATGCCAGTTGCTTCCAGGAGCCAAGTGGAGCCAGGGCAGGCATGGAGCCTGCCTTAGCCACGTTGCACCACCGGCCGGGAGCTGCCTGAGGTAAGGGAGGTAAGTGCCAGCCAGAGCCCACACCCCTCACCTCCTCCCATACCCTAATCCCCTGCCCCAGCCCTGAGCCCCCTCCCTCACCCAAACTCCCTCCTAGAGCCCTGTCAAGGTTCCTTCCCCACTCTGAACTCGAGGGTTCAGATGTGGGGACCTGCATGAAAAACCCCCTACGCTTATTTTTACCAGCTTAGGTTAAAACTTCCCCAAGGTACAAACTATTTTACCTTTTGTCCCTGGACTTTATTGCTGCCCCACCAAGTGTCTAACAAAATATAACCGGGAAAGAGCCCACTTGGAAACGTCTTTCCCCCCAAAATCCCCCCAAGCCCTACAGCCCCTTTCCTGGGGAAGCCTTGATAAAAATTCTCACCAATTTGCATAGGTGAACACAGACCCAAACCCTTGGATCTTAAGAACAATGAAAAAGCAATCAGGTTCTTAAAAGAAGAATTTTAATTAAAGAAAAAGTAAAAGAATCACCTCTGTAGAATCAGGATGGTAAATACCTTACAGGGTAATCAGATTCAAACATAGAGAATCCCTCAAGGCAAAACCTTAAACTACAAAAAGACACAAAAACAGGAATATCCATTCCATTCAGCACAACTTATCTTATCAGCCATTTAAACAAAACAGAATCTAATGCATATCTAACTAGATTGCTTATTAACCCTTTACAGGAGTTCTGACCTGCATTCCTGCTCTGGTCCCTGAAAAAGCAACACACAGACAGAGAGAACCCTTTGTTTCCCCCCTCCCCTCCACTTTGAAAGTATCTTGTCTTCTCATTGGTCATTTTGGTCAGGTACCAGCGAGGTTATCTTTAGCTTCTTAACTCTTTACAGGTGAAAACTTTTTTTTCCTCTGGCCAGGAGGGATTTAAAGGTGTTTACCCTTCCCTTTATATTTATGACAAGTCCACACCCCCTCCTACACCCCAACCCCCTACCCCAGGCTCAGCCAGGAGCCCCCTCCCACACTCTGAACCCCTGTCCCAGCCCTGTGAAAGTGAATGAGGGTGGGAGAGAATGAGCGACAGAGGGAGGGAGAATGGAGTGAGTCAGGGGCAGGGCCTCAGGGAAGGGGTGGGGCAGGGCAAGGGTGTTTGGGTTTGTGCAATTAGGCAGTTGGCAACCCTAATTTACCTAGAGTCCTGCCATCCTCCAATGATGACCTAAGAAACCCTAGCTTTTTCAGACCCCCCCCCCCACCCAGCAGGCTGCTGGGTCTGAGTTTGGTTTGGTTGGTTCTCCCGAGAGAGTCCTTTCTAAATCCCAGCCCAAGTTCTTTCTCTCCTGTGTTTTAGTTTGCCTTGGTTGTTCCTAGGCAAAATCATCAAAGCTAAAGTTTTGGCACTGTCCCTTAACAATGCTTCAATGTTTGACAGGCGACTATCTGGTGCCACTCTTCTCCTTCCTGCCTCTACTTCAGATAGACCCCTATGGGGTCAACCCATCCAATCAAACAAGAAACACCATTCCAATAGTCAGACCAACATACAATATTCCCTGATTTACAGGGCAGCTCCATATCTGTCCCTCTTGTATTCAGTAGCCTCAGGCTTTTTCCATACCTCCTGCCCTTCCAGACCAGGAACCAAACCACTTTTCATAATTCAGGGAGTTTCCCAATAGGAACATGGGGGAGATGTATACATTGAGGGCTGGCTACACGTGCAAGTTGGAGCACATTAAATCAGCCCTGGGTGCCCTAATTCCTGAGGGGTCCTCACTGGCAAGGCACGTAGAGCGCCTGGACTCTGCAGCAGGAGCGCTCCTGGTAATCCACCTCCACCAGAAGCATAAAGCTTGCTGCGCCCTGGCTGAAACACCTGGGTGTCAGTGTGGATGACGTGTTGCATTACTCGGCTGTGATTGGCCTCCAGAAACATCCCATAATCCCCTGAAGTCAAGTGGCCACTCTGGTCATGGTTTTGACCTCGGCTACAGGCATGGGCATATCCCCTTTCACAGCTCCCTTTCTGACAACCGGCTGCTTATCTGCTCCGAGACAAAGAAACCATCACTGTGGAATGATGCTGCTGCCGAGGCAGGCCTGGGGGGGGGTGGGGAGCTGATGTCAGGGTTTCCCCCTGCTGCTGTCTGAACTTACAAGACAGCCTGCTGACACACTCTGCCCCCCAAAACACACCGTCTCTCCCTGCACATACACACAACACACTCCCTGTCACACTCTACCCAACCCCCATTTGAAAAACACGCTGCAGCCATTTGCACACTGGGATGGCTACCACAATGCACTGCTCTCTGTGGCTTTGCAAAAGCTGCTAACGTGGCCACACCACTGCGCTTGCAGCTGACAGTGTAAACACACGGCAGCGCTTTCCCTGCTGGGTCTCCGAAGGTTGGTTTAACTCCCAGCGCTCTACATCTGCAAGTGTAGCCAAGCCCTTACATAAGTGTGTTTGAGTCTGTCCGTGTGCATCTCGCCTTTCCCTCTTGTTAGTTTCTTTGCTTGTGTGGATGTTTACATTTCTTACTTACACTTTCTTGAATTTTCTTATGTCCATAGACTCAGGCTTCTTTTCCCTCAGAAATATTTGCTCTTGGGACAGATTGAGTCAAAGGGAAACCACTATACTTCTCATTTACTTTCTCTCCTTTTCCCCTGGTTTAACTCTGCAGGGCAATCATGGTAGATGATTGGCTCCGCCTAGACCCCATCTGACTTCCACCTGCTTGCTGCAAATACATGAAGTGCACTTAAACATCGTAACCTACCCCTGAGCCAGGGAATTCGTACTCCTTGCCAAGAAACCTTATACACACATATTAGCTGCATTAAATATTTGCAGCAAGAACAGGATCTCTATTATTTAAAGGACCTTGGCATTCCATGGCATTAGCAATAGGTTGCATTGGACCTGGGGATTATTGTCTTTATTTCAAGGTGAAGTAATGGCTTAGAAACAACTACAAAAGGAGACTTTCTGTTAGCTGGAGTAATAGTTGCAGACTCTGCTCCTGCACCTCTGACTGGAGACAAGGACACAAAATAGACATTGAAGTCTACAGTTATAATTTAATAGATTCTATAATATAAGGGGACAATTGCTATTTGAGACTAAGGACTGGTTGCTGAGCACCTGCAATCACATTGTCTCACTGAAATAAAACTTCAAGTGCACAGCACCACTCAGAATCTAGCCCTCTGATTTTAAAATTCTGCATGTAAAAACCCTGGCCCAAATTCTGTGATCTATATTCATAGATTCCAAGACTCGAGGGGACCATTGTGATAATTTATTCTGAGTTCCTGTATAATACAGGGCAGAGAACTGCCCCAAAATAATTCCTCGAGCAGAGCTTTTAGAAAAACATCCACATTTGATGTAAAAATGGTCAGTGATGGAGAATCCACCATGGCCCTTGGTAAATTGTTCCAATGGTTAATTACCCTCTCTGTCCAAAACATATACCTTATTTCCAGTCTGAATGTGTCTAGCTTCAGCTGTAAGCTTGTGGATTGTTATACTTTTTTCTGCTCCATTGAGGAGCCCATTATTAAATATCTGTTCCCCCCCTAGATACTTATAGACTGTCATGCCTTAACCTTCTCTTCGTCTCAAAGAGTTCAATCTATTTAGTTTAACTATCACTGTTAGACATCGTTTCTATTTCTTTAATCATTCTCGTGCCTCTTCTCTGAACCATCTCCAATTTATCAACATCCTTCTTAAATACTGGGCAGCAAAACTGGACACAGGAGTCCAGCAGTGGTCACACCAGTGCCAAATACAAACATAAAATAACCTGTCTACTCCCTCTCAAGATTCTCCTGTTCATGCATTCAAGGACTGCATTTGCATCACTTTGGGAGCTCATGTTCAGCTGCCATGACCCCCAATCTTTTTTCAGAGTCACTGCTTCCCAGGATAGAGTCCCCCATCCTGAAAGTATGGCCTGCAGTCTTTGTTCCTAGATGCATACATTAACATTAAGTCATGTTGAAATGCATATTGTTTGTTTGCACCCAGTTTACCAAGAAATCCAGATCACTCTGAATTAGTGACCTGTCCTCTCCATTATTTTCTGCTACTCCAATTTTTGTTATCTCAAACTTTCAGTGGTGGTTTTATTTTCTTCCAGGTCATTGATAAAAATGTTAAATAGCCAAGAACTGATCCCTGAAGGACCCCTCTGTAAATACACCCGCTTAATGATAATTCCCCGTTTACAATTACATTTTGAGACCTATCATTTATCCAGTTTTTAATCCATTAATGTGTGGAATTGTATATGGGAATTGTATATTCTAGTTTTCTAATCAGAATATTGTATGGTACCAAACTGAACACCTTACAGCAATACTATTATCTTTATCAACCAAACCTGGAATCATCAGAAAAATATCAAGTTAGTTTGACAGAATCTGTTTTCCATAAACCCATGTTGAGATGCATTAATTACATTACCCTCCTTTAACTCTTTATTGACTCCTGTATCAGCTGCTTCATTATCTTGCCTGGGATCAATATTAAGCTGATAGGTCTGTATTACCCAGGCCATTTCATTTACCCTTTTTGAAAATTGGCATAACATTAGCTTTCTTTCAGTCTTCTGGAACTTCATAGAATCATAGACTATCAGGATTGGAAGGGATCTTAGGAGGTCATCTAGTCCAACCCCCTGCTCAAAGCAGGACCAACCCCAACTAAATCATCCCAGCCAGGGCTTTGTCAAGCTTGACCTTAAAAACCTCAAAGGAAGGAGATTCCACCTCCTCCCTAGGTAACCTATTCCAGTGCTTCATCACCCTCCTAGTGAAAACGTTTTTCCTAATATCCAACCTAAATCTCCCCTACTGCAACTTGAGACCATTACTCCTTGTTCTATCATCTGGTACCACTGAGAACAGTCCAGATCCATCCTCTTTGGAACCCCCTTTCAGGTCGTTGAAAGCAGCTATCAAATCTCCCCCTCATTCTTCTCTTCTGCAGACTAAACAATCCCAGTTCCTTCAGCCTCTCTTCATAAATCATGTGTTCCAGTCCCCTAATCATTTTTGTTGCCCTCTGCTGGACACTTTCCAATTTTTCCACAGCCTTCTTGCACTGTGGGGCCCAAAACTGGACACAGTACTCCAGATGAGGCCTCACCAATGTCGAATAGAGGGGAATGATCTCGTCCCTCGATCTGCTGGTAATGCCCCTACTTATACAGCCCAAAATGTCATTAGCCTTCTTGGCAACAAGTGAACACTGTTGACTCATATCCAGCTTCTCATCCACTGTAACCCCTAGGTCCTTTTCTACAGAACTGCTGCCTAGCTGCTCAGTCCCTAGTCTATAGCAGTGCATGGGATTCTTTCATCCTAAGTGCAGGACTCTGCACTTCTCTTTATTGAACCTTTATTGAACCTGCCGAGACTCATCAAGCCCTCGGATCGCTACCCCTTCCTGCTTCTCCACGTGGGCACCAATGATACTGCCAAGAATGACCTTGAGCGGATCACTGCGGACTATGTGGCTCTACGAAGAAGGATAAAGGAGTTGGAGGCGCAAGTGGTGTTCTCGTCCATCCTCCCCGTGGAAGGAAAAGGTCTAGGTAGGGACCGTCAAATCGTTGAAGTCAACAAATGGCTACGCAGGTGGTGTCGGAGAGAAGGCTTTGGATTCTTTGACCATGGGATGGTGTTCCATGAAGGAGGAGTGCTGGGCAGAGACGGGCTCCATCTCACGAAGAAAGGGAAGAGCATCTTTGCCAGCAGGCTGGCTAACCTAGTGAGGAGGGCTTTAAACTAGGTTCACCGGGGGAAGGAGACCAAAGCCCAGAGGTAAGTGGGAAAGTGGGATACCGGGAGGAAGCACAGGCAGGAATGTCTGTGAGGGGAGGGCTACTGCCTCATACTGGGAATGAGGGGCGATCAACAGGTTATCTCAAGTGCTTATATACGAATGCACAAAGCCTTGGAAACAAGCAGGGGGAACTGGAGGTCCTGGTGATGTCAAGGAACTATGACGTGATCGGAATAACAGAGACTTGGTGGGATAACTCACATGACTGGAGTACTGTCATGGATGGATATAAACTGTTCAGGAAGGACAGGCAGGGCAGAAAAGGTGGGGGAGTAGCACTGTATGTAAGGGAGCAGTATGACTGCTCAGAGCTCCGGTACGAAACTGCAGAAAAACCTGAGTGTCTCTGGATTAAGTTTAGAAGTGTGTGCAACAAGAGTGATGTAGTGGTGGGAGTCTGCTATAGACCACTGGACCAGGGGGATGAGGTGGATGAGGCTTTCTTCCGGCAGCTCACGGAAGCTACTAGATCGCATGCCCTGATTCTCCTGGGTGACTTTAATTTTCCTGATATATGCTGGGAGAGCAATACAGCGGTGCATAGACAATCCAGGAAGTTTTTGGAAAGAGTAGGGGACAATTTCCTGGTGCAAGTGCTCGAGGAGCCAACTAGGGGGGGCGCTTTTCTTGACCTGCTGCTCACAAACCGGGTAGAATTAGTGGGGGAAGCAAAAGTGGATGGGAATCTGGGAGGCAGTGACCATGAGTTGGTTGAGTTCAGGATCCTGACGCAGGGAAGAAAGGTAAGCAGCAGGATACGGACCCTGGACTTCAGGAAAGCAGACTTCGACTCCCTCAGGGAACGGATGGCCAGGATCCCCTGGGGGACTAACTTGAAGGGGAAAGGAGTCCAGGAGAGCTGGCTGTATTTCAAGGAATCCCTGTTGAGGTTACAGGGACAAACCATCCCAATGAGTCGAAAGAATAGTAAATATGGCAGGCAACCAGCTTGGCTTAATGGTGAAATCCTAGCGGATCTTAAACATAAAAAAGAAGCTTACAAGAAGTGGAAGGTTGGACATATGACCAGGGAAGAGTATAAAAATATTGCTCAGGCATGTAGGAATCATATCAGGAGGGCCAAATCGCACCTGGAGCTGCAGCTAGCCAGAGATGTTAAGAGTAACAAGAAGGGTTTCTTCAGGTATGTTGGCAAGAAGAAGAAAGCCAAGGAAAGTGTGGGCCCCTTACTGAATGAGGGAGGCAACCTAGTGACAGAGGATGTGGAAAAAGCTAATGTGCTCAATGCTTTTTTTGCCTCTGTTTTCACTAACAAGGTCAGCTCCCAGACTGCTGCGCTGGGCATCACAAAATGGGGAAGAGATGGCCAGCCCTCTGTGGAGATAGAGGTGGTTAGGGACTATTTAGAAAAGCTGGACGTGCACAAGTCCATGGGGCCGGACGAGTTGCATCCGAGAGTGCTGAAGGAATTGGCGGCTGTGATTGCAGAGCCATTGGCCATTATCTTTGAAAACTCGTGGCGAACCGGGGAAGTCCCGGATGACTGGAAAAAGGCTAATGTAGTGCCCATCTTTAAAAAAGGGAAGAAGGAGGATCCTGGGAACTACAGGCCAGTCAGCCTCACCTCAATCCCTGGAAAAATCATGGAGCAGGTCCTCAAAGAATCAATCCTGAAGCACTTGCATGAGAGGAAAGTGATCAGGAACAGCCAGCATGGATTCACCAAGGGAAGGTCATGCCTGACTAATCTAATCGCCTTTTATGATGAGATTACTGGTTCTGTGGATGAAGGGAAAGCAGTGGACGTGTTGTTTCTTGACTTTAGCAAAGCTTTTGACACGGTCTCCCACAGTATTCTTGTCAGCAAGTTAAGGAAGTATGGGCTGGAAGAATGCACTATAAGGTGGGTAGAAAGCTGGCTAGATTGTCGGGCTCAACGGGTAGTGATCAATGGCTCCATGTCTAGTTGGCAGCCGGTATCAAGTGGAGTGCCCCAAGGGTCGGTCCCGGGGGCCGGTTTTGTTCAATATCTTCATAAATGATCTGGAGGATGGTGTGGATTGCACTCTCAGGAAATTTGCGGATGATACTAAACTGGGAGGAGTGGTAGATACGCTGGAGGGGAGGGATAGGATAGACAAATTGGAGGATTGGGCCAAAAGAAATCTGATGAGGTTCAATAAGGATAAGTGCAGGGTCCTGCACTTATGACGGAAGAACCCAATGCACAGCTACAGACTAGGGACCGAATGGCTAGGCAGCAGTTCTGCGGAAAAGGACCTAGGGGTGACAGTGGACAAGAAGCTGGATATGAGTCAGCAGTGTGCCCTTGTTGCCAAGAAGGCCAATGGCATTTTAGGATGTATAAGTAGGGGCATAGCGAGCAGATCGAGGGACGTGATCGTCCCCCTCTATTCGACATTGGTGAGGCCTCATCTGGAGTACTGTGTCCAGTTTTGGGCCCCACACTTCAAGAAGGATGTGGATAAATTGGAGAGAGTCCAGCAAAGGGCAACAAAAATGATTAGGGGTCTGGAACACATGAGTTATGAGGAGAGGCTGAGGGAGCTGGGATTGTTTAGCCTGCAGAAGAGAAGAATGAGGGGGGATTTGATAGCTGCTTTCAACTACCTGAAAGGGGGTTCCAAAGAGGATGGCTCTAGACTGTTCTCAATGGTAGCAGATGACAGAACGAGGAGTAATGGTCTCAAGTTGCAGTGGGGGAGGTTTAGATTGGATATTAGGAAAAACTTTTTCACTAAGAGGGTGATGAAACACTGGAATGCGTTACCTAGGGAGGTGGTAGAATCCCCTTCCTTAGAGGTTTTTAAGGTCAGGCTTGACAAAGCCCTGGCTGGGGTGATTTAACTGGGAATTGGTCCTGCTTCGAGTAGGGGGTTGGACTAGATGACCTTCTGGGGTCCCTTCCAACCCTGATAGTCTATGATTCTATGATTCATCAGATTTCTTTTGGCCCAATCCTCTAATTTGTCTGGGGCCCTCTGTATCCTATCGCTACCCTCCAGCGTATCTACCTCTCCTCCCAGTTTAGTGTCATCTGCAAACTTGCTGAGGGTGCAGTCCACGCTATCCTCCGGATCATTAATGATCTGTCCCATGCTCCAAGACTTAATGAAAATCAACATTAATGGTCTAGCAAGCCCCTCACCCAGCTCTTTTAAAACTCTTGGACAGATGGTCTCTGGAGCTGCTGATTTTAAAATGTCAGACTTTAATAGCCTCTGTTTAACATCCTCCAAAAGATATAGTGGAATGGAAAGAGTTTTATCATCTGTCTTTCCCCCCAAATACAGAACAGAAATATTTATTGAACGCTTCTGCCTTTTCGGCATTATTATTGATACTTCTACCATTTCTGTCTAGTAATGGCTTAATACCGTTTTCAGGATTCTTTTTGTTCCTAATATATTTTTAAAACCTCCTTCTTATTGTCTTTAAGTCTGCTGTCCATAGATATCTTGTGTCCCTTTCCTTCACTTGTCAATTTTCCACAATTTCTAACTCCTGTCTTATATTCATTCCTACCAACTTCCCCTTTCTTCCATTTGTTATAGATATTTTTACAGCTGCCTTCCCTTCCCCTCTAAACCAGGTTAGGTTTTTTTCACCAGCACCACTTTCTTCCTCCATCGTGGGATATTCCCCTGACAGCTTTTGGAAGTCAAAGGGATTGCAGAGTTAGAGTTGAGCACACACTCTCCCTCTAATATTTAAAACAAAGGTTCATAATTACTCATTTAATGAGCAAAAGGCTCAGGAGTGCAAAGGAGTAGGGTGGTGGAGGTGGTGGTGGTTTTTATTATTGTTTGTATCATGGTAGCATCCACAGGCCCCAGTCAGCACTGGGCCCAGGTGCTGGACACTGTACAAACATTCCAGAAAAGACACACAGTTTACAATCTAAAATAGGGCTGAGCTGTGCCACGTCATGCCGGACAAAATGGAGTGGAAAGGAAAGAGGATAGTGACAGTTGTGGGGACAGGAGGCTGCATATATTAGCTGTATGTACAGTTTGGAGGTTTCATAGGATGGTTGGTTTGTTATGCAGTGAAGCACAAAAGTAACTAAAAGCTAAAGTTAAGGCTGCCTGCACAAGCTTAACCTAGCCTCGTATTGTGTGCATGTTACAAATATAGTCTGAGATTAAATTAAAACATAATATTTCATACTGAACACAAGTGTCATAGAATTTTTTCTACCATCTTTGATACACACGTAGCATTTTGTGACACTAATTTCATTTTCATAACAATCCTGTAGTTCTCTGTTGACTTGGAGTTTTTATATAACTTCCCTTGCTTCTATGGCATTTCAATACTTTTGTCATTACACATATACTGCATAGTCTTTCTTAATTGCAGTCCTGGCATGAGACATTTAACTTAGTCCTGGTCTACACTAGGACTTTAGGTTGAATTTAGCAGCGTTAAATCGATGTAAACCTGCACCCGTCCACACCATGAAGCCGTTTATTTCGACATAAAGGGCTCTTAAAATCGATTTCCTTACTCCACCCCTGACAAGTGGATTAGCGCTTAAATCGGCCTTGCCGGGTCAAATTTGGGGTACTGTGGACACAGTTAGATGGTATTGGCCTCCGGGAGCTATCCCAGAGTGCTCCATTGTGACTGCTCTGGACAGCACTCTCAACTCAGATGCACGATTGTTTGTCATTGCTCTGACACAGGGAGGGGCGACTGACGACACGGCTTACAGGGTTGGCTTACAGGGAGTTAAAATCAACAAAGGGGGTGGCTTTACATCAAGGAGTATTTCAGGCAGGACTTCACGGAGGGTTCCAATAAGAAATGGTGCACCTAAGTTATTGTTCTTATTGGAACAAGGAGGTTAGTCTGGCCTCTGATTGATACATGGCTAGATTTACCTCGCTGCACCTTCTCTGTGAGTGACTGCAGTGTGACCTAGAGGAATGAGTCCCCTAGATGGGGGGCGGGTTTGCAAATGAGTACAAAACAAATCTGGTCTATTTCTTGTTTTGATCCACTCCATCTATCTTTTACATCTTTGGCTGGCAGCAGACGGTGCAGAAGGACTGCATGCCATCCACATCTCATGGCTGCTCACCATAAGATGGTTCAATAGGACTGACTGCAGGACTAAAGAGAATGACCTGATCAGGTCACTCCAAATTTAGTCTATGCGCCCATGTCTGCCCAGGCGCTCTTGATCGACCTCACAGAGGCAACCAGGAGCACCTCGGACATGACGATGACAGCTACCAGTCCTATTGCACCGTCTGCTGCCACAAGGCAATGGGTTGCTGCTGCTGTGTAGCAATGCAGTACCGCGTCTGCCAGCACCCAGGAGACATATGGTGACAGTGAGCTGAGCGGGCTCCATGCTTGCCGTGGTATGGCGTCTGCACAAGTAACTCAGGAAAAAAGGCGCGAAACGATTGTCTGCCCTTGCTTTCACGGAGGGAGGGAGGGAACGGGGGCCTGATGACATGTACCCAGAACCACCCGTGACAATGTTTTAGCCCCATCAGGCATTGGGATCTCAACCCAGAATTCCAAGGGGCAGCGGAGACTGCGGGAACTGTGGGATAGCTACCCACAGTGCAACGCTCTGGAAGTCGACTCTAGCTTCGGTACTGTGGAAGCACTCCGCCGAGTTAATGCACTTAATGCACTTAGAGCATTTTCTGTGGGGACACACACACTCGAATATATAAAACCGATTTCTAAAAAACCGACTTTTATAAATTTGACCTAATTTTGTAGTGTAGACATACCCTTAGGGTATGTCTACCCAAGAAATTAGGTCGATTTTATAGAAGTTGGTCTTTAGAAAGTGATTTTATACAGTCGATTGTGTATGTCCTCACTAAACACATTAAGTCGGCGGAGTGTGTCCTCAATACCGTGGCTAGCATCGACTCACGGAGCGGTGCACTGTGGGTAGCTATCCCACAGTCCCTGCAGTCTCCGCTGCCCATTGGAATTCTGGGTGAAGCTCCCAATGCCTGATGGGGCAAAAACATTGTCGCGGGTGGTTTTGGGTACATGTCGTCAGTCTCCCCCCATCCCTCACTCCCTCCATGAAAGCAATGGTAGACAATCCTTTCGCACCTTTTTTCCTGGGTTACCCATGCAGACACCATAGCATGGCAAGCATGGAGCCTGCTCAGCTCACTGCTGCTGTTGTGAGTATTGTAAACACCTCGTGCATTATCCTGCAGTATGTGCAGAACCTGGCCAGGAGATGCCAGTACAAGAACGATTGTGAGGAGGACATGGACACAGATGTTCCTGAAAGCACGGGACGTGGCAATTGGGACATCATGTCGGCATTGGGGCAGGTGTATACAGTGGAATGCAAATTCTGGGCCCGGCAAACAAGCACAGACTCATGGGACCGCATAGTGCTGCATGTATGGGATGATTCCCAGTGGCTGTGAAACTTTCACATGCGTAAGGCCACTTTCCTGGAACTTTGTGAGTTGCTTTCCCCTACCCTGAAGCGCAGGAATACCAAGATGAGACCTGCCCTGATAGTTGAGAAGCGAGTGGCAATAGCCCTGTGGAAGCTTGCAACGCCTGACTGCTACTGGTCAGTCGGGAATCAATTTGGAGTGGGCAAATCTACTGTGGGGGCTGCTGTCATCCAAGTAGCCAGTGCAATCACTGACCTTCTGCTAACAAGGGTAGTAACTCTGGGAAATGTGCAGGTCATAGTGGATGGCTTTGCTGCAATGGGTTTCCCTAACTGTGGTGGGGCAATAGGACGGAACGCATATCCCTATCTTGGCACCAGACCACCTTGCCAACCAGTACATAAACCGCAAAGATTATTTCTCAATAGTTCTGCAAGCACTGGTGGATCACAAGGGACGTTTCACCGACATCAGTGTGGGATGGCCAGGAAAGGTGCATGATGCTCGCATCTTTAGGAACTCTGGGCTGTTCAAACAGCTGCAAGAATTACTATTGGGGATGTTGAAATGCCAATAGTTATCCTTGGGGACCCAGCCTACCCCTTGCTCCCATGGCTCTTGAAGCCGTACACAGGCAGCCTGGACTGTAGTAAGGAGCAGTTCAACTATAGGCTGAGCAAATGCAGAATGGTGGTAGAATGTGCCTTTGGATGTTTAAAAGCTCGCTGGTGCTGTTTGCTGGCTAGGTTAGACCTCAGCGCAACCAACATTCTCATTTTTACTGCTGCTTGCTGTGTGCTCCATAATATCTGTGAGAGTAAGGGGGAGATGTTTATGGCAGGGTGGGAGGCTGAGGCAAATCGCCTGGCAGCCAACTTTGAGCAGCCAGACACCAGGGCCATTAGAAGAGCACAGCTAGGCATGCTGCACATCAGAGAGGCTTTGAAAGCCAGTTTCATGACTGGCCAGGCTACGGTGTGATAGTTGTGCGTGTTTCTCCTTGATGCAAACCCGCCCCCTTTGTTGATTTTAATTCCCTGTAAGCCAACCCCCTCCCACCTTCGATCACAGCTGGCAAAAGAAATAAGGTCACTATTGTTTTGAAACCATGCATTCTTTCTTTATTAATTAAAAAAAGTGTGATAACTGACATGGTAGCAAGGGTGGGGTGGGGGAGGAGAGGAGGACAAGGCCACATTGCTTATTGTATCCACACTACAAATCACAGCTGTTTGAATGACAGCCTTCTGTTGCTTGGGCCATGGTCTGGAGTGGAGTGGCTGGGTGCCTGGAGCCTCCCACCCCCCGCCTTCTTGGGCATCTGGATAAGGAGGATATGGAACTTGGGGAGGAGGGCAGGCGGTTATACGGTGGATGCAGCAGCGGTCTGTGCTCCTGTTGCCTTTCCTGCAGCTCTACCAGACTCTTGAGCATGTCCATTTGCTCCCCCATTAGCCTCAGCAACACCTCCTGCCTCTTCTCATCGCACTCACCTAACGCTTTCCTGGACTCTGCCACTGAATGCCTCCATGCATTCAGCTGTGCCCTATCAGTGCGGAAGGACTGCATGAGCTCGGAAAACATGTCATCGCGAGTGTGGTTTCTTCGCATTCTAATCTGTGATAACCTCAGGGACGGAGATGATAGGGGGAGCATATAAACATTTGCACCTGCGGGGGGATAAAAAGGGAGAGTAAAATTTAAGATGATACATTTCTGAGAACAAAAGGGAGACACTTTCACAGTGAATCAAGCAATTTGCAGCAGACAGCACATGTGCTTTAGGTACAAGGTTGCATTTTGCCTTTTATATTGCGCACCTGCCGGTATGGTGACACATGACAAACAGCTGTACAACATATTCAGTTTCCAGGCAGCCATGGTAAGCCTTTTGGTATGCGGGGTTGGCTTCTTACACCTTCATAATACGTGGGAATGGTTTCAAACTGCAGTGCCATCCTTTCCCATAACAAGCAATGCTGGTTGGGTTTCACATTTAAAAGGAGGGGCTGCCGTTTTCGGATGGATGACACTAAACTGGGAGGAGAGGCAGATACGCTGGAGGGTAGGGATAGGATACAGAGGGCCCTAGACAAATAAGAGGATTGGGCCAAAAGAAATCTGATGAGGTTCAACAAGGACAAGTGCAGAGTCCTGCACTTAGGACGGAAGAATCCAGTGCACCGCTACAGACTAGGGACTGAATGGCTCGGTAGCAGTTCTGCAGAAAAGGACCTAGGGGTTACAGTGGACGAGAAGCTGGATATGAGTCAACAGTGTGCCCTTGTTGCCAAGAAGGCCAATGGCATTTTGGGATGTATAAGTAGGGGCCTTGCCAGCAGATCGAGGGACGTGATCTTTCCCCTCTATTCGACACTGGTGAGGCCCCATCTGGAGTACTACGTCCAGTTTTGGGCCCCACACTCCAAGAAGGATGTGGAAAAATTGGAAAGAGTCCAGCGGAGGGCAACAAAAATGATTAGGGGACTGGAACACAAGACTTATGAGGAGAAGCTGAGGGAACTGGGATTGTTTAGTCTGCGGAAGAGAAGAATGAGGGGGGATTTGATAGCTGCTTTCAATAACCTGAAAGGGGGTTCCAAAGAGGATGGCTCTAGACTGTTCTCAGTGGTAGCTGACGACAGAACAAGGAGTAATAGTCTCAAGTTGCAGTGGGGGAGATTTAGGTTGGATATTAGGAAAAACTTTTTCACTAGGAGGGTGGTGAAACACTGGAATGTGTTACCTAGGGAGGTGATGGTAACACATCCTTAGATGTTTTTAAGATCAGGCTTGACAAAGCCATGGCTGAGATGATTTTGTTGGTGTTGGTCCTGCTTTGAGCAGGGGGTTGGACTAGATGACCTCCTGAGGTCCCTTCCAACCCTGATATTCTATGATTCACACACCTCTACCCACCGCATCGTTATTCTCTGGGATGATCCTTTCACCCCTCCCCCCACTGCATGGCTATTCTCCGGGATTATCCCTTTTAGCCAAGCACAAACAACCCATCGTGAACAGGGTCCTTTTACTGTTCCCTTACAAAAATTCCCCTGTTTCAACCAGGTAACCATGAATGATTTCACTCTCCTGAGGCTAAACGATAAAGACCAAATTTTGCTTGAATGCGACCAAAACCCAGAACCATTCGCTGCCATGCTTTGTGCTGCAATGATTCCAGATTACTTGCTACTGGCTTGGCATGATAAAGTGTCCTACCGTGGAGGATGAAATAAAGCAGCCCTCCCCAGAAACCTTCTGCAAAGGCTTTCAGAGTACCTCCAGGAGAGCTTCATATGGAGTTGTCCCTGGAGGATTCCCGCTCCATCCCCAGACACGTTAACAGATTTTTCCAGTAGCTGTACTGGCTGCGAATGCATCCCAATTCGTTAGGGCAAACCAAACATTAAACACTATTGCTTTTAAACCCTGTACTGTAGTTACAAATGTGCACTCACCAGAGGTGCCTTCTCTAGCTTCAGTGTCTGGGAACCTGCCTTGGGAGGGGATTGGCTCCAGAGTGATGAAAAAGTCCTGGCTGCCGGGGAGAACCGATTCTCTGCTTGCCTGCTGCACATTCTCCTCCTCTTCCTCATCCACAAAATCCTCCTCCCTGTTGCATGAGACTCCCCCCTTGCAGGTGTCCATGGACAGTGGTGAGTTAGTGGTAAGGGTCCCCCCCCTAGAATGCTATGCAGCTGATCATAGAAGCGGCATGTCTGGGGCTCTGACCCGGAGCAACCGTTTGCCTCTTTTGTCAGGCTTGCCTGGGCTCCTTAACTTTCACGCGGCACTGCTGCATGTCCCTGTCTCTGTCCACCATACCCTGTGCAATTTTGGCATATACATTAGCATTTCTTCTTTTTGATTGGAGTTCAGCCTGCACAGATTCTTCTCCCCATACAGCAATCAGATCCAGTGTCTCCCGTTCACTCCATGCTGGAGCTCGTTTGCGATTCTGGGACTGCAGGGTCACCTGTGCTGCTGAGCTCACCCTGCTGACCAAACAGGAAATGAAATTCAAAATTTCCCGGGGCTTTTCCTGTGTACCTGGCTAGTGCATCGGAGTTGAAAGTGTTGTCCAGAGCGGTCTCATTGGAGCACTCTGGGATAGCTCCCGGAGGCCAATACCATCGACTTGCATCTGCACTACCCCAAATTAGACCCAGCCCGGTCGATTTTAGCACTACTCCCCTCGCTGGGGAGGAGTATAGCTGTCAATTTTAATAGCCCTTTAGGTCGACGGAACGGGGTTGGTTGTGTAGACACATAGCTTATAAAATCATCCTAACGCGGCTAAATTCGACCTAACCTCATAGTGTAGACCAGGGCTTAGGCTACTATAGAAAGTTTGTAGGCTTCTGTACCAATTGTTTTGTTATATTTAGTCTGTAGCAAGTTGTGTAAGTATATTTAACTCTGTGCTTTTCATAAAATACAGTTCGTTTTCATGAATTCTGTTTGTCCCGTTTATGCAGAGTCGTATACAGTATTACAGGATATGACACCTGTATAGCAAAGGTCACATAAAAATGTATGCTCTCATGTATTTGAGAATTAGCATGAAAGTATGCAATTTAAGACAGTATCATGATGCATATGCACATGTAACTGTAACTTTTGCATTTCCTGATTTCTGAGCACATAATTGTGCAATATTAACATTTTGTGCGTTTGTTTGCATGGAATTTCTTGGGAGTCTTTAAAAGAAAATGGCTGAGGACACACAAAAGGAAACCTATTACAAGGAGATCAACTTTTTAGGATTTTGAAGGTCTGCTCACAAATTGATGTAGTGTGTGTCAGGGTTCAATTCATGTCAGTTCAGGCACCTTTTTTGCTCTGTTCTGGTATTTTAATTTTTTTTTTTTTAATGACTCAGTCCCTGGTGTTTGCAGAGTCTAACTACTGATCTAGACTCCATGTAATTAGCCTCTTCAATGCACCTTAAGGCAGTGCTTCTCAAGCTATCTGATGTGGGGGGACTGGCAATTTTTTCCCCCAATGTGCGTGCAGACCGGCAGCCGATGGCTCGCGGCCTGGCACCGGTCCCCGGACCACCACTTTGAGTAGCACTGCCTTAAGGGACACACTAGGTGGAGCCTTGCTTCTATGCAACACAGGAGATCTGCAGGAGGGAAGAAATCTCTTCCGTAAACTGTAGGAGCTGCACATTTCCCATGGTGTATAAGAGCAGGCATTCTGCCTGTGCACCATAAGATGCGCGCAAGAATTCTTCAACTCTTTTGCGCTTGACTAGGAACAAAAGAAGTTAGTCACAGATCTGTGCTTCCTTACAGCTGCACTTTCTAAGCCTTCCAAAAAAAGTCCATGAAAAGTGTACTGCAGTCGTGTGAGGTTTTCTGATAGCGATAAGAACTTTTCAGCAGACACTCTTCTCAGTTAGGGCGCTTCTCCATATTTTGTATTTGCCATAGGCTCTTCTCTTCAAAAAGGGATATTTCCTGGCTAGTTTTCTGCTTCATCTCCAGACACTTTTGGCTGCAGAGCTGTTCAGGAAAAGTCACATTTTTTTTTAAATAGGAACATTATATTTTTCACATTCATAAAATGACAGAACTAATTTAGCTCAAATTTTTATATTTATAAAAACCTCTCTTTCAGGCAAAGAGCAAGCCTGGACAAGTTGAGCCCAAAAGGTTTGGAAAGGTATGAGCAAACAGAAGGTTAGAGTGCAAATTGTTGCTCAACTTTACCTGTAGAAGGTATCATTGCCACTCCTGCTTTACTTTTACTTCAGTTACTTTAAAGGAAGGGAGTCAAAGTTGTTCAGATAGGGAGCATTTAGGGAAGCTAAGAAAGAAGGGTTTCTTCTATATTTCAGGGAAGGTTTTTTAACAGTAAGAGGAAGTGGCAGTGAAACAGACTCCTAAAGGAGGGCGTTGAGATATCATCACTTCAGAGATTCAGGAGCAGGTTAAATGCAGTTTCAGTGGAGATGTGGTGAGCCATCTTGAAGAGTGCTGAGGGTCGAACTGATGGTCTATGTGATTATTCCTGTTATCTATGATTACATTAATTCTCTCCAGACAGCTAATGGAATGTTTCTCCAATGACTTTTAGCATTAGATAATACTGCTGAGGAAAGAATTCTGATTGGTAATGAGGTTTCTACCAAGAGAGCTAATTTTGATTGAATATTATGATTAATGCAGTTCACAAGATTTATTTATTTGGAGCACTCACCACTACCCCAAAGGGAAAAGTCTCTACCATTATACTTATTTTCCAATGCATTAACTGTTAGAAACAGAGCACTGAGGTTAATTGCCCAGGGTCCCTTGGAGTTTCGTGGCAGTCTCAGGAAAAGAGCCCTGATCCCTAAGATGGTAGACTCACGTCTCAACCATTACATCACAGTGTCTCTCATGCAAATTCCTCAACTGTCTATACTTAGGTGTACTGTAAAATGGTTGAGACTTACCCATCTTTGGAAAGAAACTTGGGAACTACCAATGTAACAGTGTTATATGTACAGAGCATTGGTATTAGACATCTCTTTCTGAAAGGGGAACTAAAGTACAGAAAGGTTGAATGGAACCTAAGACTAAAATGCTATAATTTAGGCACTGACTCTGGAACTGAGTTTTTACCCTACCTAGAGTCTGACTTACTGTACTGTATATTGATCTTTGCAGCACATTTCCCAACACAGGAGTGAAGGTGTCCATGCTGTACATACGTGCATAGCTAAATTAGCTGCATAGACATAGTTGCCAAGCTTTGGGTGACATTTTATGCAAATTATTGAATTGACTGATTGGCCTATTTCTGATTGATTTGCATATTGCCATAAACTTTGGCTTAAAAAACATTCTGTGGATGTAGTGCTCATGCAGCACTTGTGAATGAATCCCTCTGCTTATCTACAAAGCAACATCAGATCAAGCTTCCCCCACATACTGGCCTGCCAGCTTGCAAAAACACTGATCTGGGGGGAATCTCTAGGGATCACAGAGGAAGTTCAGTCCCCATGGCCCAGGTCATTCTTGGTCTCTCTGCTTAGTCTGCCAACTAGTGCGAAGAGTGTTGGTGAGTTTGTACTATGGGAATTTTAGCTAAGAGACAATGCACGTTAGCATAGAGATGATAGCAGGCTCATAAAACTCAATGCGTGTCTAGGCACTAGCCTGGGACAAAGTCACACTGTAAGTGTGGGTTACACAAGCACATAATTTGGGCTATTTCTTCTGAAAGCCAATATGGGGAAGCATAAGAGACTTGAGTCTATCGTATTAGAGAGAGCTGGGCTCTTAACCTGCTCTGTATGCAATTGCGGTTTCCACTCTTAGTGATCCGAGCTGTAAAATGGGTACATGGGATTTGCTTTCCAAAAGGTTGGGGATGAGGACTTAGAGCCTGATTTTTTCAAGGTATTTTGGCACCTGAAGATGCAGGTAGGTGCCAAGTGGTATTTTCAAAAGTATCTTGGCTCTTGACTCAGAACTTAGGATTTTTAAAGGATTTAAGCACCTATTAGGTGCCTTCCTGAATCTTTAGGTGCCTAAATATCTTTTAAAAGTCCAGCACTTGTTAATAAGGGTAGGGGTGTGCACAGAAAAATTAAGAACAGGCACTAGAAGAGTTGGATTGAGAACTCATGCCTTGTAGCTCAGTTCACCTGTCCCAAGGCGGCTGTACATGAGTAAGACACTTTCTAAGTCTGGTTTGCAGTACTTCCCAGGGCAGTGGCCCTTTGTAACCACCACTGCTGTTTTCCAACAGGAAAGACTCCTCATTACTAGGGCCAGAATGGGCAAGAGACTAACCAGACTACTTCTCATAGAGCTAGGACTTCTAGGCACATGGTCTGAAGTGCTTCCCCACACACAGAAAGTATCACGTGGACTGGAGCCTGTATCATTGCCTGAGGGGAGTGAATACCTATGTACAACCATTAACAAAAATAACCACACACTAGCATATTGTACATTTGCATACTCTTTCATATATTTGCAAGAACTCAGGCACAAACAAACAAAATGATGAGATTTCCCATTTTCAAGTTATGCTGCAGCAAACACCCACAGAGAGCTGTAAAGGTGCACACTTAGGCTGCATCTACATTTGATAAGTGCCATATATTATATATAGAATCAGAAGATTAGGGTTGGAAGAGATCTCAGGAAGTCATCCAGTCCAACCCCCTGCTCGAAGCAGGACCAAACCAAACAAAATGTATTAAGTAGTTCAGCTTTTTCCACATCTGTCACTAGGTTGCCTCCCCCATTCAGTAAGGGTCCCACACTTTCCCTGACCACCTTCTTGTTGCTAACGTACCTGTAGAAACCCTTCTTGTTACCCTTCACAACCCTTGCTAGCTGCAACTCCATTTGTGCTTTGGCCTTCCTGATTACTCCCCTGCATGCTTGAGAAATATTTTTATACTTCTCCTTAGTCATCTATCCAAGTTTCCACTTGTAAGCTTCCTTTTTGTGTTTAAGCTCACCTAAGATTTCTCTGTTAACCTAAGCTGGTTGCCTTACATATTTGCTATTCTTTTTGCACGTTGGGATGGTTTATTCCTGCGACCTCTTTATAATACAGCCAGCTCTTCTGGACTCCTTTCCTCCTCATATTAGGCTCCCAGGGGTTCCTGCCCATCAGTTCCCTGAGGGAGTCAAAGTCTGCTTTTCTGAAGTCCAGGGTCCATATTCTGCTGCTCTCCTCTCTTCCTTTTGTCAGGATCCTGAACTCAACCATCTCATGGTCACTGCTGCCCAGGCTGCCATCCACTTCTATTTCCCCTACCAATTCTTCCCTGTTTGTGAGTAGCAGGTCAAGAGGAGCACGGCCCCTAGTTGGTTCCTCCAGCACTTACACCAGGAAGTTGTCCCCAGCATTCTCCAAAAACTTCCTGGATTTTCTGGGCACTGCTGTATTGTTCTCCCAGCAGACATCAGGGTGGTTGAAGTCCCCCATGAGAACCAGGGCCTGTGATCCAGAAACTTTTGTTAGTTGTCCAAAGAAAGCCTCATCTACCTCCTCTCCCTGGTCTGGTGGTCTATAGCAGATGCCCAACATGACATCACCCTTGTTCCTCTTGCCTCTAAACTTAACCCAAAAACTCTCAACAGGCTTTTCTCCAGTTTCATACTGGAGCTCTGAGCAATCATACTGCTCTCTTACATGCAGTGTAACTCCTCCATCCTTTCTCCCCCGCCTCTCCTTCCTGAACAGTTTATACCTATCCATGACAGTGCTCCAGTCATATGAGTTACCCCACCAAGTATCTGTTATTCCAAGCACATCATAGTTCCTTGACTGTGCCTGGACTTCCAGTTCTTCCTGCTTGTTTCCCAGGCTTCTTGTGTTCATGCACAGGCACCTAAGATAACTATCCAATTGCCCTACTTTCTCAGTATGAATCAGGAGGCCTCTTGTGTTGCACCCTCCCCCTTGTGTTTCCTCGCAGTATCCCCCTTACCTCAGGGCTTAGGTCTGCAGTGACCTGCTCAAGATCATTCTTAGCAGTATCACTGGTGCCCACGTGGAGAAGTAGGAAGGGGTAGCAGTTCAAGGGCTAGATCAGTCTTGGCAGACACTCCATCACATCCTGAATTCTAGCTCAAGGCAAGCAGCACACTTCTTGAGTTTCCTGGTCTGGACAGCAGATGGATGACTCCATCCCCCTTAGGAAGGGCTCCCTGACCACCACCACCTGTCTCCTCCTCTTGGGAGTGGTGGTCACGGAACCCCCATCCCTAAGACAATGAATCCCATGCCTTGTGGTCGATGAGGTCGCCTTCTGATCCCTTCCCTCAGATGACTCTTCCAAACAATTCTCTGCCATAGTATCTGTGCAGAGAGCCTGAAAACGGTTTCTTACCTCTGTCTGCATTGGGGGTACATGGGTTCTCCTCTTTCTTCTTCTGGAGATCACATGCTGCCAATTTTCTTCCCCATTCTGCACTGCCCTCTGATTCTTCAGCATGCTGTGCCTGCAGTTCCAAATGCTGACTTCTATCCAGAAAGTCGTCAGGGGTCAGTCTTGGTGCCAGTTTTGTTCAACATTTTCATCAATGATCTGGATGATGGGATAAATTGCACCCACAGAAAGTCCACAGATGACACTAAGCTGGGGGAGGGATAGCTCAGTGGTTTGAGCATTGGCCTGCTAAACCCAGGGTTGTGAGTTCAATCCTTGAGGGGGCCATTTAGGGATCTGGGGCAAAAATTGGGGATTGGTCCTGCTTTGAGCAGGGGTTGGACTAGATGATCTCCTGAGGTCCCTTCCAACCCTGATATTCTATGATTCTATATGGTGGAGGGTAGCGATAGGGTCCAGAGTGACCTAGACAAATTGGAGGATTGGGCCAAAAGAAATCTGATGAGATTCAACAAGGACAAGTGCAGAGTCCTGCACTTAGGACAGAAGAATCCCAGGCACCGCTACAGGCTACGGACGAACTGGCTAAGTGGCAGTTCTGCAGAAAAGGACCTGGAAATTACAGTGGACAAAAAGCTTGGTATGAGTCAGTGTGCCCTTGTTGCCAAGAAGGCAAATGGCATATTGGGCTGCATTAGTAGGAACATTACAAGTAGATCGAGGGAAGTGATTATTCCCCTCTATAACTGAGGCCAGTTTTGCATCCAGTTTTGGGCCCCCCACTACAGAAAGGATGTGGACAAATTGGAGAAAGTCCAGCGGATGGCAACAAAAATGATTAGGGGGCTGGAGCACATGACTTATGAGGTGAGGCTGAGGGAACTGGGCTTATTTAATCTTCATAAGAGCAGAGTGAGGAGGGATTTGATAGCAGCCTTCAACTACCTGAAGGGGGTACCAAAGAGGATGGAGCTCGGCTGTTCTCAGTAGTGGCAAATGACAGAACAAGAAGCAGTGGTCTCAAGTTGCAGTGCGGGAGGTCTAGGTTGGATATTAGGAAAAACTATTTCACTAGGAGGGTGGTGAAGCACTGGAATGGATTACCTAGGGAGGTGGTGGAATCTCCATCCTAAGAGGTTTTTAAGGCCCAGCTTGACAAAGCCCTGGCTGGGATGATTTAGTTGGTGTTGGTCCTGCTTTGAGCAGGGGGTTGGACTAGATGACCTCCTGAGGTCTCTTCCAACCCTAATCTTCTATGATTCTATGAAATCAAGGATCCAAAATATACATTTCAACTTCTTTTTCTGGTAAAAAGTATGTTGTCTGTCCTTAGGGAGGAACTAGAAAAATCCCAAGGCAGATCAAGGAAATTCTGAAAAAGTGTGGATATTGAAGAGAAGAAGGGAGACATATTTTTGCAGTCTGGGTTATGTGGGTTTGGATCATCTAAAGGAGAAGTCAGAGGAATAGAAGATTACCTTGGAATGTTGCAGTGCCAGGCTTATATGAACACTTTCCCATTGCTTTTTGATTCCAATACTCTGTATTGGACCTCATTCTGCTGGATATAAATGAATTGGTCACTGAACTAAAAATTAGTGGTTGCATAGCTGCAAGCAGAACACAGACTCACTCAGTACTAAATACTTGGTGATTGAAAAGAGCTAGTTTCCAAAAGCTAAAGGTAAGTGTGAGCAAAATTGACAAGGCGAAAAAAAGGTAAAGAGAAACAAATGGCACAAGAATTGGGAATTGTTTAAGAACACTTGACTAGATGTCCTAAAAGCTACAATTTCAAAGTCTCTGAAGAAGGCTGCATGAGTTTAAAAAAATAAAAATCAAAAAGTCCTAGTTTAGAGGGGAAATGAAGCAGCAATAACAAAGTAAAAGTCATTCTATGACAAATGGAAAAAAGATGAAGACGACAACACAGTATATATTCGCAAAAAGAATACAGACTAACACGGCTGTTCCTCTGAAACCTGACAGTATATATTGGAAGTTAAGAAATGCCAGCAATTGATAAGAGAAATTAAAGAAAAATCCATAGGTAGTAGAGTTGTGGAAAATAAGAGTTTTATACAAATATTGCAGGAAAGAAAACTGAAACAGCATCTATAAAAGTTAAACATGTGGACCAGAGAGCTTTGTGGGAGCTAGTTGAGGAGATCTCTGAACTGTTAAGTTTTAATAAATTTTAGAATGCTGGGGAAATTCCAGGAAAGAGGTGGAAAATATATATATCAGTATTTAAAAACAATAAAGGTAATGATAAACTAGTTCACCTGACATGGATTCTGGGCCAAATAATGTCGTGACTGAGATGGGACTCAATCAATAAGGAACTAATAGATGATGAAATAATTAATGCCAATCAAACTGTTTTCAAGGAAAATAAGACTTGTCAAGCAAACCTGATATTCTTTAATGAGATCACAAGTCTGGTTGATAGAGGTAACTTGTATTGACTTAATGTACCTGGACTTCTGTTAAGCACTTGCCTTATTACCACGACATTCTTATTAAACATTTTATTACAAAATCAATATAGCACATATTAGGTAGATTAAACGCTAGCTAACTGGGGGATCTCAAAGTAATTGTTCATGAGGAATCATTGTCCGATGAGAGTTTCTAGTGGGATCCCACAAAGATACATTATCAGCCCATTGATATTAAAATATTAGCAATGATATAAAGAAAAAATAAAAGCATTGCTAGTAAAGTTTGTAGACGATACAAGCCGTAATGAATAATGTTTAGGACAGGTCCATTCCTCAGTGATCTTGATCACTTGGTAGGATGGGCTCATTTGAACAACATGCATTTTAATACAGCTACATGCTAGGTTGTATATCTGAGAAACAAAGATGTGAAACACACTTACAGGCTGGGGAAACTTTATTCTGGAAAGCAGTGACTCTGAAAAGGACACAGAAGTCATGATGGATAACCAAGTGAACACGAGTTCCCAGTGTGAAGTGGTAGACAAAAGAGCCCAGCAATCCGTGTGTGTGTGTGTGTAAGCATTGAGTAGGAGTAATAAATAAATGCCATTGATGCATATGATACTGGCCCAAGTATGCTGGAATATTGTGTCCTGTGTGGGTGAGGTTCTGCGGCCTTCAGTGTGCAGGAGGTCAGACTAGATGATCACGATGGTCCCTTCTAACCTTAAAGTCTGCGAGGTCCTATGTCCACACGTCAAAAAGAACGTTGACAAAATTGAAATGATTCAAGAGAAGATTTAGGGCTTGTTTACATGGTGGTTTAGTGGATACTAGAGGGCTGTAAAATTTTAGTCCACACTAGTGTGTCGTGCACTAACTAGCCCACGTGGACTCCGCTGACATGCACTAAAAGTACTTCACTGAGTGCTTGCTCGTGTCGATTCCATTCTAGGTGTGCGTGCACCCACGTGTGCAGTTGTCGATGACTTTTGCCTTAGTGGTCTCTGTAGGGCCGGCTGTGGCGGTTCTGGAGAGCCACGCTCATGGTGCAATATATCAGGAGCTGCCAGCCCTGCGCCCTCTCAGTTCCTTGTTACCACCCATGGGGGTTGGTCGAAGTGCTTCTCTCCCTTCCTTTGCAAGTGGTTAGGGCTTTTTCTTGCCTCATTAAGAGCCATTCAGCCTTAGGGCTTTGTAAATAGTTGTAATTGTCCTTAATAGTTATAGTTGTAGATAGTTAGTAGTTAGAGTCCCAGTGGGACTTTGGCCCCGGCGGGGCATGCCTCCATCCCCTGGGTTCAAGCCCTGTATGGGCTAACGGGCCCATGCCTGTTAGTGATCCCCATGGCAGCTGTCTCAAGTGCTTGGGCAAATCTCACATCAAGGAGAATCATAGAATATCAGAGTTGGAAGGGACCTCTGGAGGTCATCTAGTCCAACCCCCTGCCCAGAGCAGGACCAATCCCCAACTAAATCATCATAGCCAGGGCTTTGTCAAGCCTGACCTTAAAAACCTCTAAGGAAGGGGATTCCACCACCTCCCTAGATAACGCATTCCAGTGTTCCACCACCCTCCTAGTGAAAAAGTTTTTCCTAATATCCAACCTAAATCTCCCACACTGCAACTTGAGACGATTACTCCTTTTCCTGTCATCTGCTATCACTGAGAATAGTCTAGATCCATCCTTTTTGGATCCACCTTTCAGGTAGTTAAAAACAGCTATCAAATCCCCCCTCATTCTTCTCTTCTGTAGACTAAACAATCCCAGTTCCCTCAGCCTCTCCTCATAAGTCATGTGTTCCAGTCCCCTAATCATTTTTGTTGCCCTTCGCTGGACTCTCTCCAGTTTTTCCACATCCTTCTTGTAGTGTGGGGCCCAAAACTGGACACAGTACTCCAGATGAGGCCTCACCAATGTTGAATAGAGAGGAACGATCATGTCCCTTGATCTGCTGGCAAGGCCCCTACTTATACACCCCAAAAAGCCATTGGCCTTCTTGGCAACAAGGGCACACTGCTGACTCATATCCAGCTTCTCATCCACTGTCACCCCTAGGTCCTTTTCTGCAGAACTGCTGCCAAGCCATTTGGCCCCTAGTCTGTAGCGGTGCATGGGATTCTTCCATCCTAAGTGCAGGACTCTGTACTTGTCCTTGTTGAACCTCATCAGATTTCTTTTGGCCCAATCCTCCCATTTGTCTAGGTCCCTCTGTATCCTATCCCTACCCTCCAGCGTATCTACCACTCCTCCCAGTTTAGTGTCGTCTGCAAACTTGCTGAGGGTGCAATCCACACCATCCTCCAGATCATTTATGAAGATATTGAACAAAACCAGCCCGAGGACCGACCCTTGGGGCACTCCGCTAGATACCGGCTGCCAACTAGACATGGAGCCATTGATCACTACCCGTTGAGCCCGACAATCTAGCCAACTTTCTACCCACCTTGTAGTGCATACATCCAGCCCATACTTCTTTAACTTGCTGATAAGAATACTGTGGGAGACCGTGTCAAAAGCTTTGCTAAAGTCAAGGAATAACACGTCCACTGCTTTCCCTTCATCCACAGAACCAGTTATCTCATCATAGAAGAGAATTAGATTAGTCAGGCATGACTTGCCCTTTGTGAATCCATGCTCACTGTTCCTGATCACTTTCCTCTTGTCTAAGTGCTTCAGAATTGATTCTTTGAGGACATGCTCCATGATTTTTCCGGGGACTGAGGTGAGGCTGACTGGCCTGTAGTTCCCAGGATCCTCCTTCTTCCCTTTTTTAAAGATGGGCACTACATTAGCCTTTTTCCAGTCGTCCGGGACTTCCCCAGATCTCCATGAGTTTTCAAAGGTAATGGCCAATGGCTCTGCAATCACATCTGCCAATTTCTTTAGCACTCTCAGATGCAGCGCATCCGGCCCCATGGACTTGTGCACGTCCAGCTTTTCTAAATAGTCCCGAACCACTTCTTTCTTCACAGAGGGCTGGCCACCTCCTCCCCATGCTGTGCTGCCCAGTGCAGTAGTCTGGGAGCTGACCTTGTTCGTGAAGACAAAGGCAAAAAAAGCATTGAGTACATTAGCTTTTTCCACATCCTCTGTCACTAGGTTGCCTCCCTCATTCATTAAGGGGCCCACACTTTCCTTGGCTTTCTTCTTGTTGCCAACATACCTGAAGAAACCCTTCTTGTTACTCTTAACATCTCTTGCTAGCTGCAACTCCAGGTGTTATTTAGCCTTCCTGATTTCACTCCTACGTGCCCGAGCAATATTTTTGTACTCATCCCTGGTCATTTGTCCAATCTTCCACTTCTTGTAAGCTTCTTTTTTGTGTTTAAGATCCGCAAGGATTTCACTGTTAAGCCAAGCTGGTCGCCTGCCATATTTACTATTCTTTCTACACATTGGGATGGTTTGTCTCTGTAACCACAATAAGGATTCTTTAAAATACAGCCAGCTCTCCTGGACTCCTTTCCTCCTTATGTTATTCTCCCAGAGGATCCTGCCCATCAGTACCCTGAGGGAGTCAAAGTCTGCTTTTCTGAAGTCCAGGGTCCGTATTCTGCTGCTTTCCTTTCTTCCTTGTGTCAGGATCCTGAACTCGACCATCTCATGGTCACTGCCTCCCAGGTTCCCATCCACTTTTGCTTCCCCTACTAATTCTTCCCGAGAAATGCCGCATTTGTGAGATCTTTCAGCCATGAACTCAGAAGAAGCAGGATATCTGTCTCTGAACTCTCCTAATGGAGTCAGCCCTTTGTCTGGCATCCGAGTCCTCCCACCAAGAATCAGCAAGTACCTCGGCATTGGTGTGTAGTGCATCCCCGGCACCGGGCTCCACCCAGCACCAATCAACATCTCTGGTGCCTAAGGAGAAGGCGCAGAAGCATGGCTCCCTGATACCAGACAAAAAGTCCCAAGGCTCTTTGGGCCAGGGACCTAGTTCAGCCCACCTGGCCACTCTGGAGTTGCAAGTGCACGCTTCTCCAGCTGGGGCTCTGAGCCCCTCAAAAGTTCTGTCATCGACTCAGGCAGGGGCAGCGAGTTATATAGGCCATGGTGCCTGGGCTCCTGCAATATTCAGGGCCCGGGGGCCCAGCTCCACCAATATCTGGGGCCGGGTCTCTCCCCTGGCCACACCTATCACCCCCGCGCACTTCCCCCGAGTGTCCCCCGACCCCAACTTGCTGCCCCCACGCGCCTCCCCCAGGCCCCAGAGCATCCCTGCCTCAAGGCAGTGGCTGCCCCCTGCAGCTCCACGCTGTGCTCCGCTCTGCTGGCTCCTGGTATCAACTGCCCTCCACCCACTAGTGCCAGGGCAGGCTGCCCCTGCTCCTGCCCTTCTGCCTCGGACCCTTCTCTTTTCTGGCGGGACCCTCCATCAGCACAGGCTCTCCCCCGCCCACAGTCACCGCTTCTGCCCCATGTTGGGCAAGGGGTAGCCCCACCCCCAGTGAGGCTACAGTGAGGCTACAGTGCAGTAGCAGGGGAGACAGTGCACATCTGATGGCGACCCCCACCAGCACCCACCACAGGAGAGGTGAGGGGGCTTCCTGGAGGGGAGGGGCCCATGAGGGGGCCCATGGAGCCATGGAGCCCGTGCAGTGACAGTGGTGCGAGGTGAGTGTGCTGCCAGGGGAGAGGGGGCCCTCTCCCGGAGCTCACTGCTGCGGTGGGGAGAAGGCTGGTGGGAATCCTCCTTTCTGGCCCCAGCCCCATTAGCAGCCTACCTGCACCCCAAAGTCCTCATCCCCAGCCAGAGCCCTCACCCATTTCACCCCAACCCTCTGCCCTAGCTCTGAGCCCCTCCCACACCCCAAACTCCTCATCCCCAGCCCCAAGACAGAGCCCTCATTCCCACACACCCTAATCCTCACCCTGAGCCCCTCCCAAACCCCAAACCTCTCATCCCAAGCCTCAAGACAGAGCCTTCATCCCCCCGCACCCTAACCCTCTGCCCTAGCCTTGAGTCCCTCCCACACCCCAAACCCTTCATCACAAGCCCCACCCCAGAGCCCTCACATTTTTACATTTTAAATTATTATATATATATATATATATATATATATAGGCTTACAAGGCAGGTGTGAGGGGTCAGGACTTGGACCTGTTCTGGGCATCACCAAAAATTATACAAACCTGCTGCCCCTGGACTCAGGGGAGTGGTATGTGATCCGAGCCACTGCTGTCACCAGCTCCTGCCCAGGCCTCCCTGGCACGGAGAGAGCAAAGGCCTCCACCAGCACTGTCAACACAGCAGGGGCAGCAGGATGTAGCAAAAGCTCCCCAAGAGGGCAAGCCAGATGCCATGACTCCTCGGGGTTAATGGAGTGTTGACAATCTTCTGAGACGAGACCGTGCTCCCCACCTCAGTGCCGCAAATCCCTGGAGTCACAGCCCAGATCCTCTGGGGCTCACCCCCAGTCTGCAGTTGCGGTCACCGCCATCCAGGCGCGGTTTGCCTAAAGATTGATGTCAGTCTCCCTTTTACTGGCACCACACATCCTCCTATCGGTCGGCCTCTTATCGAAGATCCCCATCACCTCCCATGTGGAAACGCTCCCCATCCAGGCTCCGGTCTCCCAGGTGCTGCTACCAATCGCCCCAGTACTGACGCCACTTATCCCTCTCCGGACACCGGTCTCTTAAGCAACCATTAGCAGACACACTCAGGAATCAACGGCTCCTCCATGATCACCGTAAAGGGACTCCTCCAGTACAGCGGGACGGGTTAGCCCCTCGCCCAGGTCTCACCAGCGTGATTGGGGCTCCAAGACCCCGTCAACTTTGGCACAGAAGTGGCATCAAGGCCAGTGGCCAAACCAGTGGCCTTATTCGGATACATGGGAAATGCCAGTCATGGCAATGTCCCTTTCCCAATGCTCTTCGGCTGCTACCTCAGAGCAACAGCAGGCAGCAATAGTATCATCAGCAACATTGGGCTCAGTGCATGCATATCACTCAGAGGTCAGGGTAGAGGAAGCTCATCCCTAAACTGGACCCAGACTAGGAGGAGTCTAGTCTGTAAAAGAAGCTTATTGGAACATCTCTGAGGGTGATATTTACCTTCATTTAGTTTCCTACTGTATTAGGCTTACACTTTTTTTAGGCGTGTTTTATTTTATTTTGCTTGGTAACTTACTCCGTTCTGTCTGTTATTATTTGGAACCACTTAAATCCTATTTTTTATATTTAATAAAATCACTTTTTACTTATTAATTAACCCAGAGAAAGTAATTAATTCCTGGGGGAGCAAACAGCTGTGCATATCTCTCTATCAGTGTTATAGAGGGCAAACAATTTATGAGTTTATCCTGTATAAGCTTTATACAGAGTAAAACAGATTTGGGATTTGGACCCCATTGGGAACTGGGTATTTGGGTGTTGGAGAAAGGAGTACTTCTTAAGCTGTTTTCAGTTAAGCCTGCAGCTTTTGGGAGACGTGGTTCAGACCTGGGTCTGTGTTTGTAGCAGGCTAGTGTGTCTGGCTCAACAAGGCAGGGTACTGAAGTCCCAAGCTGCCAAGGAAAATGGGCTCAGAGATAGTCCCAGCACATCAGGTGGCAATCCCAAGTGGGTCTCTGTGACCCAACCCATCACAGTGGTGTAGCTGAGCAGGATCTGTGCACACCTGATTGCTTTGAAACATTGGTAGTGGCTTTAAGTGAGTTTTGAGTGTGGTGACTGGAGAACAGACAAAGTGGTTATGGTTTGTTATTTTCTGTTTGTTTATTTCGGGTGAGGGAAATAAGCACAAGAAAGCAGGAAAATGACTACCAGTGAGCAGCTACAAAACTAGAGCTAGCCAGACTGGAAGCAGAAGAGAAGGCAAAGGACCGTGAGTTTCAATTGAGGCTCAAAGAATCAGAGGCAGCCGACTGCACACAGAAGGGCTATGCAAGCAGAGGCAGCCAGGGAGGAGACTGCAGCAGCCAGGGAGGAAGCTGCTCACAAAAGAGCCATGGAAACCCAGAGGTTAGCCCTGGAGTTAAAAGACCCAGATTGAGGCCCAGAAGCATAAATTGACTGTTATGGAGTGAAAGAGATAAAACCCTCCAACAGCTGGCTCCACTTCCCCAAAAATTCACCAATGGGGGCGACTATGTCCGCAGTATAATGAATCCAGTGATATTGCCGAATATTTCATCGCCTTTGAGAGACTGGGCACCCTCCATGCAATTCCTGATGATCAAAAAATGACTATGTTGATGGCAAAATTATCTAGAAGAGCTCTGGACATACTCAATATGTCTATTGATGATGCTTCAAACTATGGTAAATTTAAGGAACTGGTTTTAAAACAGTTTCAAATTACACTTGGAACCTACAGGGTTAAGTTCAGGACTCTTAAAAGGGGATCTGGATTGAGTAATGTGTTTTATGTAAATGAAATGAGAGATTAGGTAAGTGGGTGAGGGGAGAAGGCATTACAAGCTTTGAAGGAATATGTGATTTGGTTACTCAGGAACAATTCCTGATTTTGTGCAGTGATAATGTAAAGCAGTATTTGTGGGACAAAAAGATGAATGAAGTGGGTGAATTAGCTGGGTTTGCAGACTCTTACGAGCAGTCACACGCTGTAATTAAACATAAACCAGTGGCAGAGGGGTACAGGGTTGGTGGAAGCAGAATCACTGTTCTACCCCTGGGAAAAAGGAGGCGGGGCGTTCACCTCCCCATTCCCGTTACTTGTCCCAAATCTCTTGTACAAGCAGAGGAGCCCAACTGCTAGACACACTGGCCCACCCAGCCCTGTGCTGCCCCCCTGCCCAAGTCCCTGTCCCAGGGGGGTGGGAGAGTCTGCAGGGTATTCTCCCACCTCCATGCCCAGTGCCCTGCCCTTATGCCCAGCACCCCCTCACCCAGACACCTCCCCCACAGATCCCTATGCCCAATGCCCCTGGACTCCCTATGCCCAGCACCCCCCGCCCAGAGACCACTCCTGCTGACCTCTCACCACAACTGCACAGCACCCAGCACACCATATCCTGTGCCCAGCTCCTCCACCCACAGATCCCCTACTGTCCAGCACCCCCTTCTCAGTCCCAACATAACAGCTGTATGGCACTCCATATTCCTGAGGGAATTCTGCATCAAATTCTGTGCATAATATTTTAAAATTCTGCCATTTTTTTTACAATAAATAAATGTGGAAGCTCCACCATGGCAGTGGGGAGCACAGGCCACTGGCTGCATGGAGGTGGGAGATCACCCTGCAGCCTCCCCCACCCCCCGGGACAGGGACTTGGCAGTGAAGCTGAACCTGAACCTGACCCTGACGCAGCACAAGGGCCATGCCTGCCCCAGAAACACCCTGGGGCCCTGCCCCTTTTGCACCAGGCAACTTCTTAAGCAGTTTTCAGTTAAGCCTGAAGATTTTGGGGGGCATGGTTCAGATCTGGGTCTGTGTTTGTAGCAGGCTTGTGTGTCTAGCTCAACAAGGCAGGGTAAAGTCCCAAGCTGCCACAGAAAACAGGCTCTGAGGTAGTCCCAGCACATCAGAGGGCAGTCCCAAGGGGGTCTCTGTGACCCAACACGGCACACATATGCCAGCAGTCTGCTGGGAAGCCCGTCAGGCCACCCCCAGTGCCAAGATCTTGGCAGCCTTTCCAATGCAAGGAGAAGGGACACTAACTTCAGAAGATGCCGCCCTTCTTCATCCCACTCGCCTGAGCAATGTGGGCCTGCTCATTTTGAGGGTGTGCTTGAGAGCGACTCCCCAGTCAGTTCCCCAGATCCTTCCTGCCCTTTCCTGGACCATCTCCACATCCTTCCATTCAGCTTGGTTAAGGATAACCTCAGACCACTGCGTCCTGGATATAATATCTCAGGGCTGTACCCTGCAATTTATGGTTGCCCTTCCTCCCCTTCCCTCTTCAGGGACCCTTCTCATGAGGAACTCCTCATTCAGGATGTCAAAAAACTCCTGCACCTGCGGGCAGTGGAGGAGGTTTCTCGGAACATGCAAGGAAGAGGATTCTACTCCCGTTATTTCCTAATCCCAAAGGTCAAGCGGGGCCTAAGACGCATCCTGGATCTGCGTCGCCTCAACAAGTCTCTCAAGAAGTTGAATCTCTGCATGGTCTCCCTGGCCTCCATTATCACCTCCCTGGACCCAGGAGACTGGTATGCTGCTCTCGACTTGCAGCCACTTGACTGGGTAAACAAGCAAAGAGATAACTGAGGACCAAGACTGTGAAGTGTGAGAATAGGAAGCAATAGTGTTTCCAGACAGAGCCTGCTTGTGGGTGTGTGACAGGGTTGGGACTCACCACTGCAGCGCCTCCTGCTGTTCACTCTGGGAATTAGCTCAGTTCATGCTGAGCGCCCTCTGCTGGTGGTGTCCTGTCCATCTTTCATCCTAGATTGGTGTCTCAACCCATGTTGCTCCCAGCTTGCAGCATCATCTTCAGGACACTGCCCTCCAGCAATGCCCACTGCTCCAGTCTCACCCCCTTCCAGGGGTTTGGTGTTATCAGCAGTCCTTCTCTTTGCCCCAGCCACAATGGCCAACCACACCCCAACATTTAACCCCTTTTGGCAGGGTCTGGCGCAGTCTGTGATGGCCACTCCCAATGGCCAGGTGGAAGTGCAAGGGGATGGAGGGGACCCAGGCCCACCCTCTACTCTGGGTCCCGACTCAGGGACCCTTTGGCGGCAGCTTTCCTGCCTACCCTCTCTCTTTCTCTCTGCTCATCCATCTCTCTCCCTGGGCCATTTCCTCTTCAGCCCCTTTGCACCAGCTAGGGGCTTTTTCTCAGGGCCTGCAGCCTGGCAGGTACCAGGCAGGAGCTCCCTTCTGCTCCCCCAGCCTGCCCAGTGCTGTGCTGTCCCTGGTGCATACTGGGCAGGAGCTCCCTTCTGCTCCCGCTGCGCTGCGCCTGGTGCTACTCTCCTCACGCAAGAGAGGGACCTTCACCCTCTAAAGACCTGGGAGAGACTGCCTGCTCCCTTCCTGGGCAGCTTTTATATAGGGCCTAGCCTAGCTCTGATTGGCTGGTTGTAATACTGGTCCTGATTGGCTCTTTAACAGGCACTCCCTGATTGGCTGCTGCCTTGCGCAGTCGCTCTGGCCTGTTGTAGCCCAATCTGGCATGGTGGTGGGGCACCGCCGCGCCACAGGGTGAATACACTCCCCCCTTAGAAGGAGATGATGATAAAAGCAGCTATGTGAACTGCCTTAGACGAACAGTCTCACCTGCGGACACCTTGTGGGTGCCCAGGAATTCCCCATGCTGGAGCAGCGCCTGCTACGAGCCCTCAAGGAAAAGGCAGGAGGGTCCGGGACTGTCCGTAGCAGAAGAGGCATAAGCATTGATTCTTGCTTGGCTGCTGCAAAGCACTTGTTTAGTAATGCGTGAAGGCTGGGAGGCTTATTATATTTTGGCCGTAAAACTGGTTATACTTGTGCACCTGGCATGGCTTCACTGAGTGTATCCGAGCCCCCACTCCCTTCTCCCCCCGCTTTATCTTGGATAAAGGCCTGCATCCATTACTGTTATGAACTGGCAAAGGTACCCCTGCTGGCCATTGCGATGGCCTACTTTACTAGGGCGCAGGCGTCATCGGCAGCCTTCCTGGCACAGGTGCCGATCCAAGAGATCTGTGGAGCTGCTACCTGGTCCTCAGTCCACACTTCCGCATCTCATCACGTGCTCATCCAGTAAGCGTGGAATAATGCTGCCTTTGGCAGAGCAGTGCTGCAAGACCGTGAACTCTGAGCCCGCCTCCGAGGGCACGGCTTGTGAGTCACCTAGAATGGAATCGACATGAGCAAGTACTCAAAGAAAATGGTTACCTATCTTTCCTAACTGCTGTTCTTCAAGATGTGTTGTTCCTGCCCATTCCATTACCTGCCCTCCTGCCCGAGTTAGAATGATTGACTATCAGGGTTGGAAGGTCATCTAGTCCAACCCCCTGCTCAAAGCAGGACCAATCCCCAATTTTTGCCCCAGATCTCTAAATGGCCCCCTCAAGGATTGAACTCACAACCCTGGGTTTAGCAGGCTAATGCTCAAACCACTGAGCTATCCCTCCATCCCCAGAGTTGTTGGCATAGGGCCGACGGCATGGAGAGGCTAAGCCCAGGAGAAATGAAGCAAGCTCCACTTGCCGCAGACTTTATCAATCCTGGCCATGGCGGCGTTAACAGGCCACTACATCTTGAATGGTCTCTTAGAATATGTGTTAACTGTATATGATAAACAGTCTGTTCCACCTTTTATTTAGCTGTGACACTCTGAGTACCTTTCATGAACCTCAAGGAGAGCTCTGTGTAGCTTGAAAGCTTGTCTCTTTCCCCAACAAAAGCTGGCCCAATAAAAGATATTACCTCACCCACCTTGTTTCTTTAATCAGTCATTTCATTCTCTTCAGTACCTGGCTCTAAAGACAGACACAGCAGCAAACCATTGCCTTCCATCAGTCCTGCTTAGGTTATCAGAAACCTTCCTAAGTTGTTAGTGTATGGAAATGCCTGTGTTTGTGAGTCAATTTTTCCCTTGACCGCTAGCTTTTGGGAAACCAGGGTTTATATTTATAAAAAGGACTTTCTTTAGCGTGTGCTTACACACAGTGCTGCTCACAATTAAATGCAGTGTGCTGAATTCGCCCCCAAGAGCTTTGTAGATCTGTAACTTCACTGGCCAACCATCTCATCTTTCCCTGGAGTGAAATGCAGCAATTGTCTTTATTAGGGGTATGGAACAGCTTGTGTATGAGGAGAGCTTAATAAGACTGGGACTCTTCAGCCTGGAAAAGAGACAACTAAGGATGGATATGATCGAGGTCTATAAAATCATAACTGGTGTGGATAAAGTAAATAAGGAAGTGTTATTTATTCTTCATAACACAAGAACTAGGAGTCACCAAATGAAATTAATAGGCAGTAAGTTTAAAACAAACAAAAGGAAGTATTTTTTCACACAACGCACAGTCAACCTGTGGAACTCTTTACCAGAAGATGTTGTGAAGGCCAAGACTATAACGAGGTACAAAAAAGAACTAGATAAATTCATATAGAGGATAGGTCCATCAATGGCTATTAGCCAGGATGGGCAGGGATGGTGTCCCTAGCCTGTTTGCCAGAAGCTGGGAATGGGTGACAGCAGATGGATGTCTGGATGATTACCTGTTCTGTTCATTCCCTCTGGGGCACCTGTCATTGGCCACTGTTGGAAGACAGGATACTGGGCTAGATGGACCTTTGGTCTGACCCAGTCTGGCAGTGCTTATGTCCCTCTCGGCTGATGCCTCTTTGGAAACTGAAATGACCGTCTTTATGTATTCAAAATTACATAGCTCTTGCCCCCTCCCCTCCACTTGCACCCTGAATAGAAATGTGGTGAAGCAGAGAGATGTCTCCCCGCTCATGCTGACCCTTGACATTAACAGTAAGTATAGGGGACCATTTGCTGCAGAAACACAGATTATTGTCAAATTGCACTGGATCTGGAGCAATGCAAAATTTTGTGGTCTGCCATAATTTCTCCGGAATTCACCTCCATTTGTATAAAGAAATTGAAGTGCAATGAGTAAAAGGAAGAGACATTCAACAGAGGGAGGAAAATCAAATGAAGGCAAAGGTTCCCCCCCACCAAAATATGTTCAGGAGGAGAGCGGGATTGGAGCAGTTGGTTGGGAAGGGCTAAGGAATTCACACTGCTCTGGAATATTTGTATGGAAGTTAAAGTATATTTCTCTGATTCAGTTGGTAACAGCTGCTGAATTGGACTGTTGTTAATTTTCTGTGACCTTTGGATGAGATTTGAGAGCTGCAGCATTTCCTCTCCTTCAGCAGGGTTAAGGGTTACTGGTGGGTAGCCAGGTGATGACAACAGGAATTGGTGGGAATTATATTTGGAAAAATAAAAGTCTCCAGGACATTGTTAGAAATTCTAATAAGAAATGGCTTGTTCCACATTTCAATCCAGATGCCAATTCCTTGAGGTTTGTACTGTTAAATGTACTGACTTTACAGCTACTTGTTCCCAAAATACTAGTCTGGAAATTCAGTGGTTTGTCTGAATCCTGGTTTCTGGTGGAGAGAGAGGCAAATGGGTGGTACAGTGGGGAGGCACCAGATCTGTACACTTTTCCTAATGAAAAGAATGTCTTTGTGTTTTACTACAGGGTGAGGATTATCAGGAAATTCCCTGCCTGGTACCAGAGGCCTTGTTGCCAGCCCCACTGTATTTGAGTCTGTGATTGTCTTTGGAGCTTTAATGACAAAGGGGTGAACTGTGGCTTTGCCATGAGCTGGCAGCAAGGGGCAGTGTGTGGTCATCCTGCCCCTGGAGCAAACCAAGGGGCAGATTGTGGCTCAGAGGCACAGCCTTCTCTCTGGATGGGTCCCCACTTACTATAAAGGGGAAATACCCCCATTCCAGATCCAGACCTAGCAGGCCAGTGAATTGGGGTGGAGCCAAGTCTTTGACCACTCCCCACATAGCCCCATCCACTCTTCCCCACTTGTGCAAGGGAGTGCTGTCCTTCTCATGCTGCTACGTGCAATCCAGCGCAAGGGATTAAGGTTATGCACTCTTAATTCCTTGTGCAGCTGCATCACAAGAGGGGAGGGATAGCTCAGTGGTTTGAGCATTGGCCTGCTAAACCTAGGGTTGTGACTTCAGTCCTTGAGGGGGCCATTTAGGGATCTGGGCCAAAAACTGGGGATTGGTCCTGCTTTGAGTAGGGGGTTGGACTAGATGACCTCCTGATGAGGTCACTTCCAACCCTGATATTCTATGATCAGTTGGGCTACATCTAACCCAGATCAACCGTCATTTTTGAAATGTGACATTGCTTTGTGGTAATAAGTGTTTTGTGTTGGTACAGGGTGGGCAAGAGGAGCCTGACCGTTGCAAGTGAGAGCTCTTTGCCAGTAAGGGCAAAGTTTATAAGTCGGTTGCTATAGCTCCAGGGTGGGAAGAAGTGTGAGCAGATAGGCTCATGCAGCTTGAAAGATCTGATGTGGTCTTTTGCAATACATGTGTGCATCTGCAAATAAAAATAGCCTTCTTATGTTTTCTTTTTATTGTTCCAGGTCTTTGTTTGCTCCCCTTTCTCCAGGTTTGTCATTTCCCCTCCCCCTCTGCTAGTCCCTGACTTTTCATTTTCTTTTTTCCCTTTTGGCACGGGATGGGATGCAATGGAAGAAATGATTTTCACCCCAGTTTTGGCCAGCTCTGGGCTGCAGCACTCACTTACCAGAGCTGGGCTTTCAAAAGCGCTGTGTGGCTCTGACTTACTGAGAAAGCTAGGTAGCCGGGCCCCACACATTGCCTGAATGCTGACTCACAGGGGAGCCTTTGCGTTGGCCTCCTCTGTTCTAAGAGACATGTAGCCTGGTGTTTGGTGCAGTTCAGCCAAGGCATTAAAATCAGTGTGTGGTTCCATCCTCACTCCGACTGCTGGCCTGCACCTGGTGTCATTATTTACTCTGCTGCACAGTGGTCAGAAATAGCCCAGCTTTGATGACCTGCCAGTCACATTGTAAAGTTCACCTGATAGGGGTTTTTGGAGAGGGGGCTGAGGGTGCCCTGACTAGAACAATGCAGGGTGGAATAGAGCTTTTGTTGCAGGTAGCTGACTGGCAGAGCGCCTGTCTAAATGATTCATTCCATGCTCTTGGGCTTGCTGTGTTAGGGTGTCTAAACTCTTGGAGATGTGTTGCTTTTTATTATTTACATCAAAATAAATGAACCAATAGGTACTCAGAATAGTAGAGATTAACACAGACTTCGCATGGCTGTAAATGATGATACAAGATGCAAGGCAATGGTGGAACAGGTCTGTTATTCCTGAATTTCCTGCTGTTTTTCATGTCAGACATTTCCTGTCCTAAAAAGACTTAGGCTGGAATCTCAATAAATTCTCGTTGTGGGGAATAGGACTAAACAGTTTGGCATCTGTCTTTTCTAATGGTTCTGGCATCCTCCAATTATGTGCTACCCCATGGAATAGCTTCCAAGAAACATATTGACACAGACACACACACACAAAAACACCACAAGGCAATCAAGCACACCAGCACAACCCTCCAAAAATCACACAGGCACCAGTGAAATCAGCAAAATCACAGACAAAAAACATATGGTACATGATAACTAGGGCTCTACCAAATTTATGGCCATGAAAAACCCATCATGGACCATGATTTGTGGTGTTTTGTTTGCTTTTACCCTATACTATACAGATTTCACAGGGGAGACCAGCATTTCTCAAATTGGGGGTCCTGCACAAAAGGGAATTGAGGGGGTTCACAAGGTTATTTTAGGGGGGGCATAGTATTTCCACCCTTGCTTTTGCACTGCCTTCAGAGCTGGGCGGGCAGAGAGCGCTGGCTGTTGACCAGGCGGCCCAGCTCTGAAGGCAGCGCCCTGCCAGCAGCAGACCAGAAGTAAGGGTGGCAATACCACACTGTGCCCTCCTTACTTCTGCGCTGCTGCCTTCAGAGCTGGGCGGCCGGAGAGCGGCAGCTGCTGACTGGGTGCCCAGCTCTGCCGCCAGCAGCACCGAAGGGTGACAACACCACACCAGGCCATCCTGACTTCTGCGCTGCAGCTGGCGGGGCTCTGCCTGCAGAGCTGGGCTCCCGGCCAGCAGCTGCCGCTCGCCAGCCGCCCAGCTCTGAAGACAGCACTGCCGCCAGCAGCAGCGCAGAAGTCAGGGTAGCAGAACCGCAACCCTCCTACAATAACCTTGCAACCCCCCCCCCCCCCCCCCCCACACACACACACAACTCCTTTTTGGGTCAGGGCCCCTACAATTACAGCACTGTGAAATTTCCGATTTAAATAGCTGAAATAATGAAATGTATGATTTTTAAAATCCTATGACTGTTAAATTGATCAAAATGGATCGCGAATTTGGTAGGGCCCGAATGATAACTCTGTAGAGAAAGGAGACAAATATACCCCTAAATTCAGAAAAACTCACACACATGCAAACATGGACTTGCTTGCACAGAGAGACGCACATACACAGAGGCAGGAACACACACAATGCACACACGTGAACGCACAGACACACACACAGGGACACAGACAAAACATAAGACAGAGACACACCCAGAGACAAGTGAGCAGGACCCAGTGGCACATAAACACAGAGCTGCAACCACACACGTACAAGCACCTCGATGGTCACATGCATATGAGGCAATATTGATATTGCACACACGCACAGTCACGAACAGAGAAGTGCCCCCCTCTCTCTCACTTACACACAGATCTGCTTTGTTATAAACCCCAGTGCTTTCTTGTCTTGTTTTAACAGATGACTGCCACCGCGCAACAGCCGGCTAAGGCACAGCCAGGGCACATCACAACACCCTCGGGAGCAGCCAATACCCCAGTCCCCAGCACTCCTATTGACCCTCAGGCACAGCTGGAGGCTGACAAGCGAGCTGTCTACAGGTACAGAGAAACTACTGCCAGGCTGCTCTTTAATGTTCCTTCCCATCACTGGAGTGGCATGTTGAGCTATTACTGCAATCTGGCCTGGGGCTAACATGTCAGCAGGAGTCTGCAGAGAGGCATTTGCTTAGGCGTCCTTGTCAATAGATTTTTCAGGAGGCAGCTTTCAGTTCACGTTAAACTAGGTGAGACCCATGTTCCCGAAGAAAGAGCTCCTCTCTCTTTGTTAGAGACCTTAAAGGTACCCACACACCATTGTGCGGAACAATATGCGGGAGAAAGTGACCCCAGTGCACCTGGGATGCTAGAGATCAGAAACAATTAATATGTGATGGGAAATATTAGGATGAAATGCTCAGTGGATACTGGGGAGTTCTGAATTTCTTCTGTTACTTTCCCTTCCTAATTTGTTTGGCTTCTCACCTGGTACATCACTGGTTTAAAGTACCATGGGATTCAGTTATCATTGCTTTTTTAAAGGCAACTGTCCGGATACTGGGATACTATCTGATGTCTGTTTGGTTGCCTCTGTGACTTAAGTGGTCAGCCAGACCTGCCCTCACGGTGGGCTCACCCTACTGTCCAAGCCCCACCTGGGCGGTGGGCTCACACTAGCAGTAATCACCAAATCTCAGGGCAGAGAGCTAGCCCACATGATAAACCATGTAATCATCCACAGCAGGGGGCTCATCCTCTCCTTAACCCCTCAGCCATCACAACAGGGTGGCCTTTGCATTGACCTGTGGGTGTAATTTCCCATCCCTGGCCTCATGTGTAGACAGAAGAGGATGAGCAGAACATTTGCTCTTTAGAACTATAAATTGTCTGTATTGTTAACTGCTAAACACAGATGAGAAAACAGGAGTGCCGCTGAGCAGCGATCCCTGCATTGATACTGTAGGCTCAAGGGGACCTGGGAATTCCTGCTTCTTCATCTGGCACTTTACACCTGGCTTTATTTCCTCTTTGATCCAAGGGAAAGATTCTGCCAGTTCAGCCTTCAGTGCGTCTGGCCCCCTACTCAACTGGCTGGCATACTGGGGTGCTTCTTGGTGAAAAGATTGAGAGCTGGATTCTGCCCTGCTTGGTCCCTGAGTCAGTCATTTATCTCTGTGAAAAGTAGGTGACTATCAGACCAGAATGGCAGCATTCTGTCCCCGCTTTGCTCAGGTGTATGGAAGGGCAACCGAGGCCTGGAAACTGAGGAACGTTTCTGGTGAAAAGAAAAGGAGTACTTGTGGCACTTTAGAGACTAACCAATTTATTTGAGCATGAGCTTTCGTGGGTTAGAACCCACTTCATCAGATGCATGGAGTGAAAATACAGGAGCAGGTATAAATACATGAAAGGGGGTTGCTTTACCAAGTGTGAGGTCAGTCTAACGAGATAATATTTTAAGATGTGGTCTGCGTCACTATGTAGATGTGCAATATAACAGATGTGCAAGCTGATATGAGTTATAGTACATTTTGCTCACTTACATAAACTCATATCAGCCTGCACATCTGTTATTTAACTTGCTACATAGTGACGCAGACCACATCTTAAAATATTATCTCGTTAGACTGACCTCACACTTGGTAAAGCAACCCCCTTTCATGTATTTATACCTGCTCCTGTATTTTCACTCCATGCATCTGATGAAGTGGGTTCTAACCCACGAAAGCTCATGCTCAAATAAACTGGTTAGTCTCTAAGGTGCCACAAGTACTCCTTTTCTTTTTGCGAATACAGGCTAACACGGCTGTTACTCTGGTTTCTGGTGAAGTGTCTGTAGCTGTGTAAAAGCTCAAGTGCGGTCTTTTTGTGGGCATTGAAGTAGACTAAGCAGCTAGGCAAAGTGTGTGTCATCTCACCCTCTAGTGACTGGTGAGCATAGAGAACAATAGCCTACTACTGCTACCAGCTAATGACATTAGTTCTTCAATTCAGGTGGTTGAAGTCAGTAGTGTGGCTCTGAATGTTCTGGGTTCAAACCCTGCTGGTGGTCCATACCGGGCATCTATGGTTTCACATGATGGGATTCCTTTCTTTTACTAGTTTTTTTTCCTTGTATTCCCTTGTGTGTACACATTATGATGCTATCTTCAGTTATATGGTGCTCTGCCACTGTATGTTATGTTAACTGATGATGACACCATTGAAGTATTTGGCTCTCGGGTGTCGAACTTGCTCCCTGTGAAGTCTGCCTTACTTCCTCTGACCCTGAATCTTAAAAAGCACCTAGTCAGTTTTTCCTCAAAGGAGTTAGAGATTGTCCCGTGTTAGTTTCCTTTCATTACTGCATTGCTATCCTTTGTATTAGACTCTTGTCATAAGGCAGCCCCACCTGGAGTGCCCTCCTGCAGCAGGTCACAGCATGCCAGGTACACCTGCCTCACTTCTGCCTTTCAGAAATCCCCCAGACTCCACCACAGGCTCCCTTGCCTCAGTAGTACCACTCCTTGGGCCTGGTTTATTACAAAAACATCATGCAAATACTCCGACACCAAGAGTCCCAAACATAGGCCTAAAACCCTGCTCTGCATAACAGGAACACCTCACCAGCCTCTCTGCTGGGCACGCCCCCTCACCAGCCTCTCTGCTGGGCATGCCCCCTCACCAGCCTCTCTGCTGGGCACGCCCCCTCACCAGACACCGGTGTCACCCACCACACCTGTGCTCTTGAGCCCCCTACCAAGGGCAGGCAGAGGGTCTGCCAGGGCTCCCCACAGCAGCCTGGATGGCTGTTACCCTGGCCAGGCTCTGGCTTGCAGCCTGGCCAGGGGGTAAGGCCTTGGAGCAAAAAGGAGGGGTGGGCCCACAGAGGGGGCAGGGCCTCATGGCCCTCCTACTTTCATGAGGATCCAGCACCCCTGGAACACTTCTGCTTCTCTGCCTGTCCCTCTGGCAGCTCTCCACTACCCTTCCTAACTCAGCAGGTCACAGCCTTCCTGACCATTTATAGGCCCTAGATGCTGCCCCGCCCTCTTAATTGGCAGAATGGGAGCATCTGCTCTGGCCCAGGGGAGCTCGACCTACTTCATTTACAGAGGCCAGGCACCCTGGGACAAACCCCTTGGGAGTTTTGCTTTGCAAGTTTCCAGATATTGTTAATTACATTTCTAGGGTGTTTTTATTTATGTGCATTAACTAGTTCAGTCCCTGAGAGCCTCAGTAGCAGTGGAGCGTGAAACGGGTTGAATCACAGAAACCCCCTTGGGGCTGCCAACTAATGTGCCAAGACTACTTCTGCACCTGCTTTCCCTGCCAGCTTGGGACTCCAGAGTCCTGCCCGGCTATGCCAGACACGCTTGCTGGCCACAAACACAGACCCAGGTCTGAGCCACGTCCCAAAAACTGCAAGCTTAACTGAGAGCAGCTTAAGAAGTGTTCATGTCTTTAACACTCAGATGCACAACTCCCAGTGGGGTCCAAACCCCAAATACATCCGTTTTACCCTGTATAGAGCTCACACATGGTAAACTCATGAATTGTTCACCCTCTGTAACACTGCTAGAGAGATATGCACAGCTCTTTGCCCCCCCCCACCCCCAGGTATTAATACGTACTCTGGGTTAAATAATAAATAAAAAAGTGATTTTATTAAATACAGAAAGCAGGATTTAAGTGGTTCCAAGTAGTAACATACAGAACAAAGTGGATTACCAAGCAAAATAAAATAAAACATGCAAGTCTATGCCTAATAGAGTAAGAAAATTGAATACAGATAAAACCTCACCCTCAGAGTGTTCCAGTAAGCTTCTGTCAGGGTTCCCTCCCAACTCTGAACTCTAGGGTACAGATACATAGATACATAGATATTAAGGTCAGAAGGGACCATTATGATCATCTAGTCTGACCTCCTGCACAACGCAGGCCACAGAACCTCACTCACCCACTCCTGCAGTAAACCTCTCACCTATGAAGTCCTCAAATCATGGTTTAAAGACTTCAAGGAGCAGAGAATCCTCCAGCAAGTGACCCGTGCCCCATGCTACAGAGGAAGGCGAAAAAACTCCATCTGCCCTGGAGGAAAATTCCTTCCCGACCCCAAATATGGCGATCAGCTGAACCCTGAGCTTATCATAGAATCATAGAATATCAGGGTTGGAAGGGACCCCTGAAGGTCATCTAGTCCAACCCCCTGCTCGAAGCAGGACCAATTCCCAGTTAAATCATCCCAGCCAGGGCTTTGTCAAGCCTGACCTTAAAAACCTCTAAGGAAGGAGATTCTACCACCTCCCTAGGTAACGCATTCCAGTGTTTCACCACCTTCTTAGTGAAAAAGTTTTTCCTAATATCCAATCTAAACCTCCCCCACTGCAACTTGAGACCATTACTCCTCGTTCTGTCATCTGCTACCATTGAGAACAGTCTAGAGCCATCCTCTTTGGAACCCCCTTTCAGGTAGTTGAAAGCAGCTATCAAATCCCCCCTCATTCTTCTCTTCTGCAGGCTAAACAATCCCAGCTCCCTCAGCCTCTCCTCATAAGTCATGTGTTCTAGACCCCTAATCATTTTTGTTGCCCTTCGCTGGACTCTCTCCAATTTATCCACATCCTTCTTGTAGTGTGGGGCCCAAAACTGGACACAGTACTCCAGATGAGGCCTCACCAATGTTGAATAGAGGGGAACGATCACGTCCCTCGATCTGCTCGCTATGCCCCTACTTATATATCCCAAAATGCCATTGGCCTTCTTGGCAACAAGGGCACACTGCTGACTCATATCCAGCTTCTCGTCCACTGTCACCCCTAGGTCCTTTTCCGCAGAACTGCTGCCTAGCCATTCGGTCCCTAGTCTGTAGCGGTGCATTGGATTCTTCCATCCTAAGTGCAGGACCCTTATTGAACCTCATCAGATTTCTTTTGGCCCAATCCTCCAATTTGTCTAGGTCCTTCTGTATCCTATCCCTCCCCTCCAGCGTATTATGGGCAAGATTCACCAGCCAGATACCCAGGAAAGAATTCTCTGTTGTAACTCAGATCCCACCCCAACTAACATTCCATCACAGGCCATTGGCCTATTTACCATGAATATGTAAAGATCAATTAATTGCCAAAATCATGTTATCCCATCGTACCATCTCCTCCATAAACTTATCAAATTTAATCTTAAAGCCAGATAGGTCATTTGCCCCCACTGCTTCCCTTGGAAGGCTATTCGAAAATTTCACTCCTCTGATGGTTAGAAACCTTCGTCCCTAGATGTGGAGACCCGCGTGAAAGACCCCCTAAGCTTATCTTTACCAGCTTAAGTGAAAAACTTCCCCAAGGCACAAATTGTTCCTTGTCCTTGGAATGGTATCGCTGCCACCACCAAGTGAGTTAGACAAAGGTTTAGGAAAAGGACCACTTGGAGTTCCTGTTTCCCCAAAATATCCCCCCAAGACCCTTCACACCCTTTCCTGGGGAGGCTTGAGAGTAAACAAGGTGAGCACAGACCAGCCCCTTGGGTTTTTAGGACACTAAAAACCAATCAGGTTCTTAAAAGCAGAACTTTATTATAAAGAAAAAGTAAAAGAAGCACCTCTGTAAAATCAGGATGGAAGGTAATTTTACAGGGTAATCAGATTCAAAACACAGAGGATTCCCCTCTAGGTAAAACTTTAAAGTTACAAAAAAACCCAGAAATAAACCTCCCTCTTAGCCTAGGGAAAATTCACAAGCTAAAACAAAAGATAATCTAACGCATTTCCTTCCTATTACTTACAATGTGTAATCTTAAATGCTTAGTTCAGGTATGGCTTAGGAGATGTATTTTCCCTGCCCTGGTTCCTCACTGTCCCGGAAAGAAAACAAAGAAACACAAAACAAAAACCTTCCCCCACAGATTTGAAGGTATCTTCTCCCCTTACTGGTCCTTTTGGTCAGGTGCCAACCAGGTTATCTGAGCTTCTTAACCCTTTACAGGCAAAGGAGGGATTTTATGCTACCCTTAGCTGTATGTTTATGACATTCCTTTTACAGACTAGTCTCCTTCTAGTCTGGGTCCAGCAATCACTCACACCCCCTGTGGCTAGTGTCATTTGTTCCAGTTTCTTTCAGGTATCCTTTGGGGTGGAGAGGCTATCTCTTGAGCCAGCTAAAGACAAAATGGAGGGGTCTCCCCAGGATTTAAATAGACTTTTTCTTGTGGGTGGACACCCCTCCCTACCCCTGTGTAGAATCCCAGCTACAAGATGGAGTTTTGGAGTCACGTGGGCAAGTCACATGTCCATGCATGACTCAAAACTTACAGATAGCAGCCATGGTTCACATGCTACCTTGAACATCCTCAAGTAAAGTTCTTATGTGGATTGGAGCCTTCCAAGATCCACTGTTCGTTAAGTGTTTCTTGATTGGGCACTTAATTTGCACATTCCTTTCTCAAGAAGCTGACCAAATGCTTTACTAAGGCTACTTAAAGATCAAGCAAGTACACAGCCAATATTAATAACTTCGAATACAAAAATGATACAAATTGGATGAACAGATTCAGTAGATCATAACCTTTACAGAGATCTGTTACATGGCATATGTAGCATAAAACAGATTCCAGTTATGTCATATATACATTCATAAGCATATTTCTATAAAACCTTATGGGGTGCACCGTCACAGAGGGTACTTCAGAAAGAAGTTGTTGTTGTTGTTATTCCCCATCCCTCACTTATGTGATGGGTGTCTTTGATCTTCCCCGGTCATGACCCTGTCTTGTTTCATTTATACTGACCTTTTTATTCTGCCATGTGCCGCTTGAGCAGAGTGCAGGTGCACTGGACAAAAGGAGAAGAAATGGTCATTGTCAGTTAAAAAACACGAAAACAACAACAACCCCTGAGCAATTCCCCTCTCAGTCTTTTCAGAAGCAGCAGGGCAAGAGAGATGCCAGTTCTCTCCCCTTTCTGGAAACCCTAGTACAGAGGGAGAGATTCAGCTTGCATCAGTAAACATGTCCTGCTGCACAAGCACAAACCTACATGCATTTGTTTGAAGGCCACAGTCAGCCTGGGGCGCTTAGACTTTGGGGACTTTGTTTTGACGTTTCCAGATTGCTGACAGCATATTGCAGGCTCCACTTCTCTCTTTCACTCTCATCTGAGATCAATCTCTTTATTATTTCACCTTTGGGGTTTGTAACTTACTGCTTAATGTTTTTTAACAACACTGTGAGCAGGATTAATAATTTTAATCAGTGTTAGCAAGCTGCTAACAGCAGCATTTCTCTCAAATACATTGGAGATGTACTGGGGGGGGGGTTACAAATTAGGGATTTACCAATGTATTTCCAAGGAATTGTCGAATGCTAAGAAGAGGCACTTTCTATATATTTTATATTAATTGTCATTTTTTTTTACCCCCACATGTTCCAATGTTGGCTGGACACGATGGCAATGCAAAGTGGAGGTCACTGCATGCATCCTAATGAAACCAGTGGGAGTAGGTACCAAGGACATAGGGAAAGGTAGGAGAGAGATCCTGGAGGCCATACTTAAGCTGCTAGGTAAGAGATTAAAGTCCAGGACATCCATGGTAGAATTCTCTGAATTCTTCCAGTTCCATGTGCAGGGCCAGTTAGACAGGCAGAACTGCAGGGTCTCATTGTGTGGATGAGACAATGGCATTGGGAGGCGGGATTTAGGTTTATTAGGAACTGGGGAACCTTTTGGGAAAGGGAGAACCTATACAGGAAAGATGGGCACCATTTAAACCAAAATGGAACCAGATTGCTAGCGTGTAAAATTAAAAATGAACTATGTGCTGGGGGAAAGCCAACAGACATGGAGGAGAACACAGTTCAGACAGACACATCCCTTAGGGGAGGATCTATTAATGGGGATTCCCTATATCCTAGTAAAGAGGAGAGGATAGAAGATGGTAAAGGAGAGGTAGGAACTGAAGAGAAACAGTCAAACGAAAAAGAGTCCCATTAAATTACATAGAATCATAAAATCATAGAATATCAGGGTTGGAAGGGACCTCAGGAGGTCATCTAGTCTAACCCCCTTCTCAAAGCAGGACCAATCCCCAACTAAATCATCCCAGCCAGGGCTTTGTCAAGCCTGACCTTAAAAACCTCAAAGGAAGGAGATTCTACCACCTCCCTAGATAAGTTTCAGAGTAGCAGCCATGTTAGTCTGTATCTGCAAAAAGAACAGGAGGACTTGTGGCACCTTAGAGACTAACCAATTTATTTGAGCATAAGCTTTCGTGAGCTACAGCTCACTTCATCGGATGCATGTAGTGGAAAATACAGTGGGGAGGTTTTATATACACAGAGAACATGAAACAATGGGTGTTACCATACACACTGTAACAAGAGTGCTCAGGTAAGGTGAGCTATTACCAGCAGGAGAGCAGGAGGCGGGGGGAACCTTTTGTAGTGATAATCAAGGTGGGTCATTTCCAGCAGTTAACAGGAACATCCGAGGAGCAGTGAGGGGGGGGGGAATAAACATGGGGAAATAGTTTTACTTTGTGTAATGACACATCCACTCCCAGTCTTTATTCAAGCCTAAGTTAATTGTATCCAGTTTGCAAATTAATTCCAATTCAGCAGTCTCTCTTTGGAGTCCGTTTTTGAAGGTTTTTTGTTGAAGAATTGCCACTTTTAGGTCTGTAATCGAGTGACCAAAAAGACTGAGGTATTCTCCAACTGGCTTTTGAATGTTATAATTCTTGATGTCTGATTCGTATCTATTTATTCTTTTACGTAGAGACTGTCCAGTTTGGCCAATGTATATGGCGGTGGGGCATTGCTGGGTAATAGCTCACCTTACCTGATCACTCTGGTTACAGTATGTATGGTAACACCCATTGTTTCATGTTCTCTGTGTATATAAAATCTCCCCACTGTATTTTCCACTACATGCATCCAATGAAGTGAGCTGTAGCTCACGAAAGCTTATGCTCAAATAAATTTGTTGGTCTCTAAGGTGCTACAAGTACTCCTTTTCTCCCTAGGAAACGCATTCCAGTGCTTCACCACCCTTCTACTGAAAAAGTTTTTCTTAATATCCAACCTAAACCTCCTCCACTGCAACTTGAGACAATTACTCCTTGTTCTCTCATCTGCCACCACTGAGAACAGCCTAGATCCATCCTCTTTGGAACCCCTTTCAGGTAGTTGAAAGCAGCTATCAAATCTCCTCTCACTCTTCTCTTCTGCAGACTAAGCAATCCCAGTTCCCTCAGCCCCGCCTCATAAGTCATGTGTTCCAGTCCCATAATCATTTTTGTTGCCCTCCGCTGGACGCTTTTCAATTTTTCCACATCCTTCTTGTAGTGCGGGGCCCAAAACTGGACACAGTACTCCAGACGAGGCCTCACCACTGTCAAATAGAGGGGAACGATCATGTCCCTCGATCTGCTGGCAATGCCCCTACTTATACATCCCAAAATGCCATTGGCCTTCTTGGCAACAAGGGCACACTGTTGACTCATATCCAGCTTCTCGTCCACTGTAACCCTGTGATGTTATTGACATAATCTGGGACCGTACAGATCATCGTTGCAACCAAGGTCCTGTAGTGGCACCAAATCTTACATAAAGGGGGTCAAATGAGGTGTCTAAGACAAGGTTATCGTTTGCTGATCATGATTATGCTGTCTATATGTGTGTATCATTTTTGTAGTTGAAGTTATGAATATTTGCTCTATATTTCAAACTTATGCTATGCTTCTGGGTGACACCCCAGACAAGTTGGTGTCAGCTCTGCCTAGCCTGCTGGATGGCCTGTTGAGGACCATCAGCTATGCAACTGACCCATTGAGAGAAGGCAGATACACCTTGGGGCTCAGCAAGATATGCAGGGACATGCCTATGGACAGAACTCTGAGGTTTTTCCAGGCCATGTGATGGGCAGCTTGTCTTTGGAACAAAGAAAGAATGACCACATGGCAAGAGACTATAAAAAGCTGCTGCAGCTCCTCCATCTGGTCCTCAATCCTGCTTCCTACCTCTGGAGGGACTTTGCTACACTGAAGCTTTGAACAAAGGACTGATGATCCATCCCAGCTGCAGGTGTTCTCCAGAGACCTGATTTGAACCTGCAGTTTATTCTATCACTGCTGCAAGCCTGAGCCAAGAACTTTCCCATTACTGTGTGTAATTGATTCCATTTAACCAGTTCTAGCTCTCATCTGTATCTTTTTCCTTTTATGAATAAACCTTTAGATTTTAGATTCTAAAGGATTGGCAACAGTGTGATTTGTGGGTAAGATCTGATTTGTATATTGACCTGGGTCTGGGGCATGGTCCTTTGGGATCGAGAGAACCTTTTTTCTTTTACTGGGGTATTGGTTTTCCTAACCATTTGTCCCCATAACGAGTGGCACTGGTGGTGATACTGGGAAACTGGAGTGTCTAAGTGAGTTGCTTGTGTGACTTGTGGTTAGCCAGTGGGGTAAAACCAAAGTCTTCTCTGTCTGGCTGGTTTGCATTGCCTTAGAGGTGGAAAAAACCCAGCCTTGGGCTATGACTGCCCTGCTTTAAGCAATTTGTCCTGAATTGGCACTTTCAGTTGGGTCCCGCCAGAACCAGCATCGTTACAACCCCCTAGGTCCTTTTCTGCAGAACTGCTGCCTAGCTGCTCGGTCCCTAGTCTGTAGCAGTGCATGGGATTCTTCCTTCCTAAGTCCACAACTCTGCACTTGTCTTTGTTGAACCTCAGCAGATTTCTTTTGGCCCAATCCTCTAATTTGTCTAGGTCCCTCTGTATCCTATCCCTACTGTCCAACGTATCTACCACTCCTCCCAGTTTAGTGTCATCTGCAAACTTGCTGAGGGTGCAATCCACGCCATCCTCCGGATCATTAATGAAGATATTGTACAAAACCGGCCCCAGGACTGACCCTTGGGGCGCTCCACTTGATACCAGCTGCCAACTAGACATCAAACCATTGATCACTACCCGTTAAGCTCGACGATCTAGCCAGCTTTCTATCCACCGTATAGTCCATTCATCCAGTCCATACTTCTTTAACTTGCTGGCAAGAATACTGTGGGAGACCGTATCAAAAGCTTTGCTAAAGTCAAGGAATAACATGTCCACTGCTTTCCCCTCATCCACAGGGCCAGTTATCTCATCATAGAAGGCAATTAGATTAGTCAGGCATGACTTGCCCTTGGTGAATCCATGCTGACTGTTCCTGATCACTTTCCTCTCCTCTAAGTTCTTCAGAATTGATTCCTTGAGGACCTGCTTCATGATTTTTCCAGGGATTGAGGTGAGGCTGACTGGCCTGTAGTTCCCCGGATCCTCCTCCTTCCCTTTTTTAAAGATGGACACTACATTAGCCTTTTTCCAGTCATCTGGGACCTCCCCCGATCGCCATGAGTTTTCAAAGATAATGGCCAATGGCTCTGCAATCACATCTGCCACCTCCTTTAGCACTCTCAGATGCAGAGCATCCGGCCTCAAGGACTTGTGGTCATCCAGCTTTTCTAAATAGTCTCGAAGCACTTCTTTCTCCACAGAGGGCTTGTCACCTCCCAGCAGATATCAGGGTGATTGAAGTCTCCTATGAAAACCAGGGCCTGTGATCTAGTAACTTCCGTTAGTTGCCGGAAGAAAGCCTCGTCCACCTCATCCCCCTGGTCTGGTGGTCTGTAGCAGACTGCTACCATGACATCACCCTTGTTGCTCACACTTCTAAACTTAATCCAGATTCTCTCAGGTTTTTCTGAAGTTTCATTCTGGAGCTCTGAGCAGTCATACTGCTCTCTTACATACAATGCAACTCCCCCACCTTTTCTGCCCTGCCTGTCCTTCCTGAACAGTTTATATCCATCCATGACAGTACTCCAGTCATGTGAGTTACCCCACCAAGTCTCTGTTATTCCAATCACATCATAATTCCTTGACTGTGCCAGAACTTTCAGTTCTCCCTGCTTGTTTCCCAGGCTTCTTGCATTTGTGTGTAGATACTTAAGATAACACACTGATCATCCTGCTTTCTCAGTATGAAGCTGGAGCCCTCCCCTCTTGAGCTCTCCTGATTGTGTTTCCTCCCAGTATCTCACTTCCCCACTTACCTCAGGGCTTTGGTCTCCTTCCCCCAGTGAACCTAGTTTAAAGCCCTCCTCACTAGATTAGCCAGCCTGTTTGCGAAGATGCTCTTCTCGCTCTTCATTAGGTGGAGCCTGTCTCTGCCTAGCACTCCTCCTTCTTGGAACACCATCCTGTGGTCAAAGCCTTCTCTCCGATACCACCTGCATAGCCATTCGTTGACTTCCACGATTCGACGGTCTCTACCCGGGCCTTTCCCTTCCACAGGGAGGATGGACGAGAACACCACTTGCACCTCAAACTCCTTTATCCTTCTTTCCAGAGCCACATAGTCTGCAGTGATCTGCGCAAGGTCATTCTTGGCAGTATCATTGGTGGCCATGTGGAGAAGTATGAAGGGGTAGCGATCCAAGGGCTTGATGAGTCCCTGACCACCACCACCCACCTCCTTCTCTTGGGAGAAGTGGCCGTGGAACCCCCAATCCTAGGACAGCGCATCTCATGCCTTCCAATCGGCGGAGTCTCCTTCTGCTCCCTTCCCTCAGATGTATCATCTGGTCCACTCTCTGCATTCATACCTGTGGAGAGAACATGAAAACGGTTGCTTACCTGTATCTGCATTGCTGGTACATGGATGGTCCCCTTTCTTCCTCTGGAGGTCATATGCTGCCAAATTTCTTCACCATCCTTCTGTCCCCGCTGCGCATCCTGCTCTGAATCTTCAGAACGTTGTGTCCATAGAAGCATATCCTGACGTCTGTCCAGGAAATCTCCAGTTTCTCTTATGCAACGCAGGGTCGATACTTGTTTCTCCAGACCTTGAACCTTCTCTTCCAATACGGAGACCAGCTTGCACTTTGTACAGACAAAGTCGCTTCTGTCCTGTGGAAGAAAGACAAACATGGCACATCCTGTGCAGGTAACAACAGCTGAACGCTCACCATCCATATTACTTTTCTTCTATGAGCTTCCTCAAGAGTTGTAGTAACTACTCAGAGAAGTTGGCAAGATGTAAGCCTCAGTGGGCTCTCCCCAGGCAAACTCCCAGGCAAACTCCCTCTGTTCGCTGCTCAGCTGGTTCGCAGCTGACTGCCTTTTTATAACAGTCAGGCCCACTCACCTGGAACAAAGCACTCCCAATTCACACTTTTCAAACAATCAAGCACACGGTCAAACTGACAAACTGTCCCCACAACAGACACTGAGATACTCGCCAACACAGCCCCCCATTGCAGCACTTAGTGTACCTCTTGAGCAACTCTGGTTTCAGGATGATCCCAATTATGCCACCATGGCTCAGTCCATACCTCATGAAGGTGGCTTCAATGCACATGTCACTCCAGAAGCATAAAAGATGAACAAAGAAAACAGTTGGCCATGGTTTTGGTTTATAATCTGTTAATGTCTATAATTATCCAATATTTGAAAAGTAATTCTCTTGAATGAATATGTAAGAATTTGTTAAGTGAGCCTGTTGTGAGAGCCTGCTGTGAGAGTGCTGTGTCTCATTGGAGGGAGGATGGGGACTGGCAGGATATACTGCTAATACAGACATAACATACGTACCTCCTGCTTAATTATGTTTGTTAACAAAATAATTGAAGTTTTCATTAAAAATAATTGAATTAAATGAAAGTGGTTTCACTGTCATCTGACTTGTGAATCATGAGAGGAGTTGCATCCGATGAAGTGAGCTGTAGCTCACGAAAGCTTATGCTCAAATAAATTGGTTAGTCTCTAAGGTGCCACAAGTACTCCTTTTCTTTTTACGAGAGGAGTGGTAATAAGTGTTCAGATTTCAGAATGTTTACCAGTGACAAGGGGGCTCAGGCAGTTTCTTTAATTTAAGGTTTTGATATTCAGAATCTACAAAAAAGAACAATTGTATGGCTACTAAGACAAGGTACTGCCAAACACTTGCTTTTGGCTACCAGATGGTCCTGTTTAATGTCCCATTTGATGGGGGTGGTATTGTTTGTTGATGGGCCTATGGCCTGTGGTTGGAAAAGTTAATATACCCTGATGGCATCTCTGCTCTGAAACATACTCACTTGTCTTGGCTTACATCCTATTTTTTTAAAAAATCATCATATAATTCAGATTTTGGTTACATATCCATACGATATTCAATGAGTCCCTCTTTTCCTCACACTGCATTGAAACAAACTGATTTTTCTATCTCACCTTCCACACTCAAGGGAGCTCCCACGTAGACTTATACACTTGCACCCATTTATAGAGACAGGGAACATGGGCCAGACTACGGGGCCAGCCTGTCCTGGCGGGGCATGTCACCAGGCTCCCACGCTGTAGCTGGGCACGGCAGTGCTGCGATCCTGTGCCCAGCACAGACACGGGAAGAACATGCCCTGCCTAGCCACCACAGGACATGTTGGCCCAATCAAGCATCCTGCCTTGGCACCTCTGGTCATGTGGAGAGCAGGTTCAGTCATGTGATGAGCGTAGGCATCATGCAGAATATTGGCAGTTTTCGGAGTAGCAGCCACATTCGTCTGTATCCGCAAAAAGAATAGGAGTGTGCCATCATTGCCCGTTTGCCACGTACATTGGCCAAACCGGACAGTCTCTACCCACTGTATTTGCCACGGTATGCGTCCGATGAAGTGAGCTGTAGCTCACGAAAGCTTATGCTCAAATAAATTGATTAGCCTCTAAGGTGCCACAAATGCTCCTTTTCTTATTGCAGAATATATGGGTCATGAATCTGATCACAACTTGTGTCTGGCCTCTGTAGTGCCTCTTTGGGAGCAGGTCCAACTGTATGCCAAAACCAGGTCGAATTGCACCCAGTGGTGAGACTGCCTGAACTCTGGCATCTTCTGCTTTTGTTGATTTCAGTCCCTTAACAGTGTTGTAATAGGCAGTATATTTGTATTTTATAAAAAGATAAAAAGAAGTTGAGGGAAGAGGGGGAATCAGTTGCTGTCATTCAGGATAGAAAAGAGAAATTGATCCAGGATAAAGAGTGGAAGAGTTGACTGGCTCACTGGAAACCTTGTACATCACACTGAATGTCTGGAGGGGTTTTTTTGGGTGGGGTGGGGGGGTAAATTAAAATTTCTTGCCTCTGGACAGCATGACAGTTCAAGACCACATTGGGGATTTTTTATTTCATGTCAATAAATTTAAATAGGCCCAATTCAATTGAAATTAATGCCTGAGCTCCTAGGTTTTATGCTCGGCTCTTAAAGAACACAGATAAAGGAAAAATATTTGGGGAGTTTAATTTGTTCTCTCTCTCTCTCTCTCTCACACACACACACACACACACACACTCAGAAACCCCGGTAGAATCATTCTGAGAGAGGTTTTTTTTGTTCCACAAAAGATAGAAGAAGAGAAGCTAAACCATGCACGTGATATTCTGCTAGCTTGTGTGTGTGTAGAGCAATGTGTTAATAAAATGTCTCTCTTCCCTCTGATCTGAAATATGGGAAAGAAGTCTCTGCTTCTAATTGGATCATATGGGAGCTTCTCTTTAGTTAATCAGCAAGGCAGCAGCACTAAAGAGCCTCTTTGGCTGAGATTAAAGATTTCAAAATAATCTTAGAAGATTTCAGGATCAGATGCACATCTGTGCTAATTGTATTTATTTTTGTAGTGCTCAAAATGAGGTGCCCTGAAGTTTTCACTGCCATGAGCTTGGGATGCAAACATTGCTCACATGTGGCAAAACCATTCAGGAAACTTGGAAGCACTCCTGATATCATCACATATTTTGCTCACGCTACTTACTGTGTTGGGCTCTTCAGTCTCCCCTCACTTTTCCCCTCTTAAATATACTAATTACTATAGAAACAGTGGTATCGACATTGGTGAGGCCTCATCTGGAGTATTGTGTCCAGTTTTGGGCCCCACACTACAAGAAGGATGTGGAAAAATTGGAAAGAGTCCAGCGGAGGGCAACAAAAATGATTAGGGGACTGGAACACATGAGTTATGAGGAGAGGTTGGGGGAACTGGGATTGTTTAGTCTGCGGAAGAGAAGAATGAGGGGGATTTGATAGCTGCTTTCAACTACCTGAAAGGGGGTTCCAAAGAGGATGGCTCTAGACTGTTCTCAATGGTAGCAGATGACAGAACAAGGAGTAATGGTCTCAAGTTGCAGCGGGGGAGGTCTAGGTTGGATATTAGGAAACACTAGTTCACTAGGAGGGTGGTGAAGCACTGGAATGGGTTACCTAGGGAGGTGGTGGAATCTCCATCCTTAGGCCTGGCTTGACAAAGCCCTGGCTGGGATGATTTAGTTGGGGGTTGGTCCTGCTTTGAGCAGGGGTTGGGACTAGATGACCTCCTGAGGTCCCTTCCAACCCTGCTATTCTATGTTTCTATGATTCTATGTATCGCCAGTATGGGAGGAACTTAGAATGTCTTCAGATGTAATGTAAAGCCAGTTAATAACTGATACCTGGGTTTGGGAAATTCTCAGGGTTACTTTATCTGTGACAGTACTGGGGGAGGGGGGGGAGTGCTCACATGGGATGAACACTCACAGATGGGGTTCACATTTTGATTACTCCCAAAATGGGATTTCCATTCAAACCTCTATTGCAGTCACACGTACT